>NW_027361750.1:6802500-7402500 GCF_039654945.1 Dendrobates tinctorius
CCCCCGGCAGGCCGGCAGAGACCCCCGGGAGGCCCGAAATGACGGCGCATCATGATGCGCACACACCGCGCATCATGATGACGTCAGGCCGTCAATCAACTGAACTTCCGATTCCGATGCCGAATTCCGATATTGAAAAAATATCGGAAGTCGGTATCGGAATTCCGATACAGCAAGTATCGGCCGATACCCGATACTTGCGGTATCGGAATGCTCAACACTAGTCCCCAGCATTTCTATTCTGGGGTTAAGACCGCTTAAGGAGCTTTCATGACATTACTGTCATGAAACCATAATGTCACCAACACCCCTTTAACTGCAGGAGTCTACAGGAACTGAAGAGGAGATAGGCTGGTATGTACCACATGTGTAGTGTGTGTATAGTTACATGTGTATGTGAGAAACACTATATTTTCATTTATTGCAACATATGCACTATTCATTCCTGCATTTTGGTGGCAACTTCTGAAAATCACGTGACTACATAATACCCTATACATAGGCAATGACATATATTTATATGCCAACATCATGGGTCCAGACATGGTCTCCAGTTCTGTAGACCCTGGCACGTGATGTTTTAGACAAACTGACATTAGGTGTAATGCACACTGCCAATGGAAAAGACTGGTAGCTCTCAAAAAAGACTTTCACAGACAGACTCTGAGCTATCCATTGTATGTGGTAGATCCCATGGGAATCCTGTCTTTCACCCTTAACCCACTGTACAGGGATATGGACGTAGCTCCCCTAGGGTAAAGTCCGTGGAGTGGCTGCTGGCCAGTGGAGCAAGCCGGCAGAAAGAAGTGTCATCAAGCGGGATCATACTCTCGAAGTCAAAGTCAGGGACAAGATCAGAGGACAGGGATGTATTTGGGAAGATGTCAAGACCAGGAATAGATTAAAATTAACTTAGCAGATGCAGAGTAACAGGAGTAAACCAGGGTAATAGAAATTATTACTGGCAGCAAGAGACTGACTTCTGGTGTTTAAATAGGAAGTAGTTCAGCTCATGGCTTCCAGCAGAGAATTAATTAATCTACCAACCAGTTTTCTGCAGCAAAACACAGAGGAACTAGAAGGGGTTTACCAAATCCCTTCTCTCCTAAAGCATAACTGAAACAAAGCAACAAAAGGCAGAGATGGTTAGGAGTATGTTCAGAATGTTCATGAATGAGACATTAGGCATAGGGCATGACCACTGTCACCATTCAGGCTCCCCCTTAAAAATTCAATTTGTCTCAATATATATGAGGCAGTTACCTTATAATTATCTCTGATTGTTCCGTACTCTGTAGAAATGGCATAACTTGAATCTCTAATAGATTTCACAAATATAATATGTCGTTAATACTATTGGTGAAAGGGGCATCTAGGGCTTCCCTAGGTTCCATTCTACAGTGTTACTGCAACCCCTTAGCCTACCATTGTTACGGCCCTGGTCTGTCTATTATCATTCTGCTCTTTCTGCAATAAAAATCAGTGCTACATTCACCGATGTCTTGGTGGCCAAGCATTTGACTTACATGTATACACTGTAGCCATCAAGTAAAGGTGTAGGTTCAAGGGAAGGACAGAGTAGAGATAGAGTAGAAGCCAGAACCATTGATGAGACAAGAGGTGTGTTTCAGACTACCACAGACTCCTTATAGACACTGTAGCAAAACTGTAGTCACAAATCATAGCTCTGCCCTAATGCAGCTGACCTAAATACCAGCAGTGTAGCTTCTAAAATGTCAGAGATCTCTGGGCTATGTGATGTAATAACGATGCCCATTTGAAAAAAAAGAGAAATCTAGGGAACATTATGACAGGGGTTCGATCTGAGATTGTGAACTCCCGGGTCCTCGTAAGACCTAGAAGTCTCATTGTGTTCTATAACACCTCAGACTTGGTAATACTACAGGCCGAATTTATTTTCAAAAGCAACCTTCTTAATATCACAGTTAGGCTCTAAAGTAGTCAGCCTGGCAATCAAGGTAGATAATTGTGAGCAACCTGCTATAAGAATGTTGATGGCTGATGACAAGCAAGAGGCTTTGCAATTAAACAGGCATAACTGTATAGCAGTTGTTTCCAACATTGACTTATTGAATTTTGAAGTATAATGTTACATACAGAATACATATGTTTACTGGCATTTTGGTTTATTGGGAAGTATTTAAAGGGAATCTGTCACCTATTTTTTTGACTATCAGCTGCCGGCACTACCATTAGGGGCTTATCTAGAGCATTCTATAATGCTGTAGATAAGCCCCCGATGTAACCTGAAAGAGAAGAAAAATGAGTTATATTATACTCACCCAGGGGCGGTCCGGGTCCGGTTTTGGTCCGATGGGTGTCGCGGTCCGGCGCCTCCCATCTTCTAACAATTATGTCCTCTTGCTTCCCTTCGCGGCTCCTGCGCAGGCGCACTGCTCTGCCCTCAACAGAGTCCTGCAGTGCGCAGGCGCCGGACCTCTCTGAACTTTCCCAGCGCCTGCGCACTGCAGTACTCTGCTCTGCCCTCAACAGGGCAGAGCAGTGCACCTGCACAGGGGCCGCGACAGGAAGCAAAGAAGAGGACATCATTGTTAGCAGATGGGAGGCGCCGGACCGGACCGCGACACCCATCGGACCAAAACCGGACCCGGACCGCCCCTGGCTGAGTATAATATAACTCGTTTTTCTTCACTTTCAGGTTACATCTGGGGCTTACCTACAGCATTACAGAATGCTGTAGATAAGCCCCTGATGGCGGTGCCGGCAGCTGATTGTCGAAAAAATAGGTGACAGATTCCCTTTAAGGATTTACTTATTATTTGTGTTGAAAAAACATTTTAGCACATTTCTTTTTTTTTCTTTTATGATAGGAGGAATCTTATGAACAACTGCAAGGTTCTCGCCAACCATGGACTCTTCCAAGTGACACAGAGAGTGAAGGTGTGGAGACAGAAAAGGAAAAACGTAAGTTTTCCTATATTTTGTATGCATGTATGAAAGTCAATATTTCATATTCAAGTGAAAAATCTCAAGGCTCATTCTCTCTACAAATTCTTCCATGAAAACACGCTTCAATGTGAGTTCCGGGTATATAACACTATTCATGAGATAATAGCATATGATATACTTTTCTAGATCCACGAGTTTAACCAGTTATATTGGGACTTTCTTGCACAGATGTTGGACTATCGGGAATTACTGAACATTGGATGTAGAACTAATGGAAATTTACTATAGGTAGGTGTAAGACTAATGGAACTTTAATTCTATAGGAAACAGGACAGCAAATTTGTAATGTTTATGCAGCAGTGCATGCTCTTTAAAATGCAAAGAAAAAATGGTAATCACACCAAGTGTACCATAATTGTATCTTAGTGTCCATTTTGAAAATTTGATTCCATCAATAGTTCAATCTGATAAAATTAAGACAGAAGCCTGCTAGGCGTCAATTTCAAGAATGCTTGTCAGGAAGAAATGACTGTTCAAACCGTGCACAGATGCTCTGTGAACTCTTGGTGTGGCCGAGCAGTTCAGCGTACTTTCCTACCTATCTGTTTTGTATCTATCGCTACCATTTTCTGGCTCCTGTGAAGCCAGGGTTGTCACTCAGAAAAAGGAGGCAGGGGATAAGTGTGAAGGTGCACTGAACTGTTTGGCCACACGAATGGTGTGCTCAGTTGAAAAGTTATTTCCTGCTAGGTTGTTCAGATTGTCTTTAGTTTTTAAGCATATAGTAAAAAAAAGCAGAACGGTAGTTGCTAACAGAGGCAACTACCTGGCTGTTGTACACAGCGCCAGGTCAGAGCAGTCATTGACTGCTCCTGCCGGTGATTTTGCTGCTCCACGTTAACAAAGCAGCTCTGTTGACGGGGCATGACTGATGATGTCAGGCTGATTGACAACTGACTCCCTGTAGTTAGCCTGCTTTCAATCAACATGATGTTGGCAGTCATGCCCCTTCAGCAGAGCAAGAGAGAAGCAGTTGCTTTGTCAATGTGGCGTCAGTGGAAGATGCTGAATCAGTGGCAGGAGTGGTCTACAACCATTGCGTACTGGCAGAGATGGTGCCAGTCACAGCAGGAGGCAGGAAGTTACCAACTGGCTGCCTGTTAATTCTTTGGCACATTGTAAAAAAAAAAGTAACCCTTTTAAATCTATGGGATCTGTTTCAATTCATCAGATTCTGTTTATGCACAAATCCATCAGAGGGATCCTGGCTAAGTTCTGAAAGACTGAAATGGCTTAAATATGGAAGTCTCTTGTGTGATCAGAACTTATCACCATTCTTTTGATGAATTAATAAATAGGTGAAAACTCTTATGATGTATTTTTTTGTGTAATGATCAGTGGGGTAACTTGAAGCTTGTGAGCCGCAACTCAAACTCTCCAACAGGGATTTCAACTGTGGCGCAAAGAGACCTCTTTTGCCCCCTAGTCTCCAGGGCCCAGGTGGGACCCCTGCACCTATTATAGTTATGCTAATGATATATAAATTGAGCTGGTTAGAACATTGTGATAAGTCCATTAAACACTTTCTGATTGGCCTGTACATCCGTCCACGGAGCTGTATAGGTCACATTGCTATACAGGCTCTGTGTAGAAAGTTCTGCCATTTGTAGGAATCTTCCTTTGCGTTCACAGAGGTGAGAAGGAGATCTTTAGTCATTGCTCAGCACTGTATAGTCACAAGCATGTGGTGAATATTTCTCATAGATCATCATCTGTACAGAGGTATTAGAGGGGAACATGATTCGGTCCCGTTGCAGGTGGCATGTAAATACAGGGATTTACTAGGCATCAAATATAATTATTTAGTAATAGTATCCACCTGGAATTAGAATGTGCTTATTGTGGCCAAAGAAATAGTTCAAAGATACCTGGCCAGCGTTTGTCTAGCCAGCCTTTGCCATGCTTGTGTAACAGCCCGCTGATAAATATGTCACCTGGCATACATTATAGTCTTGTATTTGGAGTTAGCATACAACACTCTTTTAGTGATCTTCCATTCTGGGAGCCAGGCCGTCACAATTTATGAGCTCAGAAAAAAATAAACATTAACTAACACCTGTTTTCTGACTCGACGCTCCATAGATTTCTGTGGAAATAATACAGACTTCATAATGGTGGTGTTCAATAATAATGGCGAAATCTAAACTTGCAGCTGGAATAATGTCATCATCCTATAAAATGTATATTTTACATAAGTGCAGTAATGGGATTGCTTATATAAAGCTAACTAGATCCACCTTACAAGGCTTAACCTCAGCATCTTATATCATGAGTATCTGAATGTTTCTGCAATTGCCCAATCAAATTGATGTTTCTAAGATGCGCTCTGTAATGGAATAATCTGATATATTCTTCTTTTTGTCCTACATGTGAGACAGCTTCTTCCTTTATTACAGCCAATAAACGAATATAATTAATTATAGCTTTACTATTCCAAGCAGGTGTATGACGCTTAGTGTTAAAGAATGCAGCATTTAAGAAGGTTCATAATATATTACATTGCTTTAGAATGAAGTTTTTTCTCCTAGAAACAGGGCTACTCTGGTGCATAGGTTGTGTCTGACATAGCAGCTAAGGCCAAGAAATGTATTCACATATATGCAACTGGAATGCAACACAATGCAAAGTACATGTGTCACGTCACCGTCAGACTCGGGGCCTGCTGTTCCGCCCTCAGCCACTAGGAGGCGACGGACTGTCACGCCGCCCTCGGGCTCGGGGCCTGCTGTCCAGGCCTCGGCTACCAGGAGGCGCCGGACTGACATGTCATCGTCGAATTCAGGGCCTGCTGTTCCGCCCTCAGCCACTGTGAGGCGCCGTGGCTCGCGCCCGAGTAATGGCGGCAACAGTGAAAGGGCTTCTGCGCAGGCGTCTAGTGGACACAGACTCCGCTCCTCTGTCAGTCATGAAGGGGTTGGTGCATCGTCATCAGGTCTGGTCCTGGGGGCGGTCCTGATGACATCATCAGCCCGGGAGCCTGTGAGGGATGACCTGATCCCTCAAATACCTTTGGACTGGGCTTGCAAGCCGCCGGATATATTCTTGGTTCCCCTGCGTGTTACTGTGTGAATTGCTGTTGACTGACTCTGACTTTTGCCTGGACTTCTGACTCTGCTTCTGCCTAACGATTCTGTACCTCTGCGACTCTCCTGGTTTATGACTCTGACTTTGGCCTGGATTCTGACTCTGCTTCTGCCTAACGATTCTGTACCTCTGCGACTCTCCTGGTTTATGACTCTGACTTCGGCCTGGATTCTGACTCTGCTTCTGCCTAACGATTCTGTACCTCTGCGACTCTCCTGGTTTATGACTCTGGCTTCGGCCTGGAATCTGACTCTGCTACTGTCTACTGTTTTTGTACCGTTGCTGCCTGACTGGTTTAGTTTCGGATATCATTGCCTCTGTGTCCTGTATTGGAACACCTTTCTGGCGACCGTCCTGCTCTGGTCATAGCTCCTAGTCAGACAGTGCCTCCTGGGCTCTGCTATAAATCCAGATCCCTGTATAGGGGTAAAGGGTATCAGTGTTTCTCGGGGTGCTGTCTGGCTGCAGTCCAGACCGCAGGCAGACGTCACAACATGGCCAAGATTTTTAATGCTTCCGGGAAAATAACAGTCCTCTTTTCCTAATCTCATGTCCTTCTTAATGTTATCTGTTGGAATCATGGAAGAGATATCATCGGTTGTGAGGTCCTTTAACAGAACATTAGACAGTTCCCTGTTGTGAATTCGCTTTCTGGCCTACCTCTGGTTACTAGTGAAGGTAGTGGAGCTGGTTATATTGACAGAGGGGTCGCGAGTTCTCTTTCTGGGCTCCCTCTGGTGGTTACTGAAGGTAATGGAGCTGATCTGATTAACAGAGGCTTGCCATCTGATAATGAGGAGGACAATTGGAGATCTGGGGTTTCTGACTGGATTTAAGACAGCCGACTCCCTCTATCCCTGCTGGTGATTTTTTTCCTGCCTCCTGAGGTCTTAGTTTCCAGCTCAGTCCCTGCATGCTCAGCTAAGTGTTCTTTTGCTATTGTTCACATTTGATCTGGTTTTGTCTATTTCTGTTTTGTGTGGTCAGCCAGCTCCGGCCGGGGCTGTGCTGAATCTCCATCCATATGTTACAGCTTGTGCCAGTTTGTTTTTGTCCCTTATTAGATTGGCCTCTTTTTGCTCTGCTTTAAGAATATACCAGAGTGCTGATATAGTGGGCGAAGTCATGCAACTTCAGTATTTTTCTATCAGACGTGTTGGACATTTTTTGCAGGGTTTTTTGCGTGATTGCAGACAGTGTCTCTCCTTTCCTGTCCTGTCTAGTTAGTGTGGGCCCCATCATTTGCTCAGTCTATTTTCCTACCTGCGTCTGTGTTTTCATCTTGTCTCACCGACAATATATGTTTGGGGACTATCTTCCTTTGGGGTCTGCTCTGGGGCAGTTTAGATTTCCCCTTTCTTGCTGTAGGCTTGTTTGGCTCTCCGGCTGTGCCGAGGCATCTAGGATTATCGAAGGTACGCTCCACGCCTGCTGCTGGTTGTGTGGATGGGATCGGGGGTCTGTGTCAGGGACACCACACTACACTCACTCACTGAGCCGGTGCGCATGTCCTGAGTACAAAAAACTGTGCTCAAAGATACCTGTGGAGCAGGGCAGCAGTGGTGACAATGCGTGCTTCAAACTATCAGGACCTGAAGCATGTGACTGCTGGGGGTGTGGCCTAAGCTCCACAGAGCTAGGAGCTGCAGGGAAACTCCTAGAAAGGTAACTATGGGACAAGTTACCAAGGGGCATAGACAGGGGCGGAAACCAGATCAAGCCGGGGTCAATGCACGAGATAGCAGGACAGTACCAAAGGGGTAGACAGAGTGGATAGTCAGGACATAGCAATAGATCAGAAAACCAGAACGGGCAATAGACGGTACAATAGGGGCAATCGGTAGCGGAGTAACAATAGCCAAGCAAGGAGGTCAGAACCAGAGAAGACAATAGTACCTAAAGCGTGAGACGGAGTTCAGAGTGAGGGGACAGGCCGGGTCATACATGAGAATCAAGCAAGCAATGCAGTACACGCACACCAGGGGGGTCGGTCAGACACACAGCCAGAATAACAGTATAGCTGACAGAGAATGCTAGTCTGGAGTGAGTATAAATACCACTCCCAGATCCAAAGAGAGGCCGGCAAAAGTTAACCCTGTGAGAACAGGACATTAACCATGTCCTAACCATGACAGTCTGCAGTCCGCTTGGTTGCTAACCTCACTGGTTTTCTGAGGCTTAGCTTGGTCTTGCTTCTCCTCCTCGGTGACCCAATCATAACAGTTCCCGCAATGTCAAAGTGGCATTTGATAGTAACTGATGCTGGATAGGGATGAGTGGGCCAGTGGAAGTTGGGGTTCATCAGGTTTGGATGAACTTTAGTCCAAAGTTCAGGTCACAGGCCCAAGCTTGATCCAGAACCTCATAGAAGGCAATGTGGACTCGAACTTTGGTGCTGTAAAATGGGGGAAGTAAGGAGTGGGGGATACAAAAGGAAGAAAAATGGGGTAAGAGAAGAACAATTGCTTGGAAACAAATGTGGATAGCAAAATGATGGATAGATAGATAGAATAGATATCCTGTAGATATTTATTGTCACAAGCCCCTTACATATAATAAACTAGCACCCTTTACTGCTTTTAAAGTGGCTCTAAAGGGTGTTTTTAACTTTATTTAACCTATTAAGTAAATTAAAAAACAACATGGGAACCCCCCGATTTTTAATGACCAGATAAGCAAAAGCAGACAGTTGCATTGGGAAATGGGGTAATGGTTTTGGGTTGATATCAGCAGCTTGTGCTGACATAAAGCCCAGGGGGGTTAGTAATGGATAGGTGTCTGTCAGACAACCCCATCACTAAGCCAGTAGTCCAAAGAAATAAACACACACACAAAAGTCCTTTATTTGAAAAAAATCTCCCCAACAATATCCCTCTTTCACGTATTCCACCTCTATGAGAGGTGATGGCTGTGAACTGAGGTGACGTCATTATTGTTACCTCAGTTCATAGGTATCGAGTCTCACAAGGCAGTGATGACACCACTCATCACTTCGGCTCTCGCACTGTCTTCGTGAGACCCAGCAGCTGTGAACTGAGAAAACCTTCATGGACATCACCTCAGTTCACAGCCGCCGGGTCTCGTGGAGTGCAACATGAGACCTGATAGCGACTGCTGTTCCTTTCTATGGCGCTTTCTTCCCTGAACGGGGCTCCATACACTGGACCATGGAGAAAGGGATCATCATTGATTTTTTTGCATGTGCTTATTTCTTTTGACTACTAGGTTAGTAATGAGGGTGTCTGACAGACTACTCTGTGTTACTAACCCCTGGACTTGATGTCATCACCAGCTATTGACATCAATTCTAAAACCATTACCTGGATTGCCAATGCACCAGGGCAATTATGAAAAGCAGAAGCTAAGTGCCAGAATTGGTGTATTTAATGGATGCAACATTTCAGGGGAATCTGAGAGCTGGTCTTTTTAGGCTGAGAATGGGCCTGCTTTCCATTGGCTGGTTATAAAAAATAGAGGGGAGCGAGCGTTGTTTTTTTAAATTATTTATTTATTTTTTTAACATGGTTATACACACTGAGTCACATTCCAGATAATCACAGTCTTGCCAAATATTGGCCAGAAGTGCCCAAAGCCTTAAAGCTATTTGATTGGCTGCACTGCAGCCTTTTAACACACTTTATTCTGCTGGTGAGCCCGAATAGTAACACAGCCTTCTATTTAGAAGTGCGTGTTTGGGGTTCTGTACCGGACACTAGATATCCGGTATGAAACCCAAACTTTACCTTTCGGGTTCACTCATCCCTAATGTTGTAATTTTCTGCGATTCAGCTAAAAACATGAAGAAGCCGTAGTGCTTGACAAGCATGTACCTTTTTTTCATACAATATACTCCATTTCACTTGCTGCTGATCATTATCGGTCCATGTACTGATACCTCAAGTGATCAAACAGAAATCAGCTCTAAAGTGTGCTGCTTATGATGCTAGAGTGTGCACACAGTGCAGTGTATTGCCTCAGTAGAAAGTGTACAAATATGCACTCCTTTGTATCTTCAGCCTCCAGCGCATGTTCTGCAATCAGTTGAATTCTCAGAATACATACACACATACCCCGGCAGAATTTTTGCTTTCTTGGACTTTTTTCAAGGCATATTAATGTCAACGCCAAAACTTTTTCTCCACTCATGGTTAGTGGTTGGGTGAAGCCATTTATTGACAACCCAAAACATCCAAATGACCCTGATCAAAAGTTTACACACCCCTTTTCTTAATACCATGTATTGCCCCCTCTAACATCAATGACAGCTTCATGTCTTTTGTGGTAGTTGTAGATGAGGTTCTTTATTTTCTCAGATGGTAAATCTGCCCACTCTTCTAGCATGAACTGCACGCTTGAGATCTCCCCAGAGTGACTCAATGATATTGAGGTCAGGAGACTGAGATGGCCACTCCAGAACCTTCACTTTGTTTGACTTGGCCTTGTATTTTGGATTGTTTTCATGTTGGAATAACTATGTCCCATGCGCAGCTTCTGGGCTGATGATTGCAAATTTGCCTCCAGTATTTGCTGATAATGTGCTGCATTCATCTTTCCTTCAACTTTTACTAAGTTTCCTGAGCCTTTGTAGCTCACACATCGCCAAAACATCAGCGATCCACCTCCATGCTTTACAGTAGGAATGGTGTTCCTTTCATCATAGGCCTTGCCGACATTAATCCAAATGTAACGTTTAAGGCTGTGGCCAAAAAGTTCAATTTTGGTCTCATCATTCCAAATTAACTTGTTCCAGAAGTTTTGAGGATTGTATTTGTGCTGTTTTGTTTATTGTAGGCGAGATACTTTGTGGCATTTGCGCAGTAATGGACTTCTTCTGGCAACTCAACCATGCAGCCCATTTTTTTTTCAAGTGCCTCTTTATTGTGCATCTTGAAAATGCCACAATGCTATTCTTCAGAGAATCCAGTATTTCAGCTGATATTATTTGTGGGGTTTTCTTTGCATTCTGAACAATTTTCCTGGCAGTTGTGGACGAAATTTTTGTTGGTCTACCTGACAGTGGTTTTGTTTTTTCCAGAGCCCCTGATTTTCCATTTGTTAATCACAGTTTGAACACTGCTGACTGGCGTTATCAATTCCTTAGATATCTTTTTGTATCCCTTTCCTGTTTTATACAGTTCAATGACCTTTTTCCATAGATCCATTGACAATTCTTTTGCTTTCCCCGTGACTCACAATCCAGAAACGTCAGTGGCTGGATGAAAGATGCAATATTCTGTCTGGATCCCAAAAACTCACTCCGCTTTTATGCACACACACTGATTACAAGCAAACAGGTCACAGGTGAGGATGTTACCTTTAGTAGCCATTCAAACCCATTTATGTCAACTTCTGTGCAAGTCATTAGGCCAAAATAAGCAGGGTATGTAAACTTTTGATCAGGGTCATTTGAATGTTTTGGGTTGTCTTTATGATTTAAAAAGAGAAAACACAGTAGTTGACAATAATGGTTTCACCGAACTACTAACTATGAGTGATGAAAAAGTTTTGGGGTTACCATTCATATTCTCTTAAAAAAGGCCAAGAAAGCAAAAATTCTGCTGGGGTATGTAAACTTTTGAGCACAACTGTATATACCCACCTTGGCTGCTATCATGCTGAATACATTTGTGCATGAAAATCATCAGATCCGCTGCTGTTACCTCTCTTTGCGATTGTCGATCAATGACGTCCCAGATGTGCTCAATGGGAAAAAGTTGGAGATGCTGCAGGTCATTGTAGCACGTTTAAGCCACTTAGGCTGCTCACAGTAGCACCGACAACATGAAGCTTGGCATTGTCGTTTTGAAAAATGGCTCTTAAAACACTTTGAAAAAGAAACCGTACCACTGGCTCCAACACCAAATCAATAAGACACTGAGCTGTTAGGGTACCTAAACTCTAGAGGGGTTCGGCTATTATACTTTAAGCCACCCCACATCTGTGTGATGTTCTCTCATGAAGACCTTTTCTTGGCATTGCCCATGTGGTATCATGAAATTTGGAGAATGTGCATAATGATCCATTCTGTACTACAAGTGAAATTAGACATTACCAGGTCTAAGATGCCAAATTGTGTCTCCAAAAACCATCAGAATTCGTTTGCACTACTTAGGGCTACCAGTCAAATGTCCAGCTACAGATGTTCCATTTACCTCACCAATCGGTCTCCAAGGCTGTCATAGTGCAGAGCAAGATGGCAAAGGAGGCTGGAATGAAAGCTCTCTCAGGCAGACCCTCACTTAGCTGTCATGTCAGGGGGGTGGAGGTGACTATAAGGGGTCCACATCACTCCACAGCTCGATCTCACATTCACCCCTCACTCAGGATACAGATTAAACAGAGAACATACCCCCAACCATTCCACACACCCAAGATGCTCAATGCTGCCGTGCAGTGAGTCACAATATCATGCATACAATGCATTCAGTGCTCGCAGGCCCTACACATCACATGCCCAAACTACCACTTAGTCTATACTTTTTCCCTATGTCATTTTACATTATTACACATAACTTAATTTATGAACATCTATGGTTTGATTTGTTTGCCTCTGTGCATTGGATGGGTTGTTACCGACATTTGGTAAGAATTTCATGTCAATAGCACCTTTAGAAATATATTTGCTTAGACAATTTAGATGATTTGTGATGTGTGCAGTACTTATTTCACCCACTTTGTATATATAAAATTTATATCATGTTTTCATATACAGTCATATGTAAAAGTTTGGGCACCCCTATTAATATTAACCTTTTTTCTTTATAACAATTTTGGTTTTTGCAACATGTATTTCAGTTTCATATATCTAATAACTGATGGAGTTATATTTCTGGATTCAAATGAGGTTTATTGTACTAACAGAAAATGTGCAATCTGCATTTAAACAAAATTTGACCGGTGCAAAAGTATGGGCACCCTTATCATTTTCTTGATTTGAACACTCCTAACTACTTTTTACTGACTTCCTGAAGCACTAAATTGGTTTTGTAACCTCATTGAGCTTTGAACTTCATAGCCAGGTGTATCAAATCATGAGAAAAGGTATTTAAGGTGGCCACTTGCAAGTAGTTCTCCTATTTGATTCTCCTATGAAGAGTGGCATCATGGGCTCCTCAAAACAACTCTCAAATGATCTAAAAACAAAGATTATTCAACATAGCTTTTCAGGGGAAGGATACAAAAAGTTGTCTCAGAGATTTAACCAGTCAGTTTCCACTGTGAGGAACATAGTAAGGAAATGGAAGAACACAGGTACAGTTCTTGTTAAGCCCAGAAGTGGCAGGCCAAGAAAAATATCAGAAAGGCAGAGGAGAAGAATGGTGAGAACAGTCAAGGACAATCCACAGACCACCTCCAAAGACCTGCAGCATCATCTTGCTGCAGATGGTGTCACTGTGCATCGGTCAACAATACAGCGCACTTTGCACAAGGAGAAGCTGTATGGGAGAGTGATGCGAAAGAAGCCGTTTCTGCAAGCACGCCACAAACAGAGTCGCCTGAGGTCTGCAAAAGCACATTTGGACAAGCCAGTTACATTTTGGAAGAAGGTCCTGTGAACTGATGAAACAAAGATTGAGTTGTTTGGTCATACAAAAAGGCGTTATGCATGCGCTGTATTGTTGACCGATGCACAGTGACACCATCTGCAGCAAGATGATGCTGCAGGTCTTTGGAGGTGGTCTGTGGATTGTCCTTGACTGTTCTCCCGATTCTTCTCTGCCTTTCTGATATTTTTCTTGGCCTGCCACTTCTGGGCTTAACAAGAACTGTACCTGTGTTCTTCCATTTCCTTACTATGTTCCTCACAGTGGAAACTGACTGGTTAAATCTCTGAGACAACTTTTTGTATCCTTCCCCTAAAAAGCTATGCTGAATAATCTTTGTTTTCAGATCATTTGAGAGTTGTTTTGAGGAGCCCATGATGCCACTCTTCATAGGAGAATCAAATAGGAGAACTACTTGCAAGTGGCCACTTTAAATACCTTTTCTCATGATTTGATACACCTGGCTATGAAGTTCAAAGCTCAATGAGGTTACAAAACCAATTTAGTGCTTCAGGAAGTCAGTAAAAAGTAGTTAGGAGTGTTCAAATCAAGAAAATGATAAGGGTGTCCATACTTTTGCACCGGTCAAATTTTGTTTAAATGCAGATTGCACATTTTCTGTTAGTACAATAAACCTCATTTGAATCCAGAAATATAACTGAGTCCATCAGTTATTAGATATATGAAACTGAAATACCTGTTGCAAAAACCAAAATTGTTATAAAGAATAAAGGTTAATATTAATAGGGGTGCCCAAACTTTTACATATGACTGTAATATATATGCTCATGCAATAAAAAATAGAAGTGGGTATGTGGATAGAATAGCAGATATATATTGTGAGGCATATTAGTATAGTATTTTGGCCTCCCCAGTCAGTATGAGTAATTGAAAACTAATGCATGGGTATTAGTAATGGAAATCACAAATGACTGAGATGTCAGCAAGCAGTAAGGTGATAATTATAGGAGACTCCAGCATTCCTGGTGTGAATAAGAACGTCACTAAGACTCATTGTAAATTCCTTAATAGGTTTTCACTCATTGATAATCTTTGCAGCTGAGTAATCCCATAGATTGATAGATGGTATCAGATTTTTGTGTAGGAGGATTCTGGGTCAACTGATCAGACAGTGGGTGCTATGTAGTTTAGCTTAATGACAGCTCAAAGGAAGAGAATGCAATTTATATGACAGCACCTCGCATCACTTCTCAGGCATTCAAAGCATTGTAATGCCTAATTATGGAGGCAGAAATAAATCCACAAGACAGTTCCACTTTGTTTTCAGACCATCATTATGGTTTAGAGAGATGCTTAGAATATCAATTATTCTGGATACAAGATCACTGTGAAAGTCAAATAGGCTTCCGAGACTTTTACATAGTAGTTACATAGATTACATTGAACTTACTGTATGTATTGTGCTGTCATTAAAAAGTCCTTAGACTGGAAAAAATAATTGATATTATATTTTTTGTGTACCGTACAGTCAGGTGATACTGCACTTGGAGAAAAGATTTGTCACAACACATTCTTACTGAGTATTAAAGGGGTTGTCCATCCTTGTGAATTTTTTTGGCAAGCACTGCAGTTTACCAAATCTTAGAAGTGTGTACAATACACACTGTTAGGATTCAATGGTTTAAACGGCCATCACATGATCACCGGTATGTGACTTGCATGCTTGCAGTCATGTGCCAACTAGCTACTCTTCTGCTTCACTTAATGTTCTTTCAAGCAATTAGCACATGACAAAAATTTCCCCAGAGTTGGAAAACTACTTTAAGAATATGTGAAGGTTTTCAAAGCCACTGCAATGTTTTTTATGGGAAGGTTGGCACAAAGGTCAACTAAAGGGATCATGAGGGGAAATGAGCAACGGGCCTTTCTGTTCCGATTAGGATTAACCAGACGGTTACCAAGTTACTGTCAGACACCTATGTCTTGATTGGTCATATTGAAATTTACCGTGCCTTAATCATACAGGTAAATTTCATTCATTCATATTTTTCAATGGTTTAGATCACAATTTATTTCTGCGATGACAGTAAAAGCTATGGATAAAAATACTAGTGGAGATCAGAAATGCACTAATCTAAACATATCTTTATTAAACAAAATTGAAAAACATAAGTGTAATAGCCTCTAAGTGCTACAATATGGACACTACACCATAACGGTGATTATATACCGTAAGAACACAAGATAGCTTTTATTGCATTGAGCTCTGTGTAGTTTATCATCTGCTGCCCTCACAAAGGGGATCTGAAGAGATTTAACATTTTAAGAAATTTACAAGGGATATTCAATAAGTTATCTACCCTAGCATGATCTGTCAGTGGTAAATAGATGAGCTTTCTGTGCATCTTGAGACATGTCTAGACATGCAACAGACCCAGTACTTTCATCAGACTCAACTTCTACTCTAAAGGCCCCATCACACACAGCGAGATCGCCAGCGAGATCGCTGATTTTGTGATGCCACAGTGATCTCACCAGTGAAATCGCTGTGTGTGACATGTATCAGCGACGCCCCCCTCTGCCGGGTATCGCTGATCGCGCTCGAACGTCCTGGGCCATTTTTTGACCGTTGGTCTCCCGCTGGCCAGCGCGCATCGCTGCGTGTGACAGCGAGAGACCAACAATCAGCGATGCTGGGAGCTGGTTTCCAATGTAAACAGCAGGTATCTAAGAGCTGCGCGGCTCTTAGATACCCGCTGTTTACCTTGGAAACCAGCTTGCTCGCTGGTCCTGATCACTGATGAGTCTGTCTATGTGACAGCTCACCAGCGATAAGCCTAACTATGTCCCAGCGGTCCCATCCATGTCGGATCGTTGGTGGGATCGCTGGGACATCATTGTGTGAAAAGGGGCCTTAAGTGACAGGATGGGAAATGCAGGACAATGCAGCTCTACAAAGAAAACAAGGGATTTGGAGCTTCATTCTGTGATTAAGTGCCTTACATAAGAAGAAAAGGAACCTAAATAAATCCATAACATGATGAATACTGTATATGGTGATGATGCATCTTCCTTCTACTAAATGAGGTAGGGTATCAAATGAAGATCACCCCCATTCAGGGTGACCTGTCAAAGCATTTTGAGAGGAAAAGTGCCATGATTTTGGAAATTCATTGGGTCAAAGTCATTGTTATAGCTCATGAATTAAGCATTTCAGTTGGCACGGTTATCAGTATCTTTCATGATGTTTTGATGATTTCAAAGATCAGTTCCTGGTGGGTGCCATAAATGTTGACAACTAAGCAAAAACATCTCGCCATCAATTTAGGCAAGAGAATTTAGACATGCTTAGAGAATCTAGGAAACTTCTAATCTCGAATTATTATGGATGATAAAACATGGCCACATCACCTATTATTCCTGAGACCAAACTAGAGTTCATGCAATGGAAGCACAATGAGTCACCAACTCATCAAAGATCATGGCAACAGTTTTTTGAGATAGAGAAGGTAGTTCATGACTAGAATTCATGCCACACAAGACAACATTTACTGGAGATACCTCCAGGCAATCAAACCAAAATGCTGTGGGAAATTGGCAGGTGTGTTGCTGCTTCACGACAATGTTCCATCTCACAATTACAAGCGATAATCAGGGAATGTTGCTTCATGGAGATAAGTCTTCCACCCTACAGACCAGACCTGGTTCCCAGTGATTAGTTTCTATTTCTGAACCAGAAGAAATTTCTGTGTGATGATAATGCAGTCAAAGAAGCAGTTGTTGGGTTCTTGCCGTAGCAAGAAGTCTCATTTTATTCTGAGGGAATCCGATCTCTGGAGGCGAAGTGGAATAAGAGTGTTTGCATATTCAGATAAATTGTTGAACACCCCATATATGCCTCTTTGTACTTGTACCTGAGGCAGATATGATGAGTTTTTTTATTCATATCATTAGGTAAATATCTCAACGAGGTGCAATGTTTTTCTTATTCCCGGAGGGTAGAGGTTCCAAACATTTCTCCCATTTCATCATAACAAAGATTTAAGTTTCTGACTAATCCTAAAGCACATTCACCACTCAAATCAGATTAAAATCCTAATGGCTTGCCAAGGAAATCTTTCAATGAAGTGTGAGAAAAATATAATGTCATGTTCTCTGTCACTGTCGATTAAGGAGCGGTGGTTACTTGTGTAAAATCTTCTGCCTTTAAATTGCTCATTCAGTTTTAGTTTATGCATTTTAGAAATTCAAAAAAATATTTTTACAGTGGAAATGAGCATAGATATCTATCAATAAGACAGGATAGATAGAAGTTATAATTCAAAAATTAAAGAATATGGACAATATAACTGATTATCAGAACCCTTCTGTATAAGCTATACAAGATACTACTGTACAGTATTCAAATTCGAGCCACCCATGTATTAGTTTTGAAGCATGTAGTACCACATTTCTCAAGTGGTGGCCACTGAGCTGCTGTCTGTTAGACGTCAGGTGGAATCCAGAGCCTCACATTCTGCGGTCTCCTGCTGTCTATCTACCGCAGAGGAGATTACTTTGCAGCAGATCGCTCCAGAGACTAAGTCCCTCTGTTCTCCTACTGGACATGCTCACTAGATGATCTCCCATTGGAGATTGGAAGTCATGTGCCCAGGTCCTGCTCCAGATCTCATTTGTTCATCTCGGAGATCTGGAAGCTTCCGTAAGGTCCCTCTATAAAAAGCGCGCATGACCGTTCGGCCATGCGCTAGTATAGTCTCTAGTTGCTACTGTGTGAATGATGATGGATGTATGAACCTGCAAATCACTCATTAATATCCCCTCCCTCTGATATTACGAATGTGTACAGGGACTTAGATTAGAGTCAGCGCCAGCGCGTGGCAAGCCTCAAGCCACTACAGCATCATCCACAGTGCTAGCGTCCGACATTGCACCTGCTTCCTTGCTTTGTCGACTAGTGGCAGTGTCCTACGCTGCACTGCAGTTGTAGCCCTCTTTGGCATCCGCAGTAGCGATGCCGCACGCATGGTAGGTCTAGATGGACGCAGCTCCTCTGTCTTGGGTCCTGCTCCTGTGACCAGATACCGTATGTGCATTTACCTGAGACCTGTGACACTAACAGGCTCAGCCTTTTGTGTTTACCTCTGCTGACATTTCCGTGAGCAAACAGAGATTGCTTAGCGCACTTGGGTGACGTTCAACCCGCGTGCGCATTTCCGCCATATTGCTCGTCTGTCACCACTTAGCAGCAGTGTTTACACCTACTGCACAGTGGACCCCGAGCGGCGAACACACTTTATTATTTAATTTTATTTAGTGCGTTCTGCCATTCCTAACATTATACTAGCGCCAGGGTCTGGCTAGTAATGGCAGATCAGCAGCAACTCCTACAGTACACTCGGCAGCTAGAGGGCCGGTTGGCTACTCTTGAGAGTGCTATCTCAGCTGCGAAGTCTACTGAGGCTGCTGTACAGGCAATCGCAGAGGCGGTTTCACGTATGTTCACGTCCTCCCCTGCGCCGACAGTTTCCCGCCTCGCGTTGCCCGATAAATTTTCTGGCGATGGTGGCTCCTGTAGGGGTTTCGTGAGCCAGTTCTGTATCCAGCTGGAGTTACTGGCTGCACAATTCCCTACGGAACGGGCTAAGATGGGGTTTATTGTTTTCCTTCTGTCGGGCAGGGCGTTGGAGTGGGCTACGCCACTATGGAAGCGTGGTGACCCAGAGGTTTCGGACCGCTGCTCAGTTCTTAACATCTATCAAGCAGGTCTTCCTGGGACCACGGGTCACGCACGATACCACTCTTCAGCTACTTGCATTAACTCAGGGATCTCTCTCGGTCAGCCAGTATGCCGTTCGTTTTCGGACACTGGCTTCCGAGCTGGAGTGGTCTGATAAAGCCCTCATCCCTGTGTTTTGGAGAGGTTTAGCGGAGCATGTTAAGGATGCTCTGTCTACCAGAGAGGTGCCTGTAAGACTGGAGGAGCTGATTGCCATTGCCACCCACATTGATCTCCATTTTTCGAAGTGCGGGCTGAGGCGTGCTCAAACCAGACGGAAGGTTACTTCGGCTCCCGACCTTTTTGAACCTCTGGAATTACCCGAGCCAGAGTGTTCACTCCCAGAGCCCATGGAGGTGTCACTCGCCAGTCTTGAGGCGCGTCCAGCACTAAGTGCCACTCGCGGTTACCACTGTCAGCACTCTGTTCCCCAGGATAACTGGGCCCCGCAATGGCCAAACTCGGTGCCGCCGGGCAAGACCTTTGTCCCCCCTCGCCTTCGGCCGAAGATTCTCGCGTGGGCACACGCGTCCAGGGCGGATGGTCACTGTGGCTACATGCAGACCACAAAACTCCTGGCAGGGTCTTATTGGTGGCCGCACAGGGCCCGGGACGCTAAAAAGTATATTCGGGCATGTGCCTCTTGTGCTCAGAATAGTTTCCTTAAACAGAGAGTGATGACGCCCGCCGACACTTCGGCGTTCCACTTCATCTTCTGCTCCTGGTGATTTTTCCGCTCCCGTTGTCTCCCACGTGTCCCTTCTTAAACCAGGCGATCTTGCCCCCTCTGATACCTTCCACGTGTCCCGGTTTTCCGTGTCACCTGCCGGGACATTAGACTTGCCTTCGGACAAGTCTGAGGCCTATGCTTCTGATGGGCACAAGGTGGTGGATTGGAAGGCTCAGAGGGGAGGGGGCCCTAGGAGGGGGGGTAATGTTAGGCGTCAGGTTTCTGCATCTGCTCTGCAGGAATCCAGAACCTCACATTCTGCGGTCTCCTGCTGTCTATCTACCGCAAAGGAGATTACTTTGCAGCAGATCGCTCCAGAGACTAAGTCCCTCTGTTCTCCTACTGGGCATGCTCACGAGACGATCTCCCATTGGAGATCGGGAGTCATGTGCCCAGGTCCTGCTCCAGATCTCATTGGTCCATCTCGGAGATCTGGAAGCTTCCGGAAGGTCCCGGCTATAAAAAGCGCGCATGACCGTTCGGCCATGCGCTAGTATAGTCTCTAGTTGCTACTGTGTGAATGATGATGGATGTATGAACCTGCGAATGACTCATTAAGATCCCCTCCCTCTGATATTACGAATGTGTACAGGGACTTAGATTAGAGTCAGCGCCAGCGCGTTGCAAGCCTCAAGCCACTACAGCATAATCCACAGTGCTAGCGTCCGACATTGCGCCTGCTTCCTTGCTTTGTCAACTAGTGCCAGTGTCCTACGCCGCGCTGCACTTGCAGCCCTCTTTGGTGTCTGCAGTAGCGATGCCACACGCACGGTAGGTCTAGACGGACGCAGTCCCTCTGTCTTAGTTCCTGCTCCTTTGACCAGATACCGTGTGTGCATTTACCTGAGACCTGTGACACTAACAGGCTCAGCCTTTTGTGTTTATGTGGCGCCCCTGAGGCTCAGTCGCCACAGAGGTACTGCACCTTCTCCTAAGGAGTAGTGCCCCACCATCCAGGTAAGGTGGGAACTCCTTTCCACGCTCCAACACTCGCACCCCACACAACAGGGTAGTTCTGCACAACCACATTGCGGCTCAGTCAGTGCTTAGAGAGTAGCAGAGCACCTCTGGTGGTTCCCTGCTTGGAACACTGGATGTGCTGGGAGGTGGGTAGAGTTGAGTTATATAAAAGAGTGGGAAAGTGTAGGATTAGAGTTTCAGTCTGGCGGAAGGTCAGGTGGGTAAGAAGTCACTCAGACAGGAGTGAGGATCCCTGGAAGAAGGGATGGAGGAAGGAGTGCTGCAGCTGCCTCAGTGATCTGAGCCAGCTGGCACGGGAAAGGGAAAGAAGGAGAAAGACCTTGAACTGCAACCTAAGCTTCCATAAGAAAGAGAAAGATCAGTACGGAAAGAAGGAGTAAGGAGAAGAGAGAGGACGTGGGTTGGAAGAGGAACCCTGCCTATAGGTTCTCAGCGCAAGGCCGGTGCGCGGTTCCCGAGGTTGTATGGACATTTATGGTTCTGCAGCAGACACCGGTGGAGTAGTAGGCTGGAAATGCACTACTCCCTTCTAAGACTTGGGGCACAACAGCAACTGATTAGAGAGCCAGGACTCAGGAGAAGGGAGTCCCCGAAGCAGGCTACAGCTGACTGCCATACGAGTAGAGTTCTTGGGAACATCTGACAGGAGGAACTCCAGGGTACCACGGTACTGGAGATCTTCACACTTTAAGGCACAATAGAGGAGTCATTCAGGAAAGGTACATGTTGGCGGAGTGTTGGAGAGGAGCTTCCCATCTGGCCTGGAGGTTGGCTGAGTCTCTGACCCAGAGGACACGGCCTGGAGGCAGGCACCCTTGTGTACCACAGACTGTGAGTAAAGCTTTGGAACTGCAAGCCTCGGTGTCCTCCATTCATTCTTGCGCCAACCCGCTCAGCACCGCTACATCTGGGTACCATCCTTTACACTGCCTGCGCCTTTCCACAACCATTACAACTACACTGCCCTGGGACATCAGCCCTGCCTGTGGAGGGCTATACCATCACTGCTGCACCATACCATCTGTCCCAGAGGATCTGTCTGCAGCGTCAGCTTAACACCTCCCTTGCCGAACACCACAGGTGGCATCATGAACTATTCCATTCCATTAACTACATTCCCCCATTACTTGGGCGCCCAGGGCCACGGACCGGGTCACCGCTGCTGTGACACCTTCCCCTGACACCGGCCCGGTACCCCACAGCCCTGGGAGGGTGACCCATTTACCTCTGCTGACATCTCTGTGAGCAAACAGAGATTGCTTAGCGCACTTGGGTGACGTTCAACCCACGTGCGCATTTCCACCATATTGCTCGTCTGTCACTACTTAGCAGCAGTGTTTCCACCTACTGCACGGTGGACCCCAAGCGGCAAACGCACTTTATTAATTATTTTTATTTAGTGCGCTCCGCCGTTCCTAGCACTGTCTTTTTTGTATAGGAGGTGTCATGATACCAGTGCTGGGTGACCGGCACTGCTGGGGTTAATGTTCTGACCTCAGTGCAGACTCTCACCTGCACACCTGGGACCTATTATGGTGGCCTCTCATTGGTTCTGGGGAGGCTTCTTATAGCCTCAGGAAGCTCCCATCCCCCGTCAGTTATACTTTCGCCCTTGGCATTGTGTGGTGACCCCTGAGTGTGTTAGTGCTGTGTTCTGGTTGCTTGATTCTCTGTAAATGACTCGGTCTGTTCTCTGGATTCTGCTTTGGATTCTGCCTGGTACCTTCTACGTCTGTTTGGTTTTGATCTCTGCTTGGCTCTGACTATCCATTCTGTCTCATCCCTGGTACTTTACTGAGATCTTGTGTATGACCTTTGGCTTTGTCTGACCTCCCGTCTGTTTATCCCTCCTGTACCTTGCTTGCCTGTATTGTGCATGACCCCCGCTTTGCCCAACTTTGAGTTTTCTACCTTCTTTGAAAGCAGGATGCTAAGCCCGCCCCCTTGCAGTCACATGACCGTTCACATGACCATAGGTCCTGTGCCTACTTTCTAAACTTCTACATTCAGGTCCCGTGCATCTTTATTTTCCGGCTGTTCTTGTCCCCAGGAGTCCCTACGGTGCGGGTGAGTCCCTGCCTAGCGGAGGCTGTACGCCGGCGCTGTCATGACCCTGACAGGAGGATCTCAAAGTTTTTATATTCTTAATATATTGCAATCATCATATTATATAGCACTGTGTACTTACAGTTGCTCATTTTTCCCTTCTATCCAGCTAATTCTTCTCTTTTCCATTATCTCTATGACATCACATGATTAAAAACTGACTAAGTTGAATCCTTCTAAGTTCTGTGTAGAAACAGGAAGTAAATTTTCCCTACATGACTCATGAGTCACTGCAAAAGTCCCTGGCATGAGGGAGGAGAAGGGGTCAGCTGGCTCAGGAGCTGAAGAGGGGAATGATTTTTGCAAAGAAAAGAGACTCCTGTTTCTACAAAGAGCATAGAAAACAGAAGACTTTATTGGGTAGAAAGGCAAAATGAGCAATTGTAAGTACACAGTATAATATAATGACTACAATATATTAAGAGGATAGAAACTTTGATAGGAGTGTTTCTTTAATCATGGCAGCAGAAGAGATCCTGAAGGCTGAAGGAGGTCCTATTGTAAAGCTCATCCACAAGCTGTGCTTCATATAAAAACTGTGATTTTGCCATTAACTGCTATACTGCAGTACTCAACAGAGATATAATTGAGTTCAAAAATGCCCAAAAGGTGATTGTTGCATAATCAAAATATAAAATACACACAAAATGATGTTTTGTGCAAAAAAGTATGAATATTTTATTAAACCATTAAATCATTTAAAATATCAGTAAATACAAAATATGAGTCAGTACGTGGTGGAAGACAACATGGTCAGAACACTCGGTAAAAAATATATGCATGGATTGTCATGATCAGGTGAATATTAGCAAACAGGAGCTGGTTAAAAGAGAGGAAATATCCCCAAGTTCCATCTAAACATATACATATAGTGTCTTTTCTAGTGGAAATCCCTATATACACCATCACAAAGTTCAGTGGCAAATCAATTAACCCTATATCCTAATCCTGAGCACTTATTATTCAGCCATCAACACATGTCATAAGAAGTTTTCTTACCCATAGTGGTAATACCGGGGGTCCCACCAATGCCCCTACGCGTTTCGCACACAAAGGGCTTCCTCGGGGGGTCACATATTTTTTACCGAGTGTTCTGACCATGTTGTCTTCCACCACGTACTGACTCATATTTTGTATTTACTGATATTTTAAATGATTTAATGGTTTAATAAAATACTCATACTTTTTTGCACAAAATATCATTTTGTGTGTATTTTATATTTTGATTATGCAACAATCACCTTTTGGGCATTTTTGAACTCAATTATATCTCTGTTGTGTGCTTTAATACTGAGTTGCCCCTTTTCTTTGGACTTAAGTCTGATAAATGATCAATTATAGGCATGATATCTTGTATTCTATACTGCAGTACTGCAGTATATAGTATAGGTATTCTGACTCCATAGCTAGGCTGCAAGTGTAGGTCGCTTGAAACACCATTTCTAGTGTGCTTCAGTAAAAACCAATACTCACATGTAGATATATCAGATAGCTTGAACTCTACTGTAGGAGGCACATATTAAGATTCAAGAAGTTGGTGTATATTTGCACACATATATCAAGTAAAAATGGCTTTTAAGAAACAGGGCTCCATACACATGCGCTTCTAAGATGGCTGATAGACAGCAAATAAGGGCAAACCTTCATGCATAGCAACATAACAACAACACAATGACAATATAATACTGTCTGTATGCTTCCCAAATCATGGCGTATGACAATAGGTGATCAAACAGTGGCATACCGTATTTAAGTTCCATAGAAGAGCTAAAAAATAAGAATTGAAAATATGTTTTTAAAAAATATAAAAAGAGAAATAGGATATGAAAATTTAAATCACCCCCCTTTCCCTTTGTCAAAAATAAAGACACTAAAAAACATATTTGGTATTGTCATATCCAGAAAAGTCATATCTATCAAAACATAAAATTCTTTAAATTATATGTTAAATGCCGAAAAGAAATAAAAATCGAAAACCCTGAATTGTCATCTGTGGTTGCTGCACTTCCCAAAAAAGTTCAATAAAAATTTATCAAAATGTCATATTGTATTAATAAAAACATCAGCTCAGGGCACAAAGAAAAAGTATTCACATTCAACTGTTACATTGATGGAAAAAATCAGAGATATGGTCTCAGCAAATGGGGACACAAACAATAAGAACATTGTCGATCATTTTAGATCGGTTATCAGTTGAAGTTGTGGAAGTTCTTGTGTTGACCACTTACCTCATGTACTATATAATTAAGGCTATGTGCACACATAGTTTTTTTGGTGTGCGGATTTTGGAGAGAAAACCGCAGGTAAATCCACAGGACAAAAGTCCTGCTGTTTTGCCCTGCGGTTTTACACCTCATAATGGATGAGATGTAAAACTGCAGCGTTTCTGCACCAAACAATTGACATGCTGCGGATTGTAAACCGCAGCAAAACCGCGAGGAAAAATCCGCAGCATGTGCACAGCGTTTTTTAATTTCCATAGGAAATAAAGGTACTGTACAACGCAGCAGAATCTGCTGCGGACCCGCAGCTGCAGAAACGCTGCGGAATTGCAGCAGAATCTGCACCGTGTGCGCATACCCTTACAACTCATCACAAATTCATACAAACATGTTTAGTCAAATTATTACCCAAAGGCCGACCTTACAGGGAGTCCAAAGGAAGTCCCTAGAGTGATATAGCACAGCTCGAGAGATGGAAGCTACGGCTTCCAGAACAAGAGTTTTGCAAGTAGTTTCACATGACACTTCTTTCCTGTGGTTGCACCATCCAAATCACTGTCTTATTTTCCCTTCATGTAAGAAGAATGAGTCCGTGCTTGGCGCTCCTAAAGCCCCTTTATGGAAAAGTAAAACCTGCTAAATAAACATGTCATTTGTTTCAGATACGTAATGTTCCCCCTTCAGTTGTGGTTAGGAATCCTGGAGGACTTTCTTTCCCACACACTTTTCACATGGAAGTGGTTACAGCTACTGTGCTTAATATGCTCTAATTTCATAGCAAAGTGTGAAGCGCAGACTTTGTTTTCACATGTTAATCCCATTACAGACATTGCGTATTTCTCAAATCTGTAAAACACTATCAAAATAAAAGAGACACTTGCTGTTTTTACAATAGGATATATGTGCTAATCTAGTGCACAGAAAGCATTTGTGCCGGTGGAGCAGAGCTGAATGTAACATGGAGCGATCTATGTTGGCCAATTTTTTGCCCAATGAATTAAAGGATCATCCATGTTGGAAAATATATATTTTTGTAGTAAGTGTCACTACATGGCACTGCATTAAATCATTCACTCAAGAAACTAACACTTTTGTCTATGGGTTTTGTCCGGTATCTGGTAACTTGAGCTAGAATGAAAAGTCTGCAAAAAAAATGTGAATGGCTGCCATGTAACACTACATTTCCACCATGTAACACTACAGAAAAAGCTTACATGGTCAAAATTGGCTGTTGCTTGGGAGTACTGAGAGTCAGACCATTGGTGATCATCTGATCGGTATCATGGTTGCCATCTGAAAGGTGTTGTCTCTAATAAGATAATCCTAAGGGCACAGTCAGACGCCGTATAACACAGAGAACGATCTCATGGCAGTGCACAGACTGGTCGGCAGCTCTTCTGACCCGAATGTGTCAGCTTAATAGAAATAAATGCTGTCACAATCAGGTCAGGAGAGCTGCCAGCCAGTCCAAGCATTTCTATGTGATTGTCGTCCTTGTTATATGGCCGTCTGACTGCACAATCAGGGATTGTCTCAGAATCTAAAAAAAAAAATTGTAGCCACTATAAATGTTTTAAAATTAGAATATAGCCATTACCTATCTATCCAGAAATGTGGACTACCCTGTCTTAGATGACATCACACCTATCTTTCATGACTGTTGCAACAGTTTACTATTCTGAGCAGTCATGTACTGTCCATCAAAATATTACTGCTCATCAGGGAGGTAACTTGGATGTTTGTTGGCCCCAATACAAAATCTCCGAAAATGTCCCTTACCGTGATTGGCCATTAATAGTATTGATCTTTTTTTATGAACCAAACAACTCTTTTCCTTCATACCCAAGCTCCAGTACCCTGATACAATTGCAATGCCTGCACCCAATATAGGTGTGCATCACCTGCAGAGGCCAGTTATTGCCTGCATCAGTCACAACAATAAATGGTTTTCACAGATAGAACTTGTTCTTTATATGGAACTGTTCACATAACCATGTATTTTTTGCTGACCAAATGGTCCACACCAAATCATGGAGACTTGTCCGATTTTGATCCAAGTCTCAGATTAAATAAACCAATGCAAGTCTATTGGTCCATTCAAGTCTATGGGTCTATGAAAAAATAGGATTCCATTCATATCTATGTTTTTCATAGAATATTTATTATGAGACGATTGAGAAACCTTCACCTTTTTTGTCTTTTTCTTTTTTTTTCATCCGAGAAAAACTAATGAAACTCTGAGCAAACTCTAATGGTAAAAAACACAATAAAACTTGGACTATTTTGACGTCGGAATGAACCCTTACACTTTTAAGAACATACTTTTCTTTGTCAAAACTGTTTAGACAAACTCAAGGATAGGTACACCACCTGGGGTATTAATGCACATGTGATATAATAGGAGTGTACACATGGAAACCAATGGGGGACAGCTCGGAAGATTAGAATAAAAGACAACGAAAAAAAACTAAATGATGTCCAATAATAGCAAATTTTATTCGAGTATAAATGAATATAAAAAGAGGGCAGGAAATCAATGCCAAAAGGGATGCAACAACGGGGACATAGAACTACAATGATAAAAATGAAGTAAATACTAAGGCATGTAAATATAAGCAAGAATAAGTATCTTACATGAGGCATACACAAAGTGCCAGTGCATGAAAGTGCAAAATAATACTCAAGAGTAGAGTTGAGCGACTTTTGGTTTTTTAGGGTCGCGTTTCGTTTCGTGAAACCCGACTTTTCCAAAAGTCGGGTCGAGCAAGATCGTCCGATTATAGGGAAAAGTCGGGGTCGTCCCGAAACACGAAACCCAATGTAAGTCAATGGGGAATAAAA
The DNA here is from genome assembly GCF_039654945.1 of Dendrobates tinctorius. Lineage (NCBI taxonomy): Eukaryota > Metazoa > Chordata > Amphibia > Anura > Dendrobatidae > Dendrobates > Dendrobates tinctorius. Next base: position 6,830,740 of record NW_027361750.1, read on the forward strand.
GTCGGCAGTGAGAGGAGGACAGGAAACACACCTACAGTACCCATTTGAATGCCAAAAGCATCAATTCTTCTTACTTAAGCTTGTCAACCTTAATTAACTTCATAATACAAGTTATGCACTGAAAAATGGGGGTTATTTGGCTAAAGTTGTGGGGGGGGGAGGGCTGGCTGCAGGTTTTCATGTGCCCTGGGCGAAAGAGCGCCCCTTTAACACATACCACAACTCATCATGCTCCGATACGGCAGATAAATAGCGGTATAGTACAATGAAAAATACCTCACTTTTTACATCTCATGACGAGGCCCATCTATTTCTCCATACAGAATCATTGGTCCCATATAATGTTTGAAACAGTATATGATGAGATCCACATAATGCTACAGTATATGTTGGTCCCCATGGATGAAGCTCCACTGTCTTATGGGCCCAAATAATGCTCCAAACATAATGGGCCCCATTTCTAATGCTCTAGTGTATAATGGGCCCTGTAAATGCTGCTCCAGTGTCTGATGTCCACCTTTGGAATGTTCCAGTGTATGGTGGGCCCCATCTATCATTCTCCAGAGTATAGTGCTCCCCAAAAATTGCTGTCCCAACATTGAAAACAATCAAATAAGTCTCCAAGCTAGGGAATCCCTGTACTTGTCTGGACAGGTGCTGTAGCTTGCTTAACAGCTCGCCAGCCGTTCTCACGCCCAGTATGGATTGCACGTGATTGCACAAAGGTTAGAAAGGGTACCGTATCCCTGGATAACATGTATGGATAGCGTACACATTCAAAATATATGTCTCAGGAGGCAGGCTCAGACGGTGTCAGGCCCAGTATGGATTGCACGTGATTGCACAAAGGTTAGAAAGGGTACCGTATCCCTGGATAACATGTATGGATAGCGTACACATTCAAAATATATGTCTCAGGAGGCAGGCTCAGACGGTGTCAGGCACAGTATGGATTGCACTTGATTGCACAAAGGTTAGAAAGGGTACCGTATCCCCGGATAACATGTATGGATAGCGTACACATTCAAAATATATGTCTCAGGAGGCAGGCTCAGACGGTGTTAGGCCCAGTATGGATTGCACGTGATTGCACAAAGGTTAGAAAGGGTACCGTATCCCCGGATAACATGTATGGATAGCGTACACATTCAAAATATATGTCTCAGGAGGCAGGCTCAGATGGTGTCAGGCCCAGTATGGATTGCACGTGATTGCACAAAGGTTAGAAAGGGTACCGTATCCCTGGATAACATGTATGGATAGCGTACACATTCAAAATATATGTCTCAGGAGGCAGTCTCAGATGGTGTCAGGCACAGTATGGATTGCACGTGATTGCACAAAGGTTATAAAGGGTACCGTATCCCCGGATAACATGTATGGATAGCGTACACATTCAAAATATATGTCTCAGGAGGCAGGCTCAGACGGTGTTAGGCCCAGTATGGATTGCATGTGATTGCACAAAGGTTAGAAAGGGTACCGTATCCCCGGATAACATGTATGGATAGCGTACACATTCAAAATATATGTCTCAGGAGGCAGGCTCAGACGGTGTTAGGCCCAGTATGGATTGCACGTGATTGCACAAAGGTTAGAAAGGGTACCGTATCCCCGGATAACATGTATGGATAGCGTACACATTCAAAATATATGTCTCAGGAGGCAGGCTCAGACGGTGTTAGGCCCAGTATGGATTGCACGTGATTGCACAAAGGTTAGAAAGGGTACCGTATCCCTGGATAACATGTATGGATATCGTACACATTCAAAATATATGTCTCAGGAGGCAGGCTCAGACGGTGTCAGGCCCAGTATGGATTGCACGTGATTGCACAAAGGTTAGAAAGGGTACCGTATCCCCGGATAACATGTATGGATAGCGTACACATTCAAAATATATGTCTCAGGAGGCAGGCTCAGATGGTGTTAGGCCCAGTATGGATTGCACGTGATTGCACAAAGGTTAGAAAGGGTACCGTATCCCCGGATAACATGTATGGATAGCGTACACATTCAAAATATATGTATCAGGAGGCAGGCTCAGACGGTGTTAGGCCCAGTATGGATTGCACGTGATTGCACAAAGGTTAGAAAGGGTACCGTATCCCTGGATAACATGTATGGATAGCGTACACATTCAAAATATATGTCTCAGGAGGCAGGCTCAGACGGTGTTAGGCCCAGTATGGATTGCACGTGATTGCACAAAGGTTAGAAAGGGTACCGTATCCCTGGATAACATGTATGGATAGCGTACACATTCAAAATATATGTCTCAGGAGGCAGGCTCAGACGGTGTCAGGCACAGTATGGATTGCACGTGATTGCACAAAGGTTAGAAAGGGTACCGTATCCCCGGATAACATGTATGGATAGCGTACACATTCAAAATATATGTCTCAGGAGGCAGGCTCAGACGGTGTCAGGCACAGTATGGATTTGACAGCCCAGATTACACAGCGGAGGAGCAGGGAGAGGTAAAGATTGCAAATGCTGGGGCCCTGCCCAAGCAAGGGGGGCCCACTCGTGGGCGTCGGTACTGGCACTGGGCCCCTCATAGTACAGCGGTGTGTCTGACGGCGGGTGTGCACCACCACCGTCAGAGACACTTGATTGCACTATGAGGGACCCTGTGCCAGTGCCCGCGCCCAAGAGTCGGCCTACCCACCTGTCCAGGGCAACGGCACTCGCACGGTGTCGTGCGGTAGGTGGTGACCCCGACCATGGGGGGGGAGGCAGCACAGTTAGGGAGTTTTAGAAAGTGGCATATGTTGATGTTGGACATTCAGCTGATGCAAAAGGCGAAATAGGTGAAGTACCAGGAAGAGGTGGACCAAAGCAAGCCATTTTTCTGTCACCCTATGTGTCATCAGGGGAAGGTGGGACAAAATCCTTGGAAACCCATGCGTGGTTCATTTTAATGAAGGTTAGATCATCCACATTTTGGGTTGACAGACGGGTCCTTTTTTCTGTCAGGATTGATCCAGCTGCACTGAAGACTCTTTCCGATAGCACACTTGCAGCTGGGCAAGCGAGCTCCTGTAAGGCATATTGGGCCAATTCAGGCCAGGTGTCCAGTTTAGCGGCCCAATAGTCAAAGGGGAATGACCTGTGTGGGAGAACATTGATATGGGAGGAAAAGTAGTTTGTAACCATAGTTGACAACTGCTGTCTCCAGTCACTTTCCATCGATGCAGTATTACCAGTTGTGTGAGCGGTATTTGAAAAATCAGTCCACAACATTGTCATGAAACCCCTGTCTCCAACGCCACTTCTGCTGTGTGCACCACGAACACCTCTGCCAAGCTGCCCCCGGCCCGTACGGCTCGTGTGAGAACCATCACCGCTGCTGTGTGCTGGGAATGCCTCAAGCAACCGATTTACCAGAGTTGCTTGTTTATTAGCCAATATTAGGTCAAGGTTCTCCTGTGGCATGATGTTTTGTAATTTGCCTTTATAGCGTGGATCCAGGATGCTGGCCAACCAGTAGTCGTCATCGTTCATCATTTTGGCAATGCGGGGGTCCCTTTTTAGGATCTGCAAGGCATAATCTGACATGTGGGCCAATGTTCCCGGTGTCAATGATGCACTGCGAGTGCTGGGTGGAGGAGCACTTTCTGGCAAATCCACATCCCTCCAGTCACGCACAAACCCTGTACCAGACCTTGCCACGCCAACATTTTCACTTGCCCCACGAGATGCATCCTCCTCCCCTAAGTAATCATCCCCATCATCCTCCTCCTCCTCCTCTTCTTCCTCCACCTCGTCCAGGAGAGGTCCCTGAGCAGACAATGGCTGAATGTCATCAAGGATTCCCTCCTCCTCTTCCTCCTCATCAACATTGGCTGCAGACGCCTGCTCCTTAAGGTGCGTCAAAGTTTGCATGAGCAGACGCATAAGTGGGATGCTCATGCTTAGGATGGCGTCGTCTGCGCTTACCAGCCGTGTGCATTCCTCAAAACACTGAAGGACTTTACAAAGGTCTTTCAGCTTCGACCACTGCACGCCTGTCAACTCCACGTCTGCTCTCAAAGTGCCTGGCCGTGTATCCTCCCACAAATGCATTATGGCCTGCCTCTGCTCGCACAGCCGCTCCACCATGTGCAGGGTGGAGTTCCACCTTGTTGCAATGTCGATAATGAGGCGGTGGTTGGGAAGGTGGAGCAATCGCTGCAGCTTCTGCATACGAACGGAGTGTACAGGCGACCGGCGGATGTGCGCGCACAGTCTTCGCACCTTCTGGAGCAGGGCTGTTAACTCCGGATAATTTTTGAGGAAGCACTGCACCACCAGGTTCAAGGTATGTGGCTGAGTTTTGAAAGGGCTATGGCTGCCACAAAATTACGGCCGTTATCACTAACTACCTTGCCTGCCTCAAGATGTACACTGCCCAGCCATGACTCAGTTTGTCGCTTCAAGTACTCGGCCAGCACCTCAGCGGTGTGTCTGTCGCCCAAACACATCATCTGCAACACAACCTGCTGACGCTTTCCACTAGCTGCTTGATAGGGGGACACATCGTGTGCAACAGTGGCAGCTGCAGATGGAGTGCTCGTACGACTGCGCTCTGTGGACGAGCTTTCGCTTCTGGAGGAGGAGGAGGAGGAGGAGGGTCGAACGCCTACAGCCAACTGTTTCCTATACCGTGGGCTAGGCAGCACTGTCCCACCACCGCTGTCCCCTGTGGACCCTGCATCCACCACATTAACCCAGTGCGCAGTGATGGACACGTAACGGCCCTGGCCATGCCGACTGGACCATGCATCAGTTGTGAGGTGCACCTTTCCGCTCACTGACTGCTTGAGTGCATGGACAATGCGGTCTTTCACATGATGGTGGAGGGCTGGGATGGCTTTGCGAGAGAAGAAGTGGCGACTGGGTAGGTCATAGCGTGGTACTGCATAGGCCATGAGTTCGTGGAAAGCTGTGCTTTCCACCAACCGAAAGGGCATCATCTCAAACGAGATTAGTTTGGCAATGTGGGCGTTCAAACCCAGTGTACGCGGATGAGAGACTGAGTACTTTCTTGACCTACTCATAGTGTCTGGGAGGGTGAGCTGGACTTGAGAGCTGCATATGGTGGAAGTAGCGGTGGACAGGGCGGACTGAGAGAGGGTTGATGATGGTGATGGAGTTGGTGTTCTTTCTGATGGCCTAGAATCAGTCTTTCGTTGATATAACAGTGGGATTCCCTGACTGCTGTGGTCTTGCAACGACACCTCAACATTTGCTGCTGTGCTAACCGGTGGGCTTACAGTGGGGGAAACAATGTAGCGTTGCTGACTACCTTCGTTGTGATCAGTTGCACATGTGGCACTTGAGGTTTGGTGTTGTGTCCACGCTTGCAAGTGCATGCTGGTTAAATGTCTATGCATGCAACTGGTATTCAAATTTTTCAGATTTTTCCCTCGGCTAAAGGTCTTTGCGCACTTCTTACAGATAACCTTGGCCTGATCATGAGGATTTTGTTCAAAAAAGTGCCACACTGCACTCTTCCTACTTTGGCAGACATTTTGCGGCCTAGCACGCTGTGATCTTTTGACCCTCTGGACAAGCTGTCCAGCAACTCTTTTGATGTTTGGAACCTGTCTTTGGAGTGCTCCGGGCCTGCCAGATAACAGCTGTTGCAATGTCGATGTCTGCTGAGGATGCTCCTCATCTGAGCTATTGGAAGCAGCACCCTCTTCCCCCAATGGATGCCAATCTGGGTCAACAACTGGGTCATCCATCACCTCCTCTTCTATGTCATGTGCACCTTTCTCTGTGTCACCGTGTATGGTGGTATAGTGTGCGGGAAGGGGCACCTGAGTCTCATCAGGGTCAAAATCTGGCTCTGTACACTGCGAGGACAATGTAGTGCTCTGAGTGAATGTACCAGCAGAATCATCCATCAGCGGCTGTGCATCAGTGCACTCCATGTCAGATTCATCTTGGCCTGGGTAATTCACCATTTCACTTGATAATCCAGGCATGGTATGTGAAAACAGCTCCATGGAGTAATCAGTAGTATGGCCTGCTTCATCCTTCAATCTTGGTTGGGGTGAAGGACACAAGGAAAGGTGTGGTTCATGAACATGAGCCTCCAATGATGACTCAGTGCTTTTACTTTTTACAACTGAAGAAGAGGAGGCGATAGAGCTGGAGGCTGAGTCAGCAATGTAAGACAAAACTTTTTCCTGATGCTCTGCCTTTAAAAGCGGTTTGCCAACTCCTAGAAAACTAAGCGTTCGAGGCCTTATGTAGCCAGACGATGACGCAGGGTCAGCACCTCCTGCATTCGGTCCTATTTTGCTCTTGCCACTACCATCAGATCCACCACCAACACCATCATTACCAGCTGCCAACCCCCGCCCAATTCCACGGCCTCTTCCACCAGCCTTCCTCATTTTTGGTAGAATTGTAGACAAAATCCAACAAACTATATAGTAATGTAAAACAAGGTACAAGGTGTCTATAGGACAGGGGAGATTTAGAATTTCTGCACACACTTGTGGACAGTGGACACTTTTGGATTGTGTGAGGCCCACTGATATCTGAGCGCTATGTGACAGGCTCGATGGCACAGCTGCCTGTGACCAAAGTGACGAGAGGATAATGGAGATTTTGAATCTCTGCGCACACTTTTGGACACTGGACACTTGTGGATTGTGTGAGGCCCACTGATATCTGAGCGCTATGTGACAGGCTCGATGGCACAGCTGCCTGTGACCAAAGTGACGAGAGGATAATGGAGATTTTGAATCTCTGCGCACACTTTTGGACACTGGACACTTGTGGATTGTGTGAGGCCCACTGATATCTGAGCGCTATGTGACACGCTCGATGGCACAGCTGCCTGTGACCAAAGTGACGAGAGGATAATGGAGATTTTGAATCTCTGCGCACACTTTTGGACACTGGACACTTGTGGATTGTGTGAGGCCCACTGATATCTGAGCGCTATGTGACAGGCTCGATGGCACAGCTGCCTGTGACCAAAGTGACGAGAGGATAATGGAGATTTTGAATCTCTGCGCACACTTTTGGACACTGGATACTTGTGGATTGTGTGAGGCCCACTGATATCTGAGCGCTATGTGACACGCTCGATGGCACAGCTGCCTGTGACCAAAGTGACGAGAGGATAATGGAGATTTTGAATCTCTGCGCACACTTTTGGACACTGGACACTTGTGGATTGTTTGAGGCCCACTGATATCTGAGCGCTATGTGACACGCTCGATGGCACAGCTGCCTGTGACCAAAGTGACGAGAGGATAATGGAGATTTTGAATCTCTGCGCACACTTTTGGACACTGGACACTTGTGGATTGTGTGAGGCCCACTGATATCTGAGCGCTATGTGACACGCTCGATGGCACAGCTGCCTGTGACCAAAGTGACGAGAGGATAATGGAGATTTTGAATCTCTGCGCACACTTTTGGACACTGGACACTTGTGGATTGTGTGAGGCCCACTGATATCTGAGCGCTATGTGACACGCTCGATGGCACAGCTGCCTGTGACCAAAGTGACGAGAGGATAATGGAGATTTTGAATCTCTGCGCACACTTTTGGACACTGGACACTTGTGGATTGTGTGAGGCCCACTGATATCTGAGCGCTATGTGACACGCTCGATGGCACAGCTGCCTGTGACCAAAGTGACGAGAGGATAATGGAGATTTTGAATCTCTGCGCACACTTTTGGACACTGGACACTTGTGGATTGTGTGAGGCCCACTGATATCTGAGCGCTATGTGACAGGCTCGATGGCACAGCTGTGACAAAAGTGACTAGAGGATAAGGGAGATTGGATTTCTTTTAAAAAAGCAGTTTGCGGAGCAGTGGGTAAACAGCAATGCCAGCGTGTCAGGAAGCCTTAAAAGGCAGCCCAACAACCAACACCACTGATACACCACAATATAGCCTCCCCTTGCACTGCACACACAGTGACTTGTGTGTTGTGCAGGCCAAATCGCTAGCAGCAGAAGCAGTTTTTTTGTCTTCTTCCCTGCCTAACGCTCTCCCTACAGAATCAGCAGCAACCTCTCCCTATACTAAGATCGGCAGAAGTAAGATGGCGGTCGGCGTGCACGCCCTTTTATACCCCCTGTGACGCCCACCAAAGCAAGCCAATCACTTGCATGCCCTTCTGAAAGATGGTGGTGACCCGTGCCTAGGTCTTCACGTTGCCCACAGTGTCCGTGAATCCTGATTGGCTGAAAAAGAGCGCAAAACAAACTTTTGAAACGCGACTTTGGCGCGTAAGTCGCCGACCTCGTGGCCGACCTCATCCTAGGGTCGGGTTTCGTTTCATGAAACCCGACTTTGCCAAAAGTCGGCGACTTTTGAATTTTTTCGACCCATTTCGCTCAACTCTACTCAAGAGTATAAATGTATATATAAAAAACTTGATAAAAATGAATAAAGTGCCAATGCAAGCAATGTAGTAACTGTGCAACAATTATTATTGAATAGCAAGATCACAATGGATTCAGTGCAATAATGAGAGCAAAAAATGCATTAATTAGTCACATAGGGGTTTAAAAGGTAAGAAGGAGTGAAGTGCTTAGTGCAATACCTCATGTGGCGATGGTGTCCCCCAGGATGCGCCCACCCCGACGCGTGTTTCGGCATTGCCTTTGTCATGAAGGATACTTAATCTTGCTTATCTTTACATGCCTTAGTATTTACTTCATTTTTATCATTGTATTTCTATGTCCCCTTTGTTGCGTCCCTTTTGGCATTGATTTCCTGCTCTCTTTTTACATTCATTTATACTCACTTGAATAAAATTTGCTATTATTGGACATCATTTGGTTTTTTTTTTCGGTGTTTTTTGTCAAAACTGTGCATAACAATGGCCAAAACCAGGAGTGGGTAAAGAATACATAAGTGGTGATGTGCTTCTGTTACACTCTTCCTCTGTTCCATTTCTGGTTTTGGCTTAGAAATAATCATGGAAAATACTGACCCAATTCTGAACGTGTCCTAAACATGATATGTCTTAAAGAAACAACACTGTGTAGACCCTATTACAACTTACTACTATTTTAATTGCCATAAACTTTCTTTTTGCTTAAATGCATGTATTTGGAACTAAAAATATTTTTTGCAATTGGGATTCATTAAAAAATGTTCACCCTTTGGCCTTTTACTGTACAATTCTGTGGTCAGAAAAAGAGTAAAAAAAAATATAAATAAAAGAGATAAGGCTTTGTTCACGTGTACGATGTTTTATGCTTTTTTTGTGCATTTTCTTTTTGTCAAAAATGGCAGTATTTTACAGTAATCACAATATGAATGATATTTATAATATCTTATAACATTTACCACCCCATAGGATTATTCTGTTTTTTGCACAATTCTCCATCTTTCTGTTATGCACATGTATGATTTTAATTCTTATTAATAAAATATAATTTTTTATGGGACCCCAGTAGCACTCTTTTTGTTTTGAGTTGGTTTAAAATCTTATAACACCTTGTCAGTGTTTTTTTCCTTTTTTTTAACCTGTCCTGCATTTCATAAAAATGCAGAGTATTATTTCTTTCAGGCTGTGTGCCCACGATGCGATTTTTAAGCGTTTTTGCAGCGATTTTCGGCACGAAAAGGCTGCGAAAACGTTTAAAAATCTTGTACATGACGCACCCCATGCATTTCTATGGCATTCCGCACATGCTGTACTAATGCTGCGCTTTTTTCCGCGGCGGAATTGCATCGCGGAAAAAATTGCAGCATGATCATTCTTTTGTGCGGAATCGCAAAGAATTGCCGCGATTCCGCACCCATAGGAATGCATGAGAATCGCTTACTACTCGCATGTGGCTATGCCCACCATGCGGGAAGTTAAGCGTCTCATGTGCGGTTGGTACCCACGGTGCGGAGGAGAGGAGACTGTCCTCCAGGCCTTGGGTATCATACCCCTGTAAAAAAAAGAATAAAAAATAAAAAATCGGGGTATATTTACCTTCCGACGTCCCGCACTGCATTCCCGGGCCTCAGCGTTCCCAGTAATGCCTTGCGGCAAGGTCCTGTGATGACGTAGTCTCGCATGACTCGCTATACACTGTGTTCCAAATTATTATGCAAATTATATTTTTCTCTGATTTTCCTAAATAGTCGGTACAGATGACAGTCAGTCTAATAAAAGTCATCACGGTTAGAGTATACATCAAATTTTATTGAAGAAACCTCCCAATAATAACAGTATAATCTCCAAAATGAATAAAAACTCAAATTGCACTGTTCCAAATTATTAGGCACAGTAGAATTTCTAAACATTTGATATGTTTTAAAGAACTGAAAATGCTCATTTGTGGAATTTGCAGCATTAGGAGGTCACATTCACTAAACAAAAAGGATATTTTGGAGTTAAATAGCTTAACAGGCCAAGTTACATGTTAACATAGGAACCCTTCTTTGATATCACCTTCACAATTCTTGCATCCATTGAAATTGTGAGTTTTTGGTGAGTTTCTGCTTGTATTTCTTTGCATGAAGTCAGAATAGCCTCCCAGAACTGCTGTTTTGATGTGAGCTGCCTCCCACCCTCATAGATCTTTTGCTTGATGATACTCCAAAGGTTCTCTATAGGGTTGAGGTCAGGGGAAGATGGTGGCCAAACCATGAGTTTATCTCCTTATATGCCCATAGCAGTCAATGACTTAGAGGTATTCTTTGCAGCATGAGATGGTGCATTGTCATGCATGAAGATGATTTTGCTCCTGAAGGCACGTTTCTGCTTTTTATACCATGGAAGACAGCTGTCAGTCAGAAACTCTATATACTTTGAAGAGGTCATTTTCACACCTTCAGGAACCTTAAAGAGCCCTACCAGCTGTTTCCCCATGATTCCGGCCCAAAACATGACTCCTCCACCTCCTTGCTGACGTTGCAGCCTTGTTGGGACATAGTGGCCATCCACCAACCATCCACTACTCCATCCAGGGTTGCTCGACACTCATCAGTAAACAAGACTTTGAAAATTAGTCTTCATGTATGTCTGGGCCCACTGCAACCATTTCTGCTTGTGAGTACTGTTTAGGGGTGGCTGAATAGTAGATTTATGCACCACAGCAAGCCTTTGAAGGATCCTACACCTTGAGGTTCGAGGGACTCCAGAGGCACCAGCAACTTTAAATATCTGTTTGCTGGTTTGTAATGGCTTTTAGCAGCCACTCTCTTAATCCAATGAACTTGCCTGGCAGAAACCTTCCTCATTCTGCCTTTATCAGCACAACATGTCTGTGCTCAGAATCAACCACAAATCGCTTAACAGTACAATGATCACGTTTAAGTTTTTGGGAAATATCTAATGTTTTCATCTCTTGCCCAAGGCATTGCACTATTTGATGCTTTTCAGCAGCAGAGAGATCCTTTTTATTTCCTAAATTCCATGAAACCTGTGCCCTGCTTAATAATGTGGAACATCATTCTTAAGTAGCTTTCCATTAATTGAGCTCACCTGGTAAACTAATTATCACAGGCATTTGAGATTGATTTCAGTGATCCAAAGAGCCCTGATACACAATAGCATCTATGAGTTTATTTGATAAACAGAAAATTACATCTTTATGACACTTAAATCCAATTTGCATAATAATTTGGAACACAGTGTAGTAACGCGAGACCAACGTCATCACAGGTCTCGCAAGGCATTTCTGGGAACGCTGAGGCCCGGGATGGCAGTGCGGGACGTCGGAAGGTAAATATACCCCGATTTATTTTTTTATCATTTTTAACATTTTATCTCTTACTATTGAGGCCGCATAGGCGACCTCAATAGTAAAAAGCTGCTCACACTTGTCAAACACTATGTTTGACGAGTGTGACCAACCTGTCAATCACTTTCCAAGCGATGCTTCAAATTGCTTGGAAAGTGCTTGAGAAAATCGCGGCAAAATCGCAAACGGAATTGCGGTGAAATCGCGCGGAAAAAAATGCGCGATTTCTGGGAAGGAGTCCGGTTTTCACTGTGCATTTTCAAACGCTAGGTGGGCCCATAGCCTCAGTGTTTTTACTGCTGTTTGTAATCAGTATGGCTTTGCACCAAAAATGCACAAAAAACAAATTAAAAGCACTTCAAAATACGCGTAATTTCCATTGCAGTTTTCTAGCAATAGCCTGTATTTTTCTAGCAAAATAAATTATCGATAAAACTTTGTGTTCACATACCCTTAAAAAAAATTTTCAGATCATCAGACCCACTTCCTGCAATACATGCAGCCGCACGCTCCGCTCCCGAGTGCCCGCGGCAGTGCCGGGTATTAACATGCGAGACTCGTCCGAGTTTCTCGCATGTGTGATCCCGGCCTAATTCATTCTGCAGCCAGCAATAGACGGTACAACACAGTGGCTTTAGAAGGTAAAGGGAATTTTTTTTAAAGAAACCCAACTGCATAAATTGTTTTAGCCCCAAATACTTGCATTTAAGTAAATAAAACGTCCCCAAAAGCGAACATCCATTTTAAATTAACATCTTAGATCAATGCTTGAGGTTGGAATAACTTTTTGCTCTAAATAATGTAACCTTTTTTATTCTTTTTTTTTAGGTTTTTGATGCCACAAGACAAACTGTGAACCAATGAACAAAATCTACTAGGACAGAAGATGCTTTTTTTCCCAATGTATTTAACTGCAATAAAGTGCAAGAATGAATATTTTTTTAGTGTGTTTAGTAATACAATTAATGTATTAATCATAAGTATAGCTAACTTTCTTATTCAGTACACTGGAGTTATGGGAAAACTTTTATTCTTCTGTAACTGGTCACATTTCTGCACCTTCCAAGTTTATTTCTTACCTTTACATGATTTTTTCAATGTTTTTCTGTTAAGAAAATTCACACTTTAATGTGTATTCTTGAAAACTTTCAGTCCCTCAGATACTTGGGATTCTGTATATAATAATTGAATACTAATTTTTGTTTTTCTGGGAGGAGGGTAACCTTGGATTTCTTTTTAAAGAAAGACAAAAATTGTCCATTGCATGCTGCACTTATACTACTTGTACTAACATAATGAAAAGGTATCAGGCCTTGTCAGAATGAGCGAAAGATTTCTTGTGCAAAGACTCCATTGTTTGTCCATTCATAATAATTGTGACTGGTGTTATCGATCTTGCATTACCTTTTCAATTAACAGTGTTGGGCCCATAGAATATTTTGCCATATAATTAACACATTAACACTACGGTGGTGCTTGCTTGAAAATTTGTAAACCCTTCACATATTTCTGGATAAATTTTACCTAAAACTACATCAGATTTTCACACGTCAGAAAGTAGATAAAGAAAATCAAATCAAACAAGGCACAAATATTAGACTTTGTCATTTTTTTTATTGAGCATAATGATCCATAATCACATCTGTGAGTGGCAAAAGTATGTGGATATTTGCTCTCAATATCTGGTGTGACCCCTTGTGTAGCCATAACTGCACTAAGGGCTTGTGCACACATGACTATATTTTAGGTCCGAGTGCGATCCAAGAAACGTCGGATCACACTTGCACCAATCTTATTCCAGAGTGCTCTGCCATGTCCAATTTTTTCTTCTGACCTTGGCTGGTCCAAGGCAAAAAATTGCAGCATGCCCGAGTTGAATCCGATTATCAGATCGAACTTGGCAGTGCAAGTCAATGAGTCCTTGGAAAACATTTGACTGCTCTCAGATGACATCTGAGTTCAGTCCGATTTCAATGCACTGCCGGAATGGAGAAGATAGAGAATATTTTGTTTCCATCTTCTCCTCATCTGAGAAAATCGGATGAAACTCTGATTGGCTTGATCAGAGCGTGAATTGCATAATCAGCCCAATTTTCTCAGATGAAAGAATATACACTGGTGTGACCCTATCCTAAGGGTTTCTAGCAATTTGATAATTAGACCACCACATCAGCTAGGAGGAATTTTAGCTCAATCCTCCCTTCAAAAACAGCTACAACTTTGTTATGCTGGTGTTGTTTTTTTAAGCTGTGAACTGTTTGCTTCAGGTCTTTTCATAACATTTCTATAAGATTAAGGTCAGAACTTTGTTTATCATTCCAAAACTGTAACTTTTTCTTTTTTTAATAGTGAAGAGCAAGCATGCTCGGATGATGAAGGTGTTATCAGAGTTTGCTCGTGTCCTAATCGAGTATTTTCACCTTGCTCCTAAAACATTCCTCAATCAAAGATTAGCACATTTTTGACTCATTTCTTTGATTTGTTCTTTATCTACTTTTAGGACTGTGAGATTTTGCATCATTTTAGGTCAAAATTTTGCAGAAACGGGGAAAATTTTGAAAGGTTCAGAAATGTTTAAGCACCATTGTATATGTATATTTCATAAGAGTTATTACTGATATAGCAAGAAGACATAATAAAAGAGATGGGCAGACACCTGGATGTTCGGGTCCAGCGGGTTCGGCCGAACAGTTACAAAAAGTTCAGGTTCGGGTACCAGAACAGGACCTGAACTCAAACTTGTACCGGGGGGCCCAAACATCCAGTGTTTGTTATGCTGTCGTGTGCATGACAACGCAGCAAACACAGTTTCTGAAATCATCCCTGCCGGTCAGAGAGCCACGGTTCCCACGCTGTCAAAAGACAGCTTGAGCGCTCATCTTTGATCGGAGGTATAAAGCTTACCTCCTGTCACTGGTGTCAGCTGATGGGACAACTGATCCCATCATCCGACACCTGCAGCCGCTAATTACAGTGAGAGCAGGAGCGGCGGATGGGAGTAATCATCAGCCGGCTCCTACGCTGTAAATAAATAAAAAACAAACGGCGTGGGTTCTCCTGTATTTTTGCTAACCAGTCAGGCAAAACTCACAGATGGGGGCTGCAACCCTCAGCTGTCAGCTTCAGCAAGGCTTGTTATCAAGAATCAGAAGCGTTGTTTGCCGTGCTGCCATGCGCATGACAGTGGGACAAACACCCAATGTTCAGGCAGCCAAACATGAACAGTAACACAGACTTCTTGGAGAAGTCCATGTTCAGTATCCGTGCCTGAACAGTAGGTGTTCGGTACGGACACCCAACTTTACTGTTCGGGTTCGCCCATCTCTGTATAATAAGAAAATATTACTGTTTCTGTGTTAAATCTGATGAAGCCAAACACTTTTTTAAATGCTGCCTGCCATATGTAAATTTTGGTCCAACCTCACCTTTCCTAGACTGGTTGGCATTTCCCTCTTGATATCACCAGCATCATTCACCAAATCATGTGCATATACATGTAGGCATATGTAGTAATGTGTACTTTGCCCAGCTTCACCCCTGTACTGCAGTTATGCCGAAAAAAAGAACTACAAGGGGTATATTGTGCCCAACTTCGCCACTGTGCTTCTTTCTACAGATACATATACAGTACAGAGGTAAAATGAGCACACTGCCCATCACTTGCAAAATATTAAGTGAAAGTTGCTGGTAATGCACATTTGCCAAGGGATGGTAATTAGGTCTGGTTGGGTAGAGTTAAAGCCAGAATTGTGTGACTTTTTCTGATCTGGACACCGCTCAGATGATTCTTTAAGGGAATCTATCAATAAGATCAGCCCCCCTCCTTCGCCGAAACCCATGCCCCAATACATGGGCATACAAGCCTTTGAGATGTAAATAATGTTATACCTTAACATCTTTTATCTGTTGCTATATTTGTGAGTAATGAGTCTTTTTCATTCATTCGCAAATGATGCATTAAGTGCTCTGGGTTTGACAGAGCACTTAACATGCCACTGGCTTCTGAGGCTGCTTCCCCACCCAGCACCAGTCTCTTTAGCTTGGTTGATCTATCACTGACTGATTTCCTTGCCTGGCGCCTTGTGTACTGTCCAGAGCACTTCACACCTCATTTACATATGAATTCTGGAACAGATTGAAATGTAAATCAATCAACTCTTTATGTGTTCTAGACCTATATGCCCTTAAATGCAGTTTGGTTGTGGTGATTTTATTGACTGATTCCCTTTAATGGTATCTTACATACAGCGCACAGCTTTTAAAAAGTGATTTATAAGACTTAGCGTCAAAGGATTTGGCATACATTCACAATTATAAAAAAAGTATCACTTTATGTAAATAAGACATAGTAGCGGTTTAGTTACAAGAATAAGAGCTGACAGGTTCAATTTAAGGTATTTTTTAAATAAACTTAAAGGCAGACCTATGCAATGGGATTGGCATCACACTGGTATTAATTGTACTTTTTCATGTGCTCATTCTGTACACTGCATGGCCAAATATGGCAGGAACCAGGCCTAAAACATATCTTTTCAGAATAACTTGTCATGTTTGTTCATGTAGAATAATGCCATTTATTGTAATTATATAACTTGTATTCTGCATTTTCACTAGTTTTCCCCTACGTAGACTCTGTCTCTAATTTACAATTGACTCTAAGCTAGTGGAGATAAGCAGATATGATGTCTTCCATGCACATAATACAGAGAGAGAGAGGAATCCCTGCTTTTTATTTTGATAGCAAACAAACAGATGCAGCAGATGCACAGAGGACAAATATGCAGCGCACTGAGCAATGTAACTGTGAATCCAGCACTGGGATAAGCATCTCTCGCCTCTTACTCCGTGTGCTCCCTATGAAGTGTAATACACTGTTTAACCTGACACCTCACTGTTCTGGCAGTCATTCTTGTCATGACAAAAAAATTGATTTCAACTGCTTTTCAGAGTGTGTGGTGAGTTCAGGAGGCAGGGAAGCAACGACAGTGTAGAAACAAGCATATTTCCCTGGTAATATACATTACAAAGCTTCTTGCATCTCTTGATTTATGCAAAGTTTATTAAAATGATGTGACCATTTAGTGTTTGGTCTGTGTACCCTTCTGATCTATTTTTTCTTCTATTTGACACATGCCATGTCCAGTTAAAGGGAATCTGTCACCAGAAGTTGCAGGCCTATGTAAATGGCCTGGGTCCGGTCCGATGGGTGGTGTTTGTTCTTCTTTCTCCACCTCATCGATGGCCCCCATCCGCGATCTTCTCCGGTTTTTGGGTAGTTCTTCTCCATAGTTCGCACGTGCGCAAAGCAATCTTGCTTTGCACATGCGCAGTATGCTTTGCCCAACTGCGGGCAAAGCCAATAATCATTACTGCGCATGCGCCGGTACACTATGTCCCGGAACACAGCAAAATACTTCCGGGACATAGTGTATCGGCGCATGCGCAGTAATGCGCCGATACACTAGTCTTGAGGCGACAGAAGGTCTCAGCGGTTCCTAATGTTATGCACTAAGTTGGATGTATTGCGGATGACTTAGCGTTGCAGTGCTGAAGATTGTGCTCTCCTTTGCATGCTTTCCAATGTGTTATGTATGCTTTGCACACCAAAGTGTATCACTCTAGAATTAGATTTGCTGACATGTCATACAAAGTATGTAATCGTATCGACCAAAAATGATTATAGCAAACCACTTTGCTTTATTAATTGCACAGCTTGCCTATTACAGGAATGGGGAAAATATCCTTTAAGTGCAAAATATTGTAGCTTTTATTAACTTGCACTAGACTAGATTAAAGCAATTTATTAGTTTGTTTCTGTGGTTTATTGCAAATATTTTAAGCCGTGTGATGTACAATATACAAAAGAATGTGATACTGCTTGTTTTTCCATACAATCTAGACTGTTACCTCTACAGGTATCACCACTGATAAATGACAGTATTTTTATATTCTGACAATAGTCTACATCCTCCATCTTTTACAGCTCACTCTGATTGTAAAGATTCGGAATGGATGATGGACATTTAATATATTTACTTTCATCTCCCCTGTAGAGTAACTGGTGACGGAGTAACCTGATGATTTTTGCAAGGCGGCCAAAATATTTGGCGAATTGAGGGCTTTTTAACATAGATAGGGATTGGACAGTATATTTCAACTGTCTGATTCTTGTGCCTGACAAGCCTCCATCAGAGATGTCTGCCAGCATTCTGAGTACACATACACATTCAGCCATACCCAGCATATGTGTATCAAAGCATTAAAAGTTCCCCCATATAAAATAACAACCTGTTGTCACCTCTGATGATGGCGCCATTCCAGCAACGTCAGCACTTAGTCTCTCTGGGCTTGCATGACACCGTTATGCTATGTGAGCCCTGCAGTCAGTCAGCAGTTGTTTCACTCTCACTTCCTTCAGACATAACTCACATTCAGCAGCAGCTCTCATTTCTTCCGGGAGTCAGTTTAGTTTGAAGGTCGTGAGAATAAAGTGGCTGCTGATTGGCTGCAGAGCTCACACGACATAACAATGTCACACAAGCCCCCAAAGACCAGGCACTGATGTCACTGGAACAGCGGCAGCACTGGATGGAAGTCTACGCTGTTTTTATTTTAGAATGAGGGGATATAGAAATTAAGATGGGATTGTCCAACTAGTAGATAACCCCATTAAGAGAGATAGATGTCGGGCTAACAAACGTTCATTTTCTTAATATACAATACAGAAATTTGTTTATTAAGGGTAATACATTACATGTAATATAGATACCAAGTTTCCTGTTATATGATAAAATTATAGCACTTACAAACCACCTCAAAAAGGAAGTATAATAAGTCTACAATTAGACGAAGATTGTAATGCAAACACAAACACTTACTGTATACAGTGCCTTGCGAAAGTATTAGGCTCCCTGGAACTTTTCAACATTTTCCCACATATCATGCTTCAAACATAAAGATACCAAAAGTAAATTTTTGGTGAAGAATCAACAAGAACTGGGAAACAATTGTGAAGTTGAACGAAATTTATTGGTTATTTTAAATTTTTGTGGAAATGCAAAAACTGAAGAGTGGGGCGTGCAATATCATTCGGCCCCTTTACTTTCAGTGCAGCAAACTCACTCCAGAAGTTCATTGTGGATCTCTGAATGATCCAATGTTGTCCTAAATGCAATATTATTCGGCGCCTTTAACTTAATACTTTGTTGCGCCACAGTTTGCTGCGATTACAGCTGCAAGTCGCTTGGGGTATGTCTCTATCAGTTTGGTACATCGAGAGACTGAAATTCTTGCCCATTCTTCCTTGGCAAACAGCTCGAGCTCAGTGATGTTTGAAGGAGATCGTTTGTGAACAGCAGTTTTCAGCTCTTTCCACAGATTCTCGATTGTATTCAGGTCTGGACTTTGACTTGGCCATTCTAACACCTGGATACGTTTTTTTGTTTTTTTTAACCATTCCTTTGTAGATTTTGCTTTATGTTTGGGATCATTGTCTTGTTGGAAGACAAATCTCCGTCCCAGTCTCAGGTCTTTTGCAGACTCCAACAGGTTTTCTTCAAGAATGGTCCTACATTTGGCTCCATCCATCTTCCCATCAATTTTAACCATCTTCCCTGTCCCTGCTGAAGAAAAGCAGCCCCAAACCATGATGCTGCCACCACCATATTTGCCAGTGGGGATGGTGTGTTCAGGGTGATGAGCTGTGTTGCCTTTACGCCAAACATATCGTTTGGCATTGTTGCCAAAAAGTTCGATTTTGGTTTCATCTGACCAGAGCACCTTCTTCCACATGTTTGGTGTGTCTCCCAGGTGGCTTGTTGCAAACTTAAAGCGACACTTTTTATGGATATCTTTGACAAATGGCTTTCTTCTTGCCACTCTTCCATAAAGATCAGATTTGTGCAGTGTACGACTGATTGTTGTCCTATGGACAGACTGTTATTGTGAATTCGCTTTCTGGCCTCCCTCTGGTTATTACTGAAGGTAGTGGAGCTGGTCATATTAACAGAGGGGTTGCGAGTTCTCTTTCTGGGCTCCCTCTGGTGGTTACTGAAGGTAATGGAGCTGGTCTGATTAACAGAGGCTTGCCACCTGATAATGAGGATGACGATTGGAGATCTGGGATTTCAGATTGGGATTTAAGACAGCTGACTCCCTCTATCCCTGCTGGTGATTGTCTTCTGCCTCCTGAGGTCTGATGTTTCCAGCTCAGTCCCTGCATGTTCAGCTAAGTGTTCATTTGCTATTCTGTTTGCATTTGATCTGGTTTTGTCTATCTCAGTTTTTTGTGGGTCAGCCAGCTCTGGCTAAGGCTGTGCTGAATCACCGTCGATATCTTACTGCTTGTGCCAGTTTGTTTTTGTCCCTTATTAGATTGGCCTCTTTTTGCTCTGCTTTCAGAATATTCCAGAGTGCTGATATAGTGGGCGAAGTCGTGCGACTTCAGTGTTTTTTGCATCAGACGTGTTGGACTTTTTGCAGAGTTTTTTACGTGATTGCAGACAGCGTCTTTCCTTTCCTGTCCTTTCTAGTCTGTGTGGGCCCCATCATTTGCTCAGTCTATTTTCCTGCCTGCATTTGTGTTTTCACCTTGTCTCACCGACAATATATGTTTAGGGGCTATCTATTCCTTTGGGGTCTGCTCTGGGGCAGTTTAGATTTCCCCTTTCTTGCTTTAAGCTTAGTTAGCTCTCCTGCTGTGCCGAGGCATCTAGGATCATCGTAGGTACGCTCCACGGCTACTTCTAGTTGTGTGGATAGGATCAGGGGTCTGCAATCTGCTTAGTTACCAACCTCTCTGGCTTCTGTGGCTTAGCTTGGGCTTGCTCTCCTCCTCGGTGACCCATTCATAACAGACTGTCCCACCTCAGCTGTAGATCTCTGCAGTTCATCCAGACTGATCATGGTCCTCTTAGCTGCATCTCTGATCAGTCTTCTCCTTGTTTGAGATGAAAGTTTAGAGGGACAGCTGGGTCTTGGTAGATTTGCAGTGGTATGGTACTCCTTCCATTTCAATATGATCGCTTGCACAGTGCTCGATGGGATGTTTAAAGTTTTGGAAATCATTTTGTATCCAAATCCAGCTTTAAACTTCTCCACAACAGTATCACTAACCTGCCTGTTGTGTTCCTTGGACTTCATGATGATCTCTGTGCTTCAAACAAAACCGTGAGACTATCACAGAGCAGGTGCATTTATACTGAGACTTGATTACACACAGGTGGATTATATTTATCATCATTAGTCATTTAGGACAACATTGGATCACTCAGATATCCACAATGAACTTCTGGAGTGAGTTTGCTGCACTGAAAGTAAAGGGGCCGAATAATATTGCACGCCCCACTTTCAGTTTTTGAATTTCCACAAAAAATTAAATAAAATAACCAATAAATTTCATTTAACTTCACAATTGTGTTCCACTTATTGTTGATTCTTCACCAAAAATTTACATTTGGTATCTTTATGTTTGAAGCATGATATGTGGGGAAAAGGTTGAAAGGTTCCAGGGAGCCGAATACTTTTGCAAGGTACTGTATATTGTAGAACAAGATGCTGTCTTGGTTGCAAGCGTTCATTTGATGCCTAAGATTCGCCACTCTCACTATACTGGCTTACAGGATGATTGTTCTGTCAAAATACGTAAAGAAAAATAAAAAGAAAGGAGGCTGTAGAGTATTGCTGCAATTTTTTTTTAAGTTGAATGTTTAAGGATGCTACTAATATCTTATCTGAGCATGTATTTATAATGAAGCTGCTGTGGTGCTCAACTGATTGCTGCTGGTTCAAGCTTTCAGATCCCTGATGATTAATTGTTATTGCCAGGGAAGTCCTGTGTTCCTGCTAATTACCGTCCATGACTTACATGCCCACAGTGTGTCAGCCAAAAAGGAGATTATTTTTAGAGTTGCTGTGCCCGACTATATAGAGCTACTCCAGTTCATGGTCAGCACATACGATAGGTTATATATGGTATAAGTGAATACATGATGACACAACAGGGACTTGCAGCTGCTGCTTCCTGTTGGGAAACACTTTTTTTCCTGCCTGTTTTATCACAGGACAAAGTTTTTCTGCCACAGCTGCAACCCTCTGAGCTCATCATAAATCAAGTCAGTGACATAGGTTGAGCTAATTTGTCGCAGACATGATTTATGATGCTTTCAGAGGACTGGAAGCATCACAGAAACACTCTCTCCTGTGATAAAACAGGCAGGGAAATTTATTTAAACTAGAATAGAAGCAGCTGTGAGCCCCTGCTGTGTTGTCTGTATACTCTCTTATGCTTCTTCCCTTGGACAGGAACTGGGGTATGTATCGATCATGTTACTGCATGGTAAGACATAGTAAATTAAACAGTACATAACAGGATCACATTTAAAAGATTACAGTATATGAGCACAGATACCCTTTTTATAACACCTCCAACTGTGGGGAACTTATTATTCCAAGATCTATTAATTAAAATAGACTTTGTTAGTGGGAAAACCTCTTTAATTATACCGTGTGCATTGTGAATATTTGACAGACCTTGCCATACATCTTCTTAGGGTCGCAATTGGTGTATCAACATGTAAAATATATTTGACAGAATTTAAAGTAGCATTTGGAGCCACTTAAAGGAAAATAACGATGCATATAACCCTTTTTAGATTTGTTGTAAAGGCTCTTTATCTGTGAAATGGTATAGAAATTTTAACATTGAATATTTAAAATAAATACAGCATATCTGTTTTCATGGATTAAAAGAAAAAAGTTTAAAAAAACAGCAAATTTTAGTCGCTGAAACAATTTTTTAAATATTTTAAAAATGTGTTCACTGTTGAAATAAAATATCGCCTTCTTACCGTATCCTCTATATCAAACCTCTGCTTGTTCTTGAATTATGGCAGAGATACTGTAAGAATATACCTCTTGGTATTGTATATTTGATATGTTTCCCAAATTCGATATGAACATTTTCAATAAAAAGACAATTGATGAACATATATAGCCAAATATTAAGTGTAATAATGCAAAATAAGGTCAGTGTTTTGCAGAGCGGTGAAGCATGCTTGAGTAGTTTATAGACTAATTCCTATTTTACTCTTTTTACCTTTTTGTATGTTTAATCAGAGTTTAGGCTTCTCTAACAATTGCAGTGTCATTGTTTCTGTTTTTAGCCAAATCACGAAAAATGCTGGATACAATTTTTGATTGGTGTCAGCAAATTCCGACGTACGCCATTAAATTTTAGAGGATTTATTGGGGGTTAGTTAGGATTATGTTTTGTGGGTTTTGTTTTTTTCCTTTGTTTAATGCCAGAAATAGAACTGCACTCGACCCACTTCTGTCTGCTGGACCCCGTTTCCGCTGATGTAAACAGAGCCTTACACATCTTTCTTGCTATTAGCCTTAATTAAATGTTACCTTTTTTGTGTTTGTGTTTATTTTTTTTATATAAATTCAGGTTTGTAATATGTACATGAAATGAAGTATTACTTGCATGACATTAGCATTTATCACTGACATACTCCTAGTGTAGTTAGAAAAAAAATCGAATACAGGCAATATAAAGAGATCAAGTTTAATTAAAGGGGGTTATCTACTTTTCTAAATATTTATTTCTTTACTTAAATGCATGCATTTGGTGTGAAAAATAATTTTTGCAATTGGGTTTCTAGTAAAAAATTTTCATCATTTGCCAACTGTAGCCTCCGTGTTGCACTGTCTATTGCTGGCTGCAGAATGAGTTAACTAAGAATTCATCACGGTGTGTTTCCACGGTCAGGAAACATTCAGGAATTGCTGTGGATTGAACGCTACGTCCTGCCGCAGCGCTTAATCCACAGCGGCCCGATGTCCCTGCATAGTGGAGGGGACTTTATGATATCCGGTCTCCACTATATGTCCGATTATGCGGGTGACACACTGGACATGCGGCGCGTCTTTTTAGACTGCAGCATGTTGGTTTACCTTGCGGAGACGCTCAGTACCCTGCGGTGATTCCGGATGTGTTCACATTTGGAATCACGTGCGGACAGAAGGGGGCGGGGCTTTGGGGTTTCCGCTCCGTCCAAAGCGCAGACAATCCGCTACGTTGAAACGTACCCTCAGTGAGCTTTTCTGACAGTATGATGGGAGAGTTTAGAACACCTTTATCTGTCTTTTTTGCTCTCCTCTCAGCTGATGTACATCCTCAGACTACATCAAAGTTGAATGTGCTAAGATCAAAGAGCCTGTAAAAGCCAAAAGATGCAAAAAAATTGTAATGAAGCCCAATTGCAAAAAATAATTTTTAGCCCCAAATATTTGCATAGGAGTGAAAAAAAAAGTCCCCAAAGGTGGACAACCCCTCCAACTTGAAAATGAAGCCATGAATCCTTATTAAATGGCATTCTTGAAATGAACAAGTCCTGTTACTGAATGTAGAAATCAATGTGCAATACATTGTAGGCCTTGTTAAAAAAAAAAAGAAATTGTATGGGAAACATTTATATTTGCAACAGTTTGACTTATCACAAAATTTAGTGACTTTGTACTCAGTATTACATTTAAAGAATACTTTTGTGTGCAATTGTGTTGTGAAGCATGATTTGTGCTTACTATATTTTTCAACAGATGAATGCTTTTTCATATATTGATTTTATGAAATGAATGTGCTTGATACAATTACCACAATAAAAAAAACATGTTTTATAAAAAAAAATTGGGGTTCTTATTGGTTCTTTTTGTATATTTCAAATAAATTAAGTTCATCATTTGCTGAAAAGAAATAATCTATACAGTTTTAGGCAATGGGATTTTTGCATAAATTATTTAGTTTTATTATGTTCCAAAACTCTTATTTTATGTGCGCTCAAAAACTTGGTATGTGTTGAAGGGTTTTCCCCTCCTTTCTTATATTTGATAAATGTCACACGTATGTTATAAAAATAATGAATAGCACACACCACGCTGCTTTACTGCACTGCTGGCCGGGTCACCCGCTAATCGCTTCTTTCCCTTCTCTGGCATTGTTAATACTTGACCTCTGCAGCCCATCATAACTATTTATTACTTTTATAGTACTTGGATTTTATGTTGTAAAAAGAAATGTACCTCTTTTACCAGATTTCATGTGTATATAGTAATATGACATTAACATTTGCCTTATGGCAACTCTACGGATGTGCAATGCTATAGCACATATTGAATTAACATTACAGTAAGTTTTTTAACTTTTTGTGTTAGTGATTTTTATTAATAAAAAAAATCCCAGTAACAGAAAAACCCTTTAAAAAAACATTTAATTATGTTGAATGTTGAGATTGTGAAGGCAAGAAAGTATATTTTATATGAATATATTGAACAAACCTGTGCTTTATTAGACACAAACTATATTGCAGAGAAACTAATTTATTTATTTATTTTGTACTTATTTAGATTTTTATAATTTTGTCCAATATGGAAAGTTATGAAACTTTGTAACTCGCATTTGTCTTCATTCCTGTAAAAATATTATATGAACCCCCTTCACCCCCAAATCTGTTTTCACCTTCCGCCCTGGCCAAATTTTACAGTTCTGACCAGCGTTATTTTATGAGATAATACGTAACTCCTGAATGCTTCAGTGATGTAACTATAGTACAATAGGCCCCAGTGCAAAATTTGTACCTGCTCCCCCTCCGCATGTTTGTCAGATGTATACGCCATTGTAGCATTCTAAATCTTATAAGGACATACGAGTTGCCCCCTCCCTTATCATGTAGTAATGTCACCCATTCTGGGATCCTTCCTGTTATGTATGTTCCCCATCCTGGGCCTATCCTGGTATATTCGGGCACATCCTAGTATAGATGTTCCCCATACTGGTATATACATACCACATCCTGATGTAAATCCACCCCATCCTGGTATGTATGTACATATATATATATATTTGTTCCTCATCCTGGGCCCATCCTGGTATATACAGTATATATGTCCCCTATCCTGGTCACAGCCTGGTATACATGTGCCCCATCATGGTATACATGTCCCTTATCTTGGGCCCCATCCTGGTATGTGTATCCCCTTCTGGCTCTGTTCTTTAATGCATAGAAAAAAAATATTCTGCTCACTTCTCATCCGCTCCCCCAATTTATCCTCTTCTGAAGCTGACAGCTGACTTGCGCGCCAAGTCATGTGTACGCCGACGTCAGCTGCTGGCCTTTGATTGATGGGCAGTGCATCTGACGACGCACATCTAGTTGAAGTTTGCTCTGGGGATAATGGGACCCAGCCCGCATTGGCCTGGTCGCGGTCACAATCTCTGCGACTCCGATCGTGATACCCCTAGCTTCAATATACTGTATATCAGTGATTATGAGTTTCTTTTTTGGGACATGTTGTGCTTCATGTTGGTTGTAAATTTTGTTTGGTGTGATTTGCATTTATGAAAATATCAAACCTTTTCCAAAAAATGTGAACAGTTCGCAATTTTCAAGCTTTGAATTTTTATGCCCT
The DNA here is from genome assembly GCF_039654945.1 of Dendrobates tinctorius. Taxonomy (NCBI): domain Eukaryota; kingdom Metazoa; phylum Chordata; class Amphibia; order Anura; family Dendrobatidae; genus Dendrobates; species Dendrobates tinctorius. Next base: position 6,856,919 of record NW_027361750.1, read on the forward strand.
TAAATAGATAGTTTTAACACACAAAATAGATAATTTAGAACATTTACCACCTGTCTACTTTATAATCAACTTCATTTTTCTTTTTTTTTTTCCTTTGTGTTAGGAAGATAGAAGGGGTAATTTTTAATTTTTCTAACAAAATTTGAAAAAAACTATTTTTTAACCTCTTCACGACCGCCCACAGTAGATAAACGTTGGCGCTTGCTGGGCTTTGTGCAGCGCCGACGTTTATCTACTGTCGGCGGGTTTGTGCCCCCCGGGACCCCCACATACCTTCCAACGCGGGGATCCCGGTGCGCAATGCATGCTGGGACCCCCGACGTCATCGAGACCTGATTGGTTCAGGTCCCGATGACGTCAGCGTCACAGCAGCCAATGGGAGCAATCGCTGGGAAAGCTGCTTGTTTCCCGGCGATCTCCCTCATTGTAACGCGGCTTCTCCCTCTGATCTCACTGACAGCTGATCAGAGGTGAAGCAGCGTTATTGTGTGACTAGATCGCTGCCTGGCACAGCTGATCGCTGCCTGGTACAGCTGTGCCAGGCAGCGATCTTGTCACACAGTAACGCTGCTTCACCTCTGATCATCTGTCATTGTGAGATCAGAGGAGAAGTGGCATTATTATGTGCCAGGCAGCAATCTTGTCACATAGTAATGCTGCTTCTCCTCTGATCTCACACTGACAGATGATCAGAGGTGAAGTGGCGTTACTATGAGTCAGATCGCAGTGCAGCGATCTTGTGACAAAAATAAAAAAAAAAGTAAAAAAAAAAAAAATGCAGGGGCTAGGGCTAGGGTTAAGGCCCCGTCACACTAAGCGACTTACCAGCGATCCCGACACCGATATCAAGGTGTCAGGATCGCTAGTAAGTCGCTATGTGATCGCTGGTGAGCTGTCACACAGACAGCTTCACCAGCGATCAGCACAGCGATGCCGAGCGCCCGGCATCGCTGGCCATCCCTGTAAAAAATAGAATCAAAATAAAAAATATAGTTATTCTCACCTTCCGACGTCCCGTTCAGCCATCCTGCCTCTCTCCACGCTCCGGTCCCAGTGATCCTTTGCACGAATGACCGCGAGATGTCACAGTCTCGCGGGATAACAAAGTCTCGCGGTCATTCGTGCAAAGGATCACTGGGATCGGAGCGTGGAGAGAGGCAGGATGGCTGAACGGGACATCGGAAGGTGAGAATAACTATATTTTTTATTTTTTTTATTATTTTTTACACCTGATCGCTGGTCTCCCGCCTGTCACACGCAGCAATGCGTGCTGGCCAGCGGGAGACCAGCGACCAAAGAAATGTCCAGAGATTTCTTCCAGCGATCAGCGATACCGGCAGGGGGGCCGCTCGCTGATCGCTGTCACACATAGCGATCTCGCTGGTGAGATTGCTGTTACGTCACAAAAGTTGTGACTCAGCAGCGATCTCGCTACCGAGATTGCTTAGTGAGACGGGGCCTTTAGGGTTAGGGCTAGGGCTAGGGCTAGGGTTAGGGTTAGGGCTAGGGTTAGGGCTAGGGTTAGGGCTAGGGCTAGGGTTAGGGTTAGGGCTAGAGCTAGGGTTAGGGCTAGGACTAGGGTTAGGGCTAGGACTAGGGTTAGGGTTAGGGTTAGGGCTAGGGCTAGGGTTAGGGCTAGGGCTAGGGTTAGGGCTAGGGCTAGGGCTAGGGCTGGGATTAAGGTTATGGGTGTGTTGGTGTTAGGTTTGTGGTTAGGGTTATGGTTAGGACTGAGATTAGGGTTAGGGGTGTGTTGGGGTTAGGGTTGGAATTAGAATTGAGGGTTTCCACTGTTTAGGTACATCAGGGGCTCTGTAAATGCAATATGACGCCCGCAGACCATTCCATCAAAGTCTGCATTTCAGAACGTCACTACTTCCCTTCCGAGCCCCACCGTGTGCCCAAACAGTAGTTTTCTCCCACATATGGGGTACCAGCGTACTCAGGACTCAGGACAAATTGGACAACAACTCTTAGGGTCCAATTTCTCCCGTTACCCTTGTGAAAATAAAAATTGGGGGCTAAAAGATCATTTTTGTGGAAAAAAAATGATTTTTTTATATTCACGCCTCTACATTATAAACTTTACTGAAACACTTGGGGGTTCAAAGTGCTCACCACACATCTATATAAGTTCCTCGGGGGGTCTAGTTTCCAAAATGGGGTCACTTGTGGGGGGTTTCCACTGTTTAGGTACATCAGGGGCTCTGCAAACGCGACATGACACCCACAGACCATTCCATCAAAGTCTGCATTTCAGAACGTCACTACTTCCCTTCCGAGCCCCACCGTGTGCCCAAACAGTAGTTTTCTCCAACATATGGCGTACCAGCGTACTCAGGACAAATTGGACAACAACTCTTAGGGTCCAATTTCTCCTGTTACCCTTGTGAAAATAAAAATTGGGGGCTAAAAGATCATTTTTGTGGAAAAAAAATGATTTTTTTATTTTCACGCCTCTACATTATAAACTTTAGTGAAACACTTGGGGGTTCAAAGTGCTCACCACACATCTAGATAAGTTCCTTGGGGGGTCTAGTTTCCAAAATGGGGTCACTTGTGTGGGGTTTCCACTGTTTAGGTACATCAGGGGCTCTGCAAACGCGACATGACACCCACAGACCATTCCATCAAAGTCTGCATTTCAGAACGTCACTACTTCCCTTCCGAGCCCCACCGTGTGCCCAAACAGTAGTTTTCTCCAACATATGGCATACCAGCGTACTCAGGACAAATTGGACAACAACTCTTAGGGTCCAATTTCTCCTGATACCCTTGTGAAAATAAAAATTGGGGGCTAAAAGATCATTTTTGTGGAAAAAAAATGATTTTTTTATTTTCACGCCTCTACATTATAAACTTTACTGAAACACTTGGGGGTTCAAAGTGCTCACCACACATCTATATAAGTTCCTTGGGGGGTTTAGTTTCCAAAATGGGGTCACTTGTGGGGGGTTTCCACTGTTTAGGTACATCAGGGGCTCTGCAAACGCGACATGACACCCGCAGACCATTCCATCAAAGTCTGCATTTCAGAACGTCACTACTTCCCTTCCGAGCCCCACCGTGTGCACAAACAGTAGTTTTCTCCAACATATGGCATACCAGCGTACTCAGGACAAATTGGACAACAACTCTTAGGGTCCAATTTCTCCTGTTACCCTTGTGAAAATAAAAATTGGGGGCTAAAAGATCATTTTTGTGGAAAAAAAATGATTTTTTTTTATTTTCACGGCTCTACATTATAAACTTTAGTGAAACACATGGGGGTTCAAAGTGCTCACCACACATCTAGATAGGTCCCTGGGGGGGTCTAATTTCCAAAATGGGGTCACTTGTGGGGGGTTTCCACTGTTTAGGTACATCAGGGGCTCTCCAAATGCGACATGGCATCCGATCTCAATTCCAGCCAATTCTGCATTGAAAAAGTCAAACAGCACTCCTTCCGTTCTGAGCTCTGCCGTGTGCTCAAACAGTGGTTTAGCCCCACATACGGGGTATTGGCGTATTCGGGAGAAATTGCACAAAAAATTTAGTGGTTCATTTTCTCTTTTTACACTTGTGAAAATAAAAAAAAATGGTTTTGAAGTAAAATGTTTGTGAAAAAAAGTTAAATGTTTATTTTTTCCTTACATATTCCATTCATTCATGTGAAGCACCTGAAGGGTTAATAAACTTCTTGAATGTGGTTTTGAGTACATTGAGAGGTGCAGTTTTTAGAATGGTGTCAATTTTGGGTATTTTCTGTCATATTGACCCCCCAAACTCACTTCAAATGTGAGGTGGTCCCTAAAAAAAATGGTGTTGCAAATTTTGTTGTAAAAATGAGAAATCGCTGGTCAACTTTTAACCCTTATAACTTCCTAAAAAAAAAAAAAAAATTATGTTTCCAAAATTGTGCAGATGTAAAGTAGACATGTGGGAAATGTTATTTATTAACTATTTTGTGTGATATCACTCTCTGATTTAAGGGCATAAAAATTAAAAGTTTGAAAATTGCAAAATGTTCTAAATTTTTGCCAAATTTTGATTTTTTTAACAAATAAGTGCAGATCATATCTAAAAATTTTTACCACCATCATGAAGTACAATATGTCATGAGAAAACAATGTCAGAATCAGTAGGATCCGTTGAAGCGTTCTAGAGTTATGACCTCATAAAGTGACACTGGTCAGAATTGAAAAAATTGGCCCGGTCACGAAGGCAAAAACAGGCTCGGGTGCCAAGGGGTTAAGGGACCACATCACGTTTGAAGTGACTTCGAGGTTCCCCATGTGACACCATTAAAAACTGCAACCCTCAAAGTGCTCTAAACCACATTCAAGTAGTTTATTAACCCTTTAGGGGCTTCACAAGAATCACACCAATGTTGAAGTAAAACATGAAAATTTAAATTTTACCCACAAGATTGTTGCTTTAGCCCCAAATTTTTAATTTTCACAAGGGTAAGATTTATTTTGCAAATTATGGTGGAAAATAAGTATTTGGTCACCTAAAAACATGCAAGATTTCTGGCTCTCACAGACCTGTAACTTCTTTAAGAGGCTCCTCTGTCCTCCACTCATTACCTGTAGTAATGGCACCTGTTTGAACTTGTTATCAGTATAGAAGACACCTGTCCACAACATCAAACAGTCACACTCCAAACTCCACTATGGTGAAGACCAAAGAGTTGTCGAAGGACACCAGAAACAAAATTGTAGCCCTACATCAGACTGGGAAGACTGAATCTGCAATAGGCAAGCAGCTTGGTGTAATGAAATCAACTGTGGGAGCAATAATAAGAAAATGGAAGACATACAAGACCACTGATAATCTCTCTCGATCTGGGATTCCACGCAAGATCTCACCCCGTGGGGTCAAAATGATCACAAGAACAGTGAGCAAATATCCCAGGACCACATGGGGGGGCCTACTGAATGACTTGCATAGAGCTGGGACCACCCTAACAAAGACTACCATCAGTAACACACTACGCCGCGAGGGACTTAGATCCTGCAGTGCTAGACGTGTCCCCCTGCTTATGCCAGTACATGTCCGGCCCATCTAAAGTTTGTTAGAGAGCATTTGGATTATCCAGAAGAGTATTGGAAGAATGTTATATGGTCTGATGAAACCAAAGTAGATCTGTTTGGTAGAAGAAAAACTCATCGTGTTGGGAGGAGACAAAATGCTGAGTTGCATCCAATGAGAAAAATAATATAATAGGTGCCCTACCAATTAGATAATATCAATTGTTAAGGTGCTGCATGATGCATTGTGTATGGAGCAATGAACCAAAAATGATGTTTTATAGAGTATGTGTCCTTCTTTGGTCAATCAATACAATTATTTTGTTATACTTTTCCTACATCAAGGTGTGCGCTACATTTATGCATTGGTCTTTTTTGAGTTGCATCCAACGAACTCCATACCTACTGTGAAGCATGGGGGTGGCAGCATCATGCTTTGGGGCTGTTTCTCTGCAAAGCGACCAGGACGACTCATCAGTGTACATGAAAGAATGGGGCCATGTATCGTGAGATTTTGAGTGCAAACCTCCTTCCATCAGCAAGGGCATTGAAGATGAAACATGGATGGGTCTTTCAGCATGATAATGATCCCAAGCACATCACCAGGGCAACGAAAGAGTGGCTTCGTAAGAAGTATATGAAGGTCCTGGACTGGCCTAGCCAGTCTCCGGATCTCAACCCCATAGAAAACCTTTGGAAGGAGTTGAAAGTCCGTGTTTCCCAGCGACAGGCCCAAAACATCACTGCTCTAGTGGAGATCTGCATGGAGGAATGGGCCAACATACCACCAACAGTGTGTGCAACCTTGTGAAGACTTACAGAAAACGCTTGACCCCGGTCATTGCCAACAAAGAATATATAACAAAATATTGAGATTAACTTTTGTTAATGACCAAATACTTATTTTCCACCATAATTTGCAAAGTAAATCTTGCCAAATCAGACAAGGTGATTTTCTTGATTTGTTTTCTCATTTCGACTCTCATAGTTGTGGTCTGCCTATGATGTCAATTACAGGCCTCTCTCATCTTTTTAAGTGGGAGAACTTGCACAATTGGTGGCTGACTAAATACTTTCCCCCCCCACTGTATGTGGCTGCACAATACTGCTTAGTAGAGATGAGCAAACTTTTTCGGAAAACGTTTGTAGCACATTTGGATCCGTGTTTGATTTTCTTAGCATTTTTACTCAAAGTCTGCAAAATTCGGTCACAGTTTTGGTAAATCATCATGTTACTACTAATGTTATTACTTTGGCTTGGATAATGGTGCTGTATGATGAGTGGGAGGGAGGGGGACATGTTTGATGAGTTGGAGGGCATGTGATTAGGTCAGAGAAGTTGCGAAGTGTAATTGTTTTTTTTCTTTAATAACTTAATAAGTGTAAATTCCAGCAGCCAATCATGGGTCAGAAACCATCTGCAATGTCCTATCACAACATCTTCTGTGATTGGCTGCTGAAGCTACATGTCCCTAGCCATATAAAAAGGGGACATCTTGTTTTGCTGGCACCATTTTCTCAGTGTAAGAGTGCAGAGAAGGCACTCCTGCTAATGTTGCAAGTGAACTTGTCAGTTAGCTAATTAGGCTTCTGTCCTGTGGGAAAATCGATCTTCCAGTATCTAAATAGATTGTGCAAAAACTGTATTGCAGCCTCAGAAGGCCCCATTTGCTAATCCAAATAGTTTGTGATAAAATTGTATTTCAGTGAGAAATCAGAAAGACAGATTCCCATTTAAAAATCGTTAGGCCTAATATTGGGGTGCAGCAAGGAGGCCCAATTAGCTACTCCAAATCGTTTGTGATAAAACTGTTTCCATGGCAAATTAGAAGGCCAGATTTCCACTTAAAAATTGTTAGTGTGCCTGAACAAAAAAAATTCTTACTCCTCTAACACAGAAGGCAGCTTCCTTCATCCTAGATACAGGTGACTTCCTTCAGACCATTTATACTTTGGGCCCAGTACCAACAGAGGATATTTTAGTTTCATTCGATGTAAAGGACCTTTACACTTCCATTTCACATTCAACAGGCATAGATTGTGTACGTCAACTTCTCTTATCTTCCAATATAGACTCCAACCAGATTGACCTATGTTTGGAATTACTGACATTAATGCTTACTAAGAATTTTTTCATGTTTCAGGACACTTTTTATTTACAAACACAGGTAGAGTTGAGCGAAACGGGTCGAAAAATTTCAAAAGTCGCCGACTTTTGGCAAAGTCGGGTTTCATGAAACGAAACCCGACCCTAGGATGAGGTCGGCCACGAGGTCGGCGACTTACGTGCCAAAGTCGCGTTTCAAAAGTTTGTTTTGCGCTCTTTTTCAGCCAATCAGGATCCACGGACACTGTGGGCAACGTGATGACATAGGCAGGGGTCACCACCATCTTTCAGAAGGGCATGCAAGTGATTGGCTTGCTTTGGTGGGCGTCACAGGGGTTATAAAAGGGCGTGCACGCCGACCGCCATCTTACTTCTGCCGATCTTAGCATAGGGAGAGGTTGCTGATTCTGTAGGGAGAGCGTTAGGCAGGGAAGAAGAAAAAAAAACTGCTTCTGCTGCTAGCGATTTTGCCTGTACAACACACCAGTCACTGTGTGTGCAGTGCAAGGGGAGGCTATATTGTGGTGGATCAGTGGTGTTGGTTGTTAGGCTGCCTTCTAAGGCTTCCTGACAGCTGCATTGCTGTTTACCCACTGCTCTGCAAACTGCTTTTTTAAAAGCAATCCCAATTTTTTTTTTGTCCTGCTGAGGTACTGAGCGTGCATTTTTTCACACCATACAGCGGTGTACGCTCCTCACACAGTACCGTGTAACGGCTGTTATCACAGCCACAGTGAAGCTATCTGTGTGTCACTGTGGAAGGATAAGTGGAGGACTTGTTCCGTTCTTACAGACCTACACTCTAGGGAGATTCCTATTCTGCCCAATTCTACATACACCTTGTAGTTTGTGATACACTAGCCAATTTCTGCCTGTGACATAGCGCTCTGATATTCAGTGGGCCTCACACAATCCAAAATTGTCCAGTGTCTACTAGTGTGTGCAGAAATTCAAAATCTCCCTTATCCTCTAGTGACATTTTTCACACCTGTGCAATCGAGCCTGTGACATAGCGCTCTGATATTCAGTGGGCCTCACACAATCCAAAAGTGTCCAGTGTCCACTAGTGTCTGCAGAAATTCAAAATCTCCCTTATCCTGTAGTCACTTTTTTCACACCTGTGCCATCGAGCCTGTGACATAGCGCTCTGATATTCAGTGGGCCTCACACAATCCAAAAGTGTCCAGTGTCCACTAGTGTGTGCAGAAATTCAAAATCTCCGTTATCCTCTAGTGACATTTTTCACACCTGTGCCATCGAGCCTGTGACATAGCGCTCTGATATTCAGTGGGCCTCACACAATCCAAAAGTGTCCAGTGTCCACTAGTGTGTAGAAATTCAAAATCTCCGTTATCCTCTAGTGACATTTTTCACACCTGTGCCATCGAGCCTGTGACATAGCGCTCTGATATTCAGTGGGCCTCACACAATCCAAAAGTGTCCAGTGTCCACAAGTGTCTGCAGAAATTCAAAATCTCCCCTGTCCTATAGACACCTTGTACCTTGTTTTACATTACTATATAGTTTGTTGGATTTTGTCTACATTTCTACCAAAAATGAGGAAGGCTGGTGGAAGAGGCCGTGGAATTAGGCGGGGGTTGGCAGCTGGTAATGATGGTGTTGGTGGTGGATCTGATGGTAGTGGCAAAAGCAAAATAGGACCGAATGCAGGAGGTGTTGAGACTGCGTCATCGTCTGGCTCCACAAGGCCTCGAAGGCTTAGTTTTCTAGGAGTTGGCAAACCGCTTTTAAAGCCAGAGCTTCAGGAAAAAGTTTTGTCTTACATTGCTGACTCAGCCTCCAGCTCTATCGCCTTCTCTTCTGAAGTTATAAAAAATAAAAGCACTGAGTCGCCATTGGAGGCTCATGTTCATGAACCACACCTTTCCTTGTGTCCTTCACCCCAACCAAGATTGAAGGATGACGCAGGCCATACTACTGATTACTCCATGGAGCTGTTTTCACATACCATACCTGGATTATCAAGTGAAATGGTGAATTACCCAGGCCAAGATGAATCTGACATGGAGTGCACTGATGCACAGCCGCTGATAGATGATTCTGCTGGTACATTCACTCAGAGCACTACATTGTCCTCGCAGTGTACAGAGCCAGATTCTGACCCTGATGAGACTTAGGTGCCCCTTCCCGCACACTATACCACCATACACGGTGACACAGAGGAAGGTGCACATGACATTGAAGAGGAGGTGATGGATGACCCAGCTGTTGACCCAGATTGGCATCCATTGGGGGAAGAGGGTGCTGCTTCCAATAGCTCAGATGAGGAGCATCCACAGCAGACATCGACATCGCAACAGCTGTTATCTGGCAGGCCCGGAGCACTCCAAAGACAGGTTCCAAAAATCAAAAGAGTTGCTGGACAGCTTGTCCAGAGGGTCAAAAGATCACAGCGTACTAGGCCGCAAAATGTCTGCCAAAGTAGGAAGAGTGCAGTGTGGCGCTTTTTTGACCAAAATCCTCATGATCAGGCCAAGGTTATCTAAGAAGTGCGCAAAGACCTTTAGCCGAGGGAAAAATCTGAAAAATTTGAATACCAGATGCATGCTTAGACATTTAACCAGCACGCACTTGCAAGCGTGGACACCAAACCTCAAGTGCCACATGTGCAACTGATCACAAAGAAGGTAGTCAGCAACGCTACATTGTTTCCCCCACTGTAAGCCCACCGGTTAGCACAGCAGCAAATGTTGAGGTGTCGTTGCAAGGCCACAGCAGTCAGGGAATCCCACTGTTATATCAACGAAATACTGAATCTAGGCCATCAGAAAGAACACCAACTCCATCACCATCATCAACCCTCTCTCAGTCCGCCCTGTCCACCGCTACTTCCACCATATGCAGCTCTCAAGTCCAGCTCACCCTCCCAGACACTATGAGTAGGTCAAGAAAGTACTCAGTCTCTCATCCGCGTACACTGGGTGTGAACGCCCACATTGCCAAACTAATCTCGTTTGAGATGATGCCCTATCGGTTGGTGGAAAGTGCAGCTTTCCTCGAACTCATGGCCTATGCAGTACCACGCTATGACCTATCCAGTCGCCACTTCTTTTCTCGCAAAGCCATCCCAGCCCTCCACCATCATGTAAAAGACCTCATTGTCCATGCACTCAAGCAGTCAGTGAGTGGAAAGGTGCACCTCACAACTGATGCATGGTCCAGTCGGCATGGTCAGGGCCGTTACGTGTCCATCACTGCGCACTGGGTTAATGTGGTGGATGCAGGGTCCACAGGGGACAGCGGTGGTGGGACAGTGCTGCCTAGCCCACGGTATAGGAAACAGTTGGCTGTAGGCTTTCGACCCTCCTCCTCCTCCTCCAGAAGCGAAAACTCGTCCACAGAGCGCAGTCGTACGAGCACTCCATCTGCAGCTGCCACTGTTGCACACGAGGTGTCCCCCTATCGAGCAGCTAGTGGAAGGCGTCAGCAGGCTGTGTTGCAGATGATGTGTTTGGGCGACAGACACACCGCTGAGGTGCTGGCCGAGTACTTGAAGCGACAAACTGAGTCATGGCTGGGCAGTGTACATCTTGAGGCAGGCAAGGTAGTTAGTGATAACGGCCGTAATTTTGTGGCAGCCATAGCCCTTTCAAAACTCAGCCACATACCTTGCTTGGCTCACACCTTGAACCTGGTGGTGCAGTGCTTCCTCAAAAATTATCCGGAGTTAACAGCCCTGCTCCAGAAGGTGCGAAGACTGTGCGCGCACATCCGCCGGTCGCCTGTACACTCCGTATGCAGAAGCTGCAACGATTGCTCCACCTTCCCAACCACCGCCTCATTATCGACATAGCAACAAGGTGGAACTCCACCCTGCACATGGTGGAGCGGCTGTGCGAGCAGAGGCAGGCCATGATGCATTTGTGGGAGGATACACGGCCAGGCACTTTGAGAGCAGACATGGAGTTGACAGGTGTGCAGTGGTCGAAGCTGAAAGACCTCTGTGAAGTCCTTCAGTGTTTTGAGGAATGCACACGGCTGGTAAGCGCAGACGACGCCATCCTAAGCATGAGCATCCCACTTATGCGTCTGCTCATGCAAACTTTGACGCACCTTAAGGAGCAGGCGTCTGCAGCCAATGTTGATGAGGAGGAAGAGGAGGAGGGAATCCTTGATGACATTCAGCCATTGTCTGCTCAGGGACCTCTCCTGGACGAGGTGGAGGAAGAAGAGGAGGAGGAGGATGATGATGGGGATGATTACTTAGGGTAGGAGGATGCATCTCGTGGGGCAAGTGAAAATGTTGGCGTGGCAAGGTCTGGTACAGGGTTTGTGCGTGACTGGAGGGATGTGGATTTGCCAGAAAGTGCTCCTCCAACCAGCACTCGCAGTGCATCATTGACACCGGGAACATTGGCCCACATGTCAGATTATGCCTTGCAGATCCTAAAAAGGGACCCCCGCATTGCCAAAATGATGAACGATGATGACTACTGGTTGGCCAGCATCCTGGATCCATGCTATAAAGGCAAATTACAATACATCATGCCACAGGAGAACCTTGACCTAATATTGGCTAATAAACAAGCAACTCTGGTAAATCGGTTGCTTGAGGCATTCCCAGCACACAGCAGCGGTGATGGTTCTCACACGAGCCGTACGGGCCGGGGGCAGCTTGGCAGAGGTGTTCATGGTGCACACAGCAGAAGTGGCGTTGGAGACAGGGGTTTCATGACAATGTTGTGGACTGATTTTTCAAGTACCGCTCACACAACTGGTAATACTGCATCGATGGAAAGTGACAGGAGACAGCAGTTGTCAACTATGGTTACAAACTACTTTTCCTCCCATATCGATGTTCTCCCACACAGGTCATTCCCCTTTGACTATTGGGCCGCTAAACTGGACACCTGGCCTGAATTGGCACAATATGCCATACAGGAGCTCGCTTGCCCAGCTGCAAGTGTGCTATCGGAAAGAGTCTTCAGTGCAGCTGGATCAATCCTGACAGAAAAAAGGACCCGTCTGTCAACCCAAAATGTGGATGATCTAACCTTCATTAAAATGAACCATGCATGGGTTTCCAAGGATTTTGTCCCACCTTCCCCTGATGACACATAGGGTGACAGAAAAATGGCTTGCTTTGGTCCACCTCTTCCTGGGACTTGACCTATTTCGCCTTTTGCATCAGCTGAATGTCCAACATCAACATATGCCACTTTCTAAAACTCCCTTACTGTGCTGCCTCCCCCCCATGGCTGGGGTCACCACCTAGCGCACGACACCGTGCAAGTGCCGTTGCCCTGGACAGGTGGGTAGGCCGACTCTTGGGCACGGGCACTGGCACAGGGTCCCTCATAGTGCAATCAAGTGTCTCTGACAGTGGTGGTGCACACCCGCTGTCAGACACACCGCCGTACTATGAGGGGCCCAGTGCCAGTACCGACGCCCACGAGTGGGCCCCCCTTGCTTGGGCAGGGCCCCAGCATTTGCAATCTTTACCTCTCCCTGCTCCTCCGCTGTGTAGTCTGGGCCGTCAAATCCATACTGTGCCTGACACCGTCTGAGCCTGCCTCCTGATGTATAGACATATATTTTGAATGTGTACGCTATCCATACATGTTATCCGGGGATACGGTACCCTTTCTCACCTTTGTGCAATCACGTGCAAGCCATACTGGGCCTAACACCGTCTGAGCCTGCCTCCTGATGTATAGACATATATTTTGAATGTGTACGCTATCCATGCATGTTATCCGGGGATACGGTACCCTTTCTCACCTTTGTGCAATCACGTGCAATCCATACTGGGCCTAACACCGTCTGAGCCTGCCTCCTGATGTATAGACATATATTTTGAATGTGTACGCTATCCATATATGTTATCCGGGGATACGGTACCCTTTCTCACCTTTGTGCAATCACGTGCAATCCATACTGGGCCTAACGCCGTCTGAGCCTGCCTCCTGATGTATAGACATATATTTTGAATGTGTACGCTATCCATACATGTTATCCGGGGATACAGTACCCTTTCTCACCTTTGTGCAATCACGTGCAAGCCATACTGGGCCTAACACCGTCTGAGCCTGCCTCCTGATGTATAGACATATATTTTGAATGTGTACGCTATCCATACATGTTATCCGGGGATACGGTACCCTTTCTCACCTTTGTGCAATCACGTGCAATCCATACTGGGCCTAACACCGTCTGAGCCTACCTCCTGATGTATAGACATATATTTTGAATGTGTACGCTATCCATACATGTTATCCGGGGATACGGTACCCTTTCTCACCTTTGTGCAATCACGTGCAAGCCATACTGGGCCTAACACTGTCTGAGCCTGCCTCCTGATGTATAGACATATATTTTGAATGTGAACGCTATCCATACATGTTATCCGGGGATACGGTACCCTTTCTCACCTTTGTGGAATCACGTGTAATCCTTACTGGGTGTGAGAACGGCTGGCGAGCTGTTAAGCAAGCTACAGCACCTGTGGTTTGCACATGTAAGTTTTTCATTTTTTCAGGAATGACGGTTAGGCCTAATTCCAGAACTGCGGTTAACCTGCACTTACTGGGAAATCATCGTTCGCGGGTAATAATTGTAATCAGTGATCCCCATCACTAACGTTGTTCAGCGGGTTATCTGCACCTGTAAGCGACAAACGCTGGCCTTTTCAGTGTAGCGCACATGCAGCCACGGACATGTAAGGGCATGACACACTAGTTATTGGCCAATCTCATGTGCCAGAGCCTCACGTGTCCCTCTAGTAAGCCGGACTCGGACCGCGGGGCATGACGGAGTCTCGTTCGTTAACGGAATTAAGCTTGCAATGTGTGCATCTGTTCTGTAGCTGGCATGGTTGAGGTTTCCCAGGTGGAGTCGAATTTAACCGTAGGCTCCACTCCTGGTGGTGCCCTTCTGGACATTCCTTTAGGTTCAGCTTTGCAACCATACTGCCCACGTAAAACAAACACTTTGCCTTCATGAACGCTGTTTGGAGGGTCATGACTCGTGGGAATAACGCCGCCCAATCAGTTAACCTGCTAGAGAGATCCTTCATTGCTCCCAAGCATGACATCACACTCCCTAGGAGGGAGGTAATGCCACTGTGGCGACCGTTCTCCTGGGGGCGACACAAGTGCACTGATGCCCAGCCACTGCTCGATGAATCTGCTGGTACATTGACCCAGACCACTACATTCCCCTCGCACGCTACACTTCCTGAATCTGACCCTGATGAAACTCAGGTTACCCTTCCCATATACAGTTCCATCTTACACGGTGACAAAGAGGAAGCTGCAGATGAAAGTGCAGGTTCGGCCCACCCGCCATCAGACACACCACCGTACTATCAGGGGCCCTGTGCCAGTGCCGTCGCCAACGAGTGGGCCCCCCCTGCTTGCTCAGGATCACAGCACTTGCAAGGTTGAATTACTGTGCAGTGAGATGGAAGATGGAGACGACGAGGAGTCCAGACTAGTACAGGGATTCCCTAGCGAGGAGACTTATTTGATTGTTTTCAATGTTGGGACAACAATTTTTGGGGAGCACTATACTCTGGAGAATGATAGATGGGGCCCACCATACACTGGAACGTTCCAAAGGTGGACATCAGACACTGGAGCAGCATTTACAGGGCCCATTATACACTAGAGCATTAGAAATGGGGCCCATTATGTTTGGAGCATTATTTGGGCCCATAAGACAGTGGAGCTTCATCCATGGGGACCAACATATACTGTAGCATTATGTGGAGCTCATCATATACTGTTTCAAACATTATATGGGACCAATAATTCTGTATGGAGAAATAGATGGGCCTCGTCATGAGATGTAAAAAGTGAAGTATTTTTCATTGTACTATACCGCTATTTCTCTGCCGTATCGGAGCATGATGAGTTGTGGTATGTGTTAAAGGGGCGCTCTTTCGCCCAGGGCACATGAAAACCTGGAGCCAGCCCTACCCCCCCACAACTTTAGCCAAATAACACCCATTTTTCAGTGCGTAACTTGTATTATGATGTTAATTAAGGTTGTCAAGCTTAAGTAAGAAGAATTGATGCTTTTGGCATTCAAATGAGCACTGTAGGTGTGTTTCCTGTCCTCCTCTCACTGCCGACTTTTATTCCCAATTGACTTACATTGGGTTTTGTGTTTCGGGACGACCCCGACTTTTCCCTATAATCGGCCGATCTTGCGCGACCCGACTTTTGGAAAAGTCGGGTTTCACGAAATGAAACTCGACCCTAAAAAACCAAAAGTCGCTCAACTCTAAACACAGGGCACAGCCATGGAATCCAATGTAGCGCCTCCATACGCAAACTGTTACATGGCACAATTTGAGAAACAATGCATCTATCCCAATCAACTCTTCAAAAACCACATTTTGGTTTGGAAGAGGTTCATAGATGACATTTTTTGCATCTGGAATCGTACGCTTGAAACATTGGATACCTTCTTTCACGATTTAAATTGTCTTTAGCCCGGTCTGAAATTCACCATGACTAGAGATACCACACAGGTAAATTTTCTGGACACACTGGTAATTAAGAACCCAGATGGAACGTTAACCACTGACCTCTATGTTAAGACAACAGACCGCAATAGTTTATTACACTTTAACAGCTTCCATCCTCTGTCGGTCAAAAAGTCGATACCAAAATCCCAATTCCAACGAGTTCACAGAATTGTCCACAGTACGGTCGCACGTCCAGGAAGGATTAGGGAAATGCAACAAAAATTTGAGGAACGAGGTTACCCCCCACAGCTGCTACAGGAGTCCATGACAGGGACAGGGCCTGGAACCAGGCTTGGACCTGCATTTCTAGCTTAAACATTGATCAGTAACAGGTGGATGAGTGACAAGTGTAGGCCTGGTGCTCTGAGAGTCCTGCCAAATTCAGGCAGCACATAGGAAAGAGACCCAACTTGGAGTCCAAACATTTTCAAAAATTAGGGGCAGACATCAGGAAATGTGGCATCAATTTACCCACAGTAGAAATATTATAATGGCACAGTCAACAATTACAGCTTTAAGTTTAAAAAGGCAATGTGGATGAGGGACCGATGTAAGCCTGCTGACCTGGGAGCCCTGATACTTCATGCAAGAGCTCAAACTGCTTTTTTGCTTAGCCACACTCAGGTGACACAAATATCAGCCTTGTAGACCACTAATGTTAGAAAAATTTAAGGATAGTAGCACAGGTAGTTGACTGATCAATTCACCCACAGTAGAAATTTGATAATGGCACAACAGCAGTCAGCCATGGGCCACCCATGGGGTATCAAGGGTCTGGGCCAGCATTTAGAGCTTTGAATTTAAGTTTAAATTAAGATGAGGTGGGTGAGGGACCGGTGTAAGCCTGCTGTGCTGGGAACCCTGATACCTCATGCAGCAGCTCAAACTGCTTTTCTGCTCATCCACACTCAGTTGGCACAAATATCAGCTTTGCAGACTACTATTGTGATAAATATTTAAGGATAGTAACACAGCAGGTGATGAATGAAAGTAAGTGCAGGCTTGTAGGTCTGGGAGCCATACTGCTACAGACAACACACATGAAGGAGATCAAACTTGGAGACCAAACATTTAAAAAAAATTATTGCCAGACACTACTAAAGTGGCATCAATTTCTCCAGAGTAGAAATAGTATAATAGAGCTCTGACACCCGTTCCACTACAGGCAACCCTCCAAATGGAGACCCAACTCGATGTCTCCACATTAAAAAAATGTTTATAACATCAGCAGCAGTAGGCACAGAAACCATGACAAAGGTGTAACAAACTACAATAATGCAAGATCAATGCAGCATACTATAAGCTACAACGTCGCCTAGTTTGCGCCCAATCTGCAACTAGGGTGCAAACGTCATTGGAGATCCATGACTTGTTCATCTTAATGAAAGTTAGGTGGTCTACACTTTCAGGGGCAGCCGGATGCGCTTATCTGTCAGGACATCACCAGCAGTGCTGAAGACATGTTCTGAGAGAACTCTGGCTGCCGGACATGACAAAACTTCCAAGGCCCGACAGGCAAGTTCAAGCCACGCTTCCATTTTTTTAACATTTTTCTACAATAAGCAGCGATTTTATAAGTATTTAGATGCAGGAATTTTTCCTATTTTTGCGGCACAGCAAGTTTTCTCTGCATTGATCTTTGCCACATGAGTGAGTTTTTTCTATTTTTACATCCTGACAGAAATGTTGGCTTTCACAAACTTTGCTGCTTCAGTGTTTTTATATTTTATTGACAAATGCATCAAAGTTATGCCTAGTCTTAATATTTTAGGACTCAATAAATAAAATCTTTCACACCAGCATTCTGGCATAAAATTTACAAAATGTGGCACAACTCAGAGTTGGCTTTTTTTTTCAATCCTCGCAAATCAAATCGTGGTATGTTCCAAATTACAGAGATTTGTGAATTTCAGGAATCTCAATTCAGATTTGATCCTCCACGAATTGATCCAATTATCGCTAATTTAAAACATTTTAAAAGAGTGTATAATTGAAGAGCACATGGTTATGTAGATTTAAACCAACTATTTATACAACCAATTTGTCTCATATAACTGAATATGCAATTACACATTTTTCTAGTATTTATTGCAGGTAATGTTTGCAAAATTTTTTTTGTTTTTGTGATTTCGTGTAATAAAGATTTTTTATTCCATACCGTACCACATAATGTTTCTTTTAGTTTTATCTTTGTCTCAATTTTCCTCTTTTTATTTTACTCATTTTTGAAAGTCTGTTTCTTTTCATTTGATCTCTGCAGAGTAGATATTTCTGTAAATGTATCTCTAACACTCGCAGATTGCTCAATTATTTGAATTTCATCTAAGGTTTAGCTTGAACTATAATGGTATGTCTTTGACTTGTGATCCTGTCCACACACGTAATTACCTGGTAATTTTGGCGTCTGTTTAATATCCTACAGCAGGGGTGGGGAATCATTTTTCTGCCAAGGGCCATTTGGATATTTTTTACCATCCTTCTAGGGCCATACAAATCGCAATAACTTAGCCCGCAAAGTATGTCCTGAAGCTGGCACTGGTGTCAGGACTTAATAATCTTTCACTGCACGCTCCTCAGCATTCAGTATTGCACTGCATGCATGTGGTTGCAGAGCAATAAAAAATTAATGAGCCAGTGGCCGGCAAACTATAGCTGCCGACTCAAGCTCTGTGGTCCCTGGGATAAAAAGGTTATCGAGGGCCATAAAAGGCCCAAGGGCCTGAGGTTCCCCATCCCAGTCCTAAAGTGACCATTTATTATTTGTTGCATTACTTCATAGAAGGTAACCAAGGAAAAGAAAAAAAAAATGTTTCACTACTTCAGTGATTAAAATGAAAAATGGAGAAATTTTGCTGATAAAAATACCCTATCTGTGTCATGTTGGTCAACTCATGAGTGCTTTCAAGCAAAGAAAGGGAGAAAACCAGTCTGTGTAGCAGGACCTAAGGACTGTCTGGTTGTTACTATTTCATCTCTGCACAAGTATTTGGTCTTTCCTGCAAAGATCCCCGGTTGCATCTAAGGAAACCCTCCTCCTCCCATCATAATTTGTATCCTCTTAATAAATTGCAGTCATCATATTATATAGCACTTACAATTTCTCATTTTACCTTTCTAGCCAGATAATTCTTCTCTTTTCCATTAGGTCTATGACATCACATGATTAACAATTGACTAGCTGAATCCTTCTAAGCTCTATGTAGAAACAAGAGATTAATTTTCCCTGTATAAGTCACTGCAAAAGTCAATGGCAGGGGGAGGAGGAGCAGCTGGGTAAGGAGTTGAAGAGAGGAATGAAAAATGCTGGGACTAGAGACTCCTGTTTCTACATAGAGCAGAGAAAAGAGAAGAATTAGCTGGGTAGAATGGCAAAATAAGCAATTGTAAGTGCACAGTGCTGTATAATTTGATGATTGTAATAAATTAAGATGATAAAAACTTTGGGAGGAGGAGGGCTTCATTCATAAAGTAGCTGCTTGGCAATTTTGTTGAGGGAAGAGGTAGGAACACTGACAGAATCATGCACTAGAAACATAGAGGATAACTGAAGTCTAGAAGGTTAGACTACGTTCACACGCAGCATTTTTTTCTGCAGCTAAATCCTGCTCTGTTGGTAGTAAAAGCACTGTGATTAAAACTCTGTTTTTTTGACAGTTTTGCTACAATTTTTGCAGTGTTTTTTTGGTTGCAGATGACATGTATTTGTCTATAGTATATATTTAATATAGTCCATTCCATTTAATTCAGCAAAAATGCTTCAAAAAGTTGTGAAAATGCTGTAATTTTTTTTCCATCATTTTTTCACTTTCTCAATGCTTTCTATGGGTAAAAAGACTGCAAAAACTCTGAAATAATTGACATGCTGCAGATATAAAAAATGCTTAAGTACTCAAAGTCACTCAGGGAAAAAAACAAGAGTGTTCATGAGATTTCTCAAATCTCATAGCTTTTGCTCCTACTGTAAAAAGCCGAATTTAATTTGGATGAAAAAGCAGCAAAAAAACCCGTCAGAAGTGTGACAAGGTAATTAGTGTAGATGAGCGGATAAGTGGAAGTTCAGGTTCGGTCGAACTTGAGTCCAAAGTTTCGTTCAGGTACCTGAACTTGACCCCATACCTGAACGCCATATAAGTCAATTGGGACCCGAACTGTGGTGCTGTATTATGGCTGTAAAATGGTCATTGTAAGGGTTAGTGGGCTGCAAAAGAAAGCAAAACTGGGGTAAGAGCAGGACAATTGCCCTGCAAACAAATGTGGATAGGAAACTGACTTAAAATAACAGAATAAAAATAAAAAAAAAAATGTTGAACCAGGAGGTAGATGTCCAAGTGGACAAGTGGAAGAGTGGAGCAGTGCCTTTCTGGTGTATGTTAGTGCACTTGTTAATAAATAAATGAAAACAATTATGTGGGGTGCTCCATTTTTTTGAATAAGCAGCCAAGGGAAATCAGACAGCTGTGAGCTGCCCTTATGCTGAGAAGGAGGCCAATATCCATCGACTTTCTCATCTAAATTAATATCAGCCCCGCTAAGCCCGCAACTTTTCAATTTCATCAGCTGACAAGTGCCCCTAACATCCATGAGTGGAATCGCGATCAATCTCTGACAGCAGCATTTAGCATGCCCTTGACGGAAGCGCGTCACAAACCCCGCACATCGGCGGATGTTTCACATGACTGTGTTTCTCCGATTGGTTGGCATGACAATTTGGGGTCTGCAGAAGATCAGGGCCGGCCCGAGAGATTACGGCACCCTAGGCGAAACTATTTTGTTGCGCCCCTACTGTTCTTGGCAGTAGATGAAAACTTGGGATATAAATTTAGGAGCAAAATAAACCACAACAACAATGATTAATTAACTCTCTCCTAACTCTTTAATCTTCTCAGAAATTGTATAGGACAAATATATACAAAATTATCAATAACACAAAACAAAAACGACCATAGGTAATTAAAATTTTTGTTTCCTTGCCTTTTTTTTTTAAAAGGATGACACTAAGTCACCGAGATTAATTTGTTTAGCAACTTCAGATTCTATCGAAATTGTTGCCAACCCAACCAACCTCTCTTTTGCGTCATATTTGCCCTTAAATATGTACACTTTTCTTTCCATCCCTAAAACTTTTTGCCTTTTGAAAAGATTTTTTATAATTTTTTCTATTTTTTCTCTGGCGCCCCTTTGGGTCGGCACCCTAGGCGGCCGCCTAGTTTGCCTATACGTTCGGGCCGGCCCTGCAGAAGACCCCTGTGGTTGTCAATGCTGGATAGCTATGAGTGCCACCCAGAGGTCGGCACTCATAGCTGATGAGCATTTTAGCTTCACATAGCAGGGCTGAAGCCCTGCTATGTCTAGCGCAAGCAATCAGAAGATCGTAGCTTCTAGTCTCCCATGGAGACTATTGAAGCCAGTAAAAAGTAAAGAAAAAAGATTGTAAAAATAAAAAAATATAAAAGTTTAATCCCTTAACCCCTGGAGGTATTTTCGTTTTTGCATTTTCATTTTTTGGTCCCCTTCTTCCTAGAGACATAAAATTTTTAATTTTTTGGTCAAAATGGCTATATGAGGGCTTTTTTTTATTGTGGGACGAGTTGTGCTTTTGAATGACACCAATAGTTTTACTATGTCGTATACTGGAAAACGGAAAAAAATTCCAAGTGCGGTGAAACTGCAAAAAAAAGTGCAATCCCACAGTTCCTTTTTTTTTTACCATGTTCACTAAATGCTAAAACTGACCTGCCAGTATTATTCTCCTGGACAGTACTAGTTCATAGACACCAAACATGTCTAGGTTCTTTTTTATCTAAGTGGTGAAAAAAATTCCAAAGATTGCTAAAAAAAAAAAAAATGGTGCCATTTTCCGATACCCGCAGCGTCTCCATTTTTCATGATCTCGGGTTGGGTGATGGCTTATTTTTTGTGTGTCGAGCTGACGTTTTAACGATACCATTTTGGTGCAGATACAATCTTTTACTCGCTCGTTATTGCATTTTAATGCAATGTTGCTGCAACCAAAAAATGTAATTCTGACGTTTTGACTTTTTCTCGTTACGCCATTTAGCGATCGGGTTAATTTTTTTTATATTGATCGGGCGATTCTGAATGCAGCATTACCAAATATGTGTATTTTTTTAATTGTTTTATTTTGAATGTGGCGAATGGGGGGTGATTTGAACTTTTATATATTTTTTTTTTTTTAATATTTTTAAAGCATTTATTTTTCCTTTTTGCATGCTTCAATAGTGTCCATGGGAGACTAGAAGCTGTAGTACTTTGATCTGCTCTACTACACACAGGCGATGATCAGATGGCCTGTGTGTAGCAGAAATGCTCACTTGATATGAGCGCTAACCACCGGGCAGCGCTCATAGCAATCTGGCAATGACAACCATATAGGTCTGCTGGAGACTTCTGGTTGTCATGGCAACCCATTGGTGACCCACGATCTCGTGATGGGGTCACCAATGGGCGGGATTTCCGTCATGCTTGCTGGGTGGATCGTGATTCCACTCGTGGCTGTTAGGGGCACGTCAGCTCTATAGATCAGCTGACATGTGCCTGGAAAGTAGTGGGCTCAGTGCCGGAGCACGCACCAAACAGGGGGACTGCGACATCGGCGTACATTTACGCCGGATGTCGGCAAGGGGTAAATTACCCCCATTCGCCCTGATTCAAAATAACACAATCATTGTTAAACCTCATGGATGCAGTCCTTCAACTCATGGAAGTCACACAAAATATTAAATATGACTCTAATAGCACCACAACTTCATTCACCAATGTTATGCAACATATATTTGTATTTTAAGTCAATTATTTGTTTGACTATCACATTACTTTCTGTGGGCGACAAAACTTTTGTCTTGCCAAAATCTGACCATTCTGTGTCCATTAAATGATCAATATTTCTGCACTGATGGCAATTTATTTTCTTAACCTAAACCACATTTCGGAGGGTTTCAGCTTTCAAAAGATTAATTTATACAACCAATGGAAGAATTTAACGTCGGGTTATGAGCTTTTATTTACATAACATGAATAAGCGACATAACTTCTGTCAGGGAGTGTGAATCGTCCCACTAAAAAAGTCTTGGGAAGAAGGGACACAAAAAATGAAACCTCAAAAATGTAAAAACCCAAGGTGGTGAAGAGGTTAAAAATGGGGAGACCCTGAAAAATAATAGGTGAACCTAAAAAAATGATGTGGGGCCCGGAGCTTTCCTAGTGCTTGTTCACTGCAATACTTTGCTCTGCCCTTGGCAGGACAGAGAGATGTGCGACAACACAGAAGTGTAAAGGGGAACACTGGTGGATGACATAGGACGCATCATCCACACAATGCACAGAAGCAGGATGGCATTGAACGAAGAGAGAAGGCAACAGACCAAGACCAGCGATGCCCATAGGACCAAACTGCCCCATAGGTCAGTAAAATAAAAGGTCTTTTTTTGCCTGGCAGGGCAAATTGAAGTCATATACATGATGATAGAATGCTGTCACAAGCTGAATAAACCAGGCCAAATAAACGCATTAAATAAAGGCATGTTCCACATAATTGACACTAAAATTATTTAAGGAGGGTATCCCATAAGTTAAGTAAGTATCACAAGAACCAAAGGCTATGCTCATGTATGCTAACTTACAGTTAAGGCCAGGGTAACACTAGCATATAACAAGTGCTATGTGATAAAACTTTGCATAGCACTCAACCCAGTGTTATACTATGGGGCAGCTCACATCTATGATATTTTTCAGCTCACTTGCAGCCTTACAAGTCTATGGGTGCGTGTGAAACAACGGACTGCACTCGGATGTCATCCCAGTGCAGTCCGATCCAATATACAGCGATTCAGGCCATGGAGGAGATGGAGAAATCACTTTTTCAGTCTCCTCGGCACCTGAGTTGCAATTCTCTCATGTGAGAGAGGATCGGAGCACAGTGCACTGACACTCGGATCACGCTCACAGTCAAGCTGGAGCCGAGGGCCATTAGCATATCACATCCGATGCTCTCTCATCAGATGCCATAGGCTAGTCTGTTTACAGCCTTAGACCGGGGTCACACTAGCATAGAATATGGGTGAATGCTATGTGAGAAAACAACGCATAGCACTCGGACCAGTGTTAATCTATGGGGCAGCTCACATCACCATTTTTTTGCTTGGGCGTATTCTACGTAAGTGTAAAATCAGAGCATGCTGCGATTGTACACGTATATTGTCCAAGACTCACCCATGCAAGCCTATGGGTGCGAGAAAAACTCGGACACCACACGGACCCTCCGTGTAGCTTGCAACAAATACGCACACATTTTCCAGCTGACAGGAAATTGCATCAACCAAGAACAGGAAGTGTGACACCCCAGAGTCCGGTTGTCACAGTGACATTGCCTCCCTCTAAGAGGTGAAGTCATGCTTGGAGGCAGAAAGGGGACCCCCATGCCAGGTAACATAGATTAAATCACAATTTCTGCTGCAGGTCAGAAAAGGGAGCTGCCTTATAAATTCTGGCCAGCAGAGGGGGTTGGAGAGTCAGCTAGAAGTGAGCTGAGGGAGTTGTCATGGAAACAAGAGCAGCTGTGAGCTGTAAGGAAATGACAAGACAGTTAAACATGAAGTAAAAAGATCTTTCTGGAAGATCCAGTCAGTTCAAGACAGGGAGCTGATCTGGAAGAGGGAAAGGATACAAGCAGAGATGGAGAGGCTCTGGGGAAGCTAAAAAGCTGCATATAGCAGACCCCAGAGCGGAGCGATAATAGAGAGAAAAGGGACGTCAGAGTCCTTGGTGGTCAGGAGCAGTATGTCCTGATCGCCGAATCTGAAAGTACAGGGATTATAAATTCCTGTGTGACATTGCAAAACTGAGGGCACGGCAGCAGATAAGGAGCCCGG
This sequence comes from Dendrobates tinctorius, assembly GCF_039654945.1. Taxonomy (NCBI): domain Eukaryota; kingdom Metazoa; phylum Chordata; class Amphibia; order Anura; family Dendrobatidae; genus Dendrobates; species Dendrobates tinctorius. Next base: position 6,881,420 of record NW_027361750.1, read on the forward strand.
GGCTGACGGTGAAAAGGACGGTACCAGTGGAATAGGCTCATACTGACAGCCGTATAGGTTAGTGAAATCATCACGCAATTGAGGGTCGCAGCTTAGTTATAAACAGCGGAGACCCACACACAAAGCGCAGAAGGAAGGTCCTAAACCCCCACCTGGCAAGGTGGATCCCCTGAATGCCTCCAGGCGAGCCAGACTCATCCCATCACCTGTTTGTGGTACTCCGGATTGTAACCAATTGCCAGTAAAAGGTAAAGAAACTGCACCTCTCTGTGTCCTCCTCTCATTTCTCTGTACCCCAACATTCACAGCCATCTTAATTATTAATCTAACATCTTTGCCCTGGGAATATTGCTCTACCTGTGGAGAGCTATTTTCACCTCAGCTGTGCCACATCAACAGTCTCAGGGGAACAACACCGCAGCGCTTGTCACCTCTGACCAGAATACCACAGGTGGCGTCACATATTTAATCATCTATAAACTTTATCTTCATTTTTACCACATCTAACAACATCACAAACAACTTTTCCCCCTATTTATTAGTTAATGGACGCCCCACGGCCACTGACCAGGTCACCGCCGCCGTGACACCGTCCCCCATTGAAGTCGACGGGCCCGGTACCGAGTACTCCACGGCCCTGCGCCACGCGCTGTGCATGCAGATTTTCCTGGCAACCTATAAAATAGTCAGGAACATGCCTCCACAGATACCAGCAGCATGGCCAGACATATTAATGTGGAAATGCTGATTGCTCTGGTTCAGGAAAGGCCTGAAATATGGGACCAACATGACGTGCATTATGTGGACCACAATAGAAAGAATGCAGCTTGGAGATGCATATACTGCCAGATGTTCCCAATTATGATGAAAGTACATTTGAGTTCCAGCAGGAAATTAGTAAGTAAAGTAAAAAATTCAGAAAATATTAAGTAAAGAGGCCCCAACAAAACAAGATAACATTATCCTACGTGATGTTCTTTGGAATATCTGGCCTGTTTTTCCTTTTACACTTGGCAAGTTGAACGCAACTTTACACTGTAACCTATCTTTCTAAACACAAACACGGTGATCATATTTTGAATAATGTATTGTGTTCAGAAGCGTAGCTAGGGTTTCGGTTCAGGGGGGGGCGAAACTTCTGAGTGGGCCCCTAACTAGGTAACTGTGATTACAACTCGGTGACGCACCCTAATAGTGGATGTAGGAAAGGACTGCGCTGTTACTGAAAATAATCCCTATGTAAAGACCAACATGGATATTACCGCAATATGGTCAGTGGTAAATACCAGTCCTACAAAACATATGTGATTACTGCACAGGTATAGTTGGTGCTTTACCGCTGACGTTCTTTCTGATGGAATCAGTCACCTTTCAAGTCTTTTCCATCTGGCCCAGCCCGACATGACAACTCCTCCAGCCACAACTCTGCTACAGAGAATACAACGATACAATACATCTTCCAGCTCCATCACCATCTATCCCCAACCTGCACAAACCACTCATCCTGCTGATACCCCAATGCTGAGCCGCTGCTGTTGTATGTGTCCCTATTACTGCACCTGATACCCCAATGCTGAGCCGCTGCTGCCGTATGTGTCCCTATTACTCCACCTGATACCTCAATGCTGAGCCGCTGCTGCCGTATGTGTCCCTATTACTGCACCTGATACCCCAATGATGAGCCGCTGCTGCTGTATGTGTCCCTATTACTGCACCTGATACCCCAATGCTGAGCCGCTGCTGCTGTATGTGTTCTTATTACTGCACCTGATATCCCAATGCTGAGCCACTGCTGCTAATATATGTCCCTATTACTGCACCTGATATCCCAATACTGAGCCTCTGTTGCCGTATGTGTCCCTATTACTGCACCTGATACCCCAATGCTGAGCCTCTGCTGCCGTATGTGTCCCTATTACTGCACCTGACACCCCAATACTGAGCCGCTGCTGCCGTATATGTTCTTATTACTGCACCTGACACCCCAATACTGAGCCGCTGCTGTCGTATGTGTCCCTATTACTGCACCTGATACCCCAATGCTGAGCCGCTGCTGCCGTATGTGTCCTTATTACTGCACCTGATATCCCAATGCTGAGCCGCTGCTGCCGTATGTGTCCTTATTACTGCATCTGATATCCCAATGCTGAGCCGCTGCTGCCGTATGTGTCCTTATTACTGCATCTGATATCCCAATACTGAGCCTCTGCTGCCGTATGTGTCCCTATTACTGCACCAGATACCCCAATGCTGAGCCTCTGCTGCCGTATGTGTCCCTATTACTGCACCTGACACCCCAATACTGAGCTGCTGCTGCTGCTGTATATGTCCTTATTACTGCACCTGACGCCCCAATACTGAGCCGCCGCTGCCGTATGTGTCCCTATTACTGCACCTGATGCCCCAATACTGAGCCGCTGCTGTCATATGTGTCCCTATTACTGCACCTGGTACCCCAATGCTGAGCCGCTGCTGCTGTATGTGTCCTTATTACTGCACCTGATACCCCAATGCTGAGCCACTGCTGCCGTATGTGTCCTTATTACTGCACCTGATATCCCAATACTGAGCCTCTGCTGCCGTATGTGTCCCTATTACTGCACCTGATACCCCAATGCTGAGCCTCTGCTGCCGTATGTGTCCTTGTTACTGCACCTGATACCCCAATACTGAGCTGCTGCTGCCGTGTGTGTCCTTATTACTGCACCTGATATCCCAATACTGAGCCTCTGCTGCTGTATATGTCCTTAGTACTGCACCTGACACCCCAATACTGAGCCGCTGCTGCCGTATGTATCCCTATTACTGCACCTGATACCCCAATGCTGAGCCGCTGCTGCCATATGTGTCCCTATTACTACACCTGATACCCCAATACTGAGCCTCTGCTGCTGCCGTATGTGTCGCTATTACTGCCCCTGATACCCCAATACTGAGCCGCTGCTGCCGTATATGTCCTTATTACTGCGCTTGATACCCCAATACTGAGCCTCTGTTGCCATATGTGTCCCTATTACTGCACCTGATACTCCAATACTGTGCCGCTGCTGCCGTATGTGTCCCTATTACTGCACTTGATACCCCAATACTGAGCCTCTGTTGCCGTATGTGTCCCTATTACTGCACCTGATACCCCAATACTGAGCCATTGCTGCCGTATATGTCTCTATTATTGCACTTGATACCCCAATACTGAGCCTCTGCTGTCGTATGTGTCCTTATTACTGCACCTGATACCCCCTATACACACACAGCTCTGCTCTACACCCCCTATACACACACGGCTTTGCTCCATACACCTTGTACACACGCAGCTCTGTTCCGTACACCTTGTACAGACACGGCTCTGTTCCGTACACCTTGTACATATGCGGCTCTGTTCCGTACACCTTGTACACATGCAGATCTGTTCCGTGCACTTTGTACACACGCACCTCTGCTACGTACATGCTGTACACACGCACCTCTGCTACATACATGCTGTACAAACGTGGCTCTGCTCCGCACACCTTGTACACACCTGGCTCCGCTCCGTGCACTTGTACACATGCGGCTCTGCTCCGTACACCTTGTACACACGCAGCTCTGCTCCCTACACCCCGTACACATGCGGCTCTGCTCCATACACCTTGTACACACATGGCTCTGCTCCACACACCCCGTACACACGCGGCTCCACACCATACACCTCATACCACATACGTTTCCAATCCATACACATTGCACACACGGCTCCACTCAGTACACCCCGCACACACACGGCTCTGCTCCGCACACCCCGTACACACACGGCTCTGCTTTGTACACCCCGACCGTACACACTTGGCTCCACTCCGTACACAAACATCTCCACTCACCCCATACACACGCAGCTCCGCTCCTCTGTACACCTCATACATGCATATCTCTGCACCGTACACCTTCTACACACACGGCTCTGCTCTGTACACCTCATGCATACACAGCTCTGCTACATCCACCCTGTAAACCCCTCCTGAGCCCACACAGAAACTTACTTCACCTCATCCACCACCATGACAACCAGCACAGCAGAGCCCTGCAGCCATTGAAGCCCCTGATCATGTGACCACCTGACTCCGCCCCTCTCGTCACCTCATCACAGGTCCTGTGCGCACAGAATAGCCCAGGATGACATTGCTGGCTGTGAGGTGGGGGGCACACTGCTGGCACCAGGACCCCCACGGCCTTCTCAGGGGCCCATAGCGGCTGGGCGGCAGAGTATGTAGATCGATTCTCCCTGCTCTGCCGCAGAATGTAACTGTATGGGCGCACTGTGCACGCCGATACAGTTGCAGTAGTGTAGCTCTGGTGGGCCCCCTCAGAGCTCGGGGCCCGGGGTGACCGCCCCCTCTGCCCCCCGGTAGCTACGCCAGTGATTGTGTTACTTTGCAGTGTCTGATGTCACAAGATGGTAACATAGTAACATAGTTATTAAGACTTTAAGTCCATCTAGTTCAACCCATATCCTATCCTAACTTGCCCTAACATGTTGATCCAGAGGAAGGCAAAAAAAATCCATGTGGCAAACCGTAAGCTTCACATTGGGGAAAAAAATTCCTTCCCGACTCCACATACGGCAATCAGACTAGTTCCCTGGATCAACGCAATATTAAGGAAACTAGTGTATATACCCTGTAATATTATACTTTTCAAGAAAGGCATCCAGTCCCTTCTTAAATTTTATTAGGGAATCACTCATTACAACATCATATGGCAGAGAGTTCCATAGTCTCACTGCTCTTACAGTAAAGAATCCGCGTCTGTGAGTATGCTTAAACCTTCTTTCCTCCAGATGTAGAGGATTCCCCCTTGTCCCCGTCACAGGTCTAAGAGTAAAAAGATCATTAGAAAGGTCTCTGTATTGTCCCCGCATATGTTTATCCATTGTAACAAGATCACCCCTAAGCCTTCGATTTTCCAAACTAAATAACCCCAAGTGTAATAACCTGTCTTGGTATTGCAGACCCCCTAGTTCCCTAATAACCTTGGTCGCTCTTCTCTGCACCCGCTCCAATTCAGCTATGTCTTTCTTATACACCGGAGACCAGAACTGTACACAGTATTCTAAGTGTGGTCGCACTAGTGACTTATATAGAGGTAAAATTATGTTCTCCTCATGAGCATCTATGCCTCTTTTAATGCATCCCATTATTTTATTTGCCTTTGCAGCAGCTGCCTGACACTGGCCACTAAATGTGATTTTGTCGTCCACCCATACACCCAGGTCTTTTTCAGTGACAGTTTTGCCCAGTGTTTTACAATTAAGCACATAATTATACATCTTGTTCGTTCTACCCAAGTGCATGACCTTACCTTTATCCCCATTAAAGATCATTTGCCATTTATCAGCCCAAGCTTCTAGTTTACATAAATCCTCCTGTAATATAAAATTGTCCTCCTCTGTATTGATTACCCTGCAGAGTTTAGTGTCATTTGCAAATATTGAAATTCTACTCTCTATGCCCCCTACAAAGTCATTAATAAATATGTTAAAAAGAAGCGGGCCCAAAACTGACCCCTGTGGTACCCCACTGCTAACCGTGACCCAGTCCGAGTGTGCTCCATTAATAACCACCCTTTGTTTCCTATCCCTGAACCAGCTCTTAACCCACCTACACATATTTTCCCCTATCCCCATTGTTCTCATTTCATGTATCAACCTTTTGTGTGGCACTGTATCAAAAGCTTTTGAAAAGTCAATGCACACCACATCCACTGCATTCCCTTGGTCCAGTCCTGAACTTACCTCTTCATAAAAGCTTATCAGATTAGTCTGACAGGAACGGTCCCTTGTAAACCCATGTTGATATTGGGTCATGAGGTTATTCTACTCCAGATACTCCAGTATAGTATCTCTTAGAAAACCCTCCAGGATATTACCCACAGTTGAGGTTAAACTTACTGGCCTATAATTTCCAACTTCAGTTTTTGTCCCCTTTTTGAATATTGGCACCACATTTCTATACGCCAGTCCTGTGGTACAGACCCTGTTATTATGGAATCTTTAAAGATTAAAAATAATGGTCTATCTATGACTGTGCTTAATTTCCTGCAGTACTCAGGGGTGTATCCCATCCGGGCCTGGGGATTTGTCAATTTTAGTGATGTTTAGACGCCACCGTATTTCCTACTGGGTTAAGCAGGTGACATTTAATGGAGAATTTTTATCCCTGATCATATTATCCGTCATGGGATTTTCTTGTGTAAATACTGTTGAAAAAAAGTCATTTAGCATATTGGCTTTTTCCTCATCCTCATCCACCATTTCACCCAGAATATTTTTAAGGGGGCCAACACTGTCATTTTTTAGCTTCTTACTATTTATGTAGTTAAAGAATATTTTGGGATTATTTTTACTTTCTTTGGCAATGAGTCTCTCTGTCTCAATCTGTCTTGATTTGCTTTTTACAGAATTTATTTAATTTTCTGTATTTATTTAATGCCTCATCACTACCTGCTTGCTTTAATTCTCTAAATGCTTTATTTTTATCTCTTATTGCACCCCTTACAGCTCTATTTAGCCATAGTGGTTTCCTCCTATTTCTAGCATGTTTATTCCCATACGGTATATATTGTGCACAGCTCCTATTCAGGATGCTAATAAACGTCTCCCATTTTCTTTGTGTATTTTTATGTTTCAGGATATCGTCCCAGTTAATTGCACCAAGATCATCTCTCATCCGTTGGAAATTTGCCTTCCTGAAGTTTAGTGTCCTTGTAACCCCTCTACTACACATCTTATTAAAGGATACATGAAAACTTATTAATTTGTGATCACTATTACCCAAGTGACCCTCAACCCTTACATTTGATATGCAGTCTGGCCTGTTGGTTAATATTAGGTCTAGCAGTGCCCCCCCTCTTGTTGGGTCCTGAACCAGTTGTGAAAGGTAATTGTCTCTCATAGTTGTCAGAAACCTATTACCTTTGCTGCAACTGCAGGTTTTGGTTCCCCAATGTATTTCAGGGTAGTTGAAGTCCCCCATAATAATGACTTCTCCTTGAGTCGCAGCTTCATCTATTTGCTTTATGAGGATATTCTCTGTTGCTTCCATTATTTTTGGAGACTTATAACAAACCCCTATCAGTAATTTATTATTTTTCCCCCCTCCCCTTATCTCTACCCACAGGGACTCTACATTTTCATTAGATTCATATATATTATCACGCAGGATGTGTTTTAAGGATGATTTTACATATAAACGCACGCCTCCCCCTCGCTTATTTGTTCGGTCATTTCTGAACAGACTATAGCCCTGTAAATTAACCGCCCAGTCATGGCTCTCATCCAGCCATGTCTCAGATATCCCCGCCATGTCATAATTATGTTCCAACAACAATATCTCCAATTCCTCCATTTTGTTGATGAGGCTTCTGGCATTAGTATACATGCACTTTATGTATCTCTCTGTACCTCTATTCTTTCTTAAATTATTAACTGTTCTAACCCCACCCCCCTATGCCACCCCCACCCCCAAATTCATTATTTGCGCCCAGGTCTCTATCTGCACTGTCTTCCCCTCCTATAAAAGGAATACCCTCCCCCGTCCCTAGTTTAAACACTCCTCCAACCTTCTAGTCATTTTCTCCCCCAGCACAGCTGCACCCTCCCCATTGAGGTGCAGCCTGTCCCTAGCGTAGAACCTGTAGCCAACTGAGAAGTCAGCCCAGTTCTACAGGAACCCAAACCCCTCCTTCCTACACCAATTCCTGAGCCACTTATTAACCTCCCTAATCTCCCGTTGCCTCTCTGGTGTGGCACGTGGTACAGGAAGTATTTCCAAAAATACCACCTTGGAGGTCCTTGCTTTAAACTTACAGCCTAATTCCCTAAAATCATTTTTAGGACCTTCCACCTACCTCTAACTTTGTCATTTGTGCCAATGTGCACCATGACCGCTGGATCCTCCCCAGCCCCTCCCAGTAATCTGTCAACCCGGCCAGCGATGTGTCGGACTCGAGCGCCAGGTAGACAGCACACCGTTCGACGATCCCTGTGTTTGTGACAGATTGCAGTATCTGTTCCCCTAATAATTGAGTCTCCCAATACTAGAACCTGTCTGGCCTGCCATGCTCTCCTATTTCCCCCCTTACTGGAGCAGACACTCCTACGGCTTTCAGAGGACATTCCTTGCTGCAGCAGTGCTACTCCTGCACTCCCCTCATCTGCCAACTTAGCAAACTTATTGGGGTGTACCAGATCAGGACTAGCCTCCCTGGTGCTCTTCCCTCTACCCTGTCTTCTAACTGTCACCCAGCTAGCTGTTTCATTGTCCCTCAGCTCCAACCTAACATCCCCCCTCATTTATCCCATTGAGCGTCTGCTCAGTGAGCAGAAGACACCTTTCCATATTGTCTATGGATCTCAGTGTTGCCAGCTGCACATTTAGATCCAGTATCAGGGCTTCCAAATGCACAACGTGCTCACATCTCGCACAGCAGTGTGCACCCTCGACCAGCTGTTCAAGGATTTCATACATGCGGCAAGATGTGCACTGGATGGCATTGGCAATAGTGGAGCACATCCTAATGGGGATTGAACCAGACAAAAAGATAAGCAAAAATAAATAAAAAGTATTAATGAAATATAACAGTAATTCAGTAATACCTCCCTTGGAAACTCCCTGAATCCAAAGTCACTGAATCACAAGTCACACACTTACTACAGTTCGCAATTACACTCAGGTCACACTCAGCTCGCTCTCACTCGCTCAGGCAGAAGATTTAAAAGATTTTTTATTTTTTTCCCTTTTACCAGCACACCACCCTGCTGCTCAATGCACTTCCAAAAGGAGTTGAGCCCCAACCAGCTGCCCCTTATAAACCCTTAATTATGAACTACCACCCTTTATAAACCCCTTGTGAATATAGTTACACCTCAAGATTTAAATGCAATATAGTTAACCCTTAAAAACACAGATAGTAAAATAAGAGATTAACCCTGTAGAGAGAAAAAATAGGTTAAATAAGCCCCCAAGCCTCTCCAAAATTGAACAGGTAGAAAGCACTCAGCAACCTACAATTCAGCAACTCACACAGGTATTTGTTATAGGTTTTCCAAATACCTCTTCACTGAGTCACAAGTCACACACTTACTACAGTTCACACTTACGCTCAGGTCACACTCAGCTCACTCACACTCGCTCAGGCAGAAGATTTAAAAGATTTTTTTTTTCCCTTTTACAGCACACCACCCTGCTGCTCAATGCACTTCCAAAAGGAGTTGAGCCCCAACCAGCTGCCCCTTATAAACCCTTAATTATGAACTACCACCCTTAATTAACCCCTCGTGAATAAACTTACACCTCAAGATTTAAATGCAATATAGTTAACCCTTAAAAACACAGATAGTAAAATAAGAGATTAACCCTGTAGAGAGAAAAAATAGGTTAAACAAGCCCCCAAGCCAACCAAAAATGGAACAGGTAGAAAGCACTCAGCAACCTACAATTCAGCAACTCACCAGGTATTTGTTATAGGTTTTCCGAATACCTCTTCACTGAATCACAAGTCACACACTTACTACAGTTCACAGTTATGCTCAGTTCACACTCAGCTCGCTCACACTCGCTCAGGCAGAAGATTTAAAATATTTTTTTTTCTCTTTTACCAGCACACCACCCTGCTGCTCAATGCACTTCCAAAAAAAAAGGAAAAAAAAAAGGAAAAACCACAACAGTTGCCATGATCAGTTGCCATGATCAGTAGTGCCGTGAGCGCCAGCAGCGGCCCAGGAGTGGTGCAGCAGCCACAAAAAAATGGAAATACTGTATATACTCGTGTATAAGCTGAGATTTTCAGCACATTTTTTTGCTGAAAATGCCCCCTCGGCTTATACACAAGTCATTCAGCAGAAACCAGCGGGGGAGGGGGAGCGGAGGCAGGAGCCGGTGGCTGGGAAGTCATACTCATCCCTCCCGTGCCTCACTGAATGCCCCCTGCATCCTCCTTGTCCCAGGGCTGACAGCTTTTTCCTGCCTTCAGCGGTCACATGGTACCGCTCATTAAGGTCATGAATATGGATGCCCATGGGCGAGGCGTTCATATTCATGAATCTTAATGAGCAGTACCATGTGACCGCTGTAGGCAGGATGAAGCTGTCAGCGCTGGACAACGGAGGATGCAGAGACATTCAGCGATGGCACAGCAGGGTGAGTATGAAGGAGGAGGATGGGGGCAGCATGGGGGGAGGACTGGGGCAGCACAGGGGAGGACGGGGGGCTGCACTGAGGAGGACAAGGGCAGAACAGAGGAGGACTGGGGAAGGACAGGGGAAGCATGGAGGAGGACGGCGGCTGCACAGAGGGCATTGGAAGCGTGGAGGAGGACGGTGGCAGCATGGAGGAGGACGGGGCAGCAATGAGGAGGACGGTGGCAGCACGGAGGAGGTCGGGGGCTGCACAGGGGGTATTGGAAGCAAGGAGGAGCACGGGGGAGGACAGGGAGCTGAGTCATACATAGAAGGGGGAGCTGAGCCACATGTACTGGGAGGGGGGGAGAGCCACACAGAGCAGGACAGGGATGAGGGGACAATGTACACCCAGCTTATACTTGAGTCATTAAGCTTAGCCAGTTTTCCATGGCAAAATTAGGGGCCTTGGCTTAAACTCGGGTCAGCTTATACTCAAGTATATACGGTATATATTATGACCAATTGAATTTCCTTGCTCCCATTCTGGATCTACGTTCATAAGTGCATGCTTGACATAAAATTTGATACATGGCCTTAGAGTACTTCAATTAACTTGTATTTCTGCCCTGATGAAGTGAGCTGGGACAGCTCAGGAAACGCGTAGGCACCAATAAATTTCCTTGAATTATACCTACAGCAGCGCAGTGTATCATTGCACCTTAAAGCCATCTTCACTTACAGGGCTTATCTAGGGAGTCAGCATTGGTAACCCGATACAGAAGTCCATTTTCTCTGATAATTCTTTCCCCGTTCTCCCCCAACTGCCCTATCTCAACTCGAGCTCTAAAACTAGCTAGGGTGGGGTCAGTATCTACCTCTTGTCTAAACTGAACTTTATCCCAAGTAACACTCACATTATCCCCACAAGAAGAGTCTCTCACCGGCTGTGACGGAAGTTCTGGTGGCCTCATTTCCATGGATGGGTTGTACACGTCCACATTTGCTGCTCTCTTGGCTTGACTTCTGGTTACCGCACCTACAAAGTGGCAATGAAGATTTCCCACATCATTTCCTAGAAGAATGTCTGCAGGGACTGAATCCAGCTCTTCTCCTGGTGAGGGTGTCTGTAGATAATGAACAGGCAAAGGCGGTCTGTAGCTGTCCTGCCTCCGAACACCTGGACATTTGAATTGCAGATGCCCAGGCTGCCCACATCTATAACATCTGCGCTCTGGGATTCTTCCTTCACGTCGTAGTCCCGAAGGTGGAGCAGGAGTTATGCGATGCACAGTCACACGAAGGTCACCATGAGTTGATGGTCTAGTGGGATGGTGAATATTGGAGGTCGAAGGACCAGGGGCCACCAGCATTGGGGGGCTGGTAGTTTTTTTCTCACTGAGTAGTAGTTTTTTCCACTGAGGCTTGATGGTGAGAGCCTCATCAGCTAGAGCTGCAGCTTCCTCCACAGTGGCTGGTCTCCTTTCACGCACCCATTCCCGGATCTCAGCGGGGCACTTGAAGTAAAACTGCTCTTTTAGGATGACTTGGAGGAAGGTCTCCCAAGTTAAGGCCTCCTCTCCCTCCAGCCAGCGATGACATATTTGTTTGAGTCTGTGGGCATACATCTTGAATGACACTTCCTCATCACAGGCTAAAGTACGGAACTGGGTCCTGTAAGTGTCTGGGGTCACAGCATAATGTTCTAGGATAGTCTGTTTAATCTCCGCATACTCACAGTTCCACCGAGGGTCCATAGCTCTATAGGCTGCGGCAGCTCCACCCTCTAAGAGCCCCACCAGATGTCGGACTCGCTCCCTTTCCGGGACTTCCATTAATCGACACTGATGCTCAAAGTCCTGGAAGAAGCCCTCAATGTCACCTGAAGCCTCATTAAATGGCTTGAAGTCTTTGCGGGACACTCTGGGGAGTTCCCTCATGGTGGGTGCTAGGGTTACAGTCTGTCTGGAGCTTCTAGCTGCTTCCACAGCGAGCTGCCTCTCCAGCAATGCCCTCTCTTGAGCTCTATGAATGGCCTCCCTCTTATCTTCTATGGTAGCATCTTCTCCCAGCAATGCCATCTGCCTCTCCAGCAATACCCTCTCCTTAGCTCCACGCATGACCTGCCTCTTATCTTCTATGGTAGCCTCTTCTCCCAGCAATGCCAACTCCTCCTCGTACCACACAACCCACTGACTTTTTTGGGTATTTACCTCCAGCTGCAGTCTTTCCTCCATTTGCTGTGGGGATCCTTCCTCAGCGTCATCTTGCAGGCGAACTCCTTCCAAAGCCTCAATCAGCTGCTCCTTGGAGAGTCCCTTGTAGCTGAATCCCAGTTCACGGGCCTTTGTTTGTAGGTTCACCACAGTCCAGTTCTTGTACTCTGCGGTGCTGGCTCCAGATGTTGATGGGCCGTTGTCCTCCATTCCTTCTGCTCTGATCCCAGCGCTGCCAACCAGTTTGTGATGGGGTATACGACAGAGCAAGAAGGGACAACAGGCCGAGGGTTGATCCAACGAGATTTATTAAGGCAGGGAGCATACAACATCAAATATCCATAATGTCCTTGGAGTCCATGAGAAGTCCACAATAAGTCCACACAATGGAAACAAATCCAGGCACCTCACGATAGTCCTTGTGCCAGATACGATAACAATAATCCTTGCAATAGTCCACAGGATTCCACACAATCCCACGGACGTCACGAGCTGGCCTCAACTCAGTTCGTGACTCCTTCCACATCCGCACTCAAATCACAACTGATCTTAAAAGAAGAATGTATTGTCAGGGCTCCTGGGATCAGCCCATCTGAAGGGGGGTAGGGGTCACACCTACTATTCAATGGTTTGGTCCATCAGAAGATCCTAGAAATGTAGAGGCCCCGTCTCACTAAGCAATCTCGGTAGCGAGATCGCTGCTGAGTCACAACTTTTGTGACACAACAGCGATCTCACCAGCGAGATCGCTGTGTGTGACAGCGATCAGCGAGCGGCCCCCCTGCCGGTATCGCTGATCGCTGCAAGAAATCTCTGGACATTTCTTTGGTCGCTGGTCTCCCGCTGGCCAGCACGCATCGCTGTGTGTGACAGCGGGAGACCAGCGATCAGGAGTAAAAAAATAATGAAAAAAATAAAAAATATAGTTATTCTCACCTTCCGACGTCGCGTTCAGCCATCCCGCCTCTCTCCACGCTCCGGTCCCAGTGATCCTTTGCACGAATGACCGCGAGACTTTGTTATCCCGCGAGACCGTGACATCTCGCTGTCATTCGTGCAAAGGATCACTGGGACCGGAGCGTGAAGAGAGGCGGGATGGCTGAACAGGACGTCGGAAGGTGAGAATAACTATATTTTTTATTTTGATTCTATTTTTTACAGGATGGCCAGCGATGCCGGGCGCTCGGCGTCGCTGTGCTGATCGCTGGTGAAGCTGTCTGTGTGACAGCTCACCAGCGATCACATAGCGACTTACTAGCGATCCTGACACCTTGATATCGGTGTCGGGATCGCTGGTATGTCGCTTAGTGAGACGGGGCCTTAAGGGATCCACTGAGTCTACAGGGTGTGTATTGTAGGTTATCTTCTGCTTAGGAAAACAATAGCCACAGTTCCACTAGCTGTTGACACAAGCCTAAATTAGATTATGGTCCAGGTACATCACAAGACATTGCAAAGTATTGGAGGAAGGAGACATGGTTAATTTACAGCAAATACAACCAGAGAAAAGTTAAATGACATATTATACAAAATACAGGACAGGGCAAAACTACAAATCATGACAATCACCACCACCCGAGCTGCCGCCTCATCACCATCAGAGCTGCCCCACCACTGACCTTCTGTCTCTTCCCCACTATCCCATAGAATGTAAGTCCGCAAGGACAGGGTCCTCTCCCCTCTGTACCTGTCTGTAATTGTAAATTTGTTTACTGTTAACGATATCTATAAGTTATCTTTAACTTTGTATGTAACCCCCCTTCTCATGTACAGTAACATGGAATTAATTGCGCTGTATAAATAAATAATAATAATAACGTGGACATAGCAGTAGTCCTACGCTGCCTCTAGATACCTCACCAGCTGGCGCAGAAGGGAGCTTCCCACCACCGGTAACAGGCGCAAAGTAGACATTGGAGTTTTGGACTATCTATCATGCACTGTTAATGATGATGGTGAGGAGACATATGGTTGGATTCTTGCGGTATATGGGCGCAATTCTGTGTGATGTGAGGCTGCATGCCAGAGGTGACTTATAAATTGTGATTGATTCATGAACTGAACCTAATAATCCAAGTCTGATGGTCAACTTCCTTGAAAGATGGCAGATGTCCACTGACAACCACCTACACATACCTGGAAGCCAGGATATGCAGACAATAGCACTCCCAGAACCACCTCCATCATGGATCCCATCACCACAGCCACATCAAACCCTATACCAACACTGCCCACAACATGCATAGTTTTCAAATCCAGCTGCACCTGCCCAATATAGCCACTTGCACATACCCACTGTAGGAGAGTGGTCACAACATGGATATGTTAGACATGGCCATTCTGGGGGGTTTACCCAAAAGGCAAACACAAAACCTCATGAGTATGGATATCATTACCAAAGTGGGCAGTACCATGTACCACAACAGGGCTCTCCCTTGGTCCGGAATCCAGCCTCATCCACCTTTCAGAGGCCCTATCAGGTAGGGCCTCAAAATCCACAAACCACTCATGCTGGTCTCCCGACATCATCTCCACCTTCATACCAGAACTTGTAATAAAGTGTCTCTTAATGGCTAAAGTTGTTGTTTTCAAGTTTCATGTTGCCCTGTAATAGTAATCTAAGTTGCCATATGTTTTGAATATGGTATTTTTTGTGCAAAAAAACACTGGAATGAAATTAAAATGTTATTTCAATGTGTGGTTTATATTTTTCGCAATATACGCGTATAGTTGCTGTGTATGATTTCCCTTTTTTAAAGCAAAATAACATCTCACAGTTCATTGACTAACAGATGTTTAATTAAAATGAAAAAAAAAAAAACTGTCTATCATAACATAGACACAGCATTGTCTTGCCATTGAGTATATCCTTCTGGTGAAACAAAATAATTAGTAAACATGTCCCGCGCTTTAAGGCCAGAGTCTGATGACATGGATTAGGAACACGTGTTGTAGCCATGCCATTATTTCCATCGACTCCATCATCACCATCATTTGATGGACAGTCATGGATCCTCGTGAAGTTGTGAAGGATGACACAGGCTTTAATTACAAAACTCAAGATAAAAAGCGGACGGCACCGCTGTTACCGTGTGACTTCAAATGATGTGCGGCAAACAGAAGCCCAGCAGCTGGGAATCTTGGGTGCCAGACCTGGAAACAGTCAATCCTGGGAACCCATGCAAAGAGAAAAGGTCGCACTCATCGAGATGGAAGTTTCACTGATTTATTGACATATCATGAACATGTCAAGTCGGGGGAGTGACATAAGGAGTGCAAGAAAGGCTGACAACGGCCGTTTTGCGCTGCTCGAGCGCTTCAACGGGTCGCAAGAACGTTCAGGACCGTTTCTCGTTGTCAGCTTCCTGCAGCGCTTCCTGCTGTGACGACGAGCGACGCGTGGACGCAGGCGGGAGAACGCAGGATCGCCGCGTCTGACAGGTAAGTAGCGACCCCCGTCCCCAGCGATGTCGCTGGTGAGATCTGCCTGTGTGGCAGCTCACTAGCGACCACTTAGCGATGTACCAGCGATCCTGACCGCGTCATATCACTGGTCGGGATCGCTGGTACATCGCTAAGTATGACAGTACCTTTAGTGACATCAGGACCCACCATTTTGCACAGAGGATTCCAAAGGTGCACTCCACCAATCGTCGTGTGTGAGATAGCCGATACACTGGTCAACACAAAAAATCATCATGAAAAGATTTACTCAAGGGTGAATAAAAAAGTGCCACAAGATAAGAGTAGAATGTGCAGCATGAATGATGATACAATGATGATACAATAATAAAGTAATAAAATTAATAATAATAACAAATGGCAAAATTTTTGGTTGGTCTGCAGGACGTGGTATATAAACAAGCAGATAAGGGTGGAAATGTAGTGGTGTGGCCTAAGGATATGTACGAAGCTGAAGCATATCGCCAGTTAAATAACCATGAATGTTATAAGAGGTTAACATTTAACCCTTTATCAAAATTTCAGGCGGAGTTAAGGTCATTTCTGCAGGATGCTAGAGATGATAATATAATTACCAATGATTTGTTTCTATCCTTATTGATTCAAGAGCCAACCATCTCTACCCTTTATCTGCTGCCCAAGATACACAAAAATATTAATACACCACCAGGTAGACCAATCATATCAGGAAGGGGTAATTTTTTGGAGAATGTCAATAAATATATTGATTTTATTTTGCAGCCTTTCGTCACTTCCCTCCCATCTTACACCAGGGACACCGGGGATTTTCTTAAAAAGATTGATGGTATGCACATTGATAAGGACTCCATGTTAGTCACATGTGACGTGGAGTCCTTATATACCAATATTAAACATGCCGATGGAATCGCCGCGGTATCATATTTTTTACAACATTCTTCTTATTCACGTTCATTTGTTGTATTTTTTATTAATCTATTAGATTTTGCTTTATGTCACATTTTTTTCATTTTTGGGGGGTCCTTCTTCTTACAGACCCAGGGAACAGCGATGGGTGCTTCTTTTGCCCCATCGTATGCCAACCTGTTCCTGGGTCTGTGGGAGAGGGACCTATTTTTATCTGGTAATTATACATCGACTGAGAGCATTCCATTTTGGATACGCTATATTGACGATGTGTTTTTTATTTGGCAAGATTCCATTGACAATTTATCTAAATTCATTGGAATACTTAATTCAAATGACATCAATGTGCATCTTACCTTTCGGTGTAGTTGTGAGGTCATTGACTTTTTGGATGTTCGTGTGGTGAGGGATGGTGATGATTGCTTGCAAACAGATCTATTCAGAAAACAAACGGCAGTTAATTCCCTTCTTCACGCTTCATCTTCACATCCTCGCAGTTTGATCAATTCTATTCCAATTGGGCAATTTCTACGCTTAAGACGCATTTGTTCTACAGAAATAGATTTTTTAAGACAAGCAGAATCTTTAAAAGAAAGATTCATTGAGCGGGGTTATAGCCGTCGTGCTATAAAAAGGGCTTTCAATAGAGCAAGACATCAATCTCGACATGGTGTGTTGTATGATAGTAATGAAGCTAAACTTAGTTCCAAGGAAGTAGTTAGATTCATTACTAACTTTAATGGCCAAAATGAACAACTCAAATCTTGCTTGAATAAATTCTGGCCTATTTTGAAGGCAGATCCCATTATTGCGAATTACATTGGAGATCATCCAAACATTACATTTCGGAGATCACGCAATTTAGGTGACTGCCTAGTGAAAAGCCACTATGTCAAGAAACCAGTCAATAAAAAAAATTTTTTTGGACAGGTTAAACAAACTATGGGCTGCAAACCATGTGGGCAGTGTATAGCTTGCCCTAATATTGTCAGGGCTAGTACATTTAATAGCTCTGACAATGTTCACACTTTTAATATTAGGAAGTCCATAACCTGCTCATCGACTGCTGTCATTTATTATGCTACATGCCCCTGCCCCCTCATCTATGTTGGCCTTACCACCCGCCAGCTTAAGGTGAGGGTGTGGGAGCATGTCTTAGGCATAAAGGCAGCTGTCGACGTTGAAGATATTTCCTCACTCAAAACCCTTCCTAGACACTTCAAAATGCACCATGATTGTGATTCCTCATTACTGAAAGTAATTGGCATTGACATGGTGTGTTTGGGTGATAGAGGGGGTAATGTCAGTAAATTGCTTGCGCAACTTGAGACACAATGGATATGGACACTAGGTACTGTGTCTCCATTTGGTCTCAATGAGAGTCTTTCATTCATTCCATTTTTATAATTCTTGTGCATTTTAACTCTTATATTTTTTATATTTTCAGTTATCATGGATGTGACTTTATGAGGATCATTTCATCTATCTTATCTTTGGACAGAGGAAGTAATGAAGAATTGTCATATTATTTTATTTTTATTATTCATTTTTCTTTTTTCTTTTTTGGATGGTTGTTTTTATTATTGTGCTTGTATATTCACATTATTTATTTATATATATTTTTTTATGCACCATTGCAATTTTCATGTTTTATCATGAAATTACTATTACATGTTTATATATACATATTCTTCTATTCATCACGTTATTTTTTACACACTATTATTTTTCTCACTATTATTATTACTCCTCTCGTTCCATTTATTTGAGGCAGTCATTTGCATTGAACTGTGCGCGTGCGCGGTCCTGGCACCGGTGATTTGCATGGTGGCAGCGTTTTTTCGCCTGCCACCATTCGGTTTCCGTGTTGCTGCATCTGCACATGCGCCGCTATGTTCTCTGCCTGTGTTCTCCCTCATTATATTATTATACCACCCGCGGATGCTATTAAATAAGCCGTTGTTTAGCCATATGTGAGCTACTATTGCTATTTTCTAACGAGCATTTAGCTACATGTATTTGTTATTGATGACGCTGTTGATTTACATGGCAACGGCGTCTGACCATACCCAGAAGTACTCGATCACATGACTTGGATTAGTCCTTGACTTCCGGGTTTTAGTAGCGGCGCATGCGCTGGTGTGGTATTTTGGGTTTAATTGATTCCCCTATAAATAATCGTCCGTCCATACTATGATGTATCTATCCCCCTGACGAAGGAGATTTTATTTCCGAAACGCGCGTCGGGGCGCGTCATTATATTATCCACATTGCGGTCATTGGCTTATAGGTATTTTTTTGGTTTAATAGCACACGCCTTAGGGCGTTTTTTACTTATTTGCACAGCTGCACTTTTGGCACATCTATTAATGTACATTTATTTTTCTGTGTCACTATAATTATGCACTTTTTTACCTGTATTATTAATTAAGCCTTTCTTGTTATGGAACGGGTTTTCCAATATACATAAGTATACCGCATATGTGGTTTTATATTTTATTATTATTATTTTTTCTTTTTTATGATTATATATATATATATAATTTTAATGCACTTAATTGTTGTGCCAATATATTTTAATAAAGGCATTTTTTTCACAAAAATTTTGCCATTTGTTATTATTATTATTTTTATTACTTTATTATTGTATCATCATTGTATCATCATTCATGCTGCACATTCTACTCTTATCTTGTGGCACTTTTTTATTGACCCTTGAGTAAATCTTTTCATACACACCGGATGGTCTGCCATCCTTTTCTTGGGAGATTGGTTCAATCACACTTTTTTATATATTTATATCTTTATTTATATTAATGTGATTATTACACTTTATATTAGTATTTTGTGTGTTTGTATTTTTTCTCCTTGTCTATTCACAAAAAATTATCAGCAAAGATAATATGTCTGTTTTATGGAGTTTGATATCCTGATTCCAAAAATATGCTTAGTTTTGCTCTATCACATAAAGTTTCTGAGATAGAAGTATTTTTGTTATTGTTATTTTTTCTGCATTTTCAATATATGTGGTATTTGCTATGTTATTCCCATTTCTTTGCTTGTCTTACTTAATTGTGAAAATAATTGTGAATTTTCTTACAGGGACAACATCAGTAAAGGTTTTAGTGAGTTTTATGGGAAGGAGTATTGACTGTGAAGTCGACAAATGACTGCTTCTCAGAAAATCACATGTTATGGGGAGGAGCTAACTGTTATGAGGTGTGTGTTTATGGGACAGTAGAAATACAGTAGAGCATTATGTTCATCATGATTGGGGCAGAGAAACATCTATGCTCCAGGTAGAGACAATGTTCAGCATAATCCTTTAGTTGCTCCAACAAAAATCTTTCTTTCTTCACTATATATAAAGTTGGGATTGATTAAAAATTTTGTGAAAACCATGGCAAAGAGAAATTCACAAGGATTCCAGTACATTTCATAGAAATTCTCCAGCATTTCGCCAGCAAAACTGAAGAAAGGGGTATTTGTTGGTCCTTAGATCAGAGAGCTTATGAGAGATGATGTGTTTGAAGGAACTCTAGATGATAGGCAATTGAGATCTTGGAAAGCTTCAATTGGATCTGTGAAAACTTCTTAGGAAAACAAAAATCTCCACAATATGTTGAAGGTGTTGAGGAACTGCTAAATACATACCAGTGTCTTGGATGTCTCATGTCTCTGAAAATGCACTTTTTGCATTCAGATGTAGATTTCTTCCCTCCAAATCTTGGGGATGTAAGTGATGAACGAGGTGAGTGGTTTCACCAGGACATTAAAGTAGTGGAACACCACTACCAGGATTTTGGAATGACTCAATAATGGCAAATTAGTGTTGGATGTTATATAGGGACAACCCTGAAAAATCGGATCAACAACAGTCTAATGTCAAGCACTTTTAATTTCTGCTCATATTTTGGTTTCTATTTTGCATGTGAAATTATTTTGGTTCAATAAAAACTGTTTTGTAAGGTGAAGCCTTTTTTGTGATATGTAGATTACTGTTTTCTTAATCAAACAGAGTAGAGACAGCGCTTCACAGGTTGGTGGATTTGACATCTCCTTTTTTCCGCCTTCTGTGGCAACATTTCAATCGAAACGTTGCCACAGAATGCAGAATAAAGGATATGTAAAATCCACCAACCTGTGAAGCGCTGTCTCTACCCTGTTTGTGATGTTTGAACATATTCTAAGAGGGACTCCTTAGACCTGACGTGTGCTCCTATTGTTGGTAAAGTTAACCCTATGATGCTATGAGGTGCTGTGGATTTATCATTCTTTTTACTGTTTTCTTAATGTTGCCAGTATATTTCCTATACCTTTTAATAATGATGCTGCTCCATGGAAATTATACATGCTACAGAAAAACTACATACATTTTTGAAATCAGATCAAAAAGATGATTCAGAAAAGTACAAAGTTACCTGCGAGAAATACAAAAAAATTTTTTTTGTAGACATGTTAAATATTTGGTGCGGGTCGTCCAGGGTTTTCCGTGGATATGGCCTCATGACATTGCGGTTCAATTGAAAGGCCTCATCAGCAGCCATGACATAAGCAACCACTTCCAGACTTGACCCTGGTAGGAGACGTGGAGGTGGGATGTCCAAATCATTACTTTGCAGAAGATTCCGGAGTCTCCAGTTCTTCCATAGGTCCAATATCGACAATTATAAACCTGTGTGTGCTATCGACTAGGGTCAACAGCACTGCAGAAAAAAATTGTTTGTAAATGTAATATTGGGACCCTGAGCTTGGCGACTTACGAACACGGATGTGTTTTGTATCCAGTGATCCTATGTAGTTGGGGATCTGGCACGCTTCCTCAAAGCCATGGGCTATCCGCAGCCAGTCTTCTTTTTTGGGCTCAGGCATTACAGAATTGTAAAGGCAGGACCATATTTATGTACAAGTAGAATGTACAATGCCTGAGATGGTGGATCTCTCAATCAAAAACAGCAGATGAAGCACTGCATAGGAGAGACTGATGGATAGAAATCTAAAATTAAGAAGAAAGAAACCAAAATGTAGAAATTGACATCTCCACCCATAGTCTTAACAATGTAGGCCATCATAAAAGTAAGCTACAAAGCAAACTAAGTCCTCAACAAGAGACAGCAATATTCAATGCTAAGGAACAGATCATTATTACAAACATCAAGGAGTAAAAATAACAAAATATGATGAATCAATTTCAGTTAAGATGAGGCAAATTGTCTCTTCAGAGAGGAAGAGGACTAGAACTCTAATGCCACCTATTGGAAGTAGCAACCCTAAAAGTCAATGTTGACCCTTTAACGAGCCTTGTTGCATGACTTAGAATAAAAGCCAAAACCAGAATCTCAATTTGCAGACACTGTGTTTTGCGGTACTGCCCCTCGTCAGTGCAAAGTGTGAGATCTGGTTTGGCTGTGTGAGAGGCGTCTGACCGATATCCAAGAAGTATAGTTTCTCCTTGCGGAGAATGACATGCTAGGCATGCCAAGATGAGGAGACTTAAAGCTGCAATGCTCCTCTGGGAATTATGCAAATTGTCTCTTCAGAGAGGAAGAGGACTAGAACTCTAGTGACACCTATTGGAAGTAGCAATCCTAAAAGTCAATGTCGACCCTTTAATTCTAAGTCATGTAACAAGGCTTGTTAAATGGTCGACATTGTAGGTCAGTGATCACCAATGGAAGTAAATTCCCTACTACAAAGGATTTATTATTTTTCAAATTGGTAGGAAGTGTTTGATTTGAAAAGTTGGATAATTTATTTTTATCTACAAGTCATATATGCATCATTCTAATTTGTGGAAAAGTAGATGTATAGAATGCATCATTGTAGTATCAAGTTGCATAATTTGCTCCATAATTTATTTTTTCTGCTATGTTCCATTCACTGATCACATATTACTATATTAAAAATCTCCCTTGCCTCCCCAAAAAATCAGCTTCCTTTAACTGCTATGGATGATATACTTTATGCATTAAATCAGGTCCATATTTATGAGTGCTCACATAGACTTTGTCCTACCCATCCAGAGCAGATGTTACTATTTGGAGAGCAATGAACCAAGTCTTGATTTATTTTAATTATGTATAGCACAGCTTCTATGTATTTCTTGGCTTTGCTCATCGTTTTGTACATGAAGACGTGCCTCCATGGAATAAAAATAAGGTCCATACCTTTAATAAAGCTCATTTTAGTGAACTTTATATGTTCGATATGTCAGTGAACTCCATATGGATTTACAAGCATGCCAAAATTTTAATGGAAATGATAACAAACACAAATGTTTCTCCTGTAGCAGGGGTGAACAAAACATTTAGAAGTATATTTGGTTGTGTAAGCCTGGAATACTGTGTCCAAATGTACAGGTTCCGCGTTTTTAACTATGTATTAAGGATGGTAACGATTTATGTTTTAAAATATTTCACAACTTTGAAAAATGCAAATTAAAACTATTCACCAGTTATACAATCTACTTTTGGTTCTCATGTAGGGGAACTCTTAACCCCTTCATCCTGAACCTGTTTGAACCTTCATGTCCAGGCCAAATTTTACATTTCTGACCACTGTCACTTTATGTGTTAATAATGCTAGAACACTTCAACGGATCCCACTGATTCTGAAACTGTTTTAGTCGCATATTGTACTTCATGCTAGTGGTAACATTTGTTCAATATAACTTGCATTCATTTGTGAAAATATCAGAAACTTGGGGAAAATTTCACAATTTTTCAAACTTTTAACTGTTATGCCCTTAAAGCAGAGAGTTGTATTACACAAAATAGCTAATAAACAATATTTGCCACATGTCTACTTTACATCTCATTTTTGAAATATAATTTTTTTTGTTAGGAAATTAGAAGGGTTAAAAGTTGATCAGCAATTGCTCACTTGTCCAACAAAATGTACAAAACCTGTTTTGAGGGGGACCTTATCACAGGCCTTTCCTTTCATGATGTATGCAGTATATACTGCAAATGTCGGGAAGGGGTTAATTTAAAGATAAAGTTTCACGTGTTCTCATGCTTCTTCTTGTTTCAACAAATGTTTTGGGACATGAATTTATTGCACCTATTATGTAAATATTATAGGTTCTTCTGCACCAATTAGACTACAGTGCTCTCCTGTTCTCAAAATGACCACTGGTGGGCAAGCATGTGACCAGACCTGTCATCAGACTCCTCCAAATGAAAGAGTAGAGTACTTGACCTCAATCTCATGGGCCGCCCAAATTATAAACTCTCAAATCATATTCAACTGTAAAGTCATTAATCTGACTGATCCTCAAACTAACATTATTCTGATATTTAAAAGGTTTGCCAACTCTGTTTTTATTTTTACAGATGAAGTTGTGGCTCTAATATGTAGGTATTACAGATTCAGAGATGATCTCCTTCTTTACGAAGTTCTTCCCAGACTGCAAATGCTTCTGTTCTCAACTAGTTGCTGGTGGGGGATCATGTATCCCGACCACTCCATCAGCCTTCTCCAATGGAAAAATGGCTTTCTCTGTAATATGTTAGTAAATTCCACAAAACCATGTCCCCTACACATCTGCTGAACTAAAGATAAAGTGGCCAACCCCTTTAACTCATTTAAAAAATGTCTATTTTTGATACTTCCCACTAGAGTCAAAGAACATGTATTTAAGACAATCTGATCTACCAGCCCTCTTTAAGAAAGCTTTAGATTACAGCCTACATAAAATATAAAATTGTAAGATTCTATGTGAAATATTCAGTAAAGCCTTAATATGAACTTTTATAAATTTGACACAAATTAGACTCAGACATAGAACCAATGTCAACTCCTTTATGATATTGTAAGGAGGAAAACCGGGTCGTGGGTACTTGCATGATTCCAGGTCCGGAACTGTCGAGGCTATGCCCAGTGTTGCCAGGAGGAAAGAATGAGGGACCGGACAGGTCCCATGACCCGAGAGGAAGGGGCATGGCTAAAATCGGGCAGAGGACAGGAAGCGTGGGAAAGAGCCCTCAATTTTCCCACTGGCAGTGAGGTCAGATGCAAGCGTGCGGTGCGCTCCACAGGGTAAGAGACAGCACGGGGTTAAGCTGTGGCAGAGCTTATGCTGGCACGCCATTCAGCCAGTTAGTGAGAAGAAGAGCAAAGAGCGTCCGACTAAGCAAGGGACAGTGCTCGCGTGGAGGACCGGGTGCCACCTATCCATTACTAACCCTATAGTTATGTAGTAAATATAGACACAGCCAGAATAAAGTCTTTAAATTGAAATAATGACACAGACTCCTTTAATAATCTCAATAAAACCATACTTGCTGCATCGCCTAATTTCACCGAAGCTGTTGTTCTCCTTTAAGCGAGATAAAATAAAAAAGCAACAGTATACCATACCTGTCCGCTGAGAAGATATATATACTGTCCCACGCCGAGTCCAGCTCTGCTACATCTGGATGCCTTTGGCTGAATGGTGGCGTTATGTCACCACTCAGCCTGACATGCAGACACAGTGGAGCTTGAAGATGATGACATCTGATGACCGCTGATGACCGGAGATAACTTGGTCACCGGCTGTCATGTGCACTCCAGTTCTCGCAGTCAGCTGACCGTGAGAACTTGCCTAGTGACCGGAGATAACCCCATCCCCGGCGGTCACATGCGCAACAGTTCTCACGGTCACCTCAGCTCATCACGAGAGCTGCAGTGTACGTGAACTTCTGTCTGAAACAAGGTAAAACATTATTTAACTCCTTAATCCCCAAGGGTGGTTTGCATGTTAATGACCGTGCCAATTTTTACAATTTTGACCACTGTCCCTTTACGAGGTCATAACTCTGGAATGCTTCCACGGATCCTGGTGATTCTGAGATATTTTTCTCATGACACATTGTACTTCATGATAGTGGTAACATTTCTTTGATATAACTTGTGTTTATTTGTAAAAAAAAAGGAAATTTTGAGAAAATTTTGAAAATTTTGCAATTTTCCAAATTTGAATATTAATGCCCTTAAATCACAAAGATATGTCACACAAAATGCTTAATAAATAACATCATATACTACATGTCTACTTTACAACAGCACAATTTTAGAACCAAACTTTTTTTTTATTAGGAAGTTATAAGGGTTAAAATTTGACCAGCGATTTCTCATTTTTGCAACACCATTTTTTGGGGGGACCACATTACATTTGAAGTCACTTTTGAGGGGCCTATATGATAGAAAATAACCAAATGTGACACCATTCTAAAAATTTCACCCCTGAAGGTGCTCAAAACCACATTCAAGAAGTTCATTAACCCTTCAGGTGCTTCATGGGAATTTTAGGAATGTTTAAAAAAAAGAACATTAAACTTTTTTCACAAAAAATGTATTTCAGATCCAATTTTTTTCATTTTAACAAGGGTAACAGGAGAAATTGGACCCAAAAAAGTTGCTGTAAAATTTGTCCTGAGTACGCTGATACCCCATATATGCAGGTAAACCACTGTTTGGGCGTGTGGCAGAACTCGGAAGGGAAGGAGCGCCGTTTGACTTTTCAATGCAAAATTGGCTGGAATTGAGATTGGATGCCATGTTGCGTTTGGAGAGCCCCTGATATGCCTAAACAGTGGAAATCCCCCAGAAGTGACACCATTTTGGAAACTAGACCCCCTAAGGAACTTATATAGTTGTGTAGTGAGCACTTTGAACCCCCAAGAGCTTCACAGAAGTTCATAACGTACAGCCGTAAAAGTAAAAAATCATATTTTTTTACAAAAATGATTTTTTTGCCCCCAATATTTTATTTTCACAAGGGTAATAGAAGAAATTGGACCTCAGAAGTTGTTGTCCTGAGTATGGTGATACCCTATATGTGGGGGTAAATCATTGTTTGGGCGCACATCAGAGCTCGTAAGGGAAGGAGCACCATTTGACTTTTTCAATGCAGAATTGGATAGAATTGGGATTGGACGCCATGTCGCTTTTGGAGAGCCCCT
The DNA here is from genome assembly GCF_039654945.1 of Dendrobates tinctorius. NCBI lineage: Eukaryota > Metazoa > Chordata > Amphibia > Anura > Dendrobatidae > Dendrobates > Dendrobates tinctorius. The sequence continues at coordinate 6,908,080 of NW_027361750.1, forward strand.
GATGTGCCTAAACAGTGGAAACCCCCCAATTCTAACTCTAACCTTAACCCTAACACACCCCTAACCCTAATCCCAGCCCTAGCCATAACCTTAACCACAAACCTAACCCTAACACATCCCTAACCCTAATCCCAACCCTAACCCTAATTCCAACCCTAATCCAAACTGTAACCCTTACTTTAGCCCCAACTCTAACCCTAACTTTAGCCCCAACCCTAACCCTAACTTTAGCCCCAACCCTAACCCTAACTGTAGCCCCAACCCTAATGGAAAAATGGAAATAAATACTTTTTTATTTTATTATTTTTCCCTAACTAAGGGGGATAAAGGGGGCTTGATTTACTATTTATAGAGGGTTTTATAGTGGTTTTTTATGTTTGACAGCTGTCATACGCTAAAAAACGCTTTTATTGCAAAAAATAGTTTTTGCATCACCACATTTTGAGAGCTATAATTTTTCCATGTGAGGTCTTGTTTTTTGAGGGACTAGTTGACATTTTTATTGGTACCCTTTTCGTGCACATGACATTTTTTGATAGCTTTTTATTACGATTTTTGGGAGGCAGAATGAACAAAAACCAGAAATTCATGAATTTCTTTTTTTGGGGGGTGCGTTTATACCATTCCACATGTGGTAAAATTGATAAAGCAGTTTCATTCTTCAGGTCAGTACGATTACAGCGATACCTCATTTATATTTTTTTATGTTTTGGCGCTTTTATACAACAAAAACTATTTTATATAAAAAATAATTAGTTTTGCATTGCTTTATTCTGAGAGCTATACATTTTTTAATTTTTCGCTGATGATGCTGTGTGGCAGCTTGTTTTTTGAGGGAAAAGATGACGTTTTCAGTGGTACCATGTTTATTTATATCCATCTTTTTTATTGCATGCTATTTCACTTTGTGTTCGGTGGTATGATGATAAAGCATTGTTTTTTTTGCCTTGCTTTTTTTTTCTTTCTGGGAGTCACTGAAAGGGTTAACTATTGGGACTGTTTTATAGGTAGAGTCGTTACGGATGTGGCTATGCTAAATAAGTGTACTTTTATTGTTTTTTTTAATTTACATGAAGAAATTTATTGGGGAAATATTTATTTATTTAGAAATTTTTTAAAGAATATTTTTTCACATATTATTATTTTTTTTAACTTTATTACATTGTCCCAGGATCGGACATCATTTTATCATGTCAGTTCGCTGATGTGACACTGCACAGTACTGTGTCAGATCAGCGATCTGACAGGCAGTGAAGGAGCAGGATTAGGGAAGCGAGCACAATAATATTAATCTTAGTTGGAGGTGATAAATAATAGTGTAAACAATGTGCCCTTTTCCCAAGTGAATCGATGGCAGACCAACCGGTAGTAGATAGACACAGCTGAAGATGGTGAGTGATACTCCTGGTGGGGATAATGTGTGCAATAAAAAATAAGAGTGAAAGTAAAATTGCTGTATTAAAAAAGGCCTTTATTTTACAAATTGGCACAACAACATATAAAATATAAATATATATATATATATATATATATATATATATATACACACACACACATATATTAATAATGCAATATTAGGGTGAAAAGGCAATTGAACTGCTTATAATAAAGGGAAAATACAGGATCTTGCAGGTGCAGATAATAGATCCACTATTATAACAAAATAATCCCTGTATTTCACAAGCCTGGTGCAGGAGGAAAAATAATATATAAGAGGCAAAGGTTTTAGCAGCAATGAAGTGCAATGACTTCAGGCAAGTATAAAAGGAATTTTTTACATAGATGTCTATTTATGCTGAAGATGCACAGAGATATTTAAAGTGCAAATAACATGGACCTTTTGTGCAAACTTGCAGTATTATATAATTAGTATCTAAAGTGTGCAAAAAATGCAAAAGGTGCGAGGTAGTGCACATTTTAAACTAAGCCATAAAGATATGTATAATAATGTAAAATTTGCATAAGGTGCAAAACTACAGTGGGGCAAAAAAGTATTTAGTCAGTCAGCAATAGTGCAAGTTCCACCACTTAAAAAGATGAGAGGCGTCTGTAATTTACATCATAGGTAGACCTCCACTATGGGAGACAAACTGAGAAAAAAAAATCCAGAAAATCACATTGTCTGTTTTTTTTTCATTTTATTTGCATATTATGGTGGAAAATAAGTATTTGGTCAGAAACAAAATTTCATCTCAATACTTTGTGATATATCCTTTGCTGGCAATGACAGAGGTCAAACGTTTTCTGTAAGTCTTCACAAGGTTGCCACACACTGTTGTTGGTATGTTGGCCCATTCCTCCATGCAGATCTCCTCTAGAGCAGTGATGTTTTTGGCTTTTCGCTTGGCAACACGGACTTTCAACTCCCTCCAAAGGTTTTCTATAGGGTTGAGATCTGGAGACTGGCTAGGCCACTCCAGGACCTTGAAATGCTTCTTACGAAGCCACTCCTTCGTTGCCCTGGCGGTGTGCTTTGGATCATTGTCATGTTGAAAGACCCAGCCACGTTTCATATTCAATGCCCTTGCTGATGGAAGGAGGTTTGCACTCAAAATCTCACGATACATGGCCCCATTCATTCTTTCATGTACCCGGATCAGTCGTCCTGGCCCCTTTGCAGAGAAACAGCCCCAAAGCATGATGTTTCCACCACCATGCTTTACAGTAGGTATGGTGTTTGATGGATGCAATTCAGCATTCTTTTTCTTCCAAACATGACAAGTTGTGTTTCTACCAAACAGTTCCAGTTTGGTTTCATCAGACCATAGGACATTCTCCCAAAACTCCTCTGGATCATCCAAATGCTCTCTAGCAAACTTCAGATGGGCCCGGACATGTACAGGCTTAAGCAGTGGGACACGTCTGGCACTGCAGGATCTGAGTCCATGGTGGCGTAGTGTGTTACTTATGGTAGGCCTTGTTACATTGGTCCCAGCTGTCTGCAGTTCATTCACTAGGTCCCCCCGCGTGGTTCTGGGATTTTTGCTCACCGTTCTTGTGATCATTCTGACCCCACGGGGTGGGATTTTGCGTGGAGCACCAGATCGAGGGAGATTATCAGTGGTCTTGTATGTCTTCCATTTTCTAATTATTGCTCCCACAGTTGATTTCTTCACTCCAAGCTGGTTGGCTATTGCAGATTCAGTCTTCCCAGCCTGGTGCAGGGCTACAATTTTGTTTCTGGTGTCCTTTGGCAGCTCTTTGGTCTTCACCATAGTGGAGTTTGGAGTCAGACTGTTTGAGGGTGTGCACAGGTGTCTTTTTATACTGATAACAAGTTTAAACAGGTGCCATTACTACAGGTAATGAGTGGAGGAAAGAGGAGACTCTTAAAGAAGAAGTTACAGGTCTGTGAGAGCCAGAAATCTTGATTGCTTGTTTCTGACCAAATACTTATTTTCCACCATAATATGCAAATAAAATGAAAAAAAAACAGACAATGTGATTTTCTGGATTTTTTTTTCTCAGTTTGTCTCCCATAGTTGAGGTCTACCTATGATGTAAATTACAGACTCCTCTCATCTTTTTAAGTGGTGGAACTTGCACTATTGCTGACTGACTAAATACTTTTTTGCCCCACTGTATGTGCAATACACAAGTTGTGCAAAAAAGTGCCAATTAAACAATAAAATATATAGTGCACATAAGGTGCAAACTGAATAGGCCACAAATGTCAATTGTGCATAAAAAGGCACCATATAAAATTATGTGAACTATAACAATTAACAAGCGACCATCAATGTAGAGGTCACATGTGCAAAAAATGCGCCAACAGCCAAGCCTAGAATAACGCTAATAATAGCGGTGGAACACCAATAACTGCTGGCTCAGGACATGTGAGAGGGGCGGTGTGCCGGTATAACAAGCACCGACGCGCGTTTCGGAAGTCTCCTTTGTCAGGGGGATGGTAAATGATGAGAGGCAGAGGTTATTTAGAGAACAGTGCATCCGGGGTACGAGACAAAGCGGCGCATGCGCCGTCGGCATGGATCAGGAAGCGGCATAGCAGATGGCGTCATACAAACAAACACCACCTACTAGGCATTCTGTTGCATAGAAAGACGTCGCTGCTATGCAACAAACCAGCACGCTAGGCTGCTCATGCGCACAGCTCAACCCAGGAAGCAATGATATACAAACAAACCGCAAATAGCGGCTGAGGATGTAAATAGTGGTAGAAACAATTCATAAGCACAATAATGAATGTACTGGCCAGCAGATTGGGTGCATTAGTAATATAAATCAAATTTGTGTGTTATTAAACAATAGCAAAGAAAAAATATACATATATTGATATAAATAAACCCAGGTACAATTAGTAAGAATACATACATATAGTGCAGAATATAGTATAATATAGAAGATAAAATTAAATTAAATGTGCCAATATAGTTATAATTATAAATAACCAATATAGTGGGATATCATGGTTACTCAATCAAAATATACAGAGATAGGTATAGACATCTGTTAAGGAGGAAATTTTGTTCATCCTCTTCTTACACGTCATTAATCGCATTCATCATGTAGAAGTCCATAGATAGAAATCCATTATAAGCGATAAACCACAAGAGCTAAAAATATAAAAAATAAAAGATTAAAAACACTAAAAATAAAAGTATTATAAAAATGGTATGAAAGAAAGACTCTCATTGAGTCTCTCTAATTGTTATAGTTCACACATTTTTATATGGTGCCTTTTTATGCACAATTGACATTTGTGGCCTATTCAGTTTGCACCTTATGTGCACTATATATTTTATTGTTTAATTGGCACTTTTTTGCACAATTTGGCACATAGTTTTGCACCTTATGCAAATTTTACATTATTATACATACCTTTATGGTTTAGTTTAAAATTTGCACTACCTACTAATTATATTATACTGCGAGTTTGCACAATAGGTCCATGTTATTTGCACTTTAAATATCTCTGTGCATCTTCAGCATAAATAGACATCTATGTAAAAAATTCCTTTTATACTTGCCTGAAGTCGTTGCACTTCATTGCTGCTAAAACCTTTGCCTCTTATATATTATTTTTCCTCCTGCACCAGGCTTGTGAGATACAGGTATTATTTTGTTATAATAGTGGATCTATTATCTGCATCTGCAAGATCCTATATTTTCCCTTTATTATAAGCGATTCAATTGCCTTTTTACACTAATATTGCATTATTAATATATGTGTGTGTATATATATGTATATTATATGTTGTTGTGCCAATTTGTAAAATAAAGGCCTTTTTTAAAATAGCAATTTTACTTTCACTCTTATTTTTTATTGCACACATTATCCCCACCAGGAGTATCACTCACCATCTTCAGCTGTGTCTATAGGCAGTGAAGGAGGCTTGCCAAGCCACCTCGCTGCAGGACCCGGAAGGTCCCCGCGACCATCTTAGAGCCGGGGGTCTCCATGGAGATCCTCATAACAACGTGATCACATTGTGTTGCTCTGAGCAAAACATGCCGGGAGCCCCCTCCCTGCGCGATGCTTCTGTATGCCACCAGAATACTGCCATCATATTTGATCACAGTGTGCCAGGGTTAAGATGCCGGGAGTGGTCCGTGACTGCTCCTGGCACTTAGTGCCGGGTGTCAGCTGTGAGAATCAGCTGACACCCGGCCGCAATCAGCCGCGCTCCCCCCGTCAGCACGGCTGATCGCGCATGACATACTATTTCATCCATGGGCATTAAGTCCCAGGGCTCAAGGACGGAATAGTACTTCCAAGGTCAGAAAGGGGTTAAATTAGTACACGTGTAGTAAGCTGCGTTCCCGCACTTAATACGCAAGTGACAAAGATAATGCATTTTAACCGCATGTAATGATAGTCTATGGGTAACTTATGCAGCAGAGATGGAGCGTCTCCACCACATAAATTGACATGCTGCGGTTTGGAAAGATGCACCACATGTGCGTCTCTGCAGGGAAGCGGAGGTGTCTCAGGACTCATGAAATCCCATCCACTATGCTGTAACATCTGGACGCTGCGGGTTTGACACTGCGGATGTAAGCAGCAACCCCCCAGCGTTTACTGACCGTGGGAACATACCCTTAAGGTACTGTCACACTAAGAGATATCGCTAGCAATATCGCTATAACTTGTGACGTTATAGCGATATTGCTAGCGATATCTCTGTGTCTGATACTTACCTACAACCCGCTCCCCCCGCTGGTTATCGCTGATCGCGCGAGAACGCTCAGGACTGTTTCTCGTCGTCAGCTTCCTGTGGCGCTTCCTGCTGTGAGGACGAGCGACGCGTGGAGCCGGGCGGGAGGACGCAGGATCGCCTGGTGTGACAGGTAAGTAGCGATCCCCGTCCCCAGCGATGTCGCTAGTGAGATCTGCCTGTGTGGCAGCTCACTAGCGACCACTTAGCGATGTACCAGCGATCCTGACCGCGTCATATCGCTGGTCGGGATCGCTGGTACATCGCTAACTGTGACAGTACCTTTATAGTTTCTGAAAATAGAAGATTACGCAAGATTTATTAATGTAAATAAAAAATACAAGTAATAACCATGAAAAAGAACAGAAGATTTAGAAGTAATTTCTGTAAAGATTAAACAAACTTTTATTCTAAACATAAATTTGTACTTGACTGAAGTTTTCTCTGGGTTTGCGTCATAACAGTCATATATTTTCTTATAGGCCAACCTCACCGGAGTTTACCATTTTTTTTCTCAATGTACAACATAGACTTTGTTTTTTTCCCCATATCTGAATAGAGGTGTTGGAAACACAAGCCAGCAGCAACAAGTCTTAATGTTAATCCTCACATGCTATATTAATGCAGAATATTGCCAAGTAAAAGTGTGATAATTGTGGTAAAAATGTTCTGCAGCCTTAAGAAAATATAAAATACATTACATTGAAACTTTTTTAAGTGTCTGGTGGCGATTCTTCCCTATTCCTGCTCATGCATTCAGCATTTGCACTTAATGACTATCTATATTTCCAGGCAGGGAAGGTGAGGGAAACTTTTTTCTTTCCCACACCTCCCTTTATGCAGCTGCAAGACACATATTGAGATTTACAATGTGGAAGAAAGTCACCGTCCAATTAAAGGTGCATGCTTTTTATCACTGATGTGAAATAATGATCATGCCAAAATGTTTCAAGCTGGTCCGGTGCGCCGCGCCTCAAGACAAACAAAGCAATGTACATTTTCCTGTCCATTAATAGCAACACTTGTACCGTTAAAATTTCCATAATTCCAAGTAATTTGCTATTTACAATAGAACTTTGCAGCGTTTGCCTCATGCTATTAATTAAACTTAATTAAATTGTTATTTTTCCTGCAATGTTCACAAAAGGATCAATTAAGTCCTGTTTTCCTAGAACTCCGATGATAAGGAGGCCGCGTAGAAATTGTTAACATAAACCATAATAAATCATGTTTCAAAATCCACTTTATCTTCATCTACATTATTTTTATTTTATGGTCTTTATAGTTACAAACAGTGGCATCACTAATGTCAAAGATTCGTTGCTACAGCCTTGATATTTTTCACATAGTAGCTGAATGTACATCTTGGTGAAACATCTCAGTTAGGGTCTGCGTACACACTGCGGAATGCTCTCCGGATTTGGCTGAGCGGATTTTGTAAAATCCGCAGGTAAATCTGCAGGTCAAAAGACCTGTGGTTTTACCTGCGGATTGCTCTGCGGTTTTGCCCTGCGGTTTATCATCTCTACAATGGAGCAGACGGTAAACCGTGCGGAATCCGCAGAAAGAATTGACATGTCAATTCTTTCTGCAGTTTAAAAACCGCAGCAAATCCGCGTGGAAAAATCTGCACCGTCTGCACTGCGGTTTTGGATATCCATAGGATATTATGGTACTGTACACCGCAGCAGAAACTGCTGCCGATCCGCAGCGGCCAAATCCGCTACGGATCCGCAGCAGAATCCGCAGCGTGTGCACACACCCTTAAGTAGCCTGGCAGTCCCCTGGGACAAAGAACACCTGGAGACAGCCAGGGCCTCCCAGTCTCAGGTTGGACGGCCGAGCTGTCAATCAACACACTGACAGCTCAGCATGCCCCTGCACCTAACTGGATGACTGAGCTGTCAATCAAAGTTTTGATCGCTTCGGCACTCCCTTGTACCAGATTGGACTGCTGAGCAGTTAATAACTGCATCCAGGATACACTCAGGGGCGGAACCATGACATTCATAAGCTCTCTGCCCTCTCGCTCTCCATCTTCTAGGCTCCAGCAGATGTAGTCCTTTTGCTTACAAGACATCAGCGATTCAAGGACATCAGTGGATCGCACTGATTTCCTGTTTATACAAGTGAGAAGACAAGATGGAGGCTGCAATGGATGGGGAAATCAGGATTAGAAGACAATAAGCATTAGTTTTGCATTATTCATTCAAAGGAACATAGTATTACTGTCCAGAGGCAAAAACGGGGCATTATAACTTTCTAGATAACAAAGAGGGGACAGTATTATTAGTTTCTACGGGACACTTACCGTATTTTTAGATGCATACGCTATCTGGCAAACTGTCTATGTAGCATTTTTCTGGGGAAAGAATACGTACAATAATGACAATTTATGAAGTATGTTGGTCACTGTTCCATGCTGCAGATGCAGGCACAGAATTGGGGGCATCAGCCGGATGGGATGTTTGTGTAGGTTGGGAATCAGTGGGGATAATGCTGGTTATGTGAGAAGTCATATGTGTTTTTCTTATAAGATCTGAAGACAAGTCATGGCTGGAAGAAGTTATGTCAGTGTGGGTCAGATGGCAAAGACAAGAAAAGTGAACGACCCCAATGAGAAAGAATGTCACATATAAGTCACTGCACTGTATATAATTATATCTGTTTGTAATCACTTATATGGGTGGTTGGACTGGTATCTACCACTAAATGTTAACTGTAGGAGGGTAATATTGGTCTTTTTAATAGATGGTTTTAAATTTAGTAGCAGCTTTGTGCAATTCAGTCATGATGTAGTGATAGGTGTATGGTGGTATTGTTGTCAATATTGATCTTTTTTAATGTGTGTTATTGTGCAGAGTTATGGTAATTATTTATTCACTATGTATGGGTAATGATAGTGGTCATCATGTAGCCATATTGTATGGTAATATTGGTCTTTGTATACAGCTTTTTTTCCTGTAGAGGTGTGGTAATATTTATTCACTATGTAGCGGTAATGGAAGTGGTTATTGAGTAGTGGTATAATTTGGACTTGTACAGCAGTTATTTTAGTAATATTGATCTTTGCATAGTGTGTTTTAGTTTGGAGGAAGTTATTTTCGCCATACTTATTTCAAGTGGCAGAAGTGAATGGGGAGACAAACTTTGGGTCAGACTCAGAACACCTTGACCTTTGCATTCCATTCTGTTGCATTGCATTCCATTACACTTTGCAATTCAATATTATGCCTGTACTGTGCAGTGATGGAAGGTCAGAGCGCAGAGCTCATTCCACATAAGGTTAGAAAAAAGGCTAATCTGATTGTGATGTACTACTGCAGGGCTGAATCACATTGAAAGTGGAGGTGGTAGTCTCAGTGTGTGAATAATAATCCAAAGATTCCAGTCATATAGGGAAGTGGTGAATATGTATAGTCACTCAGTGTGACCAAATTGATTGGTTTGTGATATACTGCAGTAGCAGCACATTAACAAGAGAGTATTTTTTATTCTTCACATACTGCAAACAATCAGGACAGTATAAAAACTAGTACTAGTTTGGTCTCTCTCTGCTGTGCAATTAACGGCTTTGATTTAAATTTTTTAGGAAAGTTCAGCAAACCTAGCAAATTTGAACTTCAAAAGATAGACTCAAGTATTGGCACGACTGTAATTGACCAGTGTACCATGTATGAAGGTCAGATCACGAGTGCCACCACCATTCTGCTCTTATTAGTTTAGGGACAGGACTCAGCTGGAGTGAGTAACAGACTCTGACTGCACACTCTGCAAAAAAGTTGCTGTGTGCACTCTGCAACCCATATCTGTAGGAGTACTGTGCCAAAAGCTGCTGTGTGTACTCTGTAACCCATATCTGTGAGAGTACTGTGCCAAAAGCCGCTGTGTGTACTCTATAACCCATATCTGTGGGAGTACTGTGCCAAAAACTGCTGTGTGTACTTTGTAACTCATATCTGTGGGAGTACTGTATCAAAAGCCACTGTGTAGACTGTGCAATTCATATCTGTGGAAGTACTGTGACAAAAGCTGCTATGTGTACTCTGCACCCTCGCCTATGGGAGTACTGTGCCTTTAAGATGGTGTGAATACTCTGCAATCCCAGCTGGTAGAATATTGTGCCTTTAAGCCACTGTGTGTACTCTGCAACCTCGCCTGTGGTAGTACTGTTCTTTTAAGCCACTGTATGTACTCTGCAAATCCGCCTTGGTGAATACTGTTTGTAAGTCACTGTATGTACTCTGCAACATTGCCATTTTTTGGCCAAACCAATATTTTTTATGGACCTCTTTGTGTTTTCTAGTAGTATGGCAAATAAATAATTTGCATCAGCAATTTCATATCCATTTGTAGGCCAAACAAATAACTGTGTTCACAGCAGGGTGACACTAAGATTAGCTCACAGGCATCACTTGTGCATGGCTGTAGGGATACCGAGAAGCCAGACAAAACACCGCCCACCGAGGACAGCTTGTCTTTGCTTCTGGGCAGCCTGACACACATGAGTCAATGCATGCTACAGTGCCTGTGCAACGACTGCCGAGTTGCTTGTATTGTCACTAGTGCAGATTACAGGGTGGCCATCCAGCTGGATCCCCGCTGCAAGGACAATCATTACTTCTGTCACTGAAGCGAGAGCATAAAATTAGTGAATACAAGTTCACGTAGGTAGAAAAACTACTGATGGTTTTCCCATCTGACAGCAGAGACTCAATAGAAGAACAAGGCAGAGGTGGAAAATAAAGTCGTCAATGCAGCTGGGACATTGGATATTTGCCAATATGTTGATTACCCATTGTATATGAGGTTAGTAATGGGATCATCTGATAGACACCTCTCCATTACTAACCTGTGGGCTTGATGTTCGCTGCCATAAAACAGTTGACCCCACAACAACTTGCCACTGCACCAGGTCAAGTGGGAAGAGCCAGGCAAAGCGCCATCCAATAAATGCGCCTTTTTGTGAGCTGGCTGCAGGCTACTATTTTTAGACTGGGGGGAGCAATATTCTGTCTGATTTAACTTGGCTGGTTGTTAAAAATAAGGGGTATCCCACGCTATTTTTTAATTATTTATTTAAATCATTTAAAAAATGCCATGGGGATCGCTCTATTCTTGACAACCAACCATGTTAAAGCTGACAGCTGAGGGTTGCAACCCACAGCTATCAGTTTTGCCTGAGCTGGTTGTCAAAAATAAAAGAGACCCTATGTATTTATTTATTTATTTATAGCATAGGTGCTGGCTGATATTCCCATCAGTGGCACCTGCTCTTGCTGTTATCAGCAACAGCAGGCATAGGCTGATTGGAGTAGTACTCTCCCATCAGCTGACCATAGCTAACATCAATCAGAGTCCGTGTTTGCCATGCTGTCATACAAATGGCAGCATGGCAAACAATGGATGCTCAGGCCCCCCACTCATCTTAATGGGGTATTGGTTCAGGTTCAGGTACCATTCTGGAACCCGAACCAAACTTTTTTTTAACTGTTCAGCCGAACCCTCTGGGCCAGAACATCCATGGCTTTGCTCATCACTTGTCACCTGGCCATGTACCTTAATGCAGTGTCATTTTTATAAGCTTGTTGTTACCTCCTCTCTGTTGATGCCCACCAAAGTGGGGTGCCACTGGTGGGGGTTGTCGGCCTTGGAAACCCCAAAGTCACAACAGCTCTAATTCTGGCGAGCTAGCGAAAGGGTGAGACTTTGTATTTTGCACCATGCTGTGTATTTGCTGAGACTAGACTACATGTTATTGTCTGTTGATGGTTCAATAAAGTATTAACACACTGTTTTTACACTCACCCTGTATTTTCTAAGTAGTATTCTGCCCATGGGAAATGAGTGCAAGCATTCAGTAGGATGAGCTCTGGTCCATGCTGTCTTTCTAAAGACAGCCGGGTCAGCGGGCTAGAGCACCCACTGACCCTTGTTTCTCCACAATGTCAACCAAAACACTGACAACTCCAGCATGATCCAAATTCCATAGGGCAGCAAAACAGTCACTCACTGAGAGGAGTGCAATAGAAGTATAGCGTGCACTCTTGTCCAATAACGAGGTGCAGGTGTAATGGACCAATAGGTCCTAATCCTAGAATAGTCTAATTCACCACACACTCAGATTTCATGCAAATAAATGTCCATTCTATTATAAATAGAATATGTGGGAGCCAAACAAGAATATCTATTATATAAAGCTCAAGTGTGTGTATGTACAGTATGTATGTACAGTATGTATGCATGTATGTCCGGGATTGGCATCCGCACTGTCGCAGCTACAGCCACAAAATTTGGCACAGTCACACGTCTGGACCCCGAGAGCGTCCTAGGCTATGTTGTGATGTGAAATTTTAACCCCGCGCATTCCAATTCACCAAACAATTTTGCCCCTATCTACATAATGGGGAAAAAGTGTGTGTGTGTCAAGTCCCGCCCCTCATGATGTCATAATGGTTGCCATGGCAGCGCTGATGTCATCATAGGTTTCAAGCCCCGCAGCTCATTATGATGTACTAATGGTTGACTATGGGATGGAGGATGTGTGATGGGTATATGGGCACTGGAGTATGGGATGGAGGATATGTATGATGGGTATATGGGCACGGGACTATGGGATGGAGGATGTGTGATGAGTATATGGGCACTGGACTATGGGATGGAGGATATGCATGACGGGTATATGGGCACACGACTATGGGATGGCGGATATGTATGATGGGTATATGGAGACAGGACTATGGGATGGAGGATATGTATGATGGGTATATGGGCATGGGACTATGAGATGAAGGATGTGTGATGGGTATATGGAGATGGGACTATGGGATGGAGGATGTGTGATGGGTATATGGGCACTCGACTGTGGGATGGAGGATATGTATGATGGGTATATGGGCACGGGCCTACGGGATCGTGGATATGTATGATGGGTATATGGGCATGGGACTATGGGATGAAGAATATGTATGATGGGTATGTGGGCATGGGACTATGGGATGGAGGATGTGTGATGGGTATATGGGCACTCGACTATGGGATGAGGATAGGCATGTTGGGTATATGGGCACGGGACTAAGGGATGGAGGATAAATATAATTTGTTATAACTATCCACAGTTAGTTACTATGCCCGGGCAGCGCCGGGCTCTTCAGCTAGTATAGCATATAGCAGAAGCGATATAAACAAGACGTTTCGGCTCAGCCAGAGCCTTTATCACTTTATCGCTTAATCCAGAGTTGGATCTTTGCATAAGGTGCAGAGAAGAATAGAACTCCCCCAAGAAAAGATGCCCAAGAGAGGTGGCTGGTCATATGTTGTTGAAGAGCGGCGCTCCCGCGCCTGGCTGCAATGGTGCCATTGGGTGAAATATGAAAACAAGCTCTGTGGTTGAAATTATTAATCGGCTTCTGTGGGGGTACTGTGCCCCAGGTCTGTGAGTGAAATTTTTGGACTGCCAGTAACAAGCATCAGTCTCTGTGGGGGCACTGTTAAGATTTATTTTTATGTAATTTGTTTACTTGCTGTTTTACTATGATTGCTATGGTGACAGAACCCATTAAAGTCAATTCCCTTTCCACATATGTTTGCAGGACAATTGTACTGCTCTTACCAACATTTTTCTTCCTTTTACAGCCCCCCTAAAGCCTGTTTCACACTTTCGTTTTTGACCATCAGTCAAAATCCGCCAGTTTTTTAAAAAAACGGATCCGCCATTTTTTTTTGCGGATCCGTTTTTTTCCCCATTGAGTTGCATTACTGACTTGACGGATGGCCATCCGTTGGATCCGTTTTTTTGCGGATCCGCCAAATTTTTTTTGTCCGCCGACATGCCTGGACGGACCATGCAACTTTTTTTGCTGCAGGATAAAACATCGCATCGCATTCCGCCCAATGTTAACCCATGGGGCAGATCATATCACCGTTTATTTTCTCAGCTGTATTCGGCGTGCTTGTAAAATTGCAGTATGCTGCGATTGTCACAGAGACTTGGCCGAGACTCACCAATGCAAGCCTATGGGTGTGAGAAAAAAAATCGCACAGCACTCTGACAATGCGAATGCTGTCTAATTTTTATGCACCGGTGTCCTTTGAAAAGCCGGCAATTATGCATATCCTTTGTTGGTTACTAATTATAGGGGGACCCTACATCATTTTTTTTTCGTATCCCCCATTTTAATAGCCAGTAAAGGCTAAATATACAGTTGTGAGCTGATATTAATAGCTTGGGAAGCTCCATGTGTATTACCCGCTTCCCAGGCTATAAACATTGGCCTCCAATTGTCGGCAGTGGTCATGTTAGATCCCATGGTAGAAGAGTAAGTGAGTAGACCGTCAATGAACATGAGTATCAGTACTGAGAAATGGAGGGGGTCTGGTGATGTATATATATTAATTTTTTTAAAGCTAGTTTTAGGGTAGCATAATTTCATTCCTGTATGTGTATTATGACCACAACTTCAGTCCTGATCATGGGTCTAATGACTTGAACTAAAAGCTTCTTAAAGATCTATAAAGCTGTCAGTCTGAGCCACTAGATCCATGGTTGGCCATGATTTATGGCTATAAAACAGGAGCACAAATGTACCCGTTATATGGTAAATTTGGCCTTACTTTGTATCTACTCGCTTTCTGCTGGGCTGCAGACAGGAATAATCTGTCCAGGTGCAGAAATTTAAGGGATTTAAATTTATATCCACATTCAATTACAGTAGTTGAACTTCCTTTTAAAGTTCCACAGGGATAGCAGAGCCTTATGGCGTGACAGGTGTTTTCCTCTTTGGCTTCCTGTTGGGTCCGTTCCATTTATTAGATTATTGTTCAGTAGAGATCCCTAAATTTAGACTCAAGTTTACAAATGTTAATGGTAACATTGGAAATATAGCATTTGATTTTCTGCTGCAAAACAATATTAAATAGAATAGTTTAGTTTATTAGAATAGCTAGGGGCAGAATATATGAGATTTATAGGTCCTACGTTGTCCTGACCCCCTCACTGGAAGAAAAAAAAACAATAATGGAACTGAGAAAATGAAATCTACTTTCAAAGACTAGTAGTGTGCCATGATAACATGAGCCACTTGGAGGTTTACATAGTAATGCACCACATGCTGCTACAATTGAAATGGCGCCTGTTATGGGAATATACAGTGGCCACTCTCACATCTACACCTTCATAGACCTCGATGCCTATGTGAATATATAGAATCTGGAAAGCTCCTAATTTAGCAGTTCCTATTTATTTATTATGCCTGTGTATATGGTGCCAACATATTCCACAGTGCTTTATAGACCTTATCCCATTGGAGATCACAATACTGCTAATTGTGCCATGCTACGTCAACTTATATACCTTGTATTGGAGCCGCTGTGCTAATCAGTTCGTGTTTGAACATTCAGTATGAAAAACAAGTTTTCATGCATCAGTTGTTTAAAGGGAATTTGTCACGTCGGATAACGCTATATATGTGCTGGGGACACTTTTGGATGGTGTGCACTGTCCCTCTAAGAAGGAGGGAGTGCACACCCTAAGCACAGTGCACTAGTTTATGCAAGCAGTGTGCAGATTATAGGGGGGAAGGAAGTGTAGGACAGGGGACGCCATGGTGAGTGAGTTTGTGTCCCTTCGAAGGGAGGGGAGAATCGTGCAAGGATGCAGGCTCTACATGAGTGTTGACATAAAATGTAAGAACACAAGGCGATATAAAATGATAAAATGTAAGAACACAAGGCGATATAAAATGACATAATATAAGAAGTAGGAAATTGGCCATGTTGTTACCTGAAACATCATGGAGCTTCAAAAAATTGATATACAA
Organism: Dendrobates tinctorius; assembly: GCF_039654945.1. Lineage (NCBI taxonomy): Eukaryota > Metazoa > Chordata > Amphibia > Anura > Dendrobatidae > Dendrobates > Dendrobates tinctorius. The sequence goes on from NW_027361750.1 coordinate 6,924,074, forward strand.
AAATACTATGACAGGCGTACTGCATTATTTGCTAGGAACATTCTCATCATTTGTCTTTTCTTTAGTGCTTCAAGGCCACTAATTTAATAAAGCGCTACTGTAGTGCACAGCCTTGTTTTCATAGACTTGTTTAATATCAGATCCTTATCAAGGTCTCCGTGCCCTGCATTGCAAAAGATTAAGGTACAATTGTACAAATTAAGGCTGGAATCACGAGTGGTTTATAACTTAAACTTTGGAGTGATTACAAAAATAAGAGGTACAATATATATCTCTCTGTCAACCTGGCTATAATAATAATAATAGAGAAGCAGTTAGAACTAGGTAAGACAACATCATCCACTATACATGCTGGGATGTAAGGGAAAAGGAAGTTCCAGCACTTATAATGCAGGCAAAATACAGATGAGGAAGAACTACATTGTTAAAAATAGTGAATGACAAGTTACAGATCTTGAGAATCAGGACAATTCCTGGACATATTATACAGCTATGTGCGCCAAAAAGATTTTTATCTTGTTGGGAAAAATTGTAACAGAACCACAATTCTACAGGACAGGAATGCTTCATGTAAACAACCATTACCCTTCCTGCACTTATGATCCCAACCAAGACTAAATTAGAAAATAAGTACAGCATAAAAGTCAAGAAAATAGAGTTGTTAGTATCTCTGTAAAAGTAGTGTAAGGCTGAATTCACACATCTGACCGGTAGAATGTCTCCTGACCCAAACTCAACAGCCCATAGGAATATACAGTAAGACTGTCAAGGTCAGGTGAAGAGACTGCAGCCAGTTCGTGGATCTTCAGGTCCGTACTCCGATGTGTGAGTCCCACTGAATAGATGTAACACACTTTTATGATACTGTACATTTTCTACTTTATTAATTTAACTCTCCAAACTCCTCATTTGTGTGGTCATGATTAAAGAGGATTTATGATTTCTACACAACCAAGAAATTAGTGAATATTTATCAGGAAATTGATTTAATTCCTACCGAATTCTTTCACGGTAAGGCCGATGTCACACATAATGTATAAAAAAATCGGTCCGTTTTTCACGGATGAGAATCGCATCAATGTTTCGTGAACTGTGATCTGTATGTCATCCGTGTGCAATGCTTGGATGCGATTTCCTCGCATCAATGTATCCGTGTGACATCCATGTGGCATCCGTATAACGAGATTTTCTTGCAACCATGCAAAATGGACATATAACGGTTGCTAGGCCTGAAAATCATTTAAATCCTAATCAACAACCCTATTTATTGCCTCTACAACAGGTGGCACCCTCCAATCTTTGCATTTAGAGTCCGTGCTTGTGTTGGCGTATTTCTGCTTTGTGTCATACATGTCAGACAGACTTACCTTCAACACCACTGTGCCACTGCTCAACACCACTGCTTTACAACTGGGTTTTGTCGCGACGTTTTGGGGAGCCATACCCAGTGATTATGGATCCAAGGAGGCGGAGATGAATGTGGGTCCATCCGTTTTTGAGGCATCGGCTCACTAAAGGCCATTTCCACCGTCTCTATGCATCTCTGCGTACCCATCCTGACAAGTTCTTCCAGTATTGTCAGATGAGCCTTACCACCTTTGACATTCTGATGGAGATAGTGCGCCCTCAGAACACCTTTAAGAACACCAGGAAGCGCAAGTGTATTTCTAAAGAGGAGCGCCTTCTACTTACGTTACGGTATGTATTCATCCTCTATGTTGATGATGTATCAAACAGCCTTGTTTATTTAATACCCTCATCCCTTACTTTTTGTGTTCCTTGTTTTATATGTGGAGAATACAACAATTGGACATTTAGAATATATTCTGGTATTATGTAGAGCAAAGCCATTGCATGTAGTTTATTTTTCTAAAGGCATGGCTTATTAGCTACTGACTCAAACTTTTAAGAATGAGTAAACTTCTTTTTTGGTGGAATGTATTCTCATTTTGTTATATTTTTCTGTTTACTTTTAGCTTCCTTTCCACTGGCCTTTCCTATGCAACACTGCATCTGAAATTTTTAATAGGAAAATCCACCATGTCTGGCATTGTCTGGACTACGTGCTCCGAAATATGGTCCCGACTACATCAAGTGGTCATGCCAGAGCCCAAAATGGTTGCGGATAGCCCGTGGATTTGGGGAGATGTGCCAGTTTCCCAACTGTATTGGAGCCCTAGATGGAAAGTACATCCGTGTGCGTAAGCTGCCGAACTCAGGGTCCCAATTTTATAATTATAAACAGTATTTTTCTGTAGTGCTGTTGGCCCTAGTTGACAGTGGCTACAGGTTTATAATAGTTGATATTGGGGCCTATAGAAGAACTGGAGACTTCAGAGTCTTCGATTCTTCCATTATGGGTAGGCAGCTGCGCAATAATGAGTTGGACCTGCCACCCCCATGTCACCTACCAGGGTCCACTATGGAAGGTGTACCTTATGTGATGGTTTCAGATGAGGCCTTTCAATTAAGCCATCACATCATAAGACCCTATCCCTGTAGAACCCTGGACCACAGGCGCAGAATATTTAACTTACGCCTATCCCGCTCGCGATGACTGGTGGAGTCTGCCTTTGGCATTCTTTGTGCAAATTGTCGTGTCGTGCACTCAGCCATTCAACTGAGTGAATCTAATGTGAATGAGGTGATTAAATCGTGTGTGATCCTTCACAATTTTTTACAAGAATACTTGACTGCTCCTCATCTGATGGTGATGTGTGACGGACTCAGCTCCTGCTGAGCCCATTTTTTGAGTGGACCCTCTGGGTCGTGGCACCCACCCACCGAGGGCGAGCTGACCTTGTGAGAATCCACCCCCTATACAGGGAGTGTCAGGGGCAAGACCAAGGGGGTGAGCCACCACGACTGCTGGGACCAGACGGCCGGCTCAGGGGACACTAGACGAGTGTCTGATGACAAGGACGAGCAGGAAGCAAGACGAGACTAGACGTAGGTGTAAGGTATCTTCATTAGAATAACACAAGATCACATACAGAGAAAACAAGCAAAACGTGCAAGGTGCGCGCGTGGGCACGCCAAGGTCCATAACATGGTACGTGCCAGATGGCACGCCTAGGCACAGGTAATGGCATGATGGCATCGGACTCCGGACTGCTGGCAAACCGACAGGGTCCAGGGATCAGGCTGCGGACGTCAGCTCCGGACATCAGGCCGTAGTCATCTGGTTCCGGACCTCTGGCAACGGTCGGCAGGTTCCGGGCATCCGGCAGGCAAACCAGGGTTCAGGCAAGGAGGCACGACAGATATCCAAGCAGGTTGCGTGTTTAGGGAACACGCCAAGGTCCAAGGCTAGGTGCGTGTGTAGGGGACATGCCAGGGTCCAAGGCTAGGTGCGTGTGTAGGGGACACACCAGGGTTCAAGACTAGGTGCGTGTGTAGGGGACACGCCAGGGTTCAAGACTAGGTGCGTGTGTAGGGGACACGCCAGGGTTCAAAGCGAGGTGCGTGTGTAGGGGACACGCCAGGGTTCGCAAACGAGACAGGGTGCGTGTGTAGCCACGCCAAAGCATAGAATAAGACAGAGTGCGTGTAGAGACACGCCAAGGTACAAGACAGAGTGCGTGTAGAGACACGCCAAGGTACAAGACAGAGTGCGTGTAGAGACACGCCAAGGTACAAGACAGAGTGCGTGTAGAGACACGCCAAGGTACAAGACAGAGTGCGTGTAGAGACACGCCAAGGCACAAGACAGGGTGCATGTAGAGACACGCCAGGGTTCAGAGCAGGGCTGCGTGCTAGGAGCTACGCAGGGACGCACACCTCACTGGCCAATGCACACGGCTGTAACGCCAGCACGAGGCACGACTAAGGCACAGGAGGGGGCAAAGGAACCTTCGTGCTAGGAGCCACGCCAGGTTCAGGGCAGGGTGCGTGCTAGGAGCCACGCCAGGGTTCAAGGCAGGGTGCGTGCTAGGAGCCACGCCAGGGTTCAAGGCAGGGTGCGTGCTAGGAGCCACGCCAGGGTTCAAGGCAGGGTGCGTGCTAGGAGCCACGCCAGGGTTCAAGGCAGGGTGCGTGCTAGGAGCCACGCCAGGGTTCAAGGCAGGGTGCGTGCTAGGAGCCACGCCAGGGCACAAGGAAGGGCTGCGTGCTAGGAGCCACGCAGGGGGCACGCCACACTGGCCAGTACACACGGCTGTACACAAACACGTGGCATTTACCACGGCACAGGAGACGGCCAAGGGGAACCCACGCCGGGGTTCAATGCAAGGACAAGGCAGGGAACAAGGCAAGGAATACAGGCAGAAACAGAGCCAGGTCAGAGAGAGGACAGAGTCTAGCAGCGGAGCGTAGGCAGAAGCCCAGAGCCGGGCCAAGGGAAGACCTTGGGACTAGACAAAGAAACGAGCACTAAGGAGAGGAGAAATGGTGCGTGTGCCAGGGAGCACTACAGAGCACCATAGGAGAGAGCGAGGCAGAGCAAGCAAAGACTGAGACCATAGGGAGGAACACAAAGCAAGGAATAGCAAGGCAGAGAACACAGGGAGGACTACAAGTCAAAGCATAGCAAAAGCAAGACATGGCAAAACAGGCGAGGCAGAGAACAAAGGAAGGACTACAAGTCAAAGCATAGCTAAGGCGAGACATAGCAAAACAGACTAAGACAAAGAACAGCAGAAGGACTACAAGGCAAAGCAAGGCAAAGACAAACATGGCACGAGAGACAACACAAGACATGGCACAAGACAAGAGGCGGAATACGAGCACGGAGCATGTGCAGAGACGCACTACAGAGCAAAGTGCAAGGGCACAGAATAGAGGGAGCAACCCCACAGACCCAGAGCCTTGCAGGGAAGCAACACAATAATCAGGCCCTGAGCATAGGAAGAGGCGGCCTGATATAGGGCATAGCACCTCCTCCTCCAGGTCAGGACCAGGGGAGAACTTCCGGATTCTAGACATGACGAGATGATAGCAGAACCAGACAGTGCAGGATCTTAGGAAACGTCACATGATCAGGGTTTCAGACATGACGAGATGATCACCGAACCAACCAGTGCAGGATCCTAGGAAGAACACATGATCCGGGATTCTAGACATGACGAGATGATTGCAGAACCAGACAGTGCAGGATCTTAAGAAACATCACATGATCAAGGACTCCAGACATGACGAGAAGATCACAGAAGGCAGAGCAGAAACGCAGGGATCCTGCAGCTCAGACATGAGGTGAGTCTGCACACAGCTCTAGCGAACATGCAGGACAGCAGACAAAACATGCGCATGCACATCGCTCCAGGAGTTCTTGAGACAAACAGACATGGCAGACATGGCGGACGTGACATGATGAAGTTGAGTTGTCAAATGTTGTGAGGCCTATTACACATGTGATACCTCCCAGTTGTCAGCCCTCTGGACTAAAAGTGCGGGATGTGTTGACAAAATACTTTGCTTCATGAGAGGGAGCTACTCCATGGCAAGATAATGCTGTTTCTATGTTGTAAATTTGAATTATGTGTTGAATTAAAAATCATGCTTATGTTTGAAGAGTGTGTTGTGTTTCCCTTATAATGTGTAAACTGTGTAAATCAGAAGATGACCATTATCGCCATTAAATTTAATCCAAACAGTGATTTGCAAAACCAAAAATACCATATTATTAGCACATGGCTTTTTTGGCCAATCAAACTGGGCCATCAAAGTAATAAAAACTTAGCATAAGATAAACAAAAATATTACAATCACATCTTTTGAATAAAAAATAAACAAAACAAAATTATAAGTTATGGTATGTTGGGGGTGGTGATGGCGGGAAGGCAGCTTGAGCTGTTTGCTGCATTTGAGGCCCAACTTGTCCTTCACCTTGTGGGTTTACATAATCAGCCCCAGGATGGTGTATCTGGCCAGGATCCTGTGTTAGAGGAACGAAATGGGATAAGGGATACTGTTGTGGATACTCCTGGGTAGTTGGGTACCCATGTGGTTCATAACCCACAATATGGCCATGTCGACAATACCCTTATTGGGCAGGTGCATTATAGGCTGACCTTTGGTCCTGGGTAGGCCAATGTAGGGTTGGGGGTATTTGGCTGTGGTGTTGGCACCGGGGGAGGAGGTGGCTCAGATACTGATTGTGCTTGCACTTGTGTTATTGGTGGCATTTGAAGCTGATTACTGTTGGACAGCTGCCACCGTTCCAAAAATTAAAATACCATGTTGGGGTTATTTGGGGGTGTGCAGGCATCTATCAATATCTGAATAGCTCCTTGGGCATAGGCTTCCTCAGCATCATCGTGGGCAGCCCTGACCACATAGTTTAAGACCCCGGTATTAATATGCCTCCTGGTGTCAGAGGCTGTAATGTCTCTCCTGCGTCGGGCTCAGTGTGGGATGACAGCAGGCTGGGGTGAGGTCTCCAGAGGCACGGAAGGGCTGCTGCTGTTTCCTTGGTCCTCCTCTGGATGTTTCTCCTGTTGTGCTGATGCCAGTGCTGGTGCTGGTGGTGCTGGTGGGTGGATGCAGCTGGAAGGTGCAGTAGATGGACCAGCCACCTCTTCACCTTCCCCGACTGGATCGACAGGGGCCTCGGAGTCAGAAGCTGTCTCCCTCTCAGTTAGGTTTGACTGCGTGCTGTTTTTATGTAAAAAAAAAAATGTAGATGTGACCCTAACAGCATGTGTAAAATGTGGTGTGATGCATGCACTTACGGTCTCATATCCAGAGCGGGAGCCAGAAAAGAAAGCCTATCAAAGTATTTGTACCTCGTTTTCGTCGGTGCTGCATCCCCACTCCTGGCCCGTTGCTGACATTCCCGACGGTACTGGTTCCTGATGCTGCACCAGCATCTCATGACATCAGTCACTGCAACGTAACATACCAAAAAATTGGCACATTAAAAATATGTTTTTAGAATCTCAAATGTAGTTTATACAGTCACATGCTGCCTGATACTTTGAAAGTTTTAACACAGAAATATGCCACATATTCTACACAAAACATCACATGATTTTGGGGTCTGATGGTAACATGTGTTACTTTGCTCAATAATATTAAAAGATTGTACTTACTAATTTGCAGCTGGGCCTCAAGAGGTTTGTCCTCATAGTCAGGGAACATCTGGACACATATCCTCCGCCATGCTGCCTCCTTTCATGCCCAGTCCACATAATGGGAGTCCCTCTGATCCCATAGATCTGGCCTCTCTTGTACCAGAACTATGAGTATCTCAACATTGAGATATGTTGACATGATAGTGGACTCCATGGAGTCATGCTTCCTGTTTTTTTGTTGAGCATCCCAAGCTAATTAGCATGCCAAAGCTTCCTGATAATGGATGATTCAATTTCCTGTCACCTGGAGAAGTATTGCATATTTCTCGCAAGTCACACGCATGGTCCGTGTGTAATCCGTTCTTTTCTCGCACCCATAGACTTGCATTGGTGAGTCTTGGCCGTAATACGGTGCAAACCGCAGCATGCTACGATTTGTCTTGCACGTATAATACGGCCGAGAAAAAAACGGATGATGGGAGCTGCCCCATAGATTAACATTTGTCCGGGTGCTATGCGATTTTTTATCGCATATCACTCGTCTGTATTTCTCTCTAGTGTGATGCCAGCCTTAGTCCAGTATCTATGGCATTTACAGGTGCTTCTCACAAAATTAGAGCATCATCAAAAAGATAATTTCAGTTCTTCAATACAAAAAGTGAAACTCATATATTATGAGTGTGCAATGACTGCCTCCTGGACATCTGTCAAGTCAGCAGTCTTCCCCATGATTGTGGATCCTACTGAAACAGACTAAGGGACTGTTTTAAACGCTTAGGAAGCCTTTGCAAGTGTTTTTTGCTAATTATTCTAAGTTACTAGGATAATGACTTTTGGGTTTTCAATGGCTGTAAGCCATAATCATCAACATTAACAGAAATAAACACTTGAAATAGATCACTCTGTTTGTAATGACGCTATATAACATATGAGTTTCACTTTTTGTTTTGAAGAACTGAAATAAACTTTTTGATGATACTCTAATTTTGTGAGAAGCATCTGTATATATGAATTAATTGAAATCATAGAATCATAGAATCATAGAGTTGGAAGGGACCTCCTGGGCCATCTGGTCCAACCCCCTGCTCAAAGCAGGTTTCGCTAAATCATCCCAGTCAGATGTCTGTCCAGCCTCTGTTTGAAGACTTCCATTGAAGGAGAACTCACCACTTCTCGTGGCAGCCTGTTCCACTCATTGATCACTCTGTCAAAAAGTTTTTTCTAATATCTAATCTGTGTCTCCTCCCATTCAGGTTCATTCCATTGCTTCTAGTCTTTCCTTGTGCAAATGAGAATAAAGTTGATCCTTCTACAATGTGACAGCCCTTTAGATATTTGTAGACAGCTATTAAGTCTCCTCTCAGTCTTCTCTTTTGCAATGACCTGAAGATAGAGGCTCTGTCAGGAAAGATAAACCAATTTAGTTCTAATTCTGGTATTTTTGTTCCTTTGCATGTTACTGTTACAGAGACGATATTGAGAGAAACGACCACAGTGTGTTTCCTTTCCGAGCGCGGCCCTCTGATCTGACGGTATAATAAAGACAGATAAGCCCTAGCCTACGTGGTTTAACTTTTCATTCAGCCTGTGATGATATATTAATTATTATCAAAGCATACTTCTGAAATAGGATTTAATTGTGCTTGTGATCTGGCACCCGAACAAGAAACTTTCCCTGTAATACCACTTTATTAGGGATTAGTGGAAGTTCAGAGCTGCATACTTTAGGTCATATTTAAGGGCAGAAACTATTTTATAAAATCATTTCTTGGCCTTAATAAAATTTACATATCTGGAATAGGTTTACTGGCTCTTTCTTCAAGTGGTTACTGCATTTTAGAAAATCTCCTTCTCTTGCTCACAAATACAGGGCGTTTAGCTTTGAAAGAAATTGCTTGGCAAATTATTTAGGAAACCAAAGTTTATTGTGTATTTTTCCCTAATTCACAAGGTGTTAGTGCATTTACTGTCTAAAAGTGTGTGTGATTTGGCAGAGACTTATACCCTTCATGATATTATTAATATCCAGAGGAAGCCTGCTTCACTACATTTAACAGCTTTCTCCGGCATTGATGTACCAGTTAGGTTTATTAATTCACTCAATACAATTAATGCAAAAATACAGACCCTCTTCCAGGAGCTCATAGACAGTAGTGGATGGTTACCACAAAACTGATTACCATAAAGCACGATAGCCAACATGGCATTCAATGTTTCAACACCTTAATAGACAAGGTAGGATTATGGAAAGGGCATTAAGGACACAGTTGCGCACCTGTCTAGACTCCAAGGTCGGGCTCCGCTTCCTTCGCCTGTAGCCACTGCCCTTTGCTGTGTTTTAAGCTGAGTTTCACAAGTTGCTTTGTGTACCTCACTGACTTCATCATCCAAGACCTTTTAAGATCCACTTCGACACACATTTGGTGTCTGTGTATTGAGTTAATGGTGTTCAGTTGCAGTTTGTTTTGGAGTTTATCACCATCCAGTTTCTTCTGTTACTAGAATTTCCTCAGACTTCAGGTGATTTCTATAACATGCTTCTATTGGTCCATAAACCAGCTGATTGACCCATCATTTGTTGTAAGCCCTACAAACTGCTTCACATTATGTACAATCATCTATTCAAGTTCCTATAGTTTCTTCAACCAGCTTCTACTGTTCCACAAGTCATTAAATTAACCCATTATTTGCTAACTGCTGATTAACCTGCCATCTTCTACTTACTGATTAACCCATCGTCTGCTGTAAGCTTTACAAACCTCTACCTAGAGGCTTTCCACATTACACTGCAGTCATCTTATACAGTTTGTACATTCTGCATCTACATTCCTGTGGCTTTCAGTGTGTCATGCTCCACTTGTCTGCCTGCCAATCAGCATAGCCTGTTGTCCAGGTTTTCTCCATGTCACATTTCATCAAGCAAACCCAGCTTTCTTGACATCGCCCTGTTTTTATTTTCACTCTGATTTGTGACTTCATGAATTCACCTCACCAGGTGAGACCAACAGGCACATGATCCAGGACCCCCACCAAATTTGCCAAGGATGTTTTTTTGAATAGTTTACATCCTGCCTTGCACTGGGCCTCCATTTCTCAGTAAAATAGAGGTTGTTTGATACCAATCCCATTCTGACAAGAAAAAGTGGAGACATGTACATGTGGCTCTGAATATTTTGAAATCTAAGGTAATCACTTGCTCAGCTAGTTCCATGACTCCCATATGAGGGTATTGGTGTCCTCTAGTGATGACCAAACATGCTCGTTACTTGAGATTTCCGAGCATGCTCGGGTGTTCTCCAAGTATTTTGGGCGCGCTTGGAAATTATGCCTGAGTCACCGTAGCTGCTAGACAGCCTGAAAATATGTATTCAGGCTGTCTAGCATCCACAAATCATGCAGCTACAGGGACTTAGACATAATTTCCGAGCACATCCAAAATACTTGGAGAACACCCAAGCATGCTCAGAAATCTCTAGGAACGAGCACGTTTACTCATCACTAGTGTCCTCTTCTCCTGTGGGTGGTTACTCTAAATAGTTACGTGGTCTGAGTTTCAGAGGTGAGTTTTGGCTTCTTCACTAAGTTTCGAAATAGTGTCAGAAGTTCATGACCTGCTGTAAGTTGCAAACCACTTTCAAATATTCAGATTATACTGAGGCACACTGAATACAACTGTTTCATATGGGTTTTACCCTATTAATAACTGCCAATTATGTGGTTGACCATGTTGGCAAGCTTTATTAGTGCTATGAAATGCCTAGTGCTAAGCATTGGGCATTGCTATTTTTTCCCCAGAAAAAACAATCTGCAAAGCTGGATGGAGTATCTACTGACACCGGACTTTGAGTATACAATTTTTAACCTGTCTTCAAACCTGAGCGTCAATATAATCCAGAAAACTAAACAGAAACAGAATAAGTGATATATGCTTGAACATCGGGAAACTGTCTGATGGAACCCTACTTATCACTAGAAGAGGAGATCACAGATCTTATCCTTCCTTTTCAGGAGGTCCAGGGTTGGGTGGGGGAATTATATCGAGCAAAGAAGTAAAAAAGGTAAAGGAGCAAATCTATTAAAAGATCCCATTGTTATTCAGTTTCAAAAATACTCATATACCTATTATAGATAAAAGGTTTGGATGTACTTGACTGAAAGTTTCTAGAAAAGGCTTATTCCTAATATTGAAGCAAGCAAAAATAATAATTCACGTATGTCAGATGTAAATATATGCGAGGAGATCACAATTATAATATAAGGTCATAGATACACACATTTCTAGAAAATGCTACTGACGCATCTCAGACACATCTCTCTTGAAACAGTATGAATCTGGCCTTTCTGGCATACATGCTATAAACAGGGGCGTAACGACATGGTTTCAGTGGTCCCCACTGCGAGTGGGCCCGGTGGGTGAGGGACCCACCGACACCAGCAAATACTTCAGTTGGATTTACATTTATCCAAAGTGTATTGCGGTACAATATCTGATGTGCCCATGAGCGTCAATACACATTGCCGGCTAACGTTCGATACGCGTTGCTGTGTCTTTCCGCTATGATGGGGCATGTCCGTTTATCCTTGTTCTTATGCCTTTAATAAATTTTTGTATATTTGGAAGCTGGAAACTTTTTAATTATTGATTTACACCACATGTGGCTTCACGAAATATCCGAGCTTCCACGCACCACTACTAGCCTAGAAAGCTGGTGAGCTGGTTACCTTTATTTTTTGCACACACTATGGAACTCTCTACCGCATGAGGTTAAAATAATTGATTCACTACTAAAATTCAAGGAGGGGTTGGATACCTTTCTTGATAAATATGATATTACAGGTTATGGGCATTAGATTCTGTGATTCAGGTAACTAGTTTGATGACCCTATGGAGTCGGGAAGGAATTTTTCCTCTAATATGGAGATATTAATGTCTACCTAATGGGGTTTTTGCCTTTCTCTGGATCAATATGTTAGTTATAAGTTGAACTTGATGGACTTAAGACTACCTTCAACCTTAAAACTATGAAATTTTGAAAAAATAACTAACTGGATGTAGTGATGAGCGAGTATACTCATTGCTCGGGATTTCCCGAGCATGCTCGGGTGTCTTCCGAGTATTTTGGCGTGCTTGGAGATTTAGATTTCGTCATCTTATCTGCATGATTTGCGACTTGTAGACAGGCTGAATACATGTGTGGAATTCCCTAACAAACAGGCATTCCACACATGTATGCAAGCCGTCTAGCAGTCACAAATCATGCAGATAAGACGACAAAAATTAAATCTCCGAGCACGCCAAAATACTCAGAGTACACCCGAGCATGCTCGGGAAAACCCAAGCAATGAGTATACTCGCTCATCACTAGCTGAATTTTCTCCAGTAAACCTCACATTTCCACAGTTACAAGAAATGTTTGGAGTAAAGTCAAAGTAACGCTGTTAATTGACTATAAAATGAAGCACGATAGGTGGCAAATTATCGCTTAGGTAATGCAACCTCACACAGTCTGCTTGCTTGACTGAATTCATTCAACACAAGTTTTCAATTTTTTGCCTTAAGCTGTACTATAAAACTGGTAGTACTTGTCCTTGTCATGATTTGGGGGTGATATTGCTTTAACACGTTAGGGGTCGAGACTGTCCTGCTGTTCTCTAATGTCGTAGTACAGACACAGTATTTAGCAGTCCATTAGTATTCTTGTACAATGTTATTCTGTTATTCCTGGAAACAAAAAGATGATTTTTATTTATGTTTGCAGGAAAGATATAAATCTTTGTATCATGGTATCAACCACTGAGGACCCTCAAATCTTATTATTTTTCTATGTATTTTTACATCATTTCATTTCCACATTGTTGTGTAAGAGCCACGTTACTTTTTGCTGTCATTTTATGATGTTTTAATGAATATTCTCTTGTGAATTGTGCACTTCTCGTGGAATTTGTGTATTTGAACATATAATGTCCCAGGCATTTAAGTACATATATATTTTGATAGGTGTTGGCTCATATAACCTTCTCCCTTTGTGGAATCGACGTAAAATATAAATTAAATCAAGGTGAAAAACGTAACTGTACAGCTATTTTACTCAGGCCAAGCAAAGTTCAGCTGGATTCAGATGCGGCGATGTGCCTGTGCTTTTGATTAATTAAACATGAAAATAAACTTGGTTTCTTCGAACACTGAAATTTTTATAGCACATTATTTGCCTTAAGGCGACTTCAAGAGCTAAAGCTGGAATGTTGATGATGAGGGATAAATGGAAATTGTGCAATTCTGACTCTCTCAAATTTTTCTACCAACCAAACTCTGCAGAACTCTATGCTCACAACGGGGCTATCATGGTTTGATCAGGGTTCTTGCCCTACACTCACAGGGTTAAGTGTAGGTGGCCTCTTTCTGGATCTGGGAGGGGTATTTATACTCACTCTTTACCTGAGTTCTCTGTCAGCTATACTGTTATTCTGGCTGTGTTTCTGACACCCCTGGTGTGCTTGTATATTGCATTGCTTGCTTGCTTCCCGTGTATGACCCGGTCCGTCCCCTCACTCTGTACTCCGTCTCTCGTTTTGGTACTATTGTCTTTTCCGGTTCTGACCTCCTGGCTTGGCTATCGTTACTCCATTACAGTTTGTCCCTATTGTACCGTCTATTGCCTGTTCTGGTTTTCTGATCTATTGCTACTTCCCGACTATCCATTTTGTCTAACCCTTTGGTACTGTCGTGCGATCTCATGCTTTGACCTTGGCTTGATCTGGTTTCTGTCTCTGTCTATGCCCCTTGGTAACATTGTCCAGTAGTTACCTTTCTAGGAGTTTCCCTGCAGCTCCTAGCTCTGTGGAGCTTATGCCTCGCCCCCAGCAGTCACGTGCTTCAGGTCCTGATAGTCTGAAGCATGCATTGTCACCACTGCTGTCCCACTCCGCAGGTATCTTTGTGCACAGTTTTTGTACTCAGGACACACACAATGGCTCAGTGAGCAAGTGCAGTGCGGTGTTCCTGACAGGGGCACATGATATTTATTCCATATTTATTAAAAGTTGGTATTAAGCTGACAGTGACCTTATCTACTGAAGCATCAAGTGATCATTTGAGTAAGGAGATCTCTTTTTAGCCTCTGCTAAGTTCATGCTTCTATTTATACATCTGTGGTTCAAGGTAAAACTTGTGTCCTAAGGCTTTTTGACTAAGCTTTATTGAAAAAGGTCTCAAAACGGTCTTATTATTTGTAGTCTGTCTTCTGGAGCCTAGTCTAGAGACCTATACAGGGCTGGCATTAAAGGGAAGAAAATGGGCAATTGCCCAGGACCCCCACTCTCCGTCAGGTCCCCAACATCTACAGCAAGAGCTGCACTGATAATAGCATTAAAACAATAAGTAAAGTAAACATATATTTGGTATCATTGCATTTGTAAAAGTCCAACCTATCAAAATATAAAGTAAATTAATCAAATCGGTAAACGGCATAAAGTGAAAAAATCAAAATGCAAGGATCACAGTTTTTTTTAGTGCCGCAACATTGCAATAAAATTCAATGAGAGGCAATTGCATCTAACATAAAAAAGTATCAATAAAAAATTTCAACTTGGGGTACAAAAAGTAAGCCATCACCTAGCCCCAGATACCAAAAAATGAAAACGTTACGGACCTTGGAAAATGATAAAAGAAGTTGTTCATGATGGGTAAACTAAAAAAAAAATCATGTCTATAAAATGTAATTGGTGTTAGGGTACCTCCTTAGTTCCTAAATGTGCAGAACTTACACAGCATTAAATTCAATATTTCCACTAGTGACCACCCTAGCAACCCCCACAACATCACAAGACATGAAGTCTCTCTCTCCCTCTCTCCAGAACTCCGATCATTGCAACGGACTTCAGGTGATAGTCCATGTTTTACAGTTCAGGTCCGCTCATCCCTACTACTGTTAGGATGATACTGTATGGGCACAGATTGATCTATTAGTGATTGTTCTGTCCCTATCATTCTAGGTCAACCCGTATAGAGAGACCAGTAAACAAGCAACAAGGACTTTAATATTGTCGATCGCTCTCATTTAACGGTCTGAACTTTTTTTTCTTAAAATCATGCATCTTTGGCTAAAATGACAACAGATACGGCCATTAACGGCAGCAGCTAAGGGTACTTATTCCTCAGCACTGCTTTTTAACGGTGCTGAGAAATAAGGTTATAGCACTGAGGGTAGCTGAGACACTGGAGAACATGATTCGGGTCGGTGTTTACAGTCCCCAGTCACATGATTGCCGTAATTCACCAAATAACGGCGATCCCAAAAAATAATAAAAAAAGCTAACTAGTCCCAAATTGTTAATTAAACCCTATGATTTGTCACCAAAAATACATGCATGTAAAAGCTATGGAAATTTAGCACATCATTTTTTATTGTTAATTTGTTTCTAAGTGTAGTATAATTCTAAATAGTAAATTAAGTAACTTTCTAAATAATATTCATTAAAATGTTTCCATCATTTTGATGCTGCTGAGCATCTGTAAGTCTTTTATCTAGTTAAGCGCTTTGCAAAAATATTCCAAAGCTCTCAGAGATTATGATGGCTCTCTGTGGTCTTCCCCTCCTTTCATTACTACGTTAGATTCACAGCAGAAGTTTTGCTTTCTTGGCCTTTTTTCAGAGAAAATGAATGATAACACCAAAGCATTTTCTCCACTCATGGTTAGTGGTTGGGTAAAGCCATTTATTGTCAAAAGATTGTGTTTTCACTTTTTCAATTTTAATGACAACCCAAAACATCCAAATGACCCTGATCAAAAGTTCACAAACCCTGGAGATTTTGACCTGATAACATGTACAGAAGTTGACACAAATGTGTTTGAATGGCTACTAAAGGTAACATCCTCCCTGTAACCTGTTTGCTTGTAATCAGTGTGTGTGCATAAAAGCTGAGTGAGTGTCACGGTCACGTGTGTCCGGACGCAGCGAGTACCGCAAGGCGAACCCATATGACACACGTGACCCTGGATACACCGCCTCCAGTTGGGCGAATTTAAATAATCAGACGTGCAGCTGGATACACCGCCTCCAACGGGCGAATTTAGGTATTACACATATTTATACAATAGTCTGGAAACCCCACCTCCAGTAAGGCAAATTTAAATAATGAAGGGGAATCTGGGTAACATTAACAATGGTGGGCCCTGCGATAGGGAAAAGGGATGTGGAGACCTCCTGCACTTCCCTGAGCCAGAGTCCCTGCACTCCTAACGTTCCCTATGCCGTTTCCGCACCGGGCGACGCACAGGAACCTTAAAACCCTGACTCGCCCTGACCCTAAACCCTCACTAGGGAATTGGTCGGTGCGGAAACTAATCCCACCACTGCACTAAACACACATGAGGAAAGATGACAATACAGGGGGAACACCACTTAGCTTTGCTCTGTTGCGTATGCTCCTAGCAACAGAGCCCACCACCTTCGTGCATCTTCTCCTCCACCCGGATCCATCACCATAACCAGATCCATCACCATAGTGCAGCCTTGGAGCAGAGTCGACCACCAGTTGCAGCTGCCCAGTAAACAGAGTCCGGCTTCTGCCAAAAAGTCCAGCACGCTTGAGTCCAGTTTTCAGCAACCAAGTCCAGCATGCTGAGTGCAACTCTAACCATCGTCGCCACTCCACCAAGCCATGCACGCACCTCCTGCTGACACCATAAACTGCGACTCCACCACGCCATGCCAGCCCTCCATGCAGACTCCATAGCTGACTCAACCCCTCTGGCTAGGCTGCCCAGGACTCTCATTCAGCTCCTTCTTTCACCCAGGCTTCCTTGAGAATGACTAACTCACAATATCACCACAGTGATCAAACACACCTGACACTCATTTATAGAGCATCACACCTGCTTTATAATTAAGTGCACATTAAACCAAAGAAACTAAAGTGCACTACCGTTGACCACCACCAGGGCAACTTAGAATGAACGACACCACGTGTAATAATTCTAATGGCCACCGGGGGCAATCAACCCACTTTGGCACCAAGGAAAATGAAAAAAAGTTCACTTTGTCCATTTACTTGTCAGATCCACCTTGGATCATGACAGTGAGTTTCTGGGATCCAGACAGACTCTTGCATCATTCTTCATCCAGCCTCTGACATTTCTGGATTTTGAGCCATGTGGAAAGCAAAAGAATTGTCAACGGATCTATGGGAAAGGGTAGTTGAACTGTATAAAACAGGAAAAGGATACAAAAAGATATCCAATGAATTGATAATGCCAGTCAGCAGCGTTCAAACTGTGATTAACAAATGGCAAATCAAAAACAAAAACAAACCCACGGTCAGGTAGATCAACAAGAATTTCCTCCACAACTGCCAGGAAAATTGTTCGTGATGCAAAGAAAAACCCAAAAATAACATCAGCTGAAATACTGAACTCTCTGAAAACTAGTGATGTGGCTGTTTCAAGATGCACAATATGGAGGCACTTAAAGAAAAATGGGCTGCATGGTCGAGTCGCCAGAAGAAAGCCATTACTGCGCAAATGCCACAAAGTATCTTGCCTACAATACGCAAAATAGCACAGAGACAAGCCTTAAAACTTCTAGAATAAGGTAATTTGGAGTGATGAAACCAAAATTCAACTTTCTGGCCACATTTGGAGAGAGGTCAGCAAGGCCTATGATGAAAGGAACACCATTCCTACTGTAAAGCACGGAGGTGGATCGCTGATGTTTTGTGGACATGTGAGCTACAAAGGCACAGGAAACTTGGTCAAAGTTGAAGGAAAGATGAATGCAGCACGTTATCAGCAAATACTGGAGGCAAATTTGCAACCTTCAACCCGGAAGATGCGCTTTTGACTTACTTGGACATTCCAACATGACAATGATCCAAAACAAAAGACCAAGTTGACCTGTCATTGGCTACAGCAGAACAAAGTGAAGGCTTTGGAGTGTCCATCTCAGTCTCCTGACCTCAATATCATTGAGCCACACTGGGGGAGATCTCAAAGGCGCAGGTCATGCTAGACAGCCCAGGAATTTATAGGAACTGAAGGCTTTTTGCTAAGAAGAATGGGCAGTTTTACCATCTGAGAAAATAAAAATCCTCATCCACAACTACCTCAAAAGACTTCAAGCTGTCATTGATGTTAGAGGGGGCAATACACGGTATAAAGAAATGGGGTATGTAAACTTTTTATCAGGGTCATTTGGATGTCTTGGGTTGTCATTATGATTTTAAAAGAGAAAACACAGTAGTTTGAAAATAAATGGCTTCACCCAACCACTAACCATGAGTGGAGAAAAAGTTTTAGTGTTAGCATTCATATGCTCTGAAAAAAGGTCAAGAAAGCAAAAATTCTGCCGAGGTATGTAAACTTTTGAGCACAACTGTATCTATGAAAATCTTATGGATATTCACCTGTTATTAAACCCTCTAGAATAAAGAATGAAGAATTTGTTTATTGCCATTCAGTGAACTGGATCTTTTTTTTCTCTTCTATATCAAAAACAGATATACAAATGGTATATGGTTGGCACACTGGTTACAAAACAGATTGGAAATTGTCAGGTTTTTTTTCTGTTGTGCAGAGATGAAGCCATGTTCTGTAATAGTTTTTACTCAATGTAGTGATTATAAGATTTTTCTAGGAAACTAGAAAATGGCATCACTTATTGCTCTTCACTACTGAACTGCTAAAAGATACCTTCAGTACATACTCTTTTATTTTGCATAGAGTGTATGTAGTATAGGAAAGTAATGTAAAATGTTAAGCGGCTTGATGTGAACTTGTGCATTAAACAGTTAATACATTGCCCACCATTTCATCTCATATAGAGCTTTTGAATTACTGCAGGTTTATATGCTTGGAGATCATCCAAAACATGAGATGGCTCATGCGTCTCTCAGCTGTTTTCCATGGTTGTCATTAATGTAATGGTCCTTTCTGTTTTGTTTCTGAGTTTCTCTTAAATACGGTTACTGTAACATTCATAGAACATTCAATACATGACTTTAGGAATGCAATTAAACTCTTTTATCTTTATACCAAAACCCAAATGAAAAGGAATCCACTTACCTCAATAAACAGCTGTATTCTGTCATCTAGAAGGTCATGGCTCACATGGGTTCACTGTGCTTTCCAATGCATATAAGTAATTCCTATTAACTAGAGTCAATGGTGTGAGTAATGTGGTAAAGAGAGGTATTTTGACATCTCACTTTGGGGCAGTTTGTAATTAAACAATAAAAAGGAAAACAGAGCAATATTTGATGACCGTAATCGGGTTATACTTGTACAAAGGACATTACGGGGCTCATGAGTGAGAAATTGGTCTCAGGGCTGAGGTCCTACGAATGGTGAATGGAGGATACTGCTGTGATCAGGCTTGGACTGGCCAACAGGAGAACAGGAGAATCCTCCAGTGGGCCCTTTGCAAGTGGCTCACCATCCTCTTACATGAGCAGTACTTGGCACAATATCACTATGTACAGACAAAGGCAGATTTAATTGATTTAACAATCTACCCAGTTCATTGTTATAGAAATTTGTGATTGTCAAATTTGCATGTAGTTGAAAAGTGGGCCCTTGCGTTGGTTACTGGTGGGTCCTTGGCTCCCCAGTCCAATACTGGCTGTGATTATCTACACTGTGCAGGGCCTCTGAACAGAACACCTTAGAAAAAAATGCAGTGAAAACGTCCATATCAAAGCTAAAGAAATTTTTATTAGTACAAAAATTACAATAAAGGACAAAGACAGTAGAATGGGGGGTAGGCTAAAAAGTTACAGGTACAGAACCGCATATACAAGGCAAGAAAAAACTGCAGGGGAGTCCAATTGAATACTTATTCTTCTCAACTAACCAACAGAGGTTGGCAAATGACATTGATGTCATGCAAAGCCAGTGATGGACACGCTGTCATCAGCTGCCGGCCTTTGATGGGCCAGTGACTGGTATAGGTATTGCGGTGCTTGTAGTCGGATCATTTTTGTGCCGCTATACATTTCAATCGAATGTGGAAGACACACATTCAGCTGAAAAAAAT
Organism: Dendrobates tinctorius; assembly: GCF_039654945.1. NCBI lineage: Eukaryota > Metazoa > Chordata > Amphibia > Anura > Dendrobatidae > Dendrobates > Dendrobates tinctorius. The sequence goes on from NW_027361750.1 coordinate 6,944,115, forward strand.
GTGATGGCATCAGTGGGCCTCCTTTGATCTGGTTGCAATCATCCCAGGAGCATTGGTGCCCATGGGCCACAGACTGCAGACTGAGGATATGCATGAGTCGCATAAGGCCCATGAGCTACGTGTTTGAGACACCTGACATACATGCTACAGAAACTGAAATTATTACAGTCTTTAATATAGTCGCATAGATAAACTTGCAGGACCCTCTTCCAGTGGCCAGGTCAGTATTCTTTGTCAACTGAATGGGAGCATCTATGGCTGCTCTTTTGACTATCCAGCCTCATGCTGTAAAACACCGACAGGACTGCAGTCATGGCCCCGTCCTCGGGGCTTCGTTTACCCCAGTTCTTCTTTTCGGACAGACAGGGTCTTTCCGTCATGTCAGCACAACCCGTACTTACTGTGCTGGCAGCTGCTTCTTCACTGCTGGGTCCCCCATTCTTCCCTGCGTTCCAAGAACAGGAGGCAGAGTCCAAAGCAACTTTAAGCAAAATAAGTTTATTGTCTTCAGAACACAGCACATTCATTACACTTCCAGCACATCCTTCACAGTACCAGCAATACATTTCTCCATCTTTCCCTGTTTCTTCCTCTATGTCATGGAATAGGCCACGAAGATTTAACGGGACGAGGAGCCCGGTGAAAACACCACTGCAATATATCTCCCTGCAGCTTGCTTTGTCTCAGACTCGGAAATACTGTCTACAGGGTCGTCCACCCCTTCTATGGTTATCCTGCCCGCGCACTTTCACAGTGGCCCACTCTAGGCAAGAAAGTGAAAGAACTGGGAGCACAGGTGGTCTTCTCTTCCATCCTCCCAGTGGAAGGGCATGGAACAAGGAGGTGGAATAAGATTCTGCAGGTGAACAACTGGCTACGTCGATGGTGCCGTCAGCAAGGATTTGGATTTCTGGATCACGGAGTGAATTACCTATACGATGGACTACTTGCTAGAGATGGGGTGCACCTTACGAAGACTGGAAAACATGTATTTGGAAGTCACCTTGCTACACTCATCAGGAGAGCTTTAAACTATAACAATGTGGGAAGGGAAGCAAAAGGCCAGAAAAAGCCATACACCTGGCAAATGCTATTGAGAACTTAGAAGTGGAAGGAAAGAACAAAGACAAAAAAATCAAAATAATAAAAATATTGGAGAAAGAGAAACCAATCACAAACTAAAATGTTTCTATACTAATGCACAAAGCATGGGCAACAAACAAAGAGAACTGGAACTACTAACACAGGAAAATAAATATGATGTCATTGGAATCACTGAAACTTGGTGGGATGATACACATGATTGGAATACAAGGCTAGAAGGATACAACTTATTTGCAAAAAACAGACTTGATAAACGAGGAGGAGGTGTCGCATTGTATGTTAGAAATGTGTATATCTGCACAGAGATTGAAGCTTCAGAGACTGGGAGTTCTGTGGAAACTGGGTAAGAATACAAGGACAGATCAATGGAAAGGACACCATTGTATGCATTTGCTACAGGCCGCCTGTGCAAGCTGAAGATATGGATAAACTCTTTATGCATCAAATGGCCAAGTTCTCCAAAAAATATGACATAGTTGTCATGGGAGATTTCAACTGTCCAGACATTTGTTGGGAATCTCTCTCAGGCAAAACTAACAGGTCAAGGAAATTCTTATCCTCTCTTGATGACAACTTTATCTTCCAAAAGATAGGGGAGAAAACAAGGGGATCTGCTACCTTGGATCTAATCCTTACAAACAGGGAGGAAATGGTTGAGGAGGTAAAAGTGGCTGGGACCCTAGGAGGTAGCGACCATGCTATTTTAGAATTTTGGATAACTAGAGGAGGAAGACCTGTGAAGACTCAGACATCAAGGTTAGATTTCAGAAAGTCAGATTTTAAGGGATTCAGAAAGAGAATTGGAGGGATCCAATGGCTGGATATCCTTAAAGACAAAAATGTCCAGGAACGATGGGAAATCTTGAAAACTGAAATTCTCAAAGCACAATTGTTAACAATTCCGAAAAGAGGGAAGAATAGGAAGAATTTAAGGAAACCAGGATGGATGAACACAGAACTTAAGCACATGCTAAAAAGGAAGAAGCAAATGTTTATAAAATGGAAAGAGGGAGGTATAGCTAAAGAAGAATATAATGCTGTCTGCAGAACCTGCAGGGCACAAATCAGATTACTAAAGCTGACAATGAATTGAGGCTTGCAAGAGACATCAAAAGCAATAATAAAGGATTTTGGGGATATGTCAAAAGTAAAAGAAAAGTCAAAGATGCTATAGGATTTTTACAGGATGAAAATGATGAAATGGTAAGACAGGATGTTGAGAAGGCCGAACTTTTAAATTCCTATTTTGCATCAGTTTTCTCTCAGAAAGGATATGTAGCATCAACTGTTCCTCACTGTCCTATTAAGGGAATAGAAGAATCCAGGATATCTATAAACAGAAAGATAGTGAGGAAACACTTAGCTAACCTAAATGAATTCAAGTCTCCAGGTCCAGATGAATTACACCCCAGAGTACTGAAGGAGATAGCAGAAGAAATTTTTGAACCCCTCTCCATAATCTTTGAAAATTCTTGGAGAACAGGAGAAGTCCCAGAAGACTGAAGAAGGGCAAATGTTGTTCCTATGTTCAAAAAGGGGAAGAAGATGGACCCAGGCAACTATAGGCCGGTGAGTCTGACTTCTATACCAGGAAAGATCTTTGAACAAATTATTAAATAACATGTATGTCAGTACCTGGATAAGAATGAATTGATTAAACAGAGTCAGCACGGGCTTGTAACTAATAAGTCATGTCAGACTAACTTAATTTTCTTCTAAGACAGAATCCCTGATTGGGTTGATCAGGGAAATGCTGTAGTTATAGTATATCTTGACTTCAGCAAAGCATTTGATAAAGTATCTCACACAATCCTTATTGAAAAAATGACTCGGTATGGAATGGACAAGGCAACTGTTAGGTGGATTCATAACTGGCTTAGTGATCGGACCCAAAGAGTGGTCGTAAATGGCTGCACATCCAGTTGGAAGAATGTCTCAAGTGGGGTACCACAGGGCTCTGTCCTGGGCCCTGTATTGTTCAACATCTTTATCAATGATTTAGATGAAGGAACTGATTAAATTTGCTGATGACACAAAACTAGGAGGGATAGCTAATACTGGAGAAGAGAGAGAGAGGATTCAAAAAGATATAAATAAACTGGAGCAGTGGGCAGCAACTAACAGAATGGTTTTTAACAGGGAAAAATGCAAAGTACTACATCTGGGCAATAAAAATGAAAAAAGCATATACAAAATGGGAGGAATAGGGCTAAGCAGCAGTACATGTGAAAAAGACTTGGGTATACTAATAGATCACAGACTGAATATGAGTCAACAGTGTGATGCAGCAGCAAAAAAAAGGCAAATGCAATTCTAGGATGTATTAACAGAAGCATACAGTCTAGATCACGTGAAGTCATTATTGCCCTCTACTCCTCTTTGGTAAGACCTCATCTGGAATACTGTGTCCAGTTTTGGGCGCCACGTTTTAAAAAAGACCAACAAATTGGAGCAAGTTCAGAAAAGAGCAACCAGAATGGTGACCGGTCTGCAAACCCTGTCTTATGAGGAAAGGTTGCATGATTTGGGAATGTTTAGCTTGCAAAAGAGAAGATTGAGAGGAGACTTAATAGCTGTCTACAAATATCTCAAGGGCTGTCACATTGTAGAAGAATCATCTTTATTCTCGTTTGCACAAGGAAAGACTAGAAGCAATGGGATGAAACTGAATGGGAGGAGACACAGACTAGATATTAGAAAAAACTTTTTGACAGAGTGATCAATGAGTGGAACAGGCGGCCACGAGAAGTGGTGAGTTCTTCAATGGAAGTCTTCAAACAGAGGCTGGACAGACATCTGTCTGGGATGATTTAGCGAATCCTGCTTTGAGCAGGGGGTTGGACCAGATGGCCCAGGAGGTCCCTTCCAACTCTACGATTCTATTATTCTAACTTCAGTAATTCACTTCGCTTCTCACTACGTTGCTCTGCATACTGTGCTCTTTACTCTTCTCTTTCTTCCTTATGCTCCCACTCCTTTCCACGGATGGCTGGGCTTCTACTTTAAATGCTTCGTGGTAACTGAGCAGCCCAGGCCATAGGCCACTTGAGCACACACAGGGGTCTCCCCTGACTGACTAACTACAGGAAGTCTCTCTAACTTATTCCCCAGCTACCACTCCTAGTATTAACCCCTACAGCTAAACCGTACCATGCAGTGTACTCAGTGCCCCCATCTAGTGGACCTTTTCCCTAAATGCATGGTCCCTAGCTTACACAAAGTACAAGGATACTGAAACACGTCACAATGAAATATATAAAAATTATATACAGGTAAATATAAATAGCAGCATGTACATTTAAAGGGGTAAATCCCCCACCCCTTTACAATGCGACACCATGCAAAGATGATATTGCGCCAATAAGGCTAGTCAAAAGTGGAGTAGAAGATTCCACAATCCTTCAAATCAATTTGCTCATCTATACTCTTTAATGATCTACTATGTCATGAAGTGACTGTCCAAGCGTGACACGATCCAATGATTGGACGGTTACCAAACAAAAAGCATACCAGGAAACACTAGGGACACAATAACAATGGTGGGCCCTGTCTATAGGGAACAGGACACCTCCTGCACTCACCTAAGCATGTGCCCTGGTCACTGTTAGGGCTGGCGGAACGCACCAAATTATAAATAATAGTAGGTGCGTTCGCAGCCCGGGGTCCACCGTGCAGAGGTGGTACACTGCTGCTAGGTAATGGCGGAAGAATAGAGCGGCGTGAAAACAGTCACATGTGGTTACGTCACCCAGTGTGAACAGGAGCAAACTCTGTTGACTCAAGGAGCCACACAGTCGCTGAACGCAAATACCGGAGCCTGTTTAGCTCACAGAGCCCAGCCAAAAAGTGCACAGAAAGTGGCCACAGAACTCTACCCCAAGGACACGGGGTTAGAGTTCCTCTAGGCCCTCTGAGCGCACGGCGTCGCTGCCGCGAACGCCGCTATAGACACTGGCTACGGAGTGTGGAGCACGTGCACTGTGGCGTGCCGAGTCACTGATGGGGACTAATGCCTGACTCCGACTCTGCTCTACCTACACCTAAGCCTGGGCGCTAGCAGGCTAGGCTGCACAACACATGCGTACCAAGGGTAGGGGTTTCATAATGAGTCAGTCACCAGAGACATTCATACGTGCATACATCACTCACTCCTCATGGTCTGAAAATACAGAGTATCCTAGCGCATGGCCAAAAGGCCATGCAAACCTTTTATAGCCGCGAGCGTCCGGGACCTTCCTGGCTTCTCGGATGGGCCAATCCAAACAGGAGCAGGACCTGAGCATGTGACCTTCGATCTCCAATGGGAGATGACTCCACGGGCATGCTCAGTGGCCCAACATGAGGACTTAGTCCCTGGAGAATCTCGCTGCTGAGCAGCCCGCATTGCCATAGTTGTGCCAGAGGTGGCAGCAGCAAGCAAACCAATGGAGGTGGTCTGGGCAGAGTGCCGGGACCAATGAGTTTACTGAGCAACCTCCTCTGCGGCTGGGGAGGAATGGGAGACCGCCGGGAGCAGGGATCGGGATTCCCGCTGTGCAGTAACAGGAACACGACGCCTAACAGTCTCCCCATTGTCCCTATACGGTGTTTTTCACCCCATCGCTGGACAGGATACCTAAACCCTCATTTGCCCTGCTCCTATCCCTAAGTAGGGAATTAGCAAGTGAGGACACTGGCACCACCGCTGCACTAAGACAACACAAGGTAAGGTAAGACAGACACCAAAAGGGAATGGGGAACAAAAATACAACACAGCCTTCTCTGCTGCAATGCACCACACAGCAGAATAAGGAGCCAGATCACAGCATTCAGCTGAAGCACCACTGCACCAGAAAGCTCCTGTCTCCAGATCGGTTGGTCTCCAAAAGGACCTGTATAACCCACAGTCAGCTGATGCATCAGGTGACTTTTAAGGATGGTGGGAGTGGTCACCTCCCACGTCAGCAGAACTAACAGAAATGCAATTACACCAGCAGACCAGTGGGGTGAAAAATCTACATTAACCCTGATGGCCTGAAAGGAAAAACATTTTAATCTGCCACAGATCCAAAAATGGATTGTGAGTGACATACTAGCATATAAATCAAATTACAACTCCTGTATGAATTTCACTGTATCTCTTTGCAGCAATTGACACTGTAGACCACCATCTTCTACTGCTCCCACTGACTTTTAGGATACTGCTGTCTCAGGTTTTTCTATGCTGATGATACCCAATTATATACCGAGCTTCTTTTTCTAACATCATCCCTGCATTCAAAAATACAGGTGACAGTCCACTATCCCTAACATCATGCACTGTCTGTATCTGAAAATTAAAGGTGTTCTCCATTACTTTACAACCCCAGTTTAGTCAATTCAGGACCTCATATAAAATAAAAGCACCTCCTGGCATTACAGTGATGTTTGCACCACTGTTCTTGCAGGGTGACTTGACATTGTTGTGTTGACTGCACGCTTCAGTCAATGAGTAGCTGCTTGTTAGCTACAACTCATCAATATTTTGTCAGGGCACGTGTCCCCTCTGATGAAATAGTAAAGAATACATCTGACTAGCGTCTGTTCATTGACTGCAGTCAGCATGTGACACAACAAAGTCAAGTTACCCTCGAGAAACAGTGGCAGCGACATCGCTGGAAAGGTGGACACTTAAACTAACCTATGTTCCTGCTCATTTCCCTGGTTTTGTACAAACAGTGGCATGGCTTACCTTTTTAAGCTAGGCACTTCATCTATATTGTTTTCCTCGAGCAGGTGTCTTAACAGTCTGGCCTGGGTCCTGCTCTGCCTCCATCTGCATTGAGGTTGGTGACACAAGGTGAGGTTTTAATACTAGTAGACAGGATTGGGTACACCGTGTCATAGTGGGATGGCTTTTACGCTTTTTTTTAATCAAAATAGGGTCAACTAAGTCCCCTATGTGATATACATGTACTATTGCTATTTAGTTACCATACTTACTACAGGGTATATGCTCATTTTTTTTTCTTAGGTTTGTATAATTTTATTTTTACATGGGGTCTTGCATTGATTAAACTAGGGTTGTCTAATAGTAAAGTAGACAACCCCTTTAACCTTTCCAAAATTTAGCTTTTTGTGATTCCACCGTCTACTATCCTCTATTTCAATTTTTGTGTAGTATTATCAAACTTCTCAGGCAGTATCCCAGCTGTCTTGGGGTTATATTTGACTTGTATTTTTCACTCTCTTCCTATACCCAATCACATATGCACTCTTGTCATTTGCACCTCAACAACATCTTCAGAATCAGTACTTTTCTGATCTTAAAAACTCTTACTGTTGCTCTGATTCATTCTAGTCTTCACAATTTCAACTCACTACTAGATAGTCTTCCCTTCACTAAACTCTGTCATCTTCATTTTATCCTTAATGTAGCAGTCTTACTCCTATTCCTGTCCTCTTGCTGCGCCACTATAGTCCATAGAGTACAATATAAAGTTATCACACTCATCTCTAAAACTCTTCACAGTGCGGGACCTCTCTACATCTCCTCCCTCATCTGTATACCACCCTACTCGTGCTTTCCATTCTGCTACTGACCTAATACAAACTTCCCCATAATCATTACTTTCCATTCCCATCTCCAACATTTTTCTCATGCTGCAACAGCTTTCTGGAATGCACTACACCAAACAGGTTAATTCCCAGTGTCTACTGTTTTAAGAGTTCCATAAAAGTTCATATCCTACGCAGGCCTGTCACACCACTTCACTAACTTTACTTTTCTCAGATTCGCCCTTCTTACAATTTTCCTTAGAACATGGTCACTTCTTTATCAGTTTCCCATACAACCTATGCACTCAATAGGACTTCATATCTGAAAATATACACATACTGGCTGGTGTCTGGGTCATGCAACTATACATATGTCACTCAATATAAAAGTAAAAAAAATGGCTGGCTCATACAACAAAACCACTTTTTAACTTTTGTGTCACTGTATTTTCCCATGGATGGTAAGCTTGCAAGCGAGGCCCTTACTCCTCTTGTGTGATTTATTATTTAATATGTTCCTCTGTAATGTCTTATATTTGTACAAGTCCCCTCTGAATTATTAAGTGATGCAGAAAACATTGGCGCTACATAAATTATTATTATTATTTGTTACTTTGATGTATTAATGTTGCTTATGACCATTACTCTTCCTCCGCGTGGCAGCATCTCTGAATGTTAGACATTATTAGAGGTTTTGTCTTTGCAGCTTCTTATTTTGAGTGTTACATGATAAAATATAAATTGGAAACTCAAGCAAAAAGTACATTTATGCCAGTTGTGGTTCCTCTTGCAACTTTCTATGTACTGTAGTTCCCTATGTAACTGGTGTGTGTGGATCCACCACCTAAAGGTCAATGAGATCATGTGCCCCAATATTTCATTGTGCCACACTGTGTTGGTTTTATATATTCAAGTAATTTCTTAAGCAAGGTAACTAAGAGTAAACTGACATCATAATGATATTTGCACAGACTACAGCTTTTTAACGTTGGATGTTAGGGAAGTATTACTGAAGTTTTTTAATCACTGGACAATTGGATCAACATGGGAGAGTAAACATCGTAGTACAGATCTTCTGGATTTGAAGACTGATTAAAGGAATTTTGTCCACTAGTCTGTTTTGAAAAGTCCCTTGGTCCTTGAAACATCAAAAGTAGTATACAGACATGTTAGACACATAAGGGCTCATTTAAAGTAGATGCCAGTGAATTTTTCTCGATTGCAAAAAATGGATTGATTTTTAGTGGTGTTTTGTCCGTGTGTCAGATTTTACATCAGAATTATATCAGATTTGTCGTAGGTAAAAAAAAAATGGTTTCTCAAACTTCGCCTATTGAAAAACTAGTGAAAAACAGCACTTGGATGACATATGAGCGTTGTCTGTTTTTTCATGAACCCAAAATCGCACATGTCTAATTGTATTGATGATTTATACTGTAGGAACAAGAGGAGCGCAATTGGGGTCTTATCCGATAATAAAATACATATAAATATATAGTATCCACTCACCCCTTGCAGGAAAGGTAAAGCATGTAAATGAGTCATAACTGAATAATAAACCAAAAATGAAAAGAAGTCCGGTAAATGCATGTACATCAGTCTACTGGACACATGCTCTTCATTTGGCAGGAGCTTTTTTGAGCCCCTTACTCTTTTCTTCCCCTCATGATATTGGAGCAGGAAGAAACGTGTTGGGATGGGGTACTCTGCCTAGACTAAAGATAGTTGACATATATCTTTATTTGCATATGATGCTTTTGACTTTTACTCTATGAAGCCTGCCTGGCTATATGCATTGAGACAGACTATGTGGGAGATATATGCTAATGCTCTATATGGTTAAATAGATATCTGGCTGAATGCACTTTCCCCATTGGAATTGATGTTTATCAGTTCAAGATATTGAGGACTCACAGACCCTTATCCCTTAAATTAGTGATACATTTGTCCATATAACAGAGGGCTAGGTATATGAGGAAAAGTCAGTTTAAACCAAGTAAATCTATTAGAGTGTGAACTCACTTGGTAGCAGAACATTGGAAGTGCCCATTGTATGTGTAGCTGCTACAGCATTAGACCTTGATGCAAAGAGACTGATCTAATATACTGTATGAAGTGAGCACATATCTATTACTATATGTAAAATGAGCACCCACACAGTGACATATAGGTCCTGGCTTAGGAACTTTGGTACAACCACTTTAAATGGGTGTTGGTGGTAGCTTTTGAAGGGACACCTATCAGGGTCAGCTAGGGGGAGCCGACGAGGAGAGTGGTGCCATAGCGACTTCCCCCTAGGGTGCCAACCTCCACTGGCAGGTAGGGATACCTAGAATTAGCTTCTTTTCCCTAAAACTTTCCAAATGGTAAAATTGATCAAAACAAGCAGATATTATATTTGATATCTGTGAATGTTGACCAGAAACAGATATTGCAGTGGCTATCTGACCCCGCTGATCCCAGCAGTATGTGTTTATAAAGACAGATGCTTTTTAGTAATAATTAATAAAAGGTATATTTTAAAGGGTTGTTTTTTTTTCTTTTTGGTTTATTATAAACTGATTTGTACCAGCTCACAGGAGGCTTGCTCCCCTCAGCCGTTTTATGGCAACTTGTGAGAAAATTAACCACATACACATACATTGACCAGTAAATGGCAGCAAAGCACAATTTACAATGAATCATCAGTGTTCGCACATACAATGTATTGTACATCTCCTAACTCACAGTGCCCAAAGTAGTTTGGAACAAATCTACTGCAACACGACAGCAACTTAGCAGCAATAGAAAGGATTACTTGTACTGTACTGTATTTAATGCACTTTTTATCTCATAAGGGCATAATTAAACGTAAAGAGATGGCACTTGACGTTAAGCATTTCCATGCAGTTTCTCCTTAGTTTGTCTCCGTAATTCTTCACACTAAATTAATGATTGGGCCAGGTAAAACTCTAAAAGATTTTTAACTTTCAGTGGCTCGTAAAAATTTGGGCACCCCTGGTCAAAATTGCTATTGTGAACAGTTAAGCAAGTTGAAGATGAAATGATCTCTAAAAGGCAGAAAGTTAAAGATGACACATTTCCTTTGTATCCTAGGCAAAAATATATATATATTTTCATCTTTTACATTTTGAAATTTGCAAAACGGAAAATAGACGGATGCAAAAGTTTGAGTACCCTGCATGGCTAATACCTAGTAGCACCCCCTTTTGCAAGCATCACAGCTTGTTTGATTTTTTTTTCATTCTTCCTTGGAAAATTTTTCCAGTTCTGTGAGATTCCCGGGTCGACTTGCATGCCCTGCCATTTTGAGGTCTAGCCACAGATTTTCAATGATGTTCAGGTCAGGGAACTGTGAGGGCCATTGTAAAACCTTCAGCTTGCCTCTTTTGAGGTAGTCTATTGTGGATTTTGACTTGTGTTTAGGATAATTATCCATTTGTAGAAGCCGTCCTCTTTGCAACTTCATCTTTTTTTCAGATGGTGTTTTGTTTGCATCAAGAATATTTTGAAATTTCATTGGATACATTCTTCCCTCTATCCATTAAATGTTCTTTGGACACAATGATACCGTTGATCATTGTTTCCAAAGAGTTCTATTTTAATTTCATCAGTCCACAGGACTTGTTTCCAAAATGCCTAAGGCAGATTTAAATGTTCTTGTGCATACTTCTGATGCTGAATTTTATGGTGAGGATGCAGGAGAGGTTTTCATCTGATGACTCTTCCATGAAGACTACATTTGTGCAGGTGCAGAAAAATCTACCACAACTCCAGAGTCTGGTGAATCTTTCTGAAGGTCTTTTGCAGTCAAGCGGGGGTTCTGATTTGTATCTCTATCAATTCTATGAGCAGCTCTCACTGAAATTTTGCTTGGTCTTCCAGACCTTATCTTGACCTCCACTATTCCTATGAACTTCCATTTCTTAATTACATTTCAAACTGAGGAAATGGCAACTTTAAAATGCTTTGCTATTTTCTTATAGCCTTCTCCTGTTTGTGGGCCTACACCATTTCTATTTTCGGAGTTCTAAGCAGCTGTTTAGAAAAACCAATATCTACTGTTTTTGGCACAAGGTTAGAGGAGGCTGGGTTTTTATAATGCTGTGAAATTTGTATCATGCGGTCTTTTCTAATGTTGATAGTGAACAAGTCATAACTCTAAAAGACTAATTGACCCCTTCATGACATATGACATATATATACATCATATGTCGTGCCTCCCTCTTTGATGTGGGGTCCGGAGCTGAGCCCACATGTTTTCTGGCACATTAAAGCTGATTTGATCAGCCGTGGGTGGAATTGCTATCCACTAGCAGCTATTAACATGTTAATTGCTTCATTTTCCAGTACATTACATGGGAAATTCAATGGTAGCTGTCTGTATAAGAGCAGCGGGCCAGGCAGGACGGTCGCCAGAGAGGGATAAATTAACTGAACTGAAGGAGTAGTCAGGAGTCCAGATCTAAACCAGGCGGGCGGCAGAGGTACAAAATCGGCAGACAGTAGCAGAGTCAAAATCCAGGCCAAGGTCAGAGTTTTAAACCAGGAGGGCAGCAGAGGTACAAAATCAGCAGGCAGTAGCAGAGTCAAAATCCAAGGCTAAGGTCAGAGTCAACAATAGCAAATAACACACTAGTACACTGGGGAAACCAAGACTATATCTGGCGGCCTGCAAGACAGGCCCCAAGGTATTTGAAGGATCAGGCTATTCCTCACCGGCTCACAGTCTGATGACGTCATTTGGACCGCCCCCAGGGCCAGGCCAGATGGTGATGCACCAACCCCTTCATGACTGACAGAGGAGCGGAGCCTGCGCCCACCAGATGCCTGCGCAGGAGTCCCTTCTCTGCCACCACCACCCACGGGTGAACCACGGCACCTCCTAGTGGTCGAGGCAGGAACAGCCGTCCCAGAGTCTGACAGTGATGTGACAGTCCGATGCCTCCCAGTGGCCGAGACCGGAACAGCAGTACTCGAGTCTGACGGCAATGCGACAGTCTGGCACCTCCCAGTGGCCGAGGCAGGATCAGCAGTCCCTGTGTCTGACGACGACGTGACAACAGGGGTGCGAAAAATGAATAGGAAACAATGGAAAATGGCCTGGGGGTGAAGGGTTTAAGGTCTGTAACTTTGGTCAAAGTTATCTGAGCACACAAATCTTCATGGTTGCTCAAACTTTTGCATCCGCCCATTTTCCTTTTTGCAACTTTTAAAATGTAAAAGATAAATATATATACCATATATACTCGCGTATAAGCTGAGATTTTCAGCCCATTTTTTGGGCTGAAAGTTGTCCTCTCGGCTTATACGCGAGTCATATATGCCAGGGGGTAGGCGGGGGAGGGGGAGTGGGGGTGTCAGATCATACTTACCCCCCTGGCTCATCTCTGCAGCCCCCTCCTTCTCCCACACCATCCTTCAGCGGTCATGTGGTACAGCTCATTAAAGTCATGAATATGCGCATATTCATGACTTTAATGAGCGGTACCATGTGACTGCTGAAGGAAGGAAGAGCTGCTGGAGATGCAGGGGCTGCAGAGACAGTGCCAGGAGGGGGTAAGTATATGCGATATTCACCTGTCCCCCGTCCATTGCTGCGCACCGCTCTGTCCTCCGCATCCTCTGTCAGTGATGTTCAGGCAGGAGAGGGCACGATGATGTAGTTAGTGTGTGCCGGGGACAGGTGAAAATCGCAGGTGCCGGGGCCCTGAGCCAGCGGTGACACCGGCACCTGTCCCCCAGCGATGGAGAGGTGAGTATGTCATTTTTTTATTTGCAGCAGCAGCGGCATAAGGGGGCATAATCTATGGAGCATCTTATGGGGGCATAATCTATGGAGTATCTTATGGGGGCATAATCTATGTAGCATTTTATGGGGGCATAATCTATGGAGCATTTTATGGGGGCATAATCTATGGAGCATCTTATGGGAGCATAATCAATGAAGCATTTTATGGGGCATAATCTATGAAGCATTTTATGGGGCATAATCTATGGAGCATCTTATGGGGGCATAATCTATGCAGCATCTTATGGGGACATAATCTATGGGGCATCTTATGGGGGCAAAATCTATGGAGCATCTTATGGGGGCATAATCTATGGAGCATCTTATGGGGACATAACCTTTATGGAGCAGCATATAGGGCATATTATGCTATGGAGCATCTTATGGGGCCATTAGTAACCTTTGTGCAGCATTATATGGAGTGTATTTTGTATGGAGCATCTTATGGGGCCATCATGAACTGTGTGGAGCATTATATGGGGCTCCTGATTCAATATAGATATTCAAAAACATTTAAACTACTGATGTCTCAATTAATTTTACTTTTATTGGTATCTATTTTTATTTTTTAAATTTACCAGTAGCAGCTGCATTTTCCACCCTAGACTTATACGCGAGTGAACAAGTTTTCCCAGTTTTTGGTGGTAAAAGTAGGGGGGTCGGCTTATACACAAGTATATACTGTGTGTGTGTGTGTGTATATATATATATATATATATATATATTGCCTAAAATACAAAGGAAATGTGTCATCTTTAACTTTAGACCTTTTAGAGATCATTTCATCTTCAACTTGCTTAACTGCTCACAATAACAATAATTTTCACCAGGGGTGCCCAAACTTTTACATGCCACTGTAGCAAACTCACCTGCTCAAGCCCTACATGATTAAACAGCTCTGGTAGCCTGTGTTGGTGAAGGAAGAGATGATGTCTGAGACCTATGATTTGCTGCTGCAGTTGAATAATTGGAATTGCACAACATCCAAGGTACAATGAAATCCGCTTTTAGCCACCTGACCAAAGAAATAAATCGAGCCTCTGTGGTCACATGACCATGGAATGGGATGTCATACCTTCTTGTCCCTGCACAGACCATAAGAGTGGTCAGTGTTGGATCCACAAGGTTTATAGCAGGTGAGCATGTCTCTTTGTATTATTTTACACCATTCAATGCCATTTGGATTTTTTTTTAAGTTGGACAACCCATTGATGCAACAAAGTTTACACGAGTGTGGACTCACTTGTTGCAGCTACACTTATGTGCTGAGTATTTTTGCAACTTCTTTTCTGCCACATTATTCTCCCAACCAGATTTTAACTGTAAGTCAATAGTACGTTATGAAATGCACCACAAACGGTGAGACTTTCTGGGTTTTTTTTACACGTTGTGGTGTATTTTTTAAGCTGCTGGCGTTGGGACCAAAATGCAGAATGGTCTAGGGAAAAAAAAAATCTGAATAAAACCCCCACAAAATACTTATAGATAGGCATGAAATAAATATGATGGGGCTGATACAGATAGATACAGACCATGGACAGAAGCATTGCTCTTTCTGCAAAGGATTCAAACTCCTTGGATAAATTATTCAGGCTTTTTTTTAATACTTTTTTCAATTTTTGTTTAAGAAATTTTGTCATTTTTTTCAGTTTTTCCTGATCTATAAAAAAAAGACTTATAGGGAAAAACAAGAAAAAATGTCACCCCAAGGCATGTTGGTTTGATGTGCACTATAGCTAGAGTACATAAATCTCTTTAAAGATCTTTGTCTTTGGTAGTTAGAAGTTAGATGTCTAAGAGGGTTGTCTGAATATAACTTGTGTTAAAAATAGGTTACATAAAGAAGCTCGCTGATCTCGACTGCTGCTGCTGCTAGTTTCTACTTCCTGTTACAGCTATGATGACTCTTCACAGAGACTGGCTAGTGGGTCACTTCTGTGGCCAGGGATTGAGGCTTAGAGTGGGCTGCAGAAGTCACACGTACCGGTTATTACATCCGTGTCTGAACCTGTTAGGTTTTAGATTGCTGAGGCTAGATTCTCTTTGCTTTCACTTGTGTTTTGCTGCAGTGAGCTGGTAGGTAATTAGCTCTCTGTTGGGAGCCATGGGTGGGGATCCCTTCTACATAAACCCCAGCAGACAGTCCCTAGCTGCCAGTTATATGTGTTTAGCTAGTACTAGGCTCTCTGGACTTGGCTCTGACTTCACTTCTGTGGTCATTTCTAGCACTTCCTTTGTTCTGACTTCGACTTGAATTTTGACTAGCCGCTTGTTTCCTGATTTTGCCCTTGATGCAATTTCTTAGCTTTGACCCTGCTTAGCAAACATTCCTGCCTCTGGTTCACACTTCTGGATGGCAGTCCTTATGTGGAAGCAATCCACTGGACCCCTTTGTAAGACCAGATACAATCCTGGCATTACAGGGTGACAGTTGGGGTTTCTCTGGAATCTGACAGACGGAGTGACTTGTGCCAAGTCTGTCTGAGTTGCCTTTTTGAATATGTGGCCTTTGACAGATGTAACACCAGTGAACAGTAATCATTTCTACAACAGAACGGAAAGATCGGTCAGTGAACAGGCACCAGTGTGATAAGACATAGTTTGATATGTGAAATAATGTAAAAGGTACTGGAAGTGAAGTTCGTTGAATGCAGTGAAGAGCAGGAGGCAGAGAAGGAGTTAACAGAATTTACTTTAAACAGGTTATTATTGACGTACAAGGGATACTCTGCACAGGGAGATGAAATCAACAACGAAATGGCACAGGAACACTGAGTGCAACTACAGACTTTGCACAAAAGCACAATATTTGGGGGAAGGGGTGTACGAAAGAGGTAACTTATCGCTTGCAGTTCTTGTTGGGGAGAGGCAGGAATATCTCCCGCCAGCGTCGTAGAACGTGGACAATGTCTCTGGCTCTGTTACAGAGGAATAAAATGCACTGTCTCCCGACTGTGTCGATGTATCCGGGCTTGCTTGGCTTGAGTATGTTGATATGTGGGAACAGTCTCTTTTGTTGATGTTGCAGAACATGAACAGCATGCAGGCTCGCAGGCCAGCGATAAGGAATGTCCGGGGCAGCTCAGTCAGGACACACTCCAATGGTAAGTCAATCTGCAGGGAACTAGAGTACGCAGCGTTCGCAGTCAGAGCAGTGGGGAGGGAGTCAACCTTCTCCTTGTTCTCGTGTCGCCTTCCCGCCAAATCTCCCTTGTTCCCACGCTCAGTCCCTTTTATCTCCCCCACGCCCCCTGCTGTCCAGTGCAAAGATCCTCCCCACTCAGATAAATCGTCCTCCGGCAACAGTGGTGACAGACCCGATAGTTCTGGCCCCAAAGTGCATAGAGAACCGCAGACTCTGTCCTGGCTTATCTTATTGCAAAAATACCAGAATACTAATGCCACAAAATGTGGCTGGTGGTACTTCGCCAAAGGTAGTATATTGGAATCAGATGCAAAATACTACCAAATGGTGCAATTGTATAAATTAAACTCATTTTGTGGTGTAAATACACTCACTGGCCACTTTATTAGGTACACCATGCTAGTAAGGGGTTGGACCCCCTTTTGCCTTCAGAACTGCCTCAATTCTTCGTGGCAGAGATTCAACAAGGTGCTGGAAGCATTCCTCAGAGATTTTGGACCATATTGACATGATGGCATCACACAGTTGGCGCAGATTTGTCGGCTGCACATCCCTGATGCGAATCTCCCTTTCCACCACATCCCAAAGATGCTCTATTGGATTGAGATCTGGTGACTGAGGAGGCCATTTGAGTACAGTAAACTCATTGTCATGTTCAAGAAACCAATCTGAGATGATTCGAGCTTTATGACATGGCGCATTATCCTGCTGAAAGTAGCCATCAGATGTTGGGTACATTGTGGTCATAAAGGGATGGACATGGTCAGCAACAATACTCAGGTAGGCTGTGGCATTGCAACGATGCTCAATTGGTACCAAGGGGCCCAAAGAGTGCCCAGAAAAAATTCCCCACACCATGACACCACCACCACCAGCCTGAACCGTTGATACAAGGCAGGATGGATCCATGCTTTCATGTTGTTTACGCCAAATTCTGACCCTACCATCCGAATGTCGCAGCAGAAATCGAGACTCATCAGACCAGGCAACGTTTTTCCAATCTTCTACTGTCCAATTTCGATGAGCTTGTGCAAATTGTAGCCTCAGTTTCCTGTTCTTAGCTGAGAGGAGTGGTACCCAGTGTGGTCTTCTGCTGCTGTAGCCCATCTGCCTCAAAGTTCGACGCACTGTGCGTTCAGAGATGCTCTTCTGCCTACCTTGGTTGTAACGGGTGGCAATTTGAGTCACTGTTGCCTTTCTATCAGCTCGAACCAGTCTGCCCATTCTCCTCTGACCTCTGGCATCAACATGGCATTTCCGGCCACAGAACTGCCGCTCACTGGATTTTTTTTCTTTTTCGGACCATTCTCTGTAAACCCTAGAGATGGTTGTGCGTGAAAATCCCAGTAGATCAGCAGTTTCTGAAATTCTCAGACCAGCCCTTCTGGCACCAACAATCATGCCACGTTCAAAGGCACTCAAATCACCTTTCTTCCCCATACTGATGCTCGGTTTGAACTGCAGGAGATTGTCTTGACCATGTCTACATGCCTAAATGCACTGAGTTGCCGCCATGTGATTGGCTGATTAGAAATTAAGTCTTAACACACAGTTGGACAGGTGTACCTAATAAAGTGGCCAGTGAGTGTATATATAAAAATCTGTAGGAAAATGGGACTTTATCTCTGTGTGAGTCATTTCCAGACATTTTCTGAGGTGTGCAAACCTGTTCATAAGTGTAAACCATATTAATCAATAGAATACTCAGAACGATAGGCTGTATTTATCTACTGGCACAACACTAAGTGGTTGGTAACTGTGCCCACATGTGTTTAGAGCAAAATATTTCTGCTCCCTCAGTTCCTAATGTCTAAATATTTTTCTTATGTTTTTGGCTGAAGCAGATCATAATTTTCTGAGACATTATTTGATTCAAATTATTGCATATAATATATCTAAATGTAATTATAGTTTTATGCTTCAGTCAGGGATCTTGGTATGCTGATTTCTATTTATTGATATGCAAATATGTGATTTATTTCTAGCCCGTAATAGCTTTATTACAGTTTTCCCATAGCTGTCTGGATGTTATTTGAGCTGTTTACATAATTTCATACATTTTGGCTTCTATCACTATTTCTATCTGTGTGAAGTCATTTTCTGGCTGAAGCTTAAGACATTTATCCTAATGTATTAACCATTCCCATAGACTTTATGCAGAGCTGCGTGCATGGAGCCTTACAGCAGCACACAGAGCACTACAGATCCTTATGTAGGGCTAGGATTTGAGGCTCATGGGTCCAGATTGCAAAACCTGTGACAGTCCTCAACCAACCAGGCACCCTATTTAATACTGGTACTTCTATATAGCACCATATCACAGAGATGTCCTCTCTTAAAAGCAATTTTGATTTGAATGATGCATGCCATGATTTTTCTGTCTCCAGATGTAATAGGCTGACATGAGAGTAGTAGACCCATGACATTTGGAAGAAAAATTAAGGTGTAGAGGAGATCTACATGGCAGCAACTAATAATATATATTAATAACAATCATTTTTAATTTTACAGTGTCAATATATTGCGCAGCTCTTTACAAGTTTGATCAGCTTAGAGAGGACCTTCGCCGAATTGATTGGGACAATGTCCTCAAAAATAGGAGCACAGAAAATAAATGGCAAATATTTAAATCAGTTTTACACACCCACTGCGAGCTAGCCATACTGTACAGAAATAAAAGGGCTAGGAACAGGAGAATGTGGCTAAATAAGGATGTAAAAAGGGCAATAAATAACAAGAACAAGGCATTTAAGAATATATAACAAGAAGGCAATGAAGAAGCATTAAAAAGTTATAGAGAAAAAAATAAAATGTGTAAAAAACAAATATATTTAGCAAAAGTGGAAACTGAGAGACTCATTGCTAAGGAAAGTAAAACAAACCCTAAACTATTCTTGAATTATATTAACAGTAAAATGATTAAAATTGATGGTGTCGGCCCTTTAAAGAACAATGAGGGTGAAATCACAGAGAGCGATGTGGGAAAAGCAAATGTTTTAAATACTTTTTTCTCAACAGTGTTCACACAGGAAAAGGATTTGCCAGGGGAAATGCAGAGTGATAATGTAAACTCCCCATTAAGTATTACCTGCCTAACCCAGGAAGAAGTGCAGAACCTCCATAGTAAGATTAAAATTGACAAATCACCAGGCTCTGATGGCATTCACCCTCGGGTATTAAGGGAGTTAAGTAATGTGATAGACAGGCCTCTATTCCTAATATTTAAAGACTCTATAGAAATAGGGTCTGTTCCTTTTGATTGGCGGCAAGCAAATGTGGTACCAATATTCAAAAAGGGGTGTAAAAGAGAACCTGGAAACTATAGGCCGGTAAGCTTAACATCTGTTGTGGGTAAAATTTTTGAAGGGTTTGTAAGGGATACCATTATGGAATATCTCAATGTTAATAAATGTTTAACTCCATATCAACATGCATTTATGAAGGATCGCTCCTGTCAAACTAACCTTGTATGAGGATGTAAGCTCTCAAATGGACCAAGGAGAATCATTGGATGTCATTTATCTCGACTTCTCTAAAGCATTTGACACTGTCCCACATAAAAGATTGGTAAGTAAGATGAGAAAGCTTGGGCTAGGAGAAAATGTGTGTAGATGGGTAGGTAGCTGGTTTAGTGATAGAAAACAAAGAGTGGTTATTAATGGGGCATACTCAGATTGGGCCAAGGTTACTAGTGGGGTACCACAGGGTTCTGTATTGGGCCCCCTACTATTTAAAATATTTATTAATGATCTAGTGGATGGCTTACACAGTAAAATATCAGTATTTGCAGATGATACAAAACTATGTAAGGCAGTTAACACAAAGGAGGACAGTTTGCAACTACAGACAGATTTGAGTAAATTGGAGAATTGGGCTGAAAAATGGCAAATGAGGTTTAACACAGATAAGTGTAAGGTTATGTACATGGGAAGGAGAAACAGATGCTACAATTACTTACTAAATGGGAAACTGCTGGGGAAATCAGACATGGAAAAAGACTTAGGCATCTTAGTCAATAAGAAGCTAAATTGGAGTGCCCAGTGTCAGGCAGCTGCCACCAAAGCAAATTTGGTCACGGGATGCATTAGAAGAGGTCTGGGGTCACGAGATGAAATCATAATTCTCCCTCTGTACAAATCACTTGTCAGACCACACTTGGAGTATTGTGTGCAATTTTGGATGCCGGTGCTCAAGAAAGACATTACTGAACTTGAAAGGGTTCAAAGGCGGGCTACTGAAATGATAAATGGAGTTGGTTCACTACAATACCCAGGAAGGTTATCAAAATTAGGTCTATTTACTCTAGAAAAGAGAAGAAGAGAAGACTTAGGGGAGACCTAATATATATGTACAAGTATATCAGAGGGCAATACAGAGATCTCTCCAATGAACTGTTTGTACCAAGGACTGTGACAAGAACAAGGGGGCATTCTCTTCGTTTGGAGGAAAGACAATTTCTGCACCATCATAGAAGAGGGTTCTTCACAGTAAGAGCAGTGAGTCTCTGGAATTCTCTTCCTGAAGAAGTGGTGATGGCCAACTCACTGAATGAATTTAAGAAAGGAATGGATGCTTTTCTTGTGAGTAACAGTATAGAAGGTTACGAATAACATAATATTATAGGTAGATGGTTGACCCAGCTTAGGGGAAGGAATTTTTGACCCTATGGAGAAAACTGGCTTCTACTCTGTGGGTTTTTTGCCTTCCCCAGGATCAACAGTGCAGAACAGCTGCACTAAAAATAGGCTGAACTAGATGGACATAAGGTCTTCCTTCAGCCTTCAAAACTATGTTATTTTAATTTGGAGGTGATGTGAACAAATAAAATAAGAAATTACAGAATAACACACATTCAACAAATACCAAGAAAAGTGAGAGCTCTGTTTTCAACTTTATAATCTATAAGGGAAATGGGGGGAATGGGACACAAAAGGTAAAAAAGTGGTTGTCATGTATGGTCCAGTCAAAATTATAATAAGCAGTGGTATTCAAGTAAAAGTGCATGAACCGGTCATCAGCCAGTCTCTGTGTAAGGTCGGTTTCACACATCCATTTTTTTTCGGTACCGGAAAAAATGGTACCGGAGATGAGAGTGTCCATGTGTCCATGTGTGTAATACTTGCTTCACACGGGTGGCAACCATGTGCTGCCCGTGTGTTGCATCAGTACCAAACGGACTGGTGCCACATAAGAAGTGGTACAGTAAGCGCTGTTTCCCGACACCAGGTGCTGAAGACCGCTCTCATCATTCTCCCCTGCTCTGCCGGTGATCGGCACGAGCAGGGGAGAATAATGAGAGTTATATTCAAGTGAGAACAATGATGGCAGGCGGCTGATGGGACTGTTACTCCCACCAGCTTGCACCTGCTTCCGCTAATAACAGTGAGAGCAGGAGTTGCTGATGGGAGTATTCAATAGCTGCCTCCTGCGCTGTAAAAAAATAATTAAACAAAAACGACGTGGGTTCCACTGTATTTTTTAGAACTAGACGGGCAAAACTCACAGCTGGGGGCTGCAACTCTCAGCTGTCAATGTTAGCAAGGCTGGTTATCAAGAATAGAGGGGTGCCCACGCTGTTTTTTTAATTATTAAAATATTGTATTGTCAGGTGACACCAAGCCCACAGCTTAGAAATGGAGAGGTGTCTATAAGACACCTCTCCATTACTAATTCTATAGTTACATGGTAAATAAAGACACAGCCAGAATAAAGTCTTTTATTGGAAATAAAAAACAGTTTTCTATTTTTATTTAAAAATAACAAACATTGTTATACTTGCCTATTGCCTAATTCACCGAAGCCCTCGTCTCCTGTAATAAGCCAAAAATAAAAAAACAATATCCCTCACCTCTCCGTCGTTCTGTCCCACACTGTAATCCATGTCTGGGGGATAAATAGTTTTCAACCTGGATGGTGCCAAGATGCGTCTGTCCAGGCTGAGAACCACTGGTGAATGAGTTGCTGCCAGCACAGAATCATTGACCAACGGTGACATCGCATTAAAACTGCGATCAGACTGCAATAAGTAAAAGTCCCATAGAGGGAAAAAGTTAAAAAAAAGTTTACAAAATTTGTAAAAATATATATTTTTTTAAAAAATCACAAAATAATACAAAAATAAAAAAATATACTATACCCATAAATAAATATTTTTTATGAAAAAATAAATAGAAGTACACACATTTTAGCATCCGGAATCCGGATATTGCCCCATAAGATGCTCCGTAGAATATGCCCTCCATATGCTGCTCCATAGAATATGCCCTCATATGCTGCCCCATAGAATATTCCCCCAAATGCTGCTCCATAGATTATGCCCCCATAAGATGCTCCATAGATTATGCCCCCATAAGATGCTCCATAGATTATGCCCCAATAAGATGCTCCATAGATTATGCCAGCATAAAATGCTCCATAGATTATGCCCCATATGATGCTCCATAGAGAATGGTCTCATATGCAGCCCCATAGATTATGCCCCCATATGATGCCCCATAGAATATGCCACCATATGCTGCTCCATAGAATATGCCCCCATATGCTGCTCCATAGAATATGCCCCCATATGCTGCTCCATAGACTATGCCCCCATATGCTGCTCCATAGAATATTCCCCCATATGCTGCCCCATAGAATATGCCCCTATATGCTGCTCCATAGAATATGCCCCCATATGATGCCCCCATAAGATGCTCCATATATTATGCCCCCATATGCTGCTGCTGCAAAAAATGCCATACTCACCTCTCCTGCTCAGGACCCGGCACCTGAGATATTCACCTGTCCTGTGTCAGTGACTGTTCAGCCATCGGAGGGCGCAGTGCGCACTAACCATGTCACCATGCCCCCTGCTGGCTAAACATCACTGACACAGGATGCAGCCGACAGTGGTGAGCAGCGATGGACCCCAGACAGGTGAATATCGCTATACTTACCCCCTCCTGGCGTGGTTTCTGCAGCCCCGCTTCTCCACGGTCTCCCTTCCTGCCTTCAGCGGTCACATGATACTGCTCATTACACTCATGAATATGCACATATTCATGAGTTTAATGAGTGGTACCATGTGACCGCTGAAGGCAGGAAGGGAGACCGTGGAGAAGCGGGGGGGCTGCAGAGATTGCACCGGGGGGTAAGTAAGATCTCTGACACCCCCGCTCCCCCTCCCCTGCCGACCCCCAGGTATATGACTTGTGTATAAGCCGAGAGGGGGACTTTCAGCCCCAAAAAATGGGCTGAAAATCTCGGCTTATACACGAGTATATACGGTATGCTTCTTCATGCAACCGAACAAAAAATGGAATAAAACGTGATCAAAAAGACTAGTGTAATGAAAAATTGTATCACTGAAAACGTCATCTTGTCCCACAAAAACAAGCTGCCATATTGCTCAATCAGCAGAAAAATTAAAGTTATAGTTCTCAGAATAAAGAAATGAAAAAATAATAATTTTTTCTATAAAATAGTTTTTAATATGTAAAAGCACCAAAACAAAAAAAAATAAAATAAATACAGTTTATCGCTGTAATTGTACTGACTCAAAGCTGCTTTATCAATTTTACCACATGCGGAACAGCATAAAAAAAACAAAACAGAAAATTCCAGAATTGCTTGTGTTTTTTCATTCTGCTTCCCAAAAATTGGAATAGAAAGTGATCAAAAAATGTGATATGCCCGAAAATGGTGGCAATAAAAACATCTACTTGTCATGCAAAACACAAGCCATCCCATGACTCTGTTGGCAGATATACGGAAAAATTATAGCTCTCAAAATATGATGATGCAAAAACTTGTTTCTGCAAAAAAAGTGACTTTTAGTGTGTGACAGCAGCAAAATATAATAAAACTATATAAATCTGGTATCGCTGTATACGCACCAACTCAAAAAATAAAGTTGTCTAATCACTAGTGTTGAGCATTCCGATACCGCAAGTATCGGGTATCGGCCGATACTTGCTGTATCGGAATTCCGATACCGACATCCGATATTTTTTCAATATTGGGCATCGGCATCGGAATCGGAAGTTCAAAGTTGATTGACAGCCGAAATGACGTCATCATGATGCGCGGTGTGTGTGCATCATGATGCGCCGTCATTTCGGGCCTTCCGGGGGTCTCTGCCGGCCTGCCGCGGGGCTGTGCCGGCCTGCCGGGGGGCTGTGTGGACTGCCCGGGGTCTGTACCGGCCTGCCGGGGGGCTGTGCCGGCCTGCCGGTGGTCTGTGCACCCTGTGGGGGTCTGTACCGGCCTGCCGGGGGGCTGTGCCGGCCTGCCGGGGGGCTGTGCTGATGTCCGGGGGTCTGTGCAAGCATCGTCCGATGGGACTACAAGTCCCATCTGGCGATGCCTGCTACCATGACAGGGATTGACACATTAGCCAATGATGGGACAGTAGTAGTCCCATCATCCGGCTAATGTGTTAAATGTTTAAAAAAAAAAAAAAAATACTACATACATACTACATACATACATGCATGTAGTATATATGTAGTATGTATGTAGCATATATGTAGCATGTAGTATGTATGTAGTATATATGTGGTATGTATGTAGCATGCATGTAGTATGTATGTAGTATGTATGTAGCATGCATGTAGTATGTATGTAGTATGTATGTAGCATGTAGTATGTATGTAGCATGCATGTAGTATATATGTAGTATGTATGTAGTATATATGTAGCATGTAGTATGTATGTAGCATGCATGTAGTATGTATGTAGTATATATGTGGTATGTATGTAGCATGTAGTATGTAGCATGCATGTAGTATATATGTGGTATGTATGTAGCATGCATGTAGTATATATGTAGTATGTAGCATGTATGTAGCATGCATGTAGTATATATGTAGCATGTAGTATGTATGTAGCATGCATGTAGTATATATGTAGTATGTATGTAGCATGCATGTAGTATATATGTACTATGTATGTAGCATGCAGTATGTATGTAGCATGCATGTAGTATGTATGTAGTATGTATGTAGTATTTTTTTTTTTTTTTTTACATTTAACACATTAGCCGGATGATGGGACTACTACTGTCCCATCATTGGCTAATGTGTCAATCACTGTCATGGTAGCAGGCATCGCCCGATGGGACTTGTAGTCCCATCGGACAATGCCTGCATGGACCCCCGGACATCAGCGCAGCCCCCCGGCAGGCCGGCACAGCCCCCCGGCAGGCCGGTACAGACCCCCACAGGGTGCACAGCCCCCCGGCAGGCCGGCACAGCCCCCCGGCAGGCCGGTACAGACCCCGGGCAGTCCGCACAGCCCACCGGCAGGCCGGCACAGCCCCCCGGCAGGCCGGCAGAGACCCCCGGAAGGCCCGTACAGACCCCCGAGAGGCTGTACAAGGGCAGGAAAGGGTTTTTCCAATTCCGATACCGGAAGTCTCATAGACTTGAATGGGACTTCCGGTATCGGCATTGGCGATACCGATACTTTTTTTAAAGATCGGCCGATCCATTCCGATCCGATATTTTGAAGTATCGGACGGTATCGCTCAACTCTACTAATCACTTATATCGCATGAGTAACGGCATAAAAAATAAATAAAACTAATTCTTCACTAACTGTTTATTTGTTTATTTTGCCTCCCACAGATCACAGTAATCCACGGCTTACATTTACCTGGCACTATACAATGAGCGCATACAGCGAGGTTTCAGTGTAAATCTGTGAAATGCATCATTTAGATGGAACCACGATGGAAGATTCCCTGTAATGAGGCAGATAGAGGGACTGTGGATGCTGTCTTTCCGCTTATGATCTGGCGGTGTCTGTCCTTTTAGGCGTGCATAAAAGTGACTTCAGCCACAGTTTTCTGTCCTTCTTAAAAGAAAGACAATGCTAAACAGAGGCCAGGTGAAGTCAAAATTAACTGTGTTGCCTCATTATAGTAAATGATTTCATCTGAATCATATCAGACTTATATGGAAACCCCGATGTAAGTAAGCATAGAACGCTGGATAAATGTTATCCCAAAAGGTATGTAAAATGTTCCCAACAAAAGCTTCAAATCAATCCACAAAAAAGTCCCGACTTAGGTTTGTTATCAGTCATTAAAAATATAGGGAGACTTCCATATTACTGGTACTACCAACACTCTGGAAAAGCAAAATTGCTCTGCGCCCCACCCCCGCAAAAAAAATCCAGTGAACTCTGCACCCTCAAATCCAAATGCCCCCCTCCCTAATGAGCACCAGTGTGACTAAAATATATTTAGCGTCCATATATTTGGAATTTCTGTAGTGATCACCCAGAGATTTCATCTGAATCATATCAGACTTATATGGAAACCCCGATGTAAGTAAGCGTAGAACGCTGGATAAATGTTATCCCAAAAGGTATGTAAAATGTTCCTAACAAAAGCTTCAAATCAATCCACAAAAAAGTCCCGACTTAGGTTTGTTATCAGTCATTAAAAATATAGGGAGACTTCCATATTACTGGTACTACCAACACTCTGGAAAAGCAAAATTGCTCTGCGCCCCACCCCCGCAAAAAAAATCCAGTGAACTCTGCACCCTCAAATCCAAATGCCCCCCTCCCTAATGAGCACCAGTGTGACTAAAATATATTTAGCGTCCATATATTTGGAATTTCTGTAGCGATGAGAGCCCACCTAATTTATAGGTGCATGTCTCCAGAAGCATAAGCTGAGCACAACATACTTGTCACTACAGTGTACTGGGCACTACGATGAACTGGTCACTACAATGACAGTTTGCAATTTTCACTCAGCAACATCCACTGCTGCCTGTTTCTGGAAACACCCATGGAGTCAAAATCATCACTTCATCTGTAGATAAATTTCCAAAGGGATATAATATCCAATATGGGGTCACTTGAAGGGGTATTCTGCTCTTCTAGCACTTACAGGCTCTGTATATGGAGTCCACAAACTATTCTATGAAAATCTGCACTCCAGGAGGAAAATAACTCTGTCCCTCCCGAGTTTCGCCATATGGTTAAGCAGCACTGTACAGCCACATATAAGGTATGACTATATTCAGTAGAAATTTTGTATTTTCTTTTTAATTTTCAGGGCTCAATGTTATAGACTCCTTTGAAGTATCTGGGGTGGTTACCACACATATGAATACGTTTGCTGAGGGGTTTCCAAAGTGGTGTCACTTGTGGGGGGTTTACACTGGTTACACATCAGAGACTCTCCAAAGATGACATTGCATCAATCAAAATTAGTCCTAATACCAAATATACTGGCACTTCATAACCATAAGAATACTACAATTATCGGACTTATATACTCATATATGCCGAACTGAAGAGACCCAGAATAATTAAAAAACAACGTTTTTATTGAATATATTAAAAGTATTTTAAAAAAAGCAAAATAACCCAGTAGGAGGAATTATACATCCAAGACGCTAGAAATAATGTCAAAGGTAATCATGTAAATATTAATATCTCAGGTCAATAAATCAAAATTAGCAACCATGGTACGAACACCATATTAACACCAGCATATAGTCGTACCATGGTTGCTAATTTTGATTTATTGACCTGAGATATTAATATTTACATGATTACCTTTGACATTATTTCTAGCGTCTTGGATGTATAATTCCTCCTACTGGGTTATTTTGCTTTTTTTAAAATACTTTTAATATATTCAATAAAAACGTTGTTTTTTAATTATTCTGGGTCTCTTCAGTTCGGCATATATGAGTATATAAGTCCGATAATTGTAGTATATTTATAAAGATGACATTGCGTCTGCTAATTATTCCAGCAAATATTGCATTCAAAAAGTGAAATGGCGCTCCTTCCCTTCCGAGTCCTGTTGTGCACCAAAGAGTCGATTTCCCCCACATATGGAGTATCAGCATGCTCAGGAGAAATTGCACAGCAAATTTTGAGGTCCATTTTTTCTGTTACCCCTGCAAAAATAAAAAAATTGGGTCTAAAGCAAAAATTTTGTGAAAAATGTTAAATGTTAATTTTTTTCCTTTCATATTCCAAAAATTCCTGTGACGCACCTGAAGGGTCAATAAACTTCTTGAATGTGGTTTTGAGCACCTGTATGGGTTCTGTTTTTAGAATGGTGTCACTTTAGGGTATTTTCTATCATATAGGCCCCTCAAAGTCACTTCAAATGTAATGTGATCCCTAACAAATGGTTTTGTAAATTTTGTTGGAAAAATGTCAACTTTTAATACTAACAGAAAAAAATTATGTTTCAAAAATTGTGCTGATGTAAAGAAGACATGGGGGAAATGTTATTAACTATTTTGTGTGACATGTGTGAGGGGAGCCAGGGCAGTGGTCGTGCCTGACATAGATTGCTCAAATGTGCCCTTGTCTCCCACCACATACATACAATGTCCCCTTTGCAGCATAATTTCTTTTACGCCTTCAGTGCCATCAGGGTCCCCTCTGATCTGCTGTGGGGTCGCTCCTATATACTTCACACAGAGAGAGGCAGAGTCCAGATTCAACTTGTAACAGACAACTTTACTTGAATCTTTTTGCAGTCCGTCCAGCTCAGCTACAGCAACTTCACAGGGAACAACACAGTACACATACTTGTCTTTTCCTGTGCTTTTCCCTACTTCTAGAATGCTCCCGGGTCATACCGATTCATCCGGTACTGCAGCGTTCTTTCTGTCCAGCTTATCTACTTTCAGGAGTTCCCCTGTCCGTTTTGCCCCAGACATAAGGATTTCTAGCCATGTAGTAAACTGCCATATTTTGGTGCTACCCTGCATTCCACTGTTGCTGAGTCCTTCAGTTCCCAAGCCCTGGATGACCGGGCTCCTAGCTTTTAATGTTATGAGGCCCATCGTGTAGCCTGGGCTCTAAGGCCCTGCTGAGCTGTCTGGGCTCCATGGCCCTACTGACTACAATCAGAAAATACTCCTGGCTTACCCACAGTAGGCCCCTCCTAAGTTAACTATTTGTTGCACTAGATTCCTATTCTTACTATGCCCCCCTCTAGTAGCTAACCCTATAGCTACACTTTCCCTTTCTACAAAATATATACATATATATACATAGCAGCATACAATACATGAACAATACAATTCAAGCACTTGAAAAAGGGAGGGGAGCAACACCTGACACACCCCTTACACATGACTCTGATTTAAGGGCATAAAAATTAAAAGTCTGAAAATTGCAAAATTTTAAGCAAATTTCCCTTTTTTTCACAAATAAATCCAAGTCATATTGAAGAAATTTTACCTTTTATAATGAAGTACAATATGTCACGAAAAAAAATGCAGAATCTGTGGTATCCATTGAAGGGTTCCTGAATTATTACCACAGAAAGTGACACTGGTCAGAATTGTAAAATTTGGCCTAGTCATGAAGGTGCAAACAGTCTTGGGGAAGTAAACGGGTTAAAAACACTAGAGAGAAAATAGTGCAAGTAGGGTTGATATCCAACAGACAAATTAAAAAGATTTTTGTCAGATTGTGCTGACCTGATCCATGATTTAAAGCGTTTTAAATCAAAGTACAGCTGATACGGATCCACAAGCTGTCAAACCGATGACAATGACGATAAGGAAAATATGTGGATATCTGCTGTTTATAGAAGACATATATTTTCAAAGGGTTTTTTTTTCTTTTTTTTTTTGTATATATTCTTTATTTAGAAAATTTCAATAATATAACAGGAAAGGAAAATTCCATTTTCCAGAAATAGTAAAAGAAAGAATGAGATGAAAAAAACAAACAAACAATCGTAATAAACCACAACGATAACACTACAAGGCTGTGGGTTTGCGAACCAAAAAGGTTGTAAGAAGAGTTTAAAAAACAAGGGGCAGTGATGGGGAGGGACACGGGAAGGAAAGGGGGAGGGTAAGGAGTCAGAAAATCCTGCTTAAAATATAGAGGTTAACTAAGCGATTTGGGAGATCAAGCTCAAATCAAGGCATGAACATTACAGAACAATTTCTATGTAAAGAAAAAAATGAATAACAAAGGAAATTTGTAAAGGGACAGAAATTAAGGATTACTGGTTGTGCTTATTTGAAGAGATGAGCGACTTTGCCTTTTTTAGGGTCGAGTCGGGTTTCATGAAACCCGACTTTCTCAAAAGTCGAGTCGAACGAAATCGGCCGACTATAGGGAAAAGTCGTGAAAAGTCGTGAAACATGAAACCCAATGCAAGTCAATGGGGAGAAAAGTCGGCAGTGAGTGGAGGACTGTAAACACACCTGGCATGAATTTTAACCCCAGAGGCGGCAAAATCTCTCTCTCTCTTCTCTCTCTCTCTTCTCTCTCTCCCTCTCCCTCTCTCTCTCTCTCTCTCCCACTCCGACTCCAGCTACGCTCCCGCTGTGCTACGCTCCGCTTCTCTCATTGGCTGAAAAAAGTCACGTGCAAGCATTCCGCAAAAACCGACTTTGAGGCATGGGTCGCCGACTGCATGGTCAACTTCACACTGTGGTCGGGTTTCGTTTCTTGAAACCCGACTTTGGCTAAAGTCGGCGACTTTTGAATCTGACCGACTTGTTTCGCTCAACTCTACTTATTTTGTGATCCTCTGAGGCGTTCAGCCAGGTTATCCATGCATTTAGAGTCTTTAAGTTTTTAGATCCTGAAAGTCTAATTTTGTCGTATATACCAATTTGATTGGATTCTTTTATACATTCTTTGCAGGTAGGGGTCTCTACATCTTTCCAGTGTCTTGCTGTAGTTATTTTAGCTGCGTTAAGCAGGTGAGGTATCAGTGAGCCTTTTTTAAAGTGTAAATTTGATGGATCCAGATTGAATAGAATGAAAGTTGACGTTAATGGGATGTCTACGTTTACTTTATATGCTCTCTAACTCTCTCCCAGAAACTTTTAATTTTTGTGCATTCCAGCCAAATGTAAGGTTTATTGAACATGCGGTTTTATTTATCCATCCATCACCCATCTATCCATCTCTCTGTCATTCATCCAACCACACAAACATCCATAAACACATTATTATAGACTGAGGTTCTGCAGAAGCTCAGGTGTATTATACACACACTGACACTCACCACCACCACCACCACTGTGGATGTGATGTGGAGACGTGAGGTTCTATCACCACTGTGGGTATGGTGTGGAGTGCAGTGATTGTGCTGCTTTCCACAGATGAGGACATTGCTTTGTTATTTTCAATATTGGAGTGATGACAGAGGTCAGTGCAGGGGCAGCCAATCAGTGTGCAGAGGGCGGGGCCTGACACTGAGACCGGGCGATGCCAGCTCTGACTGTGAGGCTGGATAATAAAGCACAGGGAGCTCTCAAGTTTGGTAGAGCCGCAGGAAAACAAAATGGGTGCAGGGAATGAAGTGAAATTCAGGAGGAATGAAAGGCAGAAACAAAAAACAAAATGTATGGGGGTGTTGTATATCTTGTAATATAACATAGTTTAGCTTTAAAAAAAAGGGATTTTCGGGTCGAACAACCTCTTTAAGTTATTAGCAAAACAGAGAGAATGTGTAGGGTTGTAGACTTATGATATCCAAGATATTAAGCAAATAGAGGCTCCATGAAGTAGAATCAGACATGCTGGTCTCAGAGCAGTCAGAGTCTGCTAAATATTAAGCAGAATGATATGGAAGGCTGCAAACATCAGTGAGAGTCAGGAATACACCATAGCGTTACATTAAATTGCATGGCTGTGTGCATGAGGCCGCAGTCAAATTCTGCTTCTTCGAGATATATACTTACAACTTCAAAAAGTAATAATTCAAAAATAAAATTAATATGTATCAAATATTATCGACTTGTGGACATTTCTAGGATAGAAATAAGTAATCTGTATATAATATCACAAATGTATTTGAACTAATATTCTTCTGACCATCATTGATCTATATACCAGGCTGAACAATTATTAATATTATTATGATTTATTATTGTTCACACTGATTTTGTAGGCTCTAAATTGCAGATAAGTTTTAAGTACCATGCATGTACTGTAAGAATTAGGTAAAAGCAGAACTCTGTGGGATATTTCTCTATAATTTCTCTTTATGCTTGGTTTACAAGTAGAGTTTGCACCCTTATTCTTCCATAAAATGGTGACAAGATGTGGCAATGTAAAGCATTCTAATAAGCAAGACCTCCCTGTGGGAACCTGTGATAGATGACTGTTTCACATTGAGAAGCAGACAGAACTGTTGACATTGGCTGTCAAAAAGGCTTCTCGTCTTTGAAAGAAAATCTTAATCTTCTTTATTCATGTGTGAACAGGTCCCGGCCTTCATCCCGCAGATCATATGCATTGACTGCTTAAACTGAGGGTTGCTAGGCTTTTAGCACGGTTTGTTTGCCTTTGTCTGTATTATACAAATGGATGAGGATGGAAAATTAAAATCTGTCTGACACAGAGGGCTGTCTTTTCTGTCTCTGTTTGAAAAGACATGGCAACCCGGCTCGAAATGAAAAGGAATTTTACTGAGTCCAGAAAAGCGCTAAGTGTTTGAAGGTTGGGCATAGAATGGTTGGTTAAGAAGGCACGGGAGGTGTTTGGAGAAAACCGAATGGCTGTCAAGGAAGACACAATAGGGAAA
This sequence comes from Dendrobates tinctorius, assembly GCF_039654945.1. Lineage (NCBI taxonomy): Eukaryota > Metazoa > Chordata > Amphibia > Anura > Dendrobatidae > Dendrobates > Dendrobates tinctorius. The sequence goes on from NW_027361750.1 coordinate 6,977,199, forward strand.
TTTGTGTCAGTAAAATAGTCTTTCTTTTAAAAATAAAACTTTCCTTGTGTTAACGCATTTAGCAAACAAATACTGCTTTGTAATAAGGATAACAAATATGTTCTTAATTGGACACCTTCTAAAAAGTTCATGGCAATGAGATTAACCACCAGTATCTCAGCAGGACTGTATGCCTATTCCTGAGCAAAACCTATATGACATTCATCTATAAATGCTTCTATTGGTGTATGTATAATGTACAGCAGCAGACAATTTCTGTTCAACATCATATTGTGATGTCAAAACGTTAAAAACATAAGATTGGGGATGAGCGGACCCGTGGAGTAAAACGTTTGGTTCTGTATACGAACTTGACCCCAAACTTGATCCTGAAGCCGAACCCAGTACAAGTCAATGAGAACCAGAACTCTGTTGCTTTAAAATGGTCATAGTAAGGGTTAAAGGGCTTCAAAAGGAAGCTAAATTGGGGTAAAAACAGGACATGCAAACAAATTTGGACAGGGAAATAAGTTAAATAACATATAATAATAATAATAATAATAATAATTTTGAACCAGGAGGCAGAGGTTCAAGTGGAGGAGGAAGTGGAAACGGACTTGGTGGGGTAGGTGGAAGAGGCAAGGGTGGAGCAATCCAACAGTTTTTGATTTTTTTTTTTTTTTTTTTCTTCAGTGATTATTTATTTTTCTTTTGGAATGGACCTTAAACTAACCTAGAATTAACAAAACTGAAAGTAGCAATCTAGAACCAGAAGTCTTAGATCCAAGTGGAGGAAGAGGTGGATATGGCGGTATAGGTGGAAGAGGCAAATGAGGAGTAATTCAACACTTTTTTATTAGTTCAGTGCTTATTTATTATTTATGGAACTGACTTAAAACAACAAAGAATGAGCCCAAAATAAACAAGCTACAACCAGGGGGCAGATGTTCAACTTGAGGAGGTGAACGTGACAATGTAATTGAAAGAGGCAAGTAGGAGGTAGTCAACACAGTGCTTGGGTTTTTTTATTTGAGGAGGAGGCATCCAAATGAAATGATTGGCAAATAAAGTTGAAGACTGGCTGGGTGCAGCTTGTATAGTTGTCTAGTTATCCATTAGTATGGACAAGTTCTATGGGATCCACGGCAGGTTCATTTTAAAGAATGTTAGCTTCACCACTTTGGATGTGGACAGGCGGATGCTCCTGTCTGTGATCACACCCCAGCCATGCTAAACACACATTCCGACTGTACACATGCTGTAGGGCGGGCAAGCACCTTCAAGGCATAAAGGGCAAGCTCATGTCATGTGTCTAATTTGGAGACCCAGAAGGTAAATGGGGCAGACCCATCTGTTAGCACGTGGAGATGTGTGGATACTATTCCATTATGTTGTTGTAATGCTTCCTCCTGCTAATATGGACAGTATTGGATGGTGGTGCCATATGTTGTGATGTGCTCATAAAGATTTGCAACATTTCAGCAATGCTAGCCCTGCCTTTCAAGGTGGTGGTGGTACCCTAGCTGCATTGGCGACTTCCTCCTCTGCCTTGTTCTTCCACTGAGCCCCCACTATCAGAAGGGCAAGAAATTAGTAGTTTTTCTACCAACTTGTATTCACGCATTTTGCAATCCTACTCCAGCAATGGGAGTAATGATGGTACATTGTCCTTGTAGCGGGGACCCTCAGGGTGGCCACCCAGTAATTGGCACTGGTAACAATATGGGCAACTTGGCAGTCATTGCGCACTGCAGCATGTAATGCATCATGTGTGCCAAGCTGCCCAGAGTCAACAACCAGCTGTCCTCAGTGGGAGGTATACCGTTTGGGTACTCTATCCCTCCAACCATGCTCCAGTGATACCAGCGAACTGTTCTCAGGGCCACCATGCTGTGAACCCGGTTGATCCTATTCATTCTCCTCTGCATCCTCCCAAACTGTCCCCTAGCTGTACAGTTGGATACCTGTCCACTGTTGGGACAGTAAACTTCCCTCCGAACCATGTGTGGATGACAGACCTGATAACAGTGTGAATTGGCCCTGTTCCTCTTCCTCCAATGCCACCATATCATCCATCATTGCCTGAATTGTCTTTTACAGCAGGCATCTAAGGGGTATAGTAACACTGATGATGACTTCTCTGTACCCCCAAGTTCAGCACATGTGCCAGGCAAGAGATGTGTGTCAAACCAGCTAAGCCTAGAGCTGCTATGAGCTTTCGTCCATTATCGCACACCACCAGGTCGGGCAGGGCTGCCACTAGGAATTTCGGGGCCCCATACTGGCAAAATTTTCGGGGCCCCCTTTAGACTCCGCCCAGGCTCCATCCAGCCCCGCCTCCACCACTCGAACTGTCCACAGTCCCACCGCTCTCTCTTGGATAAACTCCACTTCTCACCTATCACACATTAACAGTTCCCATCACCAGGTCATACATATAGCCAGCAGCTTTTGCTTTGGCCAAAAGATTGTTTTAAGTCGCCACCATAACAGGGTAGACACTTTTGGCCAGGCCCTACTCTACTGTAACCTATTAAATATTTGTTAAAATATGCAATACAATTTAGGTATATTTTTATTTATTTTTCAATTTTTTAAAATGACCAATAATATCACATACAAGGAACAAATACCACCGCACCATGTCCAGATCACAACTTACCACCACATACAAGGAACAAATACCGCTACACCATGTCCAGACCACATATTACCACCACATAGTGACCTATAATAAGACATACAAGGAACAAATACCGCCATACCATGACCAGACCACATATTACTACCATAGTGACCGAATAATATCACATACAACGAACAAATACCACCGCACCATGAACAGACTGCAAATTACCACAACAAAGTGACCAAATAATAGAATATACAAGGGACAAATACCATTGCACCACGCCCAGACCACATATAACCATCACATGGAGACTGAATACTACAATACTGACATTAATTAAAAAAACATAATACTATGACCATAAGAGACATTATACACACAAGATCTGTACTTAGTATGCAGTGTCTGTGTACAGGTAATATAATGATCAATGACATTATACACAGAAGCTCTGTATATAATGTACAGGTAACACAGTGATCACCGGTGACATTATACACAGGACCTCTGTACATAGTGTTAGTGTACAGGTAACAAACTAACTCACCAGTGATGTCTCTAGGTGAAGTCCTTCATCTTTGTTTTTCATCTTTCATCCAGCGCAGATCGCCATCACGTCTTCCAGCCAGGACTTGTCTCTGCAGGAAATAACACAGTTATCTAGAGCTCCGCTTGCAGAACACATTACTTATTTTTTCCCAACTTCTACATTACACCACATGAAGAAAAAAAGGCGACATAGTATCACTCTACACAGTAACAGGACCGCCCCCCCATTTACAACAGTATCCTCAAGAAAATAAAATACATCACTGCAGTAATAATATCCCTTAATTAGCCCCTATGGTAATAATATCCCCCATCCTGACTCCCGTGTGTCTCATTTTTGGCTTCAGCCATATGTTCTCCCATCCCACCCTCATCAGTATCCATTCTGCCCCATATGATCTCCCCTCCTGACCAATCTGTCTAAATCGTATCCATCCTGCCCCATGACCCTGCTCCATCTATCTCCAATCATGCCCGGTGTCTCACATTCTGCCCCCTCCTGTGTCTCACTGTCACATTCTGCCCCCTCCTGTGTCTCACTGTCACATTCTGCCCCCTCCTGTGTTTCACTGTCACATTCTGCCCCCTCCTGTGTCTCACTGTCACATTCTGCCCCCTCCCGTGTCTCACTGTCACATTCTGCCCCTTCTGTGTCTCACTGTCACATTCTGCCCCCTCCTGTGTCTGTCACATTCTGCCCCCATGTCCAGCATTCTGCCCCAGTGTCTTGCATTCTACCCCCAGCGTCCACCATTCTGCCCGCAGCGTCCAACATTCTGCCCCAGCTCACAGCCTGCCCCCATGTCCAGCATTCTGCCCCCAGCGTCCAGCATTCTGCCTCAGTCTCCAGCATTCTGCCCCATGTCCAGAATTCTGCCCCAGCGTCCAGCATTCTTCTGCATTCTGCCCCGTCTCACAGTCTGCCCTCATATCCAGCATTCTGCCACCAGCGTCCAGCATTCTGTCCCCAGCGTCCAGCATTCTGCCCCATGTCCATTCTGCCCCCAGTGTCCAGCATTATGCCCCATGTCCAGCATTCTGCCCCCAGCGTCCAGCATTCTGCCCCATGTCCATTCTGCCCCAGCGTCCAGCATTCTGCCCCATGTCCATTCTGCCCCCAGCATTCCTGCCCCATGTCCAGCATTCTGCCCCCAGCGTCCAGCATTCTGCCCCCAGCATTCTGCCCCCAGCGTCCAGCATTCTGCCCCCAGCATTCTGCCCCAGCGTCCAGCATTCTGCCCCATGTCCATTCTGCCCCCAGCATTCCTGCCCCATGTCCAGCATTCTGCCCCCAGCGTCCAGCATTCTGCCCCCAGCGTCCAGCATTCTGCCCCCAGCATTCTGCCCCCAGCATTCTGCCCCCAGCGTCCAGCATTCTGCCTCCAGAATTCTGCCCCCAGCGTCCAGCATTCTGCCCCCAGCATCCAGCATTCTGCCCCCAGCATTCTACCCCCAGCATTCTGCCCCAGTGTCCAGCATTCTGCCCCAGGCCCCCTGGATAGCCGCTCTCAAAAAAAAAAAAAAAAATTCTTCTTACCTTGTTATCTGGCTGTGCTCCAGCAGCGAGGCTCCCTTCCTCTCCCAGTCCCACGTGGCACACTGACTGAATGAGGAAGTGGAGGAGCAGAGCAGTGTGTGACATCAGGTGAGGGCGGAGCTGTGGCTGGACCATTGTGCAGGGGGGATTTCGGCGCTGGCTGGACCATGGTGCGGGGGGGGGCCTGCCCGAGGGGCCCGGGGGGCCCGGCAGGCGCTGAGTCTGAATTTAAAATAAAGTTGCAGAAGCCTGTATAAAATGTAGGGGGGCCCCAGCGCGGATCGGGCTGCCAGCATGGTCGGGCCACCCTAATCACCGGGCCCCATACACATGTAAGGCCTGTCATGCCCTGATGGCGGCCCTGAGGTCGGGCTTGAGGTTCATCAGACCCAACCACTCATCTGTCTATGGTTTGATTGCCATCCACAGCTCCTGCACATTGTAGGATTTGTCCTCCAAACAAATGAGTTTCTGAACAGCCTGCTGTCATTTCACCCTGGCTGTGCTGAAGTTGATGCTGCAGGTCTTATTGTGACCAGATGAGGAGGAGGAAACCTGGACAGAGAAATGTTCAGCAATCCCGGAGGGTGGCAGGGGACATGATCTAGAACTCCTTCTGCCTCTGTCCCAGCCACCACTACCTTTAACCAGTGGCGATAGAAAGATGTAACGTCTCTGGCCATGCCTGCTGGTCCACATATCACTGGTTATGTGGACCTTGCCACTGATGGCATTGTGCAGTGCACACCTTATTTTGTCCTCAACATGTGTGTGCAGGGCAGAGATGGCACACCTGGAAAAGTAGTGGTGGCTGGGAAGAACATATTGTGGGACAGCCACCGCCATCACTGGAATGGCAGTAATTTGGAAATGTTGTCATTTAGGACCATGACTCATGAGTGGGTGGTGGGTGGGGGGTATCTACTCTTTCCCTCGAGAGTTTAGGAGATGGAAAGCTGAACACTTCCATGGGACAGTATAGAGATGCTCATTGACACTGGTGGTGGTGGAGCTCTCTCTGTGTGGAGGCAGGTGACCCTGTTGATTGTGAGCTGGAAAATGAAGCCGAGAATGCAGCAGAAGAGGTAACAGGAGGAGGCTCAGATCTGTCATGCTTTTTAATGTGTGTACTCCATTGCACCTTTGTAGTTGGAATTCAGATGCCTCATTATGCAGGTGGTGTTCAAGTTCAGATGATTTATGCTTCACTTCAGACTCTGATGGCACAGGGTGCAAACCACCAGTTGCTTGTTGTCTGCACATTCCCTGAAGAAATGCTGCGCAAGGGGGCTCTTTTGAGCTAGCTTTGGTGTGCTGATATCAGCAGCGCCATGGGCAGTCTCAGTTGATGTACTGGCTATGGGCCGCCCGCTGAGCCTTTGCACCCTGCTCCCTCTTTTGCTGTGCTACTGGGGCAGTGAGGTCACTTTCTCTTCCTCCGAACTGCACATGCCACTGGTTATAATGCTCAAAATAGCCTGTGATGATGCAGCATTTTATCTTAATTTACCAGACATCTATTTTCAGAAATACAGGAGGAATAGACTGTTTTCTCTATGATGACTTTTGAATTTGTATTTCTTTATGGTTGGACAAGAAAACACACACTTACATAACCTGTAATATTGACTTGTAACTTGACAATATGTTGTAACAAATTGTGCTTTATCTTGGATGACTAGTGATACAGGGCTATTGAACAATGATGTTTTCTGATATGCTGATTTAACATTGTCCAGACCAGCTAGCTTGTTGACTTGCAAAATGGAGAAGGAAAAACTATGCAAAGAGTGTACATAATCAAACAATGCGAGTTGATCTCATCACCATTCTTCCCCTTTACCTGTGAATGCTGGCTTGAAGGTCAGTTGTTAATTATAAAAATAGGATATATGCCTCTGCAGCATACAGAATAAAATCCAGACAGCTAAGAGATCCAGAGATCAAAAGAAAGAGAGACTCTCTACATGACAGCAGCCAATACACCATGGCTCCATTGCGAGGGACACAGATTTGTCATTCTACAGGATGTCGGCTTAGAGGAACACGGCCCTGGCTGAAATAATACAGATCTGCTTCATTGACCATTGCTGAACCATGGATATGTTTGGGATAGTTGGGATTTGGACCCACCGGTCACCTGCGCCTCATGGATACATTTGTGAAAGCAAGGATTGGGACCAACCAGTCACCTGGCTCCATGGAGATGTTCTAAGAAGCAAGGTTGTGACCCTTCGGTCAAATGGCTCTGTTCCTACATGGACTGTCATCTTCCTAAGCATGTTGCTACCTCTTCTCTGTGCATGCCACAGGTGGGGTAGTTAGCCCTCGGAACTCTGAAGTTCTTATCCCGGAGAGTTAGTGGAAGGGTGAGACTTTGTAATATGCACCATCTTGGGTATTGTGCAGGAACTTTTCTATGTGTTAATGCCTGTTTTGTGGTTCAATAAAGTATTGCCACACTGTTATACCCTCACCCTGTGTTGTCAGAGTAGTATTTCTCTCATGGGGAAAGGAGTGTGGGCGTTTGAAGGTAGGATCACTGGTCTATGTGGTTTTGGCTAGTGGACAAGGGCACTCGCTGACCCCCGTATCTCCACATAGCCCACTACAAACAACCATGCTCAAAGTTTAGCCAAACAACTATCCCTCAACAATCAATAGTTCCCCGAGTACCTTCTTAAGGGAAGAGTTTGACATTACAACAGTGACCATGATAGCCGCCCCATGCATCAGCGATCGCTATGATTGGTTGGTCAGAATTGACCAGCCAATCACAGCAATATGTCAATAAGGTTAAGGAAAAAAAACATGTGAAATGTTGTCAGGACCAATCACAGCTGTCATAATGGGTGGGATGATCGCGATGTCACCTCACCTGATTAACCCCTTTGGTGCTGATTGGCCAGAAACTATTGCTCACCGCTGTTCAGTGATCACTGCTCTGCATGCCATCTTTCTCTCAGATTTGGTGTGCAGAGTGGTTGTATAGCCCTGATTCAAAGCCCTGATCTGATTCAAAGATTCATTGGTAGCCAGTGTAATTCCCCCCCGCAATCTCCTACCTCCGGCTCCAGCCTCCTGCTCTGCCAAGATCCTCCTGCGATTTGCAGGCTGTGCTGTCTGCTGTGTGACTCATAAGTGATCACAGCAGCAGCAGCCCCCATACCTATTCCAGTCCCCCATCCCTGTTCCATAACCCTCTCTCCACCTCTCCTTCCATTTGAATTTTTAGAGCACTTTTTTGAACTTTTTTTCATGTGCGCCGTGTCCTGAGCAGAGCATTTGTGCTCTTCCTGTGTCCGCAGCGCTCTGATCAGTATCGCTGCTGATCAGAGACTGCGCCACGGGACTTTTTCTCTTTTTAGTTAGTTAGTTAGCATTGCGGACGTCCAACTGTAGGCGATGTCCAATTTTAAAGAAAAAATTACTAATATTAGTTTGTACAGTGTAGTATTAGAGGTAGCAAGGTGGCATAGATGGCGTCAGTGTTTGTCAGCTCACAATTTCTAGTAGATCATTACAGAGAAATAATTAGATGCTTTATGATGAGTTATTAGTTGGGATAAAAGGGGCTCACATATACAGTTCTTTCCCACAGGCCCCATACTGTTCATGCATGCCCCAGTTACAGAGTAACATGATAAAATTCTGTCTTTCTACAGCAGCTACCAAGGAGAGTATATTGCATTTATAGTATTTTTCGGATTATAAGATGCACCGGACTATAAGACGCACCTCAAAGGTGCAAAATAGGAAAATAAAACCTTTTAAATAAAATAGTGTCTTGTATTCCTTTTTAACGGTAGCTTACCTGGGGGGTGGCTGTGGTAGAGCAGGGTGACAAGAGGCAGGGTTGCTGCTTCAGGAGGCCAGCGGCAGAGGAGGGAGTGCCTGGGATCTAAGTAGGTGTTGGAGCCAGTGAGCGGAGTCCATTTTCCCAATGATATCTCTGTGGTGGACTTAGAGAAAATGGCTGCTAATGGCACATGCATAGGTCTCATCTCTCAAGATCTCAATCTACACATGCGCCGCCTCCTGCAGCCATTTTCCCAAAGCCCACCACAGGGATTTTACAGGGGAAATGGTCTCCTCTTACCGACACCTTCTGAGAACCCAGGCACCACAGCATCACCCAGCTCCTGCTGCTGTCGTCCTCAAGCAGCGACCCTGCCTCCTTGGATCATGCTCCACCACCATCGGCCACTGGTAAGCTCACTTCGAATTATAAGACACATCCCCATTTCTTTCCCAAATTTAGATGAAAAAAGTGCATCTTAGAATCAGAAAAATACGGTACATTTATAACCCCCTATTGACTACAATCTAATGAACCATGCCATTCCTAGTCCTGAAAGCAATCAGAAAGACTCTTAGCATTTACTTCTCTGGTGGTAAGTGGCAACTTTACAGCTCTGGCAAAAATTAAGAGATCACTGCACAATTTTATAAAAATCAGCTTCTCTACATGTCTGACAGCCATTCCATTCCAGTGTCAGTTGAATTCCAACCAGAGGACACCTCATCCTACTTAATGTGCTTCTTTCTTTCAATGTTCTTTTCATTGAAAAGATTTAAATGTAACAAACAGTGTTGAGAAAGAAATCGTATCATTAGTATGAACAGTAATAAGTACTTCCGATACAATTTACGAGGACAAATTTGCGTACAAAACTCAATCAATGCTAAAAAGAGAGTTACAGTAATTTTCAACATTTGTCAGAGAGAATGAGAAAAATAGACCAAAGTAAAGAAAAAAAAAAAAAGAGGGAGGGGAGGAAGAAGAAGAGAGAGGGGTGGGGGGAGCAAGGGTAGGAATAGCACCTTGGGATATGTGCTTAGTGAGGAGTTTTTACATAGTAGGATGGATGAGATCAAAAATTAGTCCAGCGCTTCCAAATGCTATTAAAATTAATGGAACAATGATTTACTCTTGCTGCTAATTCTTCTATGTGAAAAATTTGTTCAATTTTAGAGTAGAGCTGTTGAGTAGTGGGTAGTGTTGAGGAATTCCAGTAAATAGGTATCAAGGATTTTCCAGCTGCTAGAATATATTGTGCAAGTTTAGAAGCATCTTTATCGTTCTGCCATAGTGGAAGATTTAAAAAAAATATTTTCTGGTTTCAAGAGGACACGTTTGCCCACACGTTATTTATGATTGTGGATACCTCTTCCTAAAAGGGCCGAAGAATCTGGCAGGACTACCAGATGTGGATATAGCTGCCATCTATCTCTCCACATCTCCAACAGTTTGCCGCTGTAGAATGATGCCATTTATGAGTCTGCTCGGGCGTAATCATCTAGTGACAATTTTGAACAAATTTTCCTGAATTCGTACACAGTGGGAGGGACCATGGGAATTCCTATAGATGTGTTTAATTTGCATTTCAGAGAAGGAGGTAGCTACGTCTTTTTCCCATTGAGATAGATATGCCTGTTTTGGAGGTACGTCTACGTTAAGTAGAGAATGATAGATTGTTGAAAGAATTTTGGTGGGTGCATTTGTTTTGGTGCATAAGACTTCATAGGGGGTTAAGGATCTGTCAAGTTCAATCGAACACTGTCGTTGATATAAGAGCTAGGAAAGTTTTCCATGCTGTAAGAATGTAAGGCCAACGCAGGCATCTTACGCTTTTCTTGTTGGGGTAGGAGAGTTTCATCCTCAAGGAGTTGCTCAATCGGGATCTGAGTAGCTTGGTGGGATGGAGTTTCTAACAAATCAGTGATTCTAGTTAATGGTGAGAGAGGGGGAGCCAGAGCACCACTCAACTTTCTCCAAATTTTAATTGTGGCCAGTGTGTGAATATTTTTGCAGTCAGCTGGGATTGGGTCGTCAGTGTGACCCAATAAGATAGATCGTAGTGGAAGTGGAGACATTGATTCTTCTATTCTAAGCCATTGTTTATCCACTGAGCCTCTGATCCAATCCACTGTTCTGGCTAGGTGTGCAACCTGGTAGAATTTTGCATTGTCTGGTGCCCCTATCCCGCCTTTATCTTTCGGTAAAGCAAGTGTTTTAGTATTAATACGGGGTTTGCGTTTTTGCCAAATATAATAAAAAAAAAGGGTGTGTACTTTTGTCAGAAATGATGTGGGTATTTGAATGGGTAGCATATTAAAAATGTAAATAAATTTTGGAAGAATTAGACTTTTTAAGATATTTTTCCTTCCTATCCAGGATAAAAACGTATCTTTCCATGAGTGCATGTGTGACACCCCAGAGTCCGGTTGTCACAGTGACATCGCCTCCCTCTAAGAGGTGAGGTCATGCTTGGAGGCAGAAAGGGATCCCCATGCCAGGCAGCATAGATTAAAAATCACAATTTCCTGCTGCAGGTCAGAAAAGGGAGATGCCTTATAAATTCTGACCAGCAGAGGGGGTTAGTGAGTCAGCTAGAAGTCAGCTGAGGGAGTTGTCATGGAAACGAAACAGCTGTGAGCTGTGATGAGAAATGATAATGTCAGTTAAACGTGAGGACGTGAGGTAAAAGGATCTTTCTGGAAGATCCTGTCAGTTCAAGACAGTGAGCTGATGGGTGAGGAGCTCAATAGGAAGAGCTGATCTGTGAAGAGGGAAAGGACAAGAGCAGAGACTGAGAGACTCTAGGGAAATATTGCATACAGCAGACCCCTGAGTGAAGCGCTAATAAAGAGAAAAGGGACATCAGAGTCCTAGGCTGACAGGAACTGTACGCCCTGATAGCCGAATCTGAAAGTACAGGGGATTGTAAATTCCTGTGCACATTGAACACCTGAGGGCACGTCAGTGTATAAGGAGCCTGGGGCCGACAGTGAAGAGAACGGTACCCATGAAATAGGCTCACGCTGACAGCCGTACAGGTTAGTGAAACCATCACGAATAGAGGGTCGCAGCATAGTTATATACAGCGGAGACCCACACACAAAGCGCAGAAAGGAAGGTCCTAAATCCCCACCTGGCAAGGTGGATCCCCTGAATGCCTCCAGGTGAGCCAGACTCATTCCATCACCTGTATGTGGTACTCCGGACTGCAACCTATTACCAGTAAAAGGTAAAGAAACTGCACCTCTCAGTGTCTTTCTCTCATTTATCTGCACCCCAACGTTTACAGCCATTTTTACTATTTATTTAACATCTTTGCCCTGGGACTACAGCCCTACCTGTGGAGGGCTACAACATCATAGCTGCGCCCAACATCCATCCCAGAGAAGCAACACCGCAGCATTGGTCACCTCTGACTAGAATACCACAGGTGGCATCACGTATTTCACCAGCTAATAACTTTATTTTCATTTTTACCACACAACTTTCCCCTATTTTATTACTGGACGCCTCTGGGCCACGGACCGGGTCGCCGCCGCCGTGACACCGTCCCCGATGGAAGTCGACGGGCCCGGTACCAAGTACCCCCAGGCCTCGCGGGGTGCTCCAACTGGCGTCACGAACAGGATTTAGCTAGCCTAGCAAAGCTGGATAAAGAAGCCTGGCAAAGCTGGGTACTGTGCACCATAGATTTTATTAAATTGTGTGCTAAAGACTTTAATGAGCTTTCAAATAACTGCCATAACTTCGTCATACAGCACGTGCGAGCAGAGAGGGACGTGCAATTGTGGACAGAACCAGAAATAAAGCACGATGCGAAGCCCCCTGCCCGTGATTTGACGTTAGTGAGCAAGTGAAAAAACAGGAAGAAAATGCTCAACGCGGGTGAAGATTCAGCAGTGGTCGCAGCTGCAGCCCCCATAATGCCGCTATTAATGCCATACAGTTGTGGCCAAAAGTATTGACACCCCTGCAATTCTGTCAGATAATACTCAGTTTCTTCCTGAAAATGATTGCAAACACAAATTCTTTGTTATTATTATCTTCATTTAATTTGTCTTAAATGAAAAAACACAAAAAGAATTGTCCTAAAGCCAAATTGGATATAATTCCACACCAAACATAAAGAAGAGGGTGGACAAAAGTATTGGCACTGTTCGAAAAATCATGTGATGCTTCTCTAATTTGTGTAATTAACAGCACCTGTAACTTACCTGTGACACCTAACAGGTGTTGGCAATAACTAAATCACACTTGCAGCCAATTGACATGGATTACAGTTGACTCAACCTCTGTCCTGTGTCCTTGTGTGTACCACATTGAGCATGGAGAAAAGAAAGAAGACCAAAGAACTGTCTGAGGACTTGAGAAACCAAATTGTGAGGAAGCATGAGCAATCTCAAGGCTACAAGTCCATCTCCAAAGACCTGAATGTTCCTCTGTCTACCGTGCGCAGTGTCATCAAGAAGTTTAAAGCCCATGGCACTGTGGCTAACCTCCGTAGATGTGGACGGAAAAGAAAAATTGACAAGAGATTTCACCACAAGATTGTGCGGATGTTGGATAAAGAACCTCGACTAACAGCCAAACAAGTTCAAGCTGCCCTGCAGTCCGAGGGTACAACAGTGTCAACCTGTACTATCCGTCGGCATCTGAATGAAAAGGGACTGCATGGTAGGAGACCCAGGAAGACCCCACTTCTTACCCCGAGACATAAAAAAGCCAGGCTGGAGTTTGCCAAAACTTACCTGAAAAAGCCTAAAGCGTTTTGGAAGAATGTTCTCTGGTCAGCTGAGACAAAAGTAGAGCTTTTTGGGCAAAAGCATCAACATAGAGTTTACAGGAGAAAAAAAGAGGCATTCAAAGAAAAAAACACGGTCCCTACAGTCAAACATGGCGGAGGTTCCCTGATGTTTTGGGGTTGCTTTGCTGCCTCTGGCACTGGACTGCTTGACCGTGTGCATGGCATTATGAAGTCTGAAGACTACCAACAAATTTTGCAGCATAATTTAGGGCCCAGTGTGAGAAAGCTGGGTCTCCCTCAGAGGTCATGGGTCTTCCAGCAGGACAATGACCCAAAACACACTTCAAAAAGCTCTAGAAAATGGTTTGGTTTGAGAGAAAGCACTGGAGATTTCAATGAGTCCAGACCTGAATCCCATAGAACACCTGTGGAGAGATCTAAAAATGGCAGTTTGGAGAAGGCACCCTTCAAATATCAGGGACCTGGAGCAGTTTGCCAAAGAAGAATGGTCTAAAATTCCAGCAGAGCATTGTAAGAAACTCATTGATGGTTACCGCAAGCGGATGGTCGCAGTTATTTTGGCTAAAGGTTGTGCAACCAAGTTTTAGGCTGAGGGTGCCAATACTTTTGTCTGGCCCATTTTTGGAGTTTTGTGTGAAATGATCAATGTTTTGCTTTTTTCTTCATTCTCTTTTGTGCTTTTTCATTTAAGACAAATTAAATGGAGATAATAATACCAAAGAATTTGTGATTGCAATCATTTTCAGGAAGAAACTGAGTATTATCTGACAGAATTGCAGGGGTGTCAATACTTTTGGCCACAACTGTATAAACCAGGAGCGGCCTGGTTACCTCAGTACTTAGGGGAGTCGCACAGCCTGAGCGATTTTAAAGAGAGACTATGTAGTTTGTTCAAAGTGTACCCCCGACAGAGAGCCAAAAAGTCAATATCCTCATTGGCCAGTTAACTGGTGCGGCTCAGAGGGAAGTAAAGTCCTGGCCGGACACTGATAAAAGAACTGTCAAACAAATCTTAGCCAGACTGAAAGACACTTTTGATACCCGTACTGCAACAGAGAAAAAAATGAGATTTTTTGGGTGCAAACAGAGAGTGCAGGACAGTATACGGGACTATGCCCTTAATCTTCAGGAGGCACTACGGGCTGTAAAGCAGGTTTATCCTGAGAGCGTGCAAGATGAAGATAGATTATTAACAGAGCAGTTCATAGAGGGACTCCAGTCTAACAACCAAAGGACACAGCTGCGTATAATGGCCCTACAAAATCCTGAATTGGACTTTGCACACTTTAAGGATAGAGCCATCAGAGTGCTGCGTGAACCGAACCCTAGCAGCACAGAGCCCTCTAAGCATCCTGCAATTACATACCAGCAGGAGACAGCATCCTTTCAAAAGACCTCTATTGAGACTGACAAGCCGTACCAAGATGATGATTTTGCTGCAGACTTATGTCTCCAAGTCAAGGAACTAACCAAAAGTGTGGCTACTACACTCACAAAAACTGTGCAGTCCCTGCAAGTGATTCCAAAGAAAAAGATCCAGCTGGCCTCCAGTCCAGAAGATGTCCTGTGGTGACAGCAGAAGAGGATCCCGCCGACCAGAGGGAGAGACAGCGATCGTTACGACGAGGACGGACAGCCCATCTGTCGCCGCTGCAACAAGGCAGGACACCTAGCAAGATACTGTCATTTAAACAAGCAACCCCTGGGGCAAAGGGCCATCCCCCCACAGTAAGACGACCAGGCCCACCAAATTGGCGAGACAAGTACGTAGGAGGACGACCAGTCTTGCCTGCTGTGATTGAACGCTTTACTGGACCCCGGCTCCCAGGTGACAACGATACCATATATTCTTTTTAAGCAGTGCTGGGCAGATTCAGACATTACTCATAGCCCAGATAAAGACCTTGCCATTTTTGCAAGCAATGGTCAGCCCTTTCCTCAGATGGGATATAAAGAGATGACCATCAAGATTGGCCAAGTAGAATTGCAATCGCAAGGTTTGACAATAGTTGATATTGACAAACGAGAATGCCATCCTATGATCACTCTAGGCACTAATGTAATTGAAAATTGTCTTGGAGAAATTATTGTTTTGTTACAACAGGTAGCCGAGACTGCCAGCTCCAGTTAGCAGCGGGTCCTGCAAATGGAGATCAGAGCCCTGATGCAGAGACAACAGGTAGAGTTGTCTGGTGAAGTCGGCAGTGTCAGAGTAAGTGATCCTTTCCCCATTGCAGTACCTCCCAAAAGTGAAATGTTAATTTGGTGTCGGGCAGCAATAGGCCTAAGGGGTCAAGATTACCAAGCCTTGGTAGAAACCATGTACAATGATAGTAGGCACACTATCCTGACAGCCAGAGGGATAGTTGATGTCCGCAAGGGGAGAGCACCAATACGAATCTTAAATTGTGGGGAGAGAGAGGTCCAGCTACCCCGGTATGCCACCCTTGCTAAATTGTTCACCGTCAGTAACAATGCAATAGAGGCACTAGAACCCTTGCTTCCTTCTGACAAGATGGAAGGGAATGGCTCTGAAGGGCAACAGGAGGATTGGTGTCAGCAGCTACACGTAGGCACTGACCCCACCCCTTCACACCAAAAGCATGGGGCTTACCGGGTGGCTCGAGAATTTGAACGGTTCTTCAACGAGCATCCTCTAGATTTTGGGCAGGCAAAAGGGGTTCAACATCATATCCCCACCGGAGATCATCCACCCATTAAAGAGAGACACCGGTCTGTACCCCCAGCACACTACCAATGTGCCAAGAGTATGTTACGAGAGATGAAGGAGGCTGGGGTAATCAGAGATAGCTGTAGCCCCTGTGCAGCTCCATTAGTCCTCGTTAAGAAGAAAGACGGTACTATGAGAATGTGTGTTGACTACAAGCAGATTAACAGCATTACACATAAAGACGTGTACCCATTGCCTAGAACTGAGGAATCACTAGCTGCACTGAGAACTGCTAACTCTTTCTCTATCTTAGATCTCACCAGTGGGTATTGGCAGGTTCCTGTGGCAGAGGCAGACAAAGAGAAGACAGCATTTACAACACCAATGGGCCTCTGCGAGTTTAACTACATGCCGTTCAGGCTCAGCAATGCACCAGGAACATTTCAGCGGTTAATGGAATGCTGTCTTGGACATAAAAACTTTGAAACCGTTCTGCTGTACCTGGATGACATCATCGCCTACTCCAAAACCTACGAAGACCATTTGAAGCACCTAGCCGAGGTATTTGAAGCCCTGTCAAACTTTGGCCTGAAAATAAAACCGTTCAAATGTCACCTTTTGAAACCCAAGGTGCAGTACCTAGGCCATGTGGTGTGCGCGAAGGTGTGGCACCCGATCCTGACAAAATCACCGTTATCCGGATTGGAAAAGACCCAGCACTATCCATGAAGTGATGCAATTTCTTGGGTTAGTAGGTTACTACCGAAGATTTATCAAGAACTTCACCAAGATAGCAGCACCGTTGCAAGATCTTCTGGTGGGCCAATCCAAGAAGGCCAAGAGCAAAAATCTTCCATTCGAGTGGAACAAAAGGATAGAAGACTCCTTCACCAAGTTGAAATTGGCCCTCACGGCAGATGAGGTCCTGGCCTACCCTGACTATGACCAACCGTTTGTACTGTACACTGACGCCAGCAACGTGGGATTGGGAGCAGTGCTGACACAAGTGCAGAAAGGCAGGGAGAGAGTGATTGCCTATGCCAGCAGGAAGCTTCGTCCCACTGAGAGGAACCCAGACAACTACAGTTCCTTTAAACTGGAGTTCCTCGCCATAGTCTGAGCAGTAACAGAGCACTTCAAGCACTACTTGGCTTCCGCAAAGTTCACCATCTACACGGACAATAATCTGCTAACCCACCTTGAAACGGCAAAGCTAGGGGGAACTTGAGCAGCGATGGATGGCCTGACTGTCCAACTATGAGTTCACCATCAAGAACCGAGCAGGACATAAGAACGCTAATGCGGATGCGTTGTCCAGAATGCCTAATTCACCAGACGGGAGAGAAGATTCAAAAGAACTTGAAGAAATCGAGTTACCAGCCTTCCACCATCCAATTGCAGCCCAGCGCTCTCAAGGAGTGAGGAATAAGCGCTTTGTCATACGAGAGGTAATGCTGAATCCATTACCCCATCATGAGTGGGCAGAGACACAAGACAGTGACCCAGCTATTCACCTCGTAAAGGAGTGGCTGGCAGAAGCTGATGCACACCCTGGTCTAGATGACCCACAGGAAGCACAGCAGCTATGGAAGGAAAGAGGCAAGCTGTTCATCTACGAGGGTAAACTGTGTAGGAGGAACATCAACTCGTGGACACACAAACTGGTCTGGCAGGTGGTAGTCCCAAAGAGGGATGCATCAATGGTCTTGGAGGCGTACCACAATGGAGCAGGACACTTCGGTTGGAAGAAGTTGGAGATTCTACTTCGTGAAAGATTCTACTGGGTTGGCATGAGGAGTTCCATTGAGAAGTGGTGCTGAGAATGTGGCCCATGCAACCTGCGCAGAAAAGACCGTAGCAGCCAGAGAGCCCCATTACAGCCGATCATCACAAAACAGCCGCTTGAACTAGTAGCCTTGGATTACATGAAGTTAACTCAAGTAGGAATGGCTACATCTATGCTTTGACCATCGTGGACCATTAGTCAAGGTTCTTGGTAGTCGTACCTGTTAAAGACCAAACAGCGAAGACAGCAACCAAGGCATTTCAGCAACACTTTTGTCGACCGCACGGATACCCTGAACAAGTGCTCACCGAACAAGGTCCAGCCTTTGAGGCAGAAGTGTTTCTGGAGTTCTGTAACATGTACGGTTGCAAGAAAATCAGAACAACGCCGTACCATCCACAGACAAATGGCATGTGTGAGAAGATGAACCAAGTGGTAATTGACTTATTGAAGACCTTACCTCTGGAGGAATGAAACCAGTGGCCAGAGAAGTTGCTAGATCTGGTAGATCTATATAATCATATACCGGTAAACTCCACAAATTGCACTCCGGCCTACTTGATGACAGCAAGACCTGGCAAGTTACCCATTGATTTGGACATGGGAGTCTTAACACCAGAGACATCACCAGATGCAGACTAGGATACAGAGCGGCAGCAAAAATACTGCAAAGTGCAAGAATGTGTGGCGAAAAGTTTGTCCCAAGCAAGACAGAGACAGGAAAGAAATTACAACCAACACGCCCCTGGAGTTCCCTTGACACCAGGAGAACAAGTGCTTAAAAGAAAGAGACGTGTTCACAAAATAGATGACCAGTGAGAAGCAGAGCCATACACCGTAATACCTTCAGACTTTAATAACACCAAAGTATGTATCATTAGCAAAGATGGAGGAGAAACCTTTGAAGCAGTCTCAAGAGATCATCTAGAGATGTGCCCTGATCAATTGAAGGACAAGAAATAAGTCCAAGACACTCCACAGCCTACAGTAAAGGTGGAAGAAAACATTCAAACTATACTTGGAGAATTTCCTCAGACGTGGACACAAGTAAATCAGGCAATAGTAGTACCAGTACTAACCTTTCATCAGCCTACTGCACCAGATGAAGAAGAGACTCTATGAAATGCCTCCAGTAACAGATGTCACATCTGCAGAGGAATGCAAAAATCTGTCCCCTGCTAACAGCAAATCTGACAATCTCATGGTGAGTTTTGGAGTAGAGAAAAGGCAGTCTAGAATACCTATCTTACACAAGGCTACTTATAGCGTAGTGACTAGTGCACCCACAGTACACATCAGAGAACAGGTCAGGTCATCAGAAATACCTATAATGCGTAGATCCACTCGTAGTACTAGACGTCAAATCCCTGCCCATTACAGAGATTATGTAATGAAAATAAAGTTATAAGAATGTATAGTAGTAACAGTTAAGCATGAGAACCTACAGAGACTTACTGTAAGAACCTTTTTAAGTATTCGCAATAACCAGTTAAAGGACAATTGGGCCACAGGACTATGTGTGGTCAGAACTGTATTTGTAAATAGTTACTCCAAAAAGGCCTTGGAAATAAGCTGCCGGTGTGGCCAAAAAACAGGCCCATCTACAGAGTGTCCTGTAGCCATGCCCATAGACGACAAACAAAGTGGGTTAAGGCGGTTCCCACCAACCAAACTCCAGGTACAAGCACAAAGACAATTCCTGGACACCAGCGTAAGGACTGGTCGCTGCAGTAACTGTGCTATTGTTTTTTCATCTTGTCTGGTTTTTGATAATTTTTACAATTTTTAAGACTATGTAGATTTTCATTAATTGTTGTTGTTATCAATTCTTGTTATATTTTCCTCAGTCCAAGAGTACTGAACTTAACTGGGGGGGAATGTGACACCCCAGAGTCCGGTTGTCACAGTGACATCGCCTCCCTCTAAGAGGTGAAGTCATGCTTGGAGGCCGAAAGGGACCCCTATGCCTGGCAGCATAGATTAAAAATCACAATTTCCTGCTGCTGGTCAGAAAAGGGAGATGCCTTACAAATTCTGACCAGCAGAGGGGGTTGGTGAGTCAGCTAGAAGTCAGCTGAGGGAGTTGTCATGGAAACGAAACAGCTGTGAGCTGTGAGGAGAAATGATAATGTCAGTTAAAAGTGAGGACGTGAGGTAAAAGGATCTTTCTGGAAGATCCTGTCAGTTCAAGACAGGGATGTTGTGAGTTCATTTTCCCCTTCACCGTCGATGTCTGATGAACTCCCTCTTCTGGTGAAGGAAGGTAGTGAGGCTGATTACCAAACACCTGATCTGGTTGATGATGACTGGGTAGCAGGAAATTCTGACTGGATATAAGGCAGCCGACTCCCTTCTGAGTCGCTGGTGATTTCTCTGCTGGATTCTTGGAGACCAGTCTGATTCCTGCTTCCCAAAGATAAGTTTTTGCTCTGCTATTGAACTTATTAGTTTTGTTTTGTTTCCCTTGTTTTTTGGAGTTCAGACATCCCCGGTCGGGGGTGTGCTGAGTTCCATTTTTGTCTCTGATCAGTTTGTCTCTTTGCTCTGTCTTCAGAATTTACCTGAGTGCTGATATAGTCTTTTTGAAGTCCTAGCGACTTCAGGGCCTGTTTTTCCTATCAGACGGTTGGGACATTTTTTGGTAGGTTTTTTACGGATTGCAGACAGCAGCTTTTCTATCCTGTCCTTTTTAGTTAGCTTGGGCCCCATCGTTTGCTCAACCTATCTTTCTATCTGTGTTAGTGTTTTCATCTTGCTTCACCGTCATTATATGTTGGGGGCTGCCTATTGCTTTGGGGTCTGCTCTGGGGCAGTTTAGATTTCCCCTTTCTTTCTTTAGGCCTATTTAGTTCTCCGGCTGTGATTGAGGGGTCTAGGGCATCGTAGGAACTCCCCACGGCTACTGTTAGTTGTTGTGGATAGGATCAGGGGTCTGCAATCCGATAGCTACCAACCTCTCCGGTTTTCTGGACTTAGCTTGTATTTTTGTTTTTTCCTCCTTCAGTGACTCATTCATAACAGAATCACCAGCCATACCGCAGATCCTAGTAGGGTACTCAATAGCAGGAAAGAATTGTAAAAAAAAAAAAAGGAGTTTGTCAGAATTTTTTTTTTTTGTGTATATTTTTTCCTCTATGTCTCTGAGGCCGTACGGGGAATTTTTTTTTTCTTTCTCAATGGAGATGAAGCAATTGTCTGATCGTGTGGAGCAGCTCACTGCTGAAGTGTGGGGAATTTCCGCCTATCTTGCTCATTCACATGCTGCTGAATTGTTGTGAGTTCATTTTCCCCTTCGTCACTGAGGTCTGGTGAACTCCCTATTCTGGTAAAGGAAGGTAATGAGCCTGATTATCAGGCACCTGAGCCTAATGAGGATGACTGGCTGAGTGGAGTCACGGACTGGATATAAGGCTGCCGACGCCCTTCTGCCCTGCGGGTGATTTCTCTGTGGACTTCTAGGACACCAGTCTGATTCCTGCTCCTCTAAAGCTGTTTTCTGTTTTGCCTGTTAGCATTTTTGTTTTGTTTTTTGTTTTCCTTGCTATACTGTATTCTGCCATTCCCTGCTGGGGTGAGCTGAATCTCCTTTTGCCTGTAGCTCTGTCTTCAGAATATTCCTGAGTACTGACATAGCTTTTTTGAAGCCTAGCGTCTTCAGGGCCTTTTTCACTGTCAGTCTGTTGGCTCTTATTTTCATAGGGTTTTTCACGGATTGCAGACAGCAGCCTTCCTGTCCTTTTCTATCTAGTTAGCTTGGGCCCCGTCTTTGCTCAGTCTATCTTTCTGTCTGTGTTAGTATTTTCATCTTGCTTCACCGTCATTATATGTTGGGGCTGCCTATTGCTTTGGGGTCTGCTCTGGGGCAGTTTAGATTTCCCCTTTCTTTCTTTAGGCCTATTTAATTCTCCGGCTGTGATCGAGGGGTCTAGGGCATCGTAGGAACCCCCCACGGCTACTGCTACTTGTGTTGATAGGTTCAGGGGTCTGCAATCCGATAGCTGCCAACTTCTCTGGTTTTCTGGACTTAGCTAGCATTTCTGTTTTTACCTCCTACGGTGACTCAATCATAACAGAATCACCCGCCATACTGTAGATCCTAGGGTACTCAATAGCAGGAAAAAATTGTGTTTAAAAAAAAAAAAAAAGGTGTGTGTATATTCTTTCCTCTATATGTCTGAGACCGTAGGGGGAATTTTTTTTTTTTCTCTCAATGGAGATAAAGCAATTGTCTGATCGTGTGAAGCAGCTCGCTGCGGAAGTGCGGGGAATTTCCGCCTACCTTACTCGTTCGCATGCTGTTGAACCAAAGATCCCTACACCTGATGTATTTTTTGGGGATCGATCTAAATTTTTGAGTTTCAAAAATAATTGTAAATTATTTTTTGCCTTGAAGCCTAACTCGTCAGGGAGCTCCGCGCAGCAGGTTAAAATTGTCATCTCTTTGCTGCATGGCGATCCCCAGGATTGGGCGTTTTCTTTGAAACCAGATGATCCTATTCTGACTAATGTTAGGCTTCAAGGCAAAAAATAATTTACAATTATTCTTAAAATTCAAAAATTTAGACGGATCCCAAAAAACACATCAGGAGTAGGGATCTTTGGTTCAGTGTTATGATTGAGTCACCGTAGGAGGCAAAAACAGAAATGCTAGCTAAGTCCAGAAAACCAGAGAGGTTGGCAGCTATGGGATTGCAGACCCCTGAACCTATCAACACAACTAGCAGTAGCCGTGGGGGGTTCCTACGATGCCCTAAACCCCTTGATCACAGCCGGAGAATTAAATAGGCCTAAAGAAAGAAAGGGGAAATCTAAACTGCCCCAGAGCAGACCCCAAAGCAATAGGCAGCCCCCAACATATAATGACGGTGAAGCAAGATGAAAATACTAACACAGACAGAAAGATAGACTGAGCAAAGACGGGGCCCAAGCTAACTAGATAGAAAAGGACAGGAAGGCTGCTGTCTGCAATCCGTGAAAAACCCTATGAAAATAAGAGCCAACAGACTGACAGTGAAAAAGGCCCTGAAGACGCTAGGCTTCAAAAAAGCTATGTCAGTACTCAGGAATATTCTGAAGACAGAGCTACAGGCAAAAGGAGATTCAGCTCACCCCAGCAGGGAATGGCAGAATACAGAAAAGCAAGGAAAACAAAAAACAAAACAAAAATGCTAACAGGCAAAACAGAAAACTTAGCTTTAGAGGAGCAGGAATTAGACTGGTGTCCTAGAAGTCCACAGAGAAATCACCCGCAGGGCAGAAGGGCGTCGGCAGCCTTATATCCAGTCCGTGACTCCACTCAGCCAGTCATCCTCATTAGGCTCAGGTGCCTAATAATCAGGCTCATTACCTTCCTTTACCAGAATAGGGAGTCCACCAGACTCCACCAGGGGAAAATGAACTCACAACAGTACCTCCCCCTTGAGGAGGGGTCACCGAACCCTCAACCACGCCACCAGGTCGATCAGGGTGAGCCCGATGAAATGCACGCACCAATCTTTTGGCATGAATATCAGAGGCAGAGACCCAGGAATTATCCTCCTGACCATAACCCTTCCACTTAATCAAATACTGGAGTCTCCGTCTAGCCAGACAGGAATCCAGTATTTTCTCTACCTCATATTCCATTTTACCTTCAACCAATACAGGGTCTGGAGGTGACACCCCAGGAACAACTGGTTCAACAAACCTCTTCAACAAGGACTTATGGAACACATTATGGATTTTAAATGTGACAGGAAGAGCCAAACGAAAAGAGACCGGATTAATAATCTCCAAAATCTTGTAAGGTCCAATAAATCTAGGCTTAAACTTAGGAGAAGCCACCTTCATAGCAATATTTTTTGATGATAACCACACCATATCACCAATCTTAAACTGGGGACCAATGGTCCTATGTCGATTGGAAAACCATTGGGCCTTTTCCTGGGAGAGAGATAACTTATCCACCACTTGGTCCCAGATCTGGTGCATTCTCTCCACCACAGTGTCAACACCTGGGCAGGCAGAAGGCTCCACCTGCCCTGAAGAAAATCGAGGATGAAACCCAAAGTTACAAAAAAAAGGTGACATCAAAGTGGCAGAACTAGCTCTATTATTTAAAGCAAATTCGGCCAAGGGCAAAAATGAAACCCAATCATCCTGATCAGCGGAAATAAAACATCTCAAATACGACTCCAAGGTCTGGTTTGTTCTCTCTGTCTGCCCATTGGTCTGAGGGTGAAAAGCAGAGGAGGAGGACAACTGAATTCCCAGCTTGGAACAGAAAGTCCTCCAAAATCTAGACACAAACTGAACTCCTCTGTCAGATACAATGTTCTCAGGAATCCCATGTAAGCGAACCACCTGTTGCAAAAACAGGGACACCAACTCTGAGGAAGATGGCAACTTAGGGAGTGGTACAAGATGAACCATCTTAGAGAACCTATCACAAATCCCTGATTTCTTATCTATTCTCCAGAGTTAAAGGTGCTTGCTGGTTTACAAAGC
This sequence comes from Dendrobates tinctorius, assembly GCF_039654945.1. Classification (NCBI taxonomy): domain Eukaryota; kingdom Metazoa; phylum Chordata; class Amphibia; order Anura; family Dendrobatidae; genus Dendrobates; species Dendrobates tinctorius. The sequence goes on from NW_027361750.1 coordinate 7,001,406, forward strand.
TTGACCTCAGGGGGGCGTATAATCTTATTCGCATTAAGCATGGGGATGAATGGAAGATGGCGTTTAATACTCCGGAGGGACATTTTGAGTACCTGGTGATGCCTTTTGGGCTCACTAATGCCCCTTCTGTCTTCCAGTGCTTCATGAATGATATTTTCCGAGACTTGGTGGATAAATTTTTGATCATCTATCTGGATGATATTTTGATCTTTTCCAAGGATTGGGACTCTCATGTGGAACATGTTCGGACTGTGTTCCGGATTTTGAGGGAGAATTCCCTGTATGTCAAGGGATCGAAATGCCTTTTTGGTGTACAGAGGATTTCGTTTTTGGGATTTATTTTGTCTCCGTCAACTATTGAAATGGACCCGGCCAAGGTACAGGCCATTTATGATTGGGTTCAGCCCACTTCTTTGAAGGCCCTCCGGAAGTTTTTGGGTTTTGCTAATTTTTATCGTAAATTTATAGCTAATTTTTCTGGTATTGCCAAACCATTGACTGATTTGACTAAGAAGGGTGCTGATGTGCTGAATTGGTCTCCGGAGGCTGTTTCTTCCTTTCAGGAGCTGAAGCGAAGATTCACTTCTGCTCCGGTTTTGCGGCAACCTGATGTCTCACTCCCATTTCAGGTAGAGGTGGACGCTTCTGAGATTGGTGCAGGAGCTGTTTTGTCCCAAAAAGATCCTGTAACATTTAAAATGAATCCCTGTGCTTTCTTTTCCCGAAAGTTCTCCCCATCCGAACGTAACTATGATGTGGGGAATCGGGAACTGTTAGCCATTAAATGGGCATTTGAGGAGTGGAGACATCGGTTGGAGGGAGCTAAACATCAAGTCGTGGTCCTTACTGACCACAAGAATTTGATTTACCTGGAGTCGGCCAAACGCTTGAATCCTAGACAGGCTAGGTGGGCCTTGTTTTTCACACATTTTGATTTTGTTGTCTCTTTTCTTCCGGGCACTAAGAATGTCAAGGCAGACGCACTCTCTAGGAGTTTCTTTGCTGATTCTCCTGTTGTGACCAAGCCTGCTACCATCTTAGGTGAGGGGGTCGTTCTTTCTGCCATCTCGCCCGATTTGAGACGTGCTCTGGAAGAGTTTCAGGAGGATAAACCTGAGCGTTGTCCCATTGGAAAATTGTATGTTCCTGACCAGTGGAGGAAGAGAGTGATGTCTGAAGTTCATTGCTCTGCATTGGCTGGTCATCCAGGTATTTTTGGTACTAGAGATTTTGTGAGTCGGTCTTTTTGGTGGCCCGCCTTGTCTCGTGATGTCAGGAATTTTGTGCAGTCCTGTGGGACTTGCTATCGGTCTAAACCTTGTTCTCGCTCTAGTGGGTTGTTGATGCCTTTGCCGGTGCCCAGGAGGCCATGGACCCATATTTCAATGGATTTTATCTCTGATATGCCTGTCTCTCAGAGAATGACTGTTATTTGGGTGATTTGTGATAGACTCTCTAAGATGGTCCATCTTGTACCACTCCCTAAGTTGCCATCTTCCTCAGAGTTGGTGCCCTTGTTTTTGCAACAGGTGGTTCGCTTGCACAGGATTCCTGAGAACATTGTATCTGACAGAGGAGTTCAGTTTGTGTCTAGATTTTGGAGGACTTTCTGTTCCAAGCTGGGAATTCAGTTGTCCTTCTCCTCTGGGTTTCACCCTCAGACCAATGGGCAGATGGAGAGAACAAACCAGACTTTGGAGTCGTATTTGAGATGTATTATTTCTGCTGATCAGGATGATTGGGTTTCATTTTTGCCCTTGGCTGAATTTGCTTTAAATAATAGAGCTAGTTCTGCCACTTTGATGTCACCTTTTTTTTGTAACTTTGGGTTTCATCCTCAATTCTCTTCAGGGCAGTTGGAGCCTTCTGCCTGCCCAGGTGTTGACACTGTGGTGGAGAGAATGCACCAGATCTGGGACCAAGTGGTGGATAAGTTGTCTCTCTCCCAGGAAAAGGCCCAGCTGTTTTCCAACCGGCATAGGACCATTGGTCCCCAGTTTAAGGTGGGTGATATGGTTTGGTTGTCATCAAAGAATATCGCTATGAAGGTGGCTTCTCCAAAGTTTATGCCTAGATTTATTGGACCTTACAAGATTTTGGAGATTCTTAATCCAGTCTCTTTTCGATTGGCTCTTCCTGTTACATTTAAGATCCATAACGTGTTTCATAAGTCTCTGTTAAAGAGGTTTGTTGAGCCAGTAGTTCCTGTGGTGGCACCTCCTGACCCGGTAGTGGTTGAAGGTAATGTGGAATATGAGGTTGAGAAGATACTGGATTCTCGCCTGGCTATACGGAGACTCCAGTATTTGGTTAAATGGAAGGGTTATGGCCAGGAGGATAATTCTTGGGTCCCTGCATCCGATATTCATGCCAAAAGATTGCTTCGTGCCTTTCATCGGGCCCATCCTGATCGCCCTGGTGGCGTGGATGCGGGTTCGGTGACCCCTCCTCAAGGGGGAGGTACTGTTGTGAGTTCATTTTCCCCTTCACCGTCGATGTCTGATGAACTCCCTCTTCTGGTGAAGGAAGGTAGTGAGGCTGATTACCAAACACCTGATCTGGTTGATGATGACTGGGTAGCAGGAAATTCTGACTGGATATAAGGCAGCCGACTCCCTTCTGAGTCGCTGATGATTTCTCTGCTGGATTCTTGGAGACCAGTCTGATTCCTGCTTCCCAAAGATAAGTTTTTGCCCTGCTATTAAACTTATTAGTTTTGTTTCCCTTGTTTTTTGGAGTTCAGACATCCCCGGTCGGGGGTGTGCTGAGTTCCATTTTTGTCTCTGATCAGTTTGTCTCTTTGCTCTGTCTTCAGAATTTACCTGAGTGCTGATATAGTCTTTTTGAAGTCCTAGCGACTTCAGGGCCTGTTTTTCCTATCAGATGGTTGGGACATTTTTTGGTAGGGTTTTTTACAGATTGCAGACAGCAGCTTTTCTATCCTGTCCTTTTTAGTTAGCTTGGGCCCCATCGTTTGCTCAACCTATCTTTCTATCTGTTAGTGTTTTCATCTTGCTTCACCGTCATTATATGTTGGGGGCTGCCTATTGCTTTGGGGTCTGCTCTGGGGCAGTTTAGATTTCCCCTTTCTTTCTTTAGGCCTATTTAGTTCTCCGGCTGTGATCGAGGGGTCTAGGGCATCGTAGGAACCCCCCATGGCTACTGTTAGTTGTTGTGGATAGGATGAGGGGTCTGCAATCCGATAGCTACCAACCTCTCCGGTTTTCTGGACTTAGCTTGTATTTTTGTTTTTTCCTCCTTCGGTGACTCATTCATAACACAGGGAGCTGTTATGAATGGGTCACCGAGGAGGAAAACTAAACAAGCTAAGTCACAGAAAACCAGAGAGGTTGGTAACTATGCAGATTGCAGATCCCTGATCCTAACCACACAACTAGCAGCAGCCGTGGAGCGTTCCTACGATGAATCTAGATGCCTCGTCACAGCCGGAGGACTAAATAAGCCTAAAACAAGAAAAGGAGAAAACTAACTGCCCCTGAGCAGACCCCAAAGGAATAGACAGCCCCCACACATGTATTGATGGTGAAACAAGATGAAAACACAAACACAGGCAGGGAAATAGGCGGAGCAAACAATGGGGCCCAAACTAACTAGAAAGGATAGGAAAGGAAAGACACTGTCTGCAATCTGCCCAAAAAACCTTACAAAAATAATGTACAACACTTCTGATAGCAAAATTAACCCTGAAGTCACTAGACTACTCCCACTGTATCAGCACTCTGAAATATTCTGAGACAGAGGAAAAAGAGGTCAATCTAATAAGGGACAAAAAGCAAATTGGCAAATACAGATAAATAAGATTGTAAATTCAGCACAGCCCCAGTCGGGGCTGGCTGACCACACAAAAAACTGAATAGACCAACAAAATCAAGTGTGAACATTAGCAGAAACACTTAGCTTGAGATGACTGGAACAGAGCTGAAAACCAAGTCCTGAAAAGCCAGAAGGAATCACCAGCACCAGAATAGGGCGTCGGCTGTCTTAAATCCAGTCTGAGATTCCAGAGATCCAATCGCTATCCTCATCATCAGGTGGCCGATCTCTACTAATTAAATCAACCTCACTACCTCCTGTTACCACCAGAGGGAGCCCGGAAGGAGAACTCACAACTGGTAGACCAGAAAATGAGTTCACAACAGGGAGCTGATCGGTGAGGAGCTCCATAGGAAGAGCTGATCTGTGAAGAGGGAAAGGACAAGAGCAGAGACGGAGAGACTCTAGGGAAGCTAAAATACTGCATATAGCAGACCCCTGAGTGAAGGGCTAATAAAGAGAAAAGGGACATCAGAGTCCTAGGCTGACAGGAACTCTACGCCCTGATAGCTGAATCTGAAAGTACAGAGGATTGTAAATTCCTGTGCACATTGAACACCTGAGGGCACGTCAGCGAATAAGGATCCCGGGGCCGACGGTGAAGAGAATGGTACCCGTGGAATAGGCTCACGCTGACAGCCGTACAGGTTAGTGAAACCATCACGAATAGAGGGTCGCAGCATAGTTATATACAGCGGAAACCCACACACAAAGCGCCGAAAGGAAGGTCCTAAATCCCCACCTGGCAAGGTGGATCCCCTGAATGCCTCCAGGTGAGCCGGACTCATTCCATCACCTGTATGTGGTACTCTGGACTGCAACCTATTACCAGTAAAAGGTAAAGAAACTGCACCTCTCTGTGTCTTGCTCTCATTTATCTGCATCCCAACATTTATAGCCATTTTTACTATTTATGTAACATCTTTGCCCTTGGACTACAGCCCTATCTGTGGAGGGCTACAACATCATAGCTGCGCCCAACATCCATCCCAGAGAAGCAACACCGCAGCACTGGTCACCTCTGACTAGAATACCACAGGTGGCATCACGTATTTCACCATCTAATATCTTTATTTTCATTTTTACCACACAACTTTCCCCTATTTTATTACTGGACACCTCTGAGCCACAGACCAGGTCGCCGCCGCCATGACACCATCCTCCATGGAAGTCGACGGGTCCGATACCGAGTACCCACAGGTCTTGCGGTGCGCTCCACATGCAAGCGTTCATTGAGTCCAATAAGGGTTTGAAATTGAGATCAAAGAGGTCTCTGACGCACTTAATTTAATGCCTAAGTATTTTAAACTTCTAGTTTGCCAGGCACAGGGAAAATTGGATTTGAGACTGTCTATGGTATGATTGGGAAAGCCCAGGCTCAACACCTCAGATTTAGCCTCATTCATTTTAAAATTAAAGAGTCTGCTGTAGCTGTCCAGAATTCTCATTATAGCAGGCATTCCCCGAAGAGGCTTAAATAATACCAGCAATAGGTCGTCAGCAAAAGCCGCTGTTTTATAGTGGGTGCCTTGAATTTGCAGGCCTTCCACCTGCAGACACTGCTGGACAACTTGTAGGAGAGGCTCCATTACCAATATAAAGAGCAATGGGGACAGAGGGCAACCCTGCCTTGCCCCATTTAATATCTGAAATGAGTCCGTGAGGGAGCCATTAAGCCTGATCCTTGCTGTGGGTACCGTATACATTCCCATGATTGCGCTTATAGATGCGGGGGGAAGCCAAATTTTATTAAAGTCTCTTGTAAGAACAACCAGTCTACCCTGTCGAACGCCTTTTCAGCATCTATACTCATTAACGCAAGTGGTATGTTACGCAGTTTTGCATATTGCATTAGATGCAAAATTTTGTAAGTATTATCCTTTCCCTCCGTCCCTTTCACAAACCCAGATTGATTTAAAGAGATTATTAGATGCAACACAGCCGCAACTCTGTTAGCCATCATTCTTGCATACAATTTTGAATCCGTATTGAGCAATGATATTGGCCTATAACTGCCACACTACTTCGGGTCTTTCCCTTCTTTATAAGTCGGTGAGATCCTGGCCTCTAGAAATTGTCATGGAGCCTCTTCACCTCTTTGAAGAGAGTTGCACATGTTAAGGAGATGGGGGAGTAGAGCTTCGGGAAAGGATTTGTAGTAGTATACTGTAAAACCATCTGGCCCAGGGGCCTTCCCTTTTGGGCAGCTCGACAGGGCAGACTGGAGCTCCCCGAGAGTAAATGGCCTGGTGAGTTGTCATTGCTGAGGAGTAATTAATGTGCTTCTGATTAGGCGATCACCTGAACCAAATCTTATTTAACGAAGGAAAGTATAAAAAACCCTGCTGTGGTGTTCACAATTCTTTTGCAATAGGACAAGCTGGATGGCAAAACAAGTGCTAGCAATATCCAAAAGTAATAGGAATGAAAAAATAACTTTTAACTATGCCAAAGGAGTTGAAAAGAGAAATCTTTAGTAAGGAAAAGGGATCAATTCTGTCTTTACTAGCAGAGGAATACAGTGAGCATAATGCTGCCTCCATCCTTAAAATTATAAGATGGTAGTCCATTACAACAAGGTCAAGCAGCAGACATTGGGGACAACAAAGCTACAGACCGGCAGAGGGCGAAAGCGACTCTCAACTGACCGGGATGACCACCCTCTTATTCAAATGTCACTCAGCAACTGCAGGATGACATCAAATGACCTACAAAAGAATGGCAAATGGCTGCTGGGGTGAAGTGCACAGCAAGAACAGTTTGTAACAGGCTTCAAGAGGCAGGGCACAAGTCATGTAAAGGTAGAAAAAAGCCTTTCATCAGTGAGAAGCAAAGGAGAGCCAGGCTGAAGTTTGCCAAAGACCATAAGGATTGGACCATAGAGGACTGGAGTAAGGTAATCTTCTCTAATGAGTCTAATTTTCAGCTTTGATCAACTCCTGGTTGTCTAATAGGTAGACGGAGACCTGGAGAGGTGTACAAGGCACAGTGTCTTGCACCCACTGTGAAATTTTGTGGAGGATCGATGATGATCTGGGGATGCTTCAGCAGGGCTGGAATTGGGCAGGTTAATCTTTGTGAAGGACCTATGAATCAAGCCGCGTACAAAGTTATCCTGGAAAAACAGTTGATTCCTTCTGCTCAGGCAATGTTCCCCAACTCTGAGGACTAGTTTTTCCAGCAGGACAATGCCCCATGCCACACAGCTAGGTCAATCAATGTGTGGATGAAGGACCACCACATCAAAACCCTGTCATGGCCAGCCCAATCTCCAGACCTGAACCCTATTGAAAAGAGGAAGATGCATAGTCACAAGCCATCAAACAAAGAAGAAATGCTTAAATTTTTGTACCATGAAGCTGTGATTAAAAATCACAGTTATTCCACAAAATATTGATTTCTGAACTCTTCCTGAGTTAAAACATTAGTATTGTTGCTTCTAAATGATTATTAACTTGTTTTCTTAGCATAATTTGAGGTCTGCAAGCACTGCATTTTTTTGTTATTCTGACTATTTCGCACTTCAATTGGAAGACATGTTGTCAGTAGTTTATAGAATAAAAGAGCAATTTACATTTTACTAAAAAATATACCTATAAAGAAAAAAATCAGGCAAAATGAAAATTTAGCAGTGGTCTCTTAATTTTTGCCAGAGCTGTATCTAACAAGGCATCTTAGAGAAGTACCACCTGCATAGATATAGCAACACAAGCATCTCCAATTATAAATGTGATCTATGTGTAATTCAATGATTCTTTACATCAGGTCCTACATTGAAATTTTCCTTAATATGAAGTAGTTAAACGATGGACATCCATTACAATGTACCGAAGTTTATGAACTATACACTTCTTAACAGTGAAATTGCAACACCAAAAAGAAAAAGTCATGAAATTATAGAAATCACAAAATCGATAGACTTTGTAATATGTAAATAATGAAAAAAATGGAAACAAAATATTTTAAAAAATCTCGATTTATTCAGTATTGAGTATGAGTGCCAAATGCAGATATACACGTACTTATGCATGTATTCCATTTCATCCTTCAGTCCCACAAATGGATACTAGAGGCTGGAAAGGAGATTTATCAACTTCAGTGATGAGTCTCGCATTTGGCTTTGAGGCATTGATAATGTATTGGACAATGCCATGAAGAGGCTTTCACAAGGGAATATCACTGGTCCTACTTGTGGAATTATGAGGTAGGGTGGAATAAAGTAAAATAATGTGAAGGGGGGCACAGGAGGTGTACGGTGTTTTGCTGTGGGGTTTGTTTTTTACTCACTGTATTCATTACATGACAGTTTTGCAAACACTGGATGTCTGGACCACCCTTTAAAGTGAATGGGGTCCGGGTTTCAGGTGTCTGTCCATCTCTACTCTTGTGCTACTTCCAGATAGGCTAACTACTTGGTATTACATAGAACCAGTGGAGTTGACATTTCTCCAAGGTTTCCCAGCAGCCATTTTTCAACACACCAATGCCAGGCCGCATTTACTCGTGCTACTGTGAGCAGCCTGCATGGCTTAAACATGCTACTGTGTCCTGCAGTCTCCAGACTTATCACCGATCAAGAACATCTGGGACTGGCATACTGGATTGATACATGCTGAAAATTTTGCTTCCATTTTTAAAAAAAATTGTTTCCATTTTTTCACAATTTGCATATCATTAACACGTCTATGTGTGGCGCCCCTGAGGCTGAGTCGCCACAGAGGTACTGCACCTCCTCCTGAGGTGTGGTGCCCCACCATCCAGGTAAGTTGGAGGCTCCTGACCACGCTCCAACACTCGCACCCCACACAACAGAGTAGTTCAGCAAAGCCACATTGCGGCTCTTTGCTTGGAGAGTAGCAGAGCACCTTTGGTGGTTCCCTGCTTGGAACACGAAACATGCTGGGAGGCAGGTGGAGTTGAGAATACATAAAAGAGCAGGAAGGTTTAGAATTACAGGTCAGTCTGGGAGAGGAAGCCACTCAGAGAGGAGTGAGGAAAGAAGATCCCTGAGAGAGGGATGGAGGAAGGAGGTGCTGCAGCAGACCTGAGTGACCTGGGTCTGCTGGCATGGGAAAGGAAAGAAGGAGAAAGACATTGAACTGAAACCTGATCTTCCATAGGAGAGAGATTAGTACGGAACGAAGGAGTAAAAGGGAACAGAGAGGACATGGGTTAGAGGAAGAACCCTGCCTAGAAGTTCTAATCGCAAGGCCGGGGCCCGGTCCCCGAGGTTGTATGGACACTAATGGTTCTACAGCAGACACCGGTGGAGTAGTGGGCTGTAAATGCACTACTCCCATCTAAGACTTGGGGGCACAACAGCAACTTGGATAGTGAGCCAGGACTCAGGAGTAGAGAGTCCCCGAAGCAGGCTACAGCTGTCTGTCGTACAAGTAGAGTTCTTGGGAACATCTGTCAGGAAGCACTCCAGTGTAACTCAGTACCGGGACTACTTCACGCTTAAGGGCGCTATAGAGGAGACGTTCAGAAAGGCACATGTTGGCGGAGCGTTGGAAGGGAGCATTCCATCTTGCCTGGAGGTTGACTGAGTCCCTGACCCGGAGGACACGGCACGGAGGCAGGCACCTGTGTGTACTACTGACTGTGAGTAAAGCTTTGGAACTGCAAGCCCTGGTGTCCTCCATTCATTCTTGCGCCAACGCATCCAGCCCCGCTACACCTGGGTACCAGCTTCTACACCGCTTGTGCCTCTCCTCTGCCCCCACATCTACACTGCCCTGGGGCTACAGCTCCACCTGTGGGGAGCTTCACCATCTTGGCTGCAACACACCACCAGCCCCAGAGGATCTGCATGCAGCGTCGGCCTAACACCTTACTTGCTGAACACCACAGGAGGTGTCACAAACTATTCATTCAAACCATTACATTCCCCCATTACTTGGGCGCCCAGGGCCACGAACCGGGTCCCCGCTGCTGTGACACATCCCGCTGATACCGGCCCGGTACTGAGTACCCCACAGCCCTGGGAGGGCGACCCATATGCATCCTCTGATTTTCATTATTCCATGACTTCCATGATTGATGATCCTGTCAACAATAAAGCAGCTTATAAACTTGTTGGAAAAAAAGCTAACAAACATCAAAATAGAAAAGAATTCCACTTTCCTTATTTCCTGTCTCTTGCAGCTGTTTCTTCAAGTTAGACCATCTGCACATCAGCTGACTGCAGAATAAATAGGTAGTGAGAAAGTTGACAAAGTCTGCAACAGATGTACAGCAGAGGTTTTACATTCTTCCTGAGCACCATGGAAATTGTGGTCCATCAGAGACATAAAGATCAATGACTTCACACAGGATTAACTGTTGTAATTTAATCACACATCACTCCTCTGCAATGTTCATCATAACAGCCTATCCTTCTGGAAGCATTGTAATTTTTCATTCAAGAAATGTTTTGTTTACTGGTTTATATCACAGATGCTTTCTAAATTTAAGGCTCTTCTAAATCACTAATTACAAGAAGATGGAAACATAGTGTGACAGTTCTCACCTGTGTTTTTTCCTGCAATTATTGCATTGGCAAAACGGTTGGTAGGGAGAGATGAGTGAACTTTGAAGGTTCAGTTCGGATTCACCGAATGGACCACCGTTCGCCAAATGGTTTGCCGATTGGTTCGCCGAACGTATCCGAACCCTATTAGATTCAATGGGAGGAAAAACCTAACGCATAGACAACACCTTAAGCGGTGACAAAAAGCTTACCAAACAGCTAAAATTAGGGGCAGACACCAAGAAAAGTGGCATCAATTGACCCACAGTAGAAATTTGCAAATAGCACAGCAGCAGTCAGCCATGAGCCATTCATGTGGTATTAGGGTCTGACCCAGCATTTACAGCTTGAAATTGAAGTTTTAATGAGGACCTGGTGGTTAAGGGAGTGGTGTAAACCTTCTTAGCTGGGAGACCTCACACCTCATGCAACACCTCCAATTTTTTTTTTGTTCCAGCCACACTCAGATGGCACAAACATAAGTTTCATAGACTACTATTGTTAAAAAATGTAAGACTAGTAACACAGATATTGACTGAAAGTAAGTGCAGGCCTGCCTGTCTGGCAGCTCTACTTACACGGGCAACCCACCAACTGGAGACCCAACTTTGAGTCTCCACGTTTAAAAAAAAAGTTTCACACAGCACAAAAATAGCTTCAATTTCCAGAGTAGAAACAGTATAATTGCCCTCTAACACACCTTCTACTACACACAAAGCAACAAAAGGAGACCCAACTTGGAGTCTCCACATTTCAAAAAATAATTGTCACACAGCACTAAAGTGGCATCAGTTTCCACAGAGCAGCAACAGAATAATGGTGCTCTGAGACCCCTGCCACTACAGGCAACCTACCAGATGGAGACCCCACTTTGTGTCTCCACATTTGAAAACAAAAATTGTCATGCAGCACTAAAATGGCTTCAATTTCCACAGTCTAGATGTAGTATAATAGGCCTGTAGCACAACTTCTGCTACAGGCAAAGCAACAAAAGGAGACCCAACTTGGAGTCTCCACATTTCAAAAAATAATTGCCACACAGCACTAAAGTGGCATTAATTTCCAGAGTAAAAAAAGTATAATGGAAATCTGACACACCTTCTACTACAGGCAGTTCACCAGATGGAGACCCAACTTGGAGTCTCCACATTACACCGGCAGCAGTAGCAACAGCAGGCACAGAAGACACAACAAAGAAGGCACAGACTGCAGTAACACAACATCAATACATGACACTAAAAACGACACTATCGCCTAGTCTGCCCAATCTGTGACTGGGGTGCAAAAGTCATTGGAGATCCATGACTTGCTCATTTTGATGAATGTTAGGCGGTCTTCACTTTCAGGGGACATCTGGATGCGCTTATCCATCAGGACACCACCAGCAGCGCTGAAGACAAATTCCGAGAGAATGCTGGCTGCCCGGCATGACAAACCCTCCAAGGCGTGACAGATGAGCTAAGGCCGCCACTCTTCCATTTTAGAAGACCAAAATGCAAAAGGGTGCCCATGGCATTGATATTGAGCTCCAGACAATTCTGCACATTCCTTTCCATTCTTTCACGTGTCAGACTTGTACTCTGTTCTGCTGGTGCACGGGCTGGTGTAAAAAATGTGTTAAACGACTCACAGAAATTGCTTATGCCACTTACGCTGCTGCTGCTGCTAATGCTTTTGCGACACCTTGATGTTCCGGAGGATGAACGTCTAAAACTGCAATGCACACTGTGTGCCTCACTGCTGTCTTGGCTAAAACCATCTGGCTAAATTTACTCTTGTGCCATTGATCTAACAGATTGGCAACCCAGTGGCCAGCACTATTTATAATCCTAAAAATACGGGCATCGTGTTGAAGATAGTGCAGCAAGAAGACACTCATATGTCGGACGCTTCTATGAGATTCAAGTCCATGTTGTGTTGGTGGCGATTGTAACACTCAAGGTTGCTTCCTCCATCCCCTCCTGCCAAACAAGGACAACAGAGAGCGGATCATTATCCTCTTCATCTCCTGACTATTGAGCGTCCATTACCTCATCCTCCTCCATTTGATCCTGGTCTCCTGCATCTTCACTAACTGTTTGTCTTTTACCATGAGCCCCCTTGTTCGCTGTAATCCACCCTCCCATGGCAACCGCCTGTGCGATGACAGACCAGAAGTTTGAGATATTGTTATCACTTTCACATCCTCCTCTGCTTCCAACTCTTTCTCTGGGACCATCACCTCCTCATGCAGATTATTCAAAGTGTACAGGCTATGCAAAAGGACATACTGCACCCGGGGTTTGTCACTGTTGCCACAGCTGCTGCACCATGTGCAGCGTGGAATTCCACTATGTTGATTGATCTACTTATTCAGTCTTAAACGCTTTGCAGAAAGTGCAAAGCCAGACAGAAATCATGAGGAGGGTCATTCATAGCCCCCCAAAGGCTGCAACTGCCAGGCCTCGTTAAAATACTGAATATTGCAAACACTTTATGTGCTGCTGTCATCTGGTGGTGTAGAAAACTGTGGGCTAATCCAGGTTTTATTCATTTTTATGAGAGTGAGCCTGTCTGCATTCTCTGATGACAGGTGAAAGCAACTGTCTGTTATGACACCTCGAGGGCACTAAAAACACACTCAGAGAAGATGCTAGAAGCAGGGCAGTACAAAACCTCTAAGGCATAGAGGTACAGCTCATGCCAGGTGTCCAGCTTTGAAACCTAATAGTTGAATGTCACGGTGGAATTAAGAAGTACGCTGGTTTTGTAGGACAGTTAGTTCTTGACTATCTTTAAAATCTTTTCCCTCCTTATAAAAAATACCTGGTCATCAGGCCCTGGGAGCTTAGCTGGTGTCATGAAATTGTCCCACACCTTTGATAGTGTACTCCTGCCTCTGCTTTGTGTCTCTGTAGCCTCTCCTCCTTGGTTATGCAAGGAAGCTTGCCACTTGCTGCTAGAGTTGACTGATGAGATTTTTTTCAACATATTTTCTACAATGGCCTTCTAGCATAGCACCATTTAAAAATACCTCTCCACCTTAGGAAGAAGAGATGTAATGTTCTCTCTGTAGCATAGGTCTAGTAGGGTGAACAACCAGTACCCTTTTTTGGGCCAAGATAAGTGTAACACAACTGTCACAGGAAAGGCAGTGCTGCATAATGTCAGCCATATGTGCCAAGCTCCATACAGCCAACACTTCCCTGTGTCAGGAACACCGCACTGCACTTGCTCACTGAGCCAGTGCGCGTGTCCTGAGTACAAACACAGTGCTCAAAGATTCCTGTGGAGCAGGGCAGTAGCAGTGAAGATGTGTGCTTCAGACTAACAGGACCTGAAGCACGTGACTGCTAGAGGCGTGACCTAAGCTCCACAGAGCTAGGAGCTGCAGGGAAACTCCTAGAAAGGTAACTATGGGACAAGTTACCAAGGGGCATAGACAGGGACGTAAACCAGATCAAGCTGGGGTCAAAGCACGAGATAGCAGGACAGTACCAAAGGGTTAGACAGAGCGGATAGTCAGGACGTAGCAATAGATCAGAAAACCAGAACGGTCATTAGACGGTACAATAGGGGCAAACGGTAACAGAGTGACGATAGCCAAGCCAAGAGGTCAGAATTGGAGAAGACAATAGTACCAAAACGTGAGACAGAGAACAGAGTGAGGGGACATACCGGGTCATACACGGGAATCAAACAAGCAATGCAGTATTCAAGCACACCAGGGGTCAGACACACAGTCAGAATAACAGTATAGCTGACAGGGAATCCTAGTCTGGAATGAGTATAAATACCCCTTCCAGATCCAAAGGGAGGCCAGCAAAATTAACCCTGAGAAACCAGGACATTAACCATGTCCTAACCATGACACCCTGTCTTCAACATAATGACTCTCCACATCCTCCTCCTTCTCTTCCTCCTCATACCCATCCATGCAGGAGAGACGGGGCAAAGGTTGTATGGCTACTAGCCTTTATTGTGCTAGCCATATGCTCCTGTTCCACCTCTTCCTTCTCCTCAGCGTCCACCTCCTCATTGATACCTAATCCACACTGAGCAGTCGAGATGAGGCTGGGCTGGGTAGTATATCCCTGTCTCATGTCTTTCTCTATATCCATTTGGTCCACATGCAAAGCTTTGTGTTTCATTGTGAGCAGCAACTGTTTAAGAAGCAGGATAGTTGTGCTGATTATGGCATCATCACCGCTCACCATTTTGTGGAGTCCTCAAAGTCTTGGAGAACCGCAAAAATGTCAGACATCCATGTCCACTCTTCAGTTGTTATGTATGGAGGCTGCCCAGAATACCGAAGGGCATGCTGGAGTCGGTACTCAACTACTAGCCCCTTCTGCTCACAAAGTCTTGCCAGCATGTGCAGTGTGGAGTCTAGCGCATGGTGACGTTGCACACCAGTAGGTGAGCTGGCACTTGCATGTGCTGCTGCAGAACTGCCAGAGTGGTGGCAGCTGTATCTGATGTGCAAAAATGGGCGCTGATGCTGTTTACCTTGACAAGAAGCTCTAGCAAATCTGAGTATGTTTTCAGAAACTACTGAACTACCAAGTTGAGCACATGTTCTAAGCATGGTATGTGTGTGAGCTTTCCAAGCTTCACAGCCACCACCAGGTTATGCCCAATATCATACACGACCATGCCTAGTTGGAGGTTCAGTGGCAAAAACCACGGATCTGTCTGGTCTGTTATTTCTTTAAGTAACTCTACCGTAGTATGTGGTTTGTCAGCATAGCCTGTTTCTGCTTCACTGAGGCAGTGCTGCAGAGCTTTTGTCTGATATGGATGATGTGTTGTGAGTAGTGTTGAGCGATACCCAAAAATATCGTATCGGATGGTATCGCCCGATACGAAAAAAATATCGGGTATCGCCGATTCCGATACCGGAAGTCCCATTCAAGTCAATGGGACTTCCGGTATCGGAATTTAAAAAAGCCCTTTATTTCCTTGTTGGCTAATTCTACATAATTGAAAACAAATAAGAATCATGTAGAATGTATTGTGGGAGGTGGAGGAGACATTAAAGGCATAGTGGTTTATTCAAATCACATGGCATAGCATTAATTCCAATTTTTTTTTTCAAGACGTTCGGAGTTAAAAAGATATTGACTATGTTAACCTTTTTTATATTTTGTCAGATATGTATGTTTCACAACTTCCATGCTCTTCACCTTCTTTTGTACTTCTCCCACACTTTCTACTTCATGATCCGCAGCAGTAGCATTTTTTTCATCAACTTTTTCTTCACCTTATTCATCTTCTTCTTCTTCATCTTCTTCCCATTAATTTTTTTTTCCATTCTTCATATTCTTCTTATTCAGCTATTATTAATTTTAATATGCTATTTCTTCATCTTCTTCCTATTCTTCTTTGTCTTCATTTTCTTATGGTGACAGGCATTCCTGTAGTACTTATCTATAAAAGTTATAAGATTACACCTTACGTTCTGCCTGTCACTAAAGATTTACAACAGGATTTGTCCGCGTTCAGTTTGGCCTGCAGCAGCAGGCATTTTCCAGAGGCACCACGAGGAGGAACGGACTCACCCCCATTTACTGCTTAGTCTTCTTCTGCTTATAATTTTGATTTCTTCTATGCTGATTTTTAGTCTTATGCTTAATGTTCTTCTGCTTTCTGTTCTTCTGCTTTTGCTTCTTCTGCTTCTTGTTCTTCTGTCTTTTGTTCTGTATCTTGGTGGTTGTCTTCATGTTCTTTGTCCTCTAGGTCTTATTATTTAGGGTCATATTTCTGGTCTTCTTTGGTGTGGTCTTCAGGGTCGTCGTCATCAGGGTCGTCGTCATGGAGATCAATAAGGATTACCAAAGACAATTTCAAAAAGCTTGATCTTGGAAATGTAGCAGAAGGTACAAGAAGGCTGAGAAACTGGCGAGAACCAGCAGACAGTGCTGGCACCCGGATGGGTAGCAGAAGGAACAAGAGCCAATGGCACTACCGAGGACCAACTGACGGTGCTGGACCACGGTTACTAAGCAGAAGGTACCTGTGCTAAAAAGCACTACCAAGGACCAGCTGACAGTGCTGGACCTCGGATACCGAGATGGAGGCACCTAGGCCAAAGGCTGTGGCGAGAACCAGCAGACAGTGCTGACACCCGGATGGGTAGCAGAAGGAACAAGAGCCAATGGCACTACCGAGGACCAACTGACGGTGCTGGACCACGGTTACTAAGCAGAAGGTACCTGTGCTAAAAAGCACTACCAAGGACCAGCTGACGGTGCTGGACCTCGGATACCGAGATGGAGGCACCTAGGCCAAAGGCTGTGGCGAGAACCAGCAGACAGTGCTGGCACTCGGATGGGTAACAGAAGGAACAAGAGCCAATGGCACTACCGAGGACCAACTGATGGTGCTGGACCACGGTTCCTAAGCAGAAGGTACCTGTGCTAGAAAGCACTACCAAGGACCAGCTGACGGTGCTGGACTTCGGATACCGAGATGGAGGCACCTAGGCCAAAGGCTCTGGCGAGAACCAGCAGACAGTGCTGGAACCTGGGTAGGTAGCAGAAGGTACCCATTCAAAGCAAAGTAGCCGCAGTTACCGAAACCCACAGTCCTACAGGGGGTCCATGTCCCATTGGCACTACGGATCCAGCCTTCAGTGCCAGTTCCCGCAGCCCACATAGGAGTCACCTAAACTGCAGGCACCGTAGAGTCGGCTAACCCGGCTGCAAGACGACAGGACAACGGATTGGTGGCATAGTGACCTTGACACTACCCGGAAACAGCAGGCGTGCTGAAAACAGGCTGGGCAACAGGGAGTACCCGTGCCAAAGACACTGCCGAGAACCAGCTGACGGTGCTGGAACCCAGATGGGTAGCAAAAGCTACAAGAGCCAATGGCACTACCGAGGAACAGCTGACAGTGCTGGACCACGGTTACTAGGCAGGAGGTACCTGTGCTAGAAAGCACTACCAAGGACCAGCTGATGGTGCTGGACTTCGGATACCGAGATGGAGGCATCTAGGCCAAAGGCTCTGGCGAGAACCAGCAGACAGTGCTGGAACCCGGGTGGGTAGCAGAAGGTACCCATTCAAAGCAAAGTAGCCAGGCCGCAAGCCGGCCGCAGTTACCGAAACCCACAGTCCTACAGGGGGTCCATGTCCCATTGGCACTACGGATCCAGCCTTCAGTGCCAATTCCCGCAGCCCACATAGGAGTCACCTAAACTGCAGGCACCGTAGAGTCGGCTAACCCGGCCGCAAGACGACAGGACAACGGATTGGTGGCATAGTGACCTTGACACTACCCGGAAACAGCTGGTGTGCTGAAAACAGGCTGGGCAACAGGGAGTACCCGTGCCAAAGACACTGCCGAGCACCAACTGGCGTTGTTGGAGCCCAGGGACAATCAGGGTGCAGGCCGAGGCCTACTTGGTGCCAGTTTTTGATTGTAGGCTACAACAGAGTGTCAACGTGCTCCAATTAGGCATCTGTCTCCACTCTGTTTCCAGGATTTCACCTGACCACCAACACCGCCAGTTTATGCGTACTGCAGCCGTCTGCCCAATCCACACGTGTTGCTGTGTTACTGGGGTTCTGTAATGTCGGCAGAGCCCCTGATGTGTGTCTGCCACTGTCTCCTGCTCTGTCCACATTTCCACCGCTTGCAGTGGGAAGGTGGACAGCGCAGGAGACAGTGGCGAACACACATTGGGGGATCTGCTGACGTTACAGAACCCCAGGAACACAGGAACATGTGTGGAATGCGTGGACAGCAACTGTGAGCAGGAACTGGTGGTGTTGGAGGTCAGGGGAAATACTAGAGACAGAGTGGAGACAGAGGCCAAATCAGAGAATGTTTAAATCTGAAATAGTTACAATTTGGAGGCAGCAGCAGTTTGCCCTCCACACAGCAGGGGATCAGCTGACGTTACTGACCCCCACTTTCACATGAACAAGTGTTTTTTTCTGTGTGGACAGCACTTCCGAGCAACAACTGACGATGTTGGAGCCCAGGGATAGTCATTTTGTAGGCTGAGGCCTACTTGGAGGCAGTTTAAGATAAGACGTTGTTTGAATTTGGAGGCAGCAGCAGTTTGCCCTCCACATAGCAGGGGATCAGCTGACGTTACTGACCCCCACTTTCACATGAACAAATGTTTTTTTCTGTGTGGACAGCACTTCCGAGCACCAACTAGCGTTGTTGGAGCCCAGGGACAATCAAGGTGCAGGCCGAGGCCTACTTGGTGCCAGGTGTAAAGCTGAGGTATTTGGACTTTGGAGAGAGCAGGACACTTTGCCCTCCACACAGCAGGGGATCAGCTGACGTTACTGACCCCCACTTTCACATGAACAAGTGTTTTTTTCTGTGTGGACAGCACTTCCGAGCAACAACTAGCGTTGTTGGAGCCCAGGGACAATCAGGGTGCAGGCCGAGGCCTACTTGGTGGCAGTTTTAGATTGTTTGTAGGCTACAACAGACTGTCAATGTGCTCCAATTAGGCATCTGTCTCCACTCTGTTTCCAGGATTTCACCTGACCACCAACACCGCCAGTTTATGCGTACAGTAGCCGTCTGCCCAATCCACACGTGTTCCTGTGTTACTGGGGTTCTGTAATGTCAGCAGATCCCCTGATGTGTGTCTGCCACTGTCTCCTGCTCTGTCAACATTCCCACCGCTTGCAGTGGGAAGGTGGACAGCGCAGGAGACAGTGGCGGACACACATTGGGGGATCTGCTGACATTACAGAACCCCAGGAACACAGGAACATGTGTGGAATGCGTGGACAGCAACTGTGAGCAGGAACTGGCGGTGTTGGAGGTCAGGAGAAATACTAGAGACAGAGTGGAGACAGAGGCCAAGTCAGAGAATGTTTAAATCTGAAATAGTTACAATTTGGAGGCAGCAGCAGTTTGCCCTCCACACAGCAGGGGATCAGCTGACGTTACTCACCCCCACTTTCACATGAACAAGTGTTTTTTTCTGCGTGGACAGCACTTCCAAGCAACAACTGACGATGTTGGAGCCCAGGGATAGTCATTTTGTAGGTTGAGGCCTACTTGCAGGCAGTTTAAGATAAGACGTTGTTTGAATTTGGAGGCAGCAGCAGTTTGCCCTCCACACAGCAGGGGATCAGCTGACGTTACTGACCCCCACTTTCACATGAACAAGTGTTTTTTTCTGTGTGGACAGCACTTCCGAGCACCAACTAGCGTTGTTGGAGCCCAGGGACAATCAGGGTGCAGGCCGAGGCCTACTTGGTGCCAGTTTTTGATTGTTTGTAGGCTACAACAGACTGTCAACGTGCTCCAATTAGGCATCTGTCTCCACTCTGTTTCCAGGATTTCACGTGACCACCAACACCGCCAGTTTATGCGTACAGCAGCCGTCTACCCAATCCACACGTGTTCCTTTGTTACTGGGGTTCTGTAATGTCGGCAGAGCCCCTGATGTGTGTCTGCCACTGTCTCCTGCTCTGTCCACATTTCCACCGCTTGCAGTGGGAAGGTGGACAGCGCAGGAGACAGTGGCGAACACACATTGGGGGATCTGCTGACGTTACAGAACCCCAGGAACACAGGAACACGTGTGGAATGCGTGGACGGCAACTGTGAGCAGGAACTGGCGGTGTTGGAGGTCAGGGGAAATACTAGAGACAGAGTGGAGACAGAGGCCAAATCAGAGAATGTTTAAATCTGAAGTAGTTACAATTTGGAGGCAGCAGCAGTTTGCCCTCCACACAGCAGGGGATCAGCTGACGTTACTGACCCCCACTTTCACATGAACAAGTGTTTTTTTCTGTGTGGACAGCACTTCCGAGCACCAACTAGCGTTGTTGGAGCCCAGGGACAATCAGGGTGCAGGCCGAGGCCTACTTGGTGCCAGTTTTTGATTGTTTGTAGGCTACAACAGACTGTCAACGTGCTCCAATTAGGCATCTGTCTCCACTCTGTTTCCAGGATTTCACGTGACCACCAACACCGCCAGTTTATGCGTACAGCAGCCGTCTACCCAATCCACACGTGTTCCTTTGTTACTGGGGTTCTGTAATGTCGGCAGAGCCCCTGATGTGTGTCTGCCACTGTCTCCTGCTCTGTCCACATTTCCACCGCTTGCAGTGGGAAGGTGGACAGCGCAGGAGACAGTGGCGAACACACATTGGGGGATCTGCTGACGTTACAGAACCCCAGGAACACAGGAACACGTGTGGAATGCGTGGACGGCAACTGTGAGCAGGAACTGGCGGTGTTGGAGGTCAGGGGAAATACTAGAGACAGAGTGGAGACAGAGGCCAAATCAGAGAATGTTTAAATCTGAAGTAGTTACAATTTGGAGGCAGCAGCAGTTTGCCCTCCACACAGCAGGGGATCAGCTGACGTTACTGACCCCCACTTTCACATGAACAAGTGTTTTTTTCTGTGTGGACAGCACTTCCGAGCACCAACTAGCGTTGTTGGAGCCCAGGGACAATCAGGGTGCAGGCCGAGGCCTACTTGGTGGCAGTTTTAGATTGTTTGTAGGCTACAACAGACTGTCAATGTGCTCCAATTAGGCATCTGTCTCCACTCTGTTTCCAGGAATTCACCTGACCACCAACACCGCCAGTTTATGCGTACAGTAGCCGTCTGCCCAATCCACACGTGTTCCTGTGTTACTGGGGTTCTGTAATGTCAGCAGATCCCCTGATGTGTGTCTGCCACTGTCTCCTGCTCTGCCCACATTCCCACCGCTTGCAGTGGGAAGGTGGACAGCGCAGGAGACAGTGGCGGACACACATTGGGGGATCTGCTGACGTTACAGAACCCCAGGAACACAGGAACACGTGTGGAATGCGTGGACGGCAACTGTGAGTAGGAACTGGCAGTGTTGGAGGTCAGGGGAAATACTAGAGACAGAGTGGAGACAGAGGCCAAGTCAGAGAATGTTTAGATCTGAAGTAGTTACAATTTGGAGGCAGCAGCAGTTTGCCCTCCACACAGCAGGGGATCAGCTGACGTTACCGAACCCCACTTACACATGAGCGAGTGTTTTGTCTGTGCGGACAGCACTTCTGAGCACCAACTGGTGGTGTCGGAGCCCAGGGAAAATCAGGCAGTAGGCCGAGGCCTACTTGGAGCCAGGTGTAAATCTGAGGTTGTTTGACTGTGGAGGGAGCAGGACACTTTGCCATACACACAGCAGGGGATCAGCTGACGTTACCGAACCCCACTTACACATGAGCTAGTGTTTTGTCTGTGCGGACAGCATTTCTGAGCACCAACTGGTGGTGTCGGAGCCCAGGGAAAATCAGGTAGTAGGCTGAAGCCTACTTGGAGCCAGGTGTAAATCTGAGGTTGTTTGACTGTGGAGGGAGCAGGACACTTTGCCATACACACAGCAGGGGATCAGCTGACGTTACCGAACCCCACTTACACATGAGCGAGTGTTTTGTCTGTGTGGACAGCACTTCTGAGCACCAACTGGTGGTGTCGGAGCCCAGGGAAAATCAGGTAGTAGGCCGAGGCCTACTTAGTGTCAGTTTGCGATTGTTTCTAGACTACTACTAACTGTCAACGTACTCCAATTAGGCCTCTGTCTTCACTCTGTTTCGAGTATTTCCTCTGGCTTCCAACCACGCCAGTTGCTGCTCTGAAATGCCGTCTGCACAACCCACACTTGTTCCTGTGTTACTGGGGTTCTGTAACAGCAGCTTCTCCCTAGAGGTGAGTCAGGCAATGTCTCCTGCTCTGTCCACATTTCCACTACAAGTAGTGGGAATGTAGACAAAGCAGGAGACATTGCCGTGCTCACCTCTGGAGATGAGCAGATGTTACAGGACCCAGGTAACACAGGAACAAGTGTGGATTGTGCAGACGGCACTTGAGAGCAGAAACAGGCGGTGTTGTAGGCCGGAGGAAATACTCAAAACAGAGTGGAGACAGAGGGCAAATCAGAGAACATATTAAATCAGAGGTAGTCAGAAGTTGTAGGCAGCAGAAGAGTTTGCCCTCCACACAGCAGGGGATCAGCTGACGTTACCGAACCCCACTTACACATGAGCGAGTGTTTTGACTGTGCGGACAGCACTTCTGAGCACCAACTGGCAGTGTCGGAGCCCAGGGAAAATCAGGTAGTAGGCCGAGGCCTACTTGGAGCCAGGTGTAAATCTGAGGTTGTTTGACTGTGGAGGGAGCAGGACACTTTGCCATACACACAGCAGGGGATCAACTGACGTTACCGAACCCCACTTACACATGAGCGGGTGTTTTGTCTGTGCGGACAGCACTTCTGAGCACCAACTGGCAGTGTCGGAGCCCAGGGAAAATCAGGTAGTAGGCCGAGGCCTACTTGGAGCCAGGTGTAAATCTGAGGTTGCTTGACTGTGGAGGGAACAGGACACGTTGCCATACACACAGCAGGGGATCAGCTGACGTTACCGAACCCCACTTACACATGAGCGAGTGTTTTGTCTGAGCGGACAGCACTTCTGAGCACCAACTGGTGGTGTCGGAGCCCAGGGAAAATCAGGTAGTAGGCCGAGGCCTACTTGGTGGCAGTTTGCGATTGTTTCTAGACTACTACTAACTGTCAACGTACTCCAATTAGGCCTCTGTCTTCACTCTGTTTCGAGTATTTCCTCTGGCTTCCAACCACGCCAGTTGCTGCTCTGAAATGCCGTCAGCACAACCCACACTTGCTCCTGTGTTACTGGGGTTCTGTAACAGCAGCTTCTCCCTAGAGGGGAGTCAGGCAATGTCTCCTGCTCTGTCCACATGGAATGTAGACAAAGCAGGAGACATTGCCGTGCTCACCTCTGGAGATGAGCAGATGTTACAGGACCCAGGTAACACAGGAACAAGTGTGGATTGTGCAGACGGCACTTGAGAGCAGAAAGAGGCGGTGTTGTAGGCCGGAGGAAATACTCAAAACAGAGTGGAGACAGAGGGCAAATCAGAGAACATATTAAATCAGAGGTAGTCAGAAGTTGTAGGCAGCAGAAGAGTTTGCCCTCCACACAGCAGGGGATCAGCTGACGTTACCGAACCCCACTTACACATGAGCGAGTGTTTTGTCTGTGCGGACAGAACTTCTGAGCACCAACTGACGGTGTCGGAGCCCAGGGAAAATCAGGTAGTAGGCCGAGGCCTACTTGGAGCCAGGTGTAAATCTGAGGTTGTTTGACTGTGGAGGGAGCAGGACACTTTGCCATACACACAGCAGGGGATCAGCTGATGTTACCGAACCCCACTTACACATGAGCGAGTGTTTTGTCTGTGTGGACAGCACTTCTGAGCAACAACGGGCATTGCTGTAGCCCAGGAAATAAAGTTCAGGTCATAGAAACATGAACACAACAGGAGACCTGGAACCTGTTGCCAGCCAATTATTTATTCTGGAAGTGGACTGGCAAATTCAGGTGAGATCCAGGCCTTGTTCATTTTCAGAAAAGTAAGCCGGTCAACATTATCGGCCGATAGTCGCGTGCGACGGTCTGTTACCACACCACCTGCAAGCACTAAAGACACGTTCCGATAATACACTGGCAGCAGGGCAAGCCAGCACCTCCAATGCATACTGGCTAAGCTCTGACCATGTATCCAGCTTAGAGACCCAATACTTGAACGGGGAAGAGCCGTCTGGGAGAACACTAACAGGGCAAGACAAGTAGTCTCTCACCATCTGACGGAAACGTTGCCTCCTGCTGACTGGAGCCGTCTGTGATGGTGTAGCCGTTTGTGGCGGTCCCACAAAACTTTTCCACATTTGGGCCATACTGGCCTTGCCTTGTCCTGCGGCACTGCCTCTGCTACCTATTTGTGCAGAGCTTCCTCCACTGCCTCTACCCACATGGCTGCTTTGAAAAGCACTACCAGCAACACTTGCGGGGGGAATGGAGAACATGATGGCCTGCACAAGTGTTTCTTGGTACTCCCGCATTTTTCGCTCCCAGTTCAACTGTGGTATGAGGCTTTGTAAGTTGTCCCGGTAGCGAGGATCTAGGAGGGTGTACACCCAATAATCAGCCGTGTGGAGAATGTTGGCGATGCGGCGGTCATTTAACAAGCACTGCAGCATGAAATCAACCATGTGCTGCAGACTGCCAACTGGACCGGAAACGCTGTCCTCAGCTTGAGGCAGCATCTCTGCCTGCTCAGCATCACCCCCCTCGCTGTACACACTGACTACTAGAGCCTTGTGTACCTCCCTTCTCTGGAGAGATGTGTTCCTCCTCCATTGACTCCTCGTCATCCTCCTCACTAAGTGTCCCCTGCCTGGGCCTTTGTGTGGAAGCACGTTGCGCAGACTTGCCAGAAGCAGATGGCATTTCTGACTGCTCATCCTCGACCTCTTCAAAAACCTCCTCATTTAGTGCTTGTAAGGTTTTTTGAAGCAGACAGATGAGGGGGACAGTCATGCTGATTAGTGCATCATCTGCACTGGCCATCCACGTGGAGTCATCGAAGCACGCAAAACTTGGCAGATGTCCCTCATAGTGGCCCACTCAGTGGTGGTGAAGTGTGTCCGGCGCACAGTGCGACTTGTTTGCGCCTGATGCAGCTGGTACTCCATTACTGCTGCCTGCTGCTCACACAACCGCTCCAACATATGTAACGTTGAATTCCACCTATGATGCGATGTTCTGGCAGGCAGAATCGGCATTGCAGAGATGCAATGCGCGATCTTGCCATGCTGGAACGCCGCAAGTGAGCACACTCTAGGCGAACCTTGTGCAGCAGTGCATCAAGATCCGGATAGTCCCTCAGAAAGCTCTGCACGACCAAATTGAGCACGTGTGCACGACATGGTATGTGAGTGAGGTTGCCTAGGCCAAGAGCTGCCACTAGATTTTGGCCATTGTCACTCACTACCAAACCTGGCTGGAGATTCGCTGGCACAAACCACACATCGCTCTCCTGCTTGATGGCATTCCAGAGCTCCTGTGCTGTGTGGCTCCGATTCCCCAAAGAAATTAATTTAAGGACGGCCTGTTGACGTTTGGCCACACCTGTGCTCATATCTGGCCTAACAGGCTCACGCAGTGCTGATTCCGAGGAACTAGAGTAGGAGGAAGACTCAATATGTACAGACTGCATTCCTGCAATCCTTGGAGTTGGCAGAATACGTACAGAGCCACTCTCCAGATCTGTACCCAGCTCCACAACATTGACCCAATGGGCAGTGAGGGAAAGGTATCGTCCCTGAACATGGCTACTGGTCCACGCATCGGTGGTCAGGTGGACCTTGCTACTGACGGCGTTTAGTAGCGCATTTTTAATTTTTCCCTCCACATGCTTTTGCAGGGCAGGGACGGCTTGCCTGCTGAAATAAAAGCGGCTGGGCACATTGTATTGTGGAACTGCCAATGACATAAAGTTCCGGAAGGTGTCAATCTCCACCAGCCTGAATGACAGCATCTCAAGGGCCAGTAGTTTGGCAATGCCGGCATTCAGAGCCAGTGCTCGGGGATGGTTTGCCGAGTATGGCCGCTTTTTCTCCCATGCCTGTGCTACCGATTGCTGGTGAGTGGCCTGGGAGTGTGCTGATGACTGCGAACGTGGTTCAGTGGGTGGAATTTCACTGGGTCTCTGGACAACAGTGGCAGTGGTTCTTCCATGGCGTTCCAGTGAGGAAGCTGAACCAGCTGTGTGTGAGCTGGAGGAAGAGGCCCCAACACGAGCTGAAGAGGTGGTAGGTGCTGCTGAAGGATGGCCTACATCTTCAGTGTGTCTGTGTAACTCCACCTCGTGCTTGGTACGCACATGTTTCCACATATTTGTGGTATTGAGGTTGCTCACATTTTTCCCTTGTTTCACTTTCTGATGACACAGCTTGCATTTGACAAAGCAAATGTCATCTGCAACTGTGTCAAAAAAAAACCACGCACTGCAAGTCCTGGGAGCGCCTGTTTTGTATTTTGGAAGAGGATTGCTCCTCACGGGTGCCATAGTGGAGGCTACAGGCAACCAAGTCTGCCCCCGCCCTCTCCCTCCTCTTTTGGCCATTCGGGGAATCTCTTCCTCAGAGCTGCTCCCACCACCTTCCTGTGGCTGACGCCATGATGGGTCAAGGACCTCATCATCTCCACTCCCCTCTTCAAGCACCGACTGGTCCTGGGTTGTCTCGCCAGCACCGTACGCACCAGAAATTGGCAACTGAGTCTCATCATCATCAGATGAGCACTGAGGTATGCTGACAATAGGCACTGGCCCACCCGCCTCTTCAGATTCAGAGGGACAAAGCAGTTGCGCATCACTGCATACTCCCTCTTCTTCACGCTCTAGAATGCTGCTTGGCTGGCCACCTCTTTCCAAGCCAACAGATTCTGAGAACAGAAGTAAAGATTGAGATGGCTCCTGTCCAGGGCTCTCAGACTGCCTGGGCAATTTGGCAGGTGGTGAAGAGACAGATGGTTGCTCTTCAGTGCTCTGGCCTTGAGAGGATGCGGAAGTCATTGAAGTGGATGCGTTAGCTGCCATCCATCCGACAACGGCTTCAATTTGTTCGTCACGCAGCAGTGGGGTATGGCGAGGTCCTACAAAGCTGCGCATGAAGGACTGTTGCCTGGTGAAAGTGGGGGATGCCGGGTCACTGGTGGTCGCAGCAGACACCGAATCCCCACGTCCTCTATCTGCTGAATCCCCCCGTCCTCTCCCTGCTGAAACTCCACGGCCACGAACACGTGCCTTACTCCCTGCCTTCTTCATCTTGGTAGACTGATAAAGATAGGCAGAAAAGTAAAAAAGTGGTGGCTTAGTGTTCTTATTCCTGAACACCTGCTAACCAGTATAAGAAACACTAATTTGGCTAAAAGTGTGTGTACTACACTTTAATATGATCTAATATGGCCTAGACAACTGTAAAGTGGAGTGTTTGGTGAACTTTATTTCCTTTTTTTTGGGGGGGGGAAAGAAAAGGATGTGACCAAAGTTTGAAAGCTATAGTATCACAAACTTTTTGGAGCGATTACAATGCAGGAAGCTAACCTACAATGCAATTGATGAGGCTCAAAAAAATAGGGTGATACTAGTCTAGCTGGCCCTGAAGGGCACAAGCCAGCAAAAAGGCTCCTCTATCTAATCCTATATAGTGTTTGCAACCAACCAATGACAATGGATGTGGTTGGAAGCACACTAATATAGGAGCAAAAATCTGGCTAAATTAGCTGCAAAAAAAGGACTATGTATGAGGCAGTGACGCACGCTGAGCGGACGACAGCTAGCGGTGGCTGTAGAACACACTGCAACGTGAGCTGCACTCACACACAGAGAAACCTATCAGACAGCCAAAAACAGTGCAGAGAAATGGGCTATGGCACTGAAAGGCTGCTGAAAGGCTCTGCTGGCCACTCCTTTAGTGTTTGCAACCAACGTATATGGATACGTATGGAAGCACACTATACAGGAGAAAAAAAAAGCAGCAATAAAAGAAAAATGTGTATGAGGCAGAGACACACGCTGGGCGGCCTACAAGCAGACGTGCCTGCAGGACACACTACACAGCGTGGGTCTGCACTCACACAGCCCTTGCAAACAGCTATTAAAACAGCGCTGCTGGGCTACAAAAATGCTACAGTGGTGGATTATGTAGCCTGGGTAGAGCAATAGATATTTTTGATGATCGCTATTTCTAACTGTCCCTCACAGTCTTCAACAGCAGCCTGTCCCTAACTGAATTCACAGCAGAGTGACCAGAAATGGTGGCTGCAGCGGTTTTTATAGTGCATCATGACATCATTTCAGCAGCCAATCACAGCCATGCCAGTAGTTAACATGCCTACATGCCTAACAAGATGTGCCCACACTTCTGAGGATCCCCATTGGCTGAATGAAATCGAGCGGGCTCCTAGCATTATGGGAACTTCCGATTCCGGTATTCGATATGAAAAAAGTATTGGTACTAAGTATCGGAATTCCGATACAGCGAATATCGGCTGATACCCGATACTTGCGGTATCGGAATGCTCAACACTAGTTGTGAGATAAGACATTGGAGATGGAGGATGAGGAATAGCAGGAGGGGGTGCAGGAACTTTTGTAGGAAGTGAAAGAAACCCTGAGAGAATTAGGGCCAGCAATCCTCGGCGTCAGGCGTACATGCGCTGTGCAAGGGTCTGACTCAGCCTCCACAATGTTCACCCATTTTGCTGTCATGGAAATGTAGCATCCCTGGTCATAAGCGCTTGTCCACATGTCGGTCATTAAGTGGATAATACCAGTGACTGCATTAGTAAGGCCACAGGTGATTCCTGTGTATGTGCTGGTACCATGTGGGGACACCGCACACGGAGAAAAAGTGGAGGCTGGGAACCGAGTACTGAGGGATGGCTGACTCCATGAGTCGGTGGAAAATTTGTGTCTACCAGCCTAAATGGCAAGATTTCCATGGCAAGCAGCCGGGAAATCTGCCCATTTAGCATTTTGGCATGTAGGTGGGTGGCTGGGAGCTTTGTTCCAAGGTCTGGGGTAGGAGCAGCTGAACACCATGTTGGGACAAGGTTTTGGAAGTGTCTGATGATGGTAAGTCAGAATGTACAAGGATGGGTGCAGGGCAGGACGCATCTGTGCCATTGTTTTGGAGAAGAGTTTGGGAAACTTGTAGCACAGGGGAAGAGTCAGTGTTGTCACCCAATGACACAAATTGTAGACCCAGTTGCTACAATGATCAGCATGCCTCCTGAGGAAACTGGGTGAAATGCATGTTAGTGTGCTGGGCTACAAACTGGCCGGTTCTATACTATGTAAGTTTATATTTATATCTATTTATTATGCTAAAACATTTATATTATATGTAGCCCACTGTGGACTATATTCTATGGATTCTATTTTCGACTAAATACCTTGTGCAGCCACCAGTGTGATCATTTTAGCACTTCGCTGAGTTAATCTGTTTTAAATTTCCCTTTTTAAATATCTTATATGTATTAATAAAGTTCGTGATTTTTAAGACGTTTTTGCAGCACTTTTTTCTTTTAAATTATTGAATGATCAGGATGAGAAAGTGAAAGGGCTGCATTTTGAACTAGTGGATTAAGTCATGAGTGCTGCATGTATAATGTACCAGGTGTAAGTTGTTTCCCAAATTGGTGAGTTTTTACCATTTGTGTGTGTGGATGGGCGGTTGTTGGTTCACATTTGCAATTGCTATGAACCCTTAGGCTAAGGAAAAGCCAGAGGTGTAACTTGAAGCTCCTGGAACCCAATGCAGAATATGCATCTACCATAAGAGTGGTGGACAATTGCTATCGCATTCCTACCCTTGAAGGCACCAGTCCCATCTTGCGAATAGCACCCGGTGTTGGTATATAGTGTGTCATGTATAATGTGTATTTTTGCTAGTAGTGCATAGTGCAGGATATCATAATGTAAGGTATTATAAATGTACAATTTATAGGAATGTAGATAATTAACTGTAGCATAGGTATTGAAGATAGGGTAAGTTAGGATGGTGTTAATGTTTGGGACTAGCCCACTGTGAGAGGTGTTAGTGTTACTGAAAGAGACAGAGTTCCTGTTAGTTAGTAATATAGGGTTTGGAGTGTCTGCAGAGCAGAGCTGCATGAATGGGTGACCCCAAGAGATAGGAAAATAAGCACAAAATATAGTGTGATCTTGTAGAGAACTGACTGACGAGACAGAGTGGCATTCTGCAGAGGCATCTTTGAATAGGATGCCAAGTCACGAATCTCAGAGATTGTGACGTAGAAGGTAACAGACCTAAGGAAGACTGAGTATGAGAGACTAGTGGAGGTCACAAGGGCGAGGGTTTAAGGGCACCAGTACAGGAAGAAATAGGATGGCAAACCGAAGAGCTAGTAAGGAGACTTGCTGATCAGGACTGTAGCGTTACAGTTGGGTTGTGGCGGAGCATAGAGAAACAGTGTGCCTCACTAGCCCTGGAGTAAATTGCAGAGGAAGGATGCTGTATGCAAAATGCTTTATGCTATGAAGGAAACATCCATAAGACTTTGTACATAACCTTTACCAAGTTACCAGGCAGTAAAGAGCTTGTGTTGAAACAGAAGTTTCTCTCTTTGAACTGTAAAGCATAGGGTCCTGTGCAATTCCACATCGGCTAAATGTGGCCTGCAAAGGCGTGATACCCACACAGCACAAGTCCACACACCCAGCCAGGACCCACATTTTCATGTAGCGCGCCGGGGTGTAAAGGGAGACGATTGACCCACCCGTGGCTATCACGCCGCGCTACACTACCGTGCACCATTTACAATACTTATTATGTAGCCGAGGGACAATATGGCACTTCAAGCTTAAGGGACCCAGTTGCAATTTCTGATGTTAAACATCTAAAATTAACATATCTAACTTCAATAACCTGTATAAAAGCAGGCACCTGTGTGCACATAAGGAATTCCATCAATAGAATGTACTGTATAATAGATTAACTGGTGGGGAAAGATTAAACTTGATGGACCTGTGTTTTTTTTTCAACCTATAATATGTAAAAAAAATCAACCACCCCATATTTTAAGTTTAATTGCTGCCAGTGAGAACTTATGCACTTGTGTTCTGTTCTTGTCTGCACTGTCTGCTTCTAGACAGAATTGGAATCTACTAGAGTGATGTAGGAAAAACCGGCTGCAAAACAAACCACAATGGACAGTACATTCCGCCACTCCTATTAAACAGAATTTGTAAACTAAAGTCTTGCCAGGTTTGCCATATTTATTAATTTCCCATTTGTATTTCTGGAAATGATGTCTGGAATTTCTCTCCGCCTATAATTAAAGATGTCCTGTGGTCTGTGTGATAATGCAATACAACAAGGAAAGGATAAATGTGGAATAGGTTTAAAAATAACATGAAATTCTGTGGTTTCTGGCAAAAGCAGCTCTCCCGGATACGTTCTTTGGAGTACGTCATTATCTGGATTTTACTTAAATAACATAAGTAATAAAAGTTATTAAATGCGTGAGTAGCATGGGCAGGGCTGCATAACAAACAGAATGTGACACAGAACAGTTTTCTCAAACCCTGATAGAAAGTCATCATTTTTTTCATCCAAGTTTCTGTTTTCTGTAGCACTCTTCCGTTTTCATTTCTGACCCAATGCAAAAAAAAAACTGTTTGCAAATTATTCAACTTTGATACTCGCAGAAGGAAATCCACGTAAAGGGCTTTTAATACATTCATTAGCAACACAAAAAGTAAAGGAGACATCTTCAGTTCATGATCTGAGACATTCCTATGACCATGTGGTGTATATGCCTTAACGTTAAAATGCCTGCATTATGGTGATATAATGTAGGTGTATTACATATCAAAGTCACTTGAACAAGACACCATTAGGGGGCGGTGATAGAAGCAGGGTGAGTGATGGCAGTGCTGCCCCACAGCCTCTATCTTCTTCTTCTGAAACAAATCCTTATCAGGGGGCAGCACTGCTGTTAGTCACCCTGCTTTTATCACCACCACCTGATGATGTCTTGTTTAAGTGAACAATGCATTTTTCTGAAGTATTAAAGAACATCAAAATGTAAAAAAACTGTTATACTTACCTTACTACTCACCTCTCCATGCGCCTCTCTGTCACCAGTTTAATCCTCGCTGCATCTTAAAATCACCATGACTTGTGCTGAAATCCTGGCATCACACATCATTATTGCATTTCTAGTTCTCTTTTTTGCATGTCTTGCATTAATGCATGACGTTGCACTCTGTTGTTACTATTTAATAAAGTGGTGCATCCATTCTTTTTTTCTTAAATCCTGGCATCATGCTATCACTATATGTGTTGTGACCTTGCACGCACTTGCATGCACATTTAAGCCCAGTAAAAATGCTTGGGGTGACAGTGAGAAGAGCCCATTAATTCACCTCAGGTCAGCCAGGGACTCCGCGCAGCCTCACTGACGTCACTGGCTGACCTGAGGTGAACTAATGAGCGTGGGAAAAAATGCAGAAACTTTCCCACTCTCATTAGTTCATCTCCGGGCAGCCAGGCAGGCTGCGCATAGATGAAATAATTCATCCTGGCAGTGGCTTACATGGGGCTGGTCGCATTAGCACCAGTCCCTGTGTAAACTACTTAACCCTTTCTGATGGATTGCAGCGGGGGACATGACTGAGCAGCGGAGAGGTAAGGATATGGTTGCTTTTTTGTTTTATTTTTGTTACAGGTCAATGGCTTTTATTTGGATTAGGAGAGGAATACATTTTGTCAAAAACTAGGGGTCTTTATTTCATTAAAATAATTTTTAATTAATGTCTGTGTGCTTTTTAACCGATTAATAGTCTAGGGTTCATAATGGATTGGTGTCTTATTGACACCTCTCCATTATTAATCGACTTAATGTCACCTTCCAATTGCAAGAGGACATTAACCTATTCATAGTAACCCATTAGCCACCGCTACAGGGCAATGGGAACAGAGAGGATAAGTGCCAGAAAAGGCGCATCTTATAGATGCGCCTTTTCTGGGGTGTCTGGGGGCAGATTTTTGAAGCCGGGGGCAAAAACAATGGTCTCTCTCAAGGCTATTAAAATCTGCCCTCACTCACCTGCTTTACCTCTCTGGCTGCGATTTTGCCACTGGAGCCCACGCATTTTTTTCCAATGAATTAACCCATTAATTTCACACCTAGGCGTCCCAAATTTTACACACAAACACTAATTCAATTATTAGTCAGGGACATATAAAAAATACATTAAATGAAATGGCTTCCTGTATGTAAACCATGTGTCATTTAATGTCTGGTTTTAGAATAATTTTACAGAAGCCGGCAATTGATTTTGCAGCTATTCTGCTATGTAGAACTCTATGAAATGTAAATATATATATATATATATATATATATATATGTCTCAGTGACATGTGTGTATATATCTAATATATAAAGCTCAAGTGTGTGTATGTATGTATGTATGTATGTATGTATGTATGTGTGTGTGTATGTCCGGGATTGGCATCTGCACCGTAGCAGCTACAGCCACAAAATTTGGCACAGTCACACTTTTGGACCCCAAGAGTGTCCTAGGCTATGTTGTGAAGTGAAATTTTAACCCCGCGTGTTCCAATTCACCAAACAATTTTGCCCCTATCTACATAATGGGGAAAAAGTGTGTGTGTGTGTATCAAGCCCCGCACCTCATTATGATGTCATAATGGTTGCCATGGCAACACTGTTGTCATCATAGGTTGCAAGCCCCGCCGCTCATTATGATGTCATAATGGTTGACTATGGGATGGAGGATGCGTGATAGGTATATGGGCACAGGACTATAGGATGGAGGATGTGTGATGGGTGTATGGGCACTGGACTATAGGATGGAGGATATGTATGACGGGTATATGGGCACGGGACTATGGGATGGCGGATATGTATGATGGGTATATGGGCACGGGACTATGGGATGGCGAATATGTATGATGGGTTTATGGGCATGGGACTATGGGATGGAGGATGTGTGATGGGTATATGGGCATGGGACTATGGGATGGAGGATGTGTGATGGGTATATGGGCACTCGACTATGGGATGGAGGATATGTATGATGGGTATATGGGCACGGGCCTATGGGATCGTGGATATGTATGATGGGTATATGAGCACTCGACTATGGGATGGCGAATATGTATGATGGGTCTATGGGCAAGGGACTATGGGATGGAGGATGTGTGATGGGTATATGGGCATGGGACTATGGGATGGAGGATGTGTGATGGGTATATGGGCACTAGACTATTGGATGTAGGATATGTATGATGGGTATATGGGCACGGGCCTATGGGATCGTGGATATGTATGATGGGTATATGGGCACAGGACTATGGGATGGAGGATAATTGTAATTTGCTATAACTAACCACAGTTAGTTACTTGCCTGGGCAGCTCTGGGCTCTTCAGCTAGTATATATATATGTATATATCTATTCTTTCGCTTGGGATTTAACCTGTCATTGGGCTCCATTATATGTCCATTTTGCAAGCCTGCGAGAAAATTTCAGCATATGGATGCCATACGGATTACATGCGGATGCTTCCATGCGCAAAAAATGCAACCACACTTTGATTAAGGATTACATACGGATCACTATTTAGGGGACATTTCTCAGTATTACGCATTTAAAATACAGACCGTATTTCTCGTCGGTTAGTGTGACCCCAGCCTTAATGTGCACTCTGCACCCCATCTTGACTGAAAAAAAAACAGAAATGTAGGAATTTTTGCAAATTTATTAAAGAAGAAAAACTGAAATATCACATGGTCATAAGTATTCAGACCCTTTGCTCAGTATTGAGTAGAAGCACCCTTTTGAGCTAGTACAGCCTAGAGTCTTTTTTGGAATGATGAAACAAGTTTTTCACACCTGGATTTGGGGATCCTCTGCCATTCTTACTTGCAGATCCTCTCCAGTTCCATCAGGTTGGATGGTGAACTATGGTGGACAGCCATTTTCAGGTCTCTCTATTGGGCCAGTCAAGATTGGTCACAGAGTTGTTTCAAAGCCACTCCTTTGCTATTTTAGCTGTATGCTTAGGGTTATTGTCTTGTTGGAAGGTGAACCTTTGACCAAGTATGAGGTCCAGAGCACTCTGGAAGAGGTTTTCATCCAGTATATCTCTGTCCTTGGCCGCATTCATGTTTCTTTCAATTGCAACCAGTCGTCCTGTCCCTGCAGCTGAAAACCCCCCCATTGCATGATGCTGCCACCACCACGTTTCACTGTTGGGAATGTATTGGGCAGGTGATGAACAGTGCCTGGTTTTCTCCACACGTACCACTTAGAATTATAACAGAAAAGTTCTATCTTCATCTCATCAGACCAGAGAATATTATTTCTCATTGTCTGGAAGTCCTTCATGTGTTTTTTAGCAAACTCTATGCGGGCTTTCATATGTCTTGCACTGAGGAGAGGCTTTCATCGGGCCACTCTGCCATAAAATCCCGACTGGTGGCTTCCGGTGGTCCCAAACTTCTTCCATTCTAGGATTATGGAGGCCACTGTGCTCTTAGGAACATTGAGTACTGCAGAAATTCTTTTGTAACCTTGGTCTGATCTGTGCCTTATCACAATTCTGTTTCTGAGCTCCTTGGCCAGTTCCTTTGACCTCATGATTCTCATTTGGTCTGACATGCACTGTGAGCTGTGAGGTCTTATATAGACAAGTGTGTGCCTTTACAAATCAAGTCCTATCAGTTTAATTAAACACAGCTGGACTCCAATGAAGGAGTAGAATCCATCTCAAGGACGATCACAAGGAAATGAACAGCATGTGACTTGAATATGAGTGTCTGAGCAAAGGGTCTGAATACTTATGACCATGTGATATTTCAGTTTTTCTTTTTTAATAAATTTGCAAAAATTTCTACATTTCTGATTTTTTCAGTCAAGATCGGGTGCAGAGTGTACATTAATGAGAAAAAAAATGAACTTTTTTTGAATTTACCAAATGGATGCAATGAAACAAAGAGGAAAAATTTAAAGGGTTCTGAATACTTTCCGTACCCACTATATATATGCTATATTATGTACTATTTCACATTTCTTCTAATTTATTGTAATTATGAAATCTTCTAATGTGACCTTATTTATGAAGTGGATTAATTAGTGGTGAATGGATTTTATGCCCTTTTTACTTATCCTGGATACATTTTATTTTGAAATACTGTAGGGCTCGATTTTATTCCTTTTCCGTATCACCCAGTCCTTGTTTTAAGAATACAATCTTTTTGCATATTGTTCCGTTTAATGTAATAAAGATCATATTTGAATAGTCTCACTTCCTTATAGGAATTTAATTAATTTTTGGAGCTACTACTATTTCTTTACCTCTTAATGAATAAGGAGCATCTGACTTCTACTTGCCCCTCGTTAATACCGTCTCAGGGTCATTGTGTGCACATACCTACAAGCGTATTCAGCTGACAAGTGCTATCACTGAAAAAGAAAAAAGGTCCAGCTTTGCAAATTCAAGTCCAATTTATTGTTAAAAACAAGTCCAAAACAGAGCAAAAAATGGTGTGTTCACATGAGTAACAAGTAGTAGATTACGCGTTTCGAACAATAGCTTGTTCTTTCTCAAAAAAGAGAAAGAACAAGCTATTGTTCGAAACGCGTAATCTACTACTTGCTCTGTTTACTACATTTTTTGCTCTGTTTTGGACTTGTTTTTAACAATAAATTGGACTTGAATTTGCAAAGCTGGACCTTTTTTCTTTTTCCTTGGTTACTGCGTGAAGACTGCACGTGGTCCGGGCTATCCACTACACATGCCTTCAGGTGAGCTGGCCTTTTTTTTCTCTTTTTAAGTGCTATCACTGCCAGTGCAATGTTATACTACTGTTATTTTTTTTATCATGCTGATTTTGCATAACAAAAAATCACAGTGGCTCTGGCGATCGGACCACGTGCACTCATTCAAGTCTGTGGGTGCATGTAAAACATCAGACTGCACTCGGATGTCATCAAAAACAATGGAGAAGAAGGATAAATAAGGTTCTTCATCTTCTCCATACCTGTGATATGATTCTCTCATGTGACAAAATTGGATCATGCTAAACTGACACTCGGCTTAAACTCTGATCAGAATTTGAGTCGAGTGTCATTAGCATAATCGCCAAGATCCTCGCAGAAGAAAGAATCATCGTTCATATGACCGCAGCCTTAATCCACTAGTTTAGTGTTATGACTGATGGGTATACAGTATAGTGTGTATTAATCTGGCTACTACAGTGATATAGAATAAGTCATTGCAATATAACCAAATACTTTATGCTAAATAAAGAAATAACATCGTAAATAACACTGAATTTTAACAATCAAGGAAATTTGTATTTCTATAAAATTATCATGTGCTTCACAGCCGGAACATGTCTATAAATCATATGAAAAAGCAATTAAAATAGTCTCATGTTTTGGCTGGAAATATAAATGGATTAACATTATTTTTTAATATTTGGAAAGTTGCAGGTGCACGTGTAGCTAGTTACTGCACATCTGTCCTTCAAATTGGAAGCTGTGGTCTATGGCTCTGAGCACATGTGCTGCAGGATGCTCTTGGCCTTGAATACATTACTTCGAAAGAGACAGAAAAGAAACTGATTTGCTGTAAACCCTTCACTTCTCTGCTCGAGAGGATTAAACTGTCTCCCCTCAGGAAACAAAAGATACGGTTATTAAAAGCGGATTATACACAATGCGCGTATTGTATAGTTATAAAAGTGTACCATTAACAAGGGTTTAAACATTAATACGGCATAGACAACTTGAATCACACATTATTTGGGAATGTTGATACCCAGAGTGCTGGTTTTGGCACACATGCAAGTGAGGAACTCAAAAGTGTAGAGATGAAGTGAAAAGTGGCAACATTTCTGTTACAAAAAACATGGATGAGGAGGGAGGTATAAAAAAACTTTACCAAGTCAAATCTATTGGGGGTAAGTTTACTCTATGGAGGCCATAAAAATGGGTATTGTAATGGGGCTTAATAGGAGCATAGTTACTAAGAATGTGCCTCAATACATATCCCTTTCTCTATTTTTAAATGTTGGGAGTTGTGAGTTTTTAAATAACACTGTATGGGAAAAGTTATTTAAAAAAGATTTTGTACCGCTTGATTTTCACCAAAATTGTGATATTTTTACAAATAAATGAAATAAAGGAATCGGGCTAAGCAACAGCATATGTGAAAAAGACTAGGGTATACTAATAGATCACATACTGAACATGAGTCAACAGTGTGATGCAGCAGCAAAAAAGGCAAATGCAGAAGCATACAGTCTAGATCACGTGAAGCCATTATTGATCTCTACTCCTCTTTGGTCAGACCTCATCTGGAATACTGTGTCCAGTTTTGGGCACCACATTTTAAAAAAGACATCAACAAACTGGAGCAAGCTCAGAAAAGAGCAACCAGAATGGTGACCGGTCTGCAAACCCTGTCTTATGAGGAAAGATTGCAGGATTTGGGGATGTTTAGCTTGCAGAAGAGAAGACTGAGAGGAGACTTAATAGCTGTCTACAAATATCCCAAGGGCTGTCACATTGTAGAAGGATCATCTTTATTCTCATTTGCACAAGGAAAGACTAGAAGCAATGGGATGAAACCGAATGGGAGGAGACACAGATTAGATATTAGAAAAAACTTTTTGACAGTTAGAGTGATCAATGAGTGGAACAGGCTGCCACGAGAAGTGACGAGTTCTCCTTCAATAGAAGCCTTCAAACAGAGGCTGGACAGACATCTGTCTTGGATGATTTAGTGAATCCTGCTTTGAGCAGGGTGTTGGACCAGATGGCCCAGATGGCCCAGGAGGTCCCTTCCAACTCTACGATTCTATGATTCTATGAAACATCAACCTAAATTTACTACTAGCATAAAGTACAATGTGTCGCAAAAAAACACTCTCAGAATCACTGAAATATGTTTAAGCATTCCAGAGTTATTATGATATACAGCAAAATTACGCTAGTCAGATTTAAAAAATTGTGCTTGGACATTAAGGTCAAAGTTGGCTCTGTCACTAAGCGAATAATAACCTCATTGATAACAGCCAAGGTATGTAAGTACCGTATATGTAATTTTGTGCATGGAGCTAAAACGTGATTTATAAAGCATGATGCATTCTATTAAAAAAAAAAAAAAGAAAACTATTTAATTTTCCCTCATAAATTTAATAAATGTTATTAAATTAATTAGTGAATAAATAAATGAAGTGTACCTCTAGATGGTGTCACTGAAAAGCAAGTCAAGTTCAAAATATCATTCCACTTATGCATCAGTTCTTTACAAGGAAGGTATGATGATGAAGAATAGAGTAATATGTCGGTACATTATTCAGCCTTTTACCATTCTCTTTCACGACCCATCGTAAATGACTCGTGTTCATTCCTTCACTCTGATCCTTCACAAGGGTTACTGCTTACTTTACGCATGGGTAATTTCTCAAACACAGTACTTTATTTTTCTTCACAGATAAACGCCATGTCAGCATAATCCCCTGGCACTATGCAATGACCTACTTCTTTGTAGATCATTGCAAATCCAAATGGCGGCTTCAAAATAAACATACCCTAAACTGTATGAGGAATGTTTACTTCAATATATAACACCTAAAATTAGCTTTGATGGTTTCGAATATTTCAGCGACAGCTCCTTTATAGACTTGAATGGAAAGTTGAGCAATATATTTTCTGTTCCCTATGATATATATATAGATATAAGGAGGAGAAAATACCCTCTTCGAGAATTTGTTTCAGGTGAAAGTATTGGGTTTGCACTGGCAATATGAACCCAGCCTGAAAATATTATAGAAGTGTACAGAGTGCTGCACTCCTTCTCAAAACAAAGGGGTTATCACGAGGTATGCTAGGTGTTGATTTTTTTGTAGTTAGTTCTTCGCTTTAATCACATGGGAAATATATATGGTCTTTTGATATGAAACGGAATTTGCATATGTTCTTTGTTTGTGGGCTGATTGAACCTGACAATAATACTCAAGATGGGTAAGATGCCAGAGAAAGAGCACCTTATCTACTATATAATCGTCTAATTAGGTCTGCCTGTCTCTCTGTTTGTAGCAAAAATCCTGCGTCGCTGATTGGTTGCGGCCAGCCAATCAGCGCAGTCCGGTAGCGAATTGGCGCAGAATTCGAACGACGCACACCACCCCTACCGTCAGGAGATCTGGGCCGCTAGCCGCTGATCTCCCGACAGTTGCCACGGGTCATCTCCTGCCGCACGGAGGTCAGCGGCAACGTAGCTGGGAGATGACCGGTGCTAGCCTGATTGGTCGCGGCCGGCCGGACGCGACCAATCAGCGACAGGTGCAGTCCACCTGCAAATTGCCGCGGAATTTGAACCACGCTTTTCTGATTGTTGCGCCCAGCGACCAATCAGCGATATTGGCACGGAATTTAACCCTCACTCACAGCGCGACGTAGTTCACTCATCTTTACTGAGCAAGTTCTGTCAGTCACAGTGCCACATAGTTCAGTCACGTTTATATTTTACCAGGAAAATCTTGTGTATTCATTGCATTATTCTTAAATCTTCATAAATAAATTACATACATATTCTAGAATACCAGATGCGTTAGAATCGGGCCACCATCTAGTATGTTTATAAAATTGCATCTAGTTATATACCCACATGAGTTATTTTCCACAATATGACTTTATATAGCAGGAACCTTAGTTGTTTTTCCATCAGCTGAGAAACCTCTCAGAAGGAGTAAATAGATGCCTTAGAAGTGTTGTTAAAAAATGCAACACCTAGCACACCTCATGATAACCCGTTGTTTTTGAGAATGAGTGTAGCACTCTGCTCACTTCTATTATATTTTTAGTCTGGGCTCATATCGCCATTGCAGGCCCAGTTGTACCCCATATTATTTTTTTGGATCTTAAGGATATCATTTCCCTCTTGCATCTTGCAAATACACTCCACTGATGAGACCTCATGACTGAAAACTGGTTAGATGTGAAGGCAGTTGTGATGATACCATAAAAAGGTGAGGGCCTAAGACAGGTGAGGTGAGGATATTGTATCTTATTATTTTGATCCTTTCCTTGCCCTCAAAAGAATCCAGAAAGATGGTGGCTGGCTGGCTATCATTTTGCTGGTTTCATGAGTATCACATCTCAAATTTTTCAGATTCAGCAATTATTCTGGTGTACAGAGAAAAATCTTACAAAGGAATCTTTCAGTGTCCAAAAACTTTTAGATCCAACTGTTTTTTTCCCCAAGTATAAAGATTGTCTACAGAGACCAATATATGCCTTTTGAAGCTGTTCCTGATCCAGGTTCAGAACAACATACAACATGTTACACCGATATTACTGATGTAGTATGTAAAAGTAATGTAAAAGTTACTTATTTAACCCCTTACTGACCCAGGATATTTCAGTTTTTGAATTTCTGTTTTTTGTTCCCCTTCTTCCCAGAGCCATAACTTTTTTATTTTTTGGTCAATATGGCCATGTGAGGGCTTGTTTTTTGCAGAACAGGTAGTTTTGAATGACACCATTGGTTATCATATTGTATACTGGAAAACAGGAAAAAAATTCCAAATATGGTGAAATAGCAAAAAAGTGCAGTTCCACAGTTGTTCTTTGGCTTTTTTTTACCATGTTCACTAAATGCAAAAACTGACCTGCCATTATGATTCTCCAGGTCATTATGAGTTCAAAGACTCCAAACATGTATAGGTTCTTTCTTATTTAAGTGGTGAAAAAAAATTCCCCCCAAAAAATGGTGCTATTTTCCGAGACCTATAGTGTCTCCATTTTTCGTGATCTGGGGCTGGGCAAGGACTTATTTTTTTGCGTGCCGAGCTGACATTTTTGATACCATTTTGGTGTTGATACAATCTTTTTATCGCCCGTATTGTATTTTAGTGCAATGTAGAGGCAACCAAAAAAACGCAATTCTGGTGTTTTGAATTTTTTTCCCGTTACACAGTTTAGCGATCAGGTTAATTCTTTTTTTATATTGATAGATCGGGCGATTATGAAGGTGGAGACAACTAATATGTGTATATTTGATTTTTCTATTGTTTTATTTTGAATGTGGTAAAAGGGGGGTGATTTGAACTTTTTTGAATTTTTTCAATATTTTTAAAAACTTTTTTTCTGCATGCTTCAATAGTTTCCATGGGAGACTAAAAGCTGCACTACTTTGATCCCCTCTGCTACACAAAGGTGATGATCACATCACCTGTGTATAGCAGAAATGCTTATTTCCTATGAACACCTACCACAGAGGGGCATTCATAGTAATCTGGCAATGACAACCTTAAAGGTCTGCTGCAGACCACTGGTTGTCATGCCTATCCATTGGTGACCCGTGATCATGCCACAGGGTCACCGATGGGAGGGATTAGAGAATCGCTTTCCGTGAATGCGAGTTAAATGCCGCTGTCAGAGATTGACAGTGGCATTTCACTAGTCAACAGCCGAGGGTGGATCGCGATCCACATGTGGCCGTTACCTGCACATGTCAGCTTTTTAGATCAGCTGTCATGTTCCAGGAAAGGTGTGAGCTCAGTGCCGGAGCCCGCAACAAGCAGGGGGAGTCCGGCATCGGTGTACTATTACGCCCAACGTCAGAAAGGAAAAATGTAAAATATAGAAATGCACAGGCCCAGTGAAAAATAATCAAATTACCAATAATAGTTGGTCAACTGTTATTATGGCAGAGAAATGTGATGGAGTTCTAGAGGTCTGAGTATGACATCCAAATTGTGGGATAGATGACAGAGTCATGGGCATG
The DNA here is from genome assembly GCF_039654945.1 of Dendrobates tinctorius. NCBI lineage: Eukaryota > Metazoa > Chordata > Amphibia > Anura > Dendrobatidae > Dendrobates > Dendrobates tinctorius. The sequence goes on from NW_027361750.1 coordinate 7,043,926, forward strand.
GGGTTACTATAGGCCATCATACACATTGGGCAAATTAGATGAAAAAAACAGTCCAACACTTGGCTGATAATATCAACTATTTAGTAGGCCATGGTGCACTTGAAGTCAAGATATACAAATTTAGGAAGCCAAAGAGAGACAACTGCTGGTTATCAGGAACAGCAAAAAACAGTGGACGATAACTTCTTGTATGTCTTCTGTTGGCAGCTTGGCGTGCTTGTAAAGGAAGCATAGAACATGAACATAATGTCTCTTGCTATGGGTAATTTGAAGGAGCTATAGTATGATTCAGGTTGATATTGAGATACCAAATCCCTATTTAGAAAAGGCTGGAGTAAACGATTTTCTTTCTTTATGGAGGCACCATTAAGGAGTTAGATTAGATAATCTAGAGCATTGAATAAGCTATGATGGTAGGCAAGAACAAGTTTATGGGAGTATTTAACTACAGTACAAGTTACCCTACTTAGCAGTTATACACTAAGTTAAAGAAAATTCTAAACATTTATATTTGCCAGTAATAAAATGCAAAATATAATGACAATAGTTAATTGATATTTGAGTTTGGTAAGAGAAAAAGAATGAGCAGTTTGCCCAATCTTGTTATAAATATGAAAAATAATTTATTCTTTTCTCTCTGGTACATTGACATCACATATCACATTCACAGTATTGATAATACAAAAAATAATAATTAAGAATGCTCAATAGACACACATAAATATATATGTGTTAGTTATTATTTTTTTGTATTATCAGCACTATGAATGTAATATGTAATGTCAATAGAACCAGGCAGAAAAGAATAAAATATTTTCCATATTTGAAACTTGCGAATTTTGACTATATACATATCAGCTTGTATATTTTATTCACTTGCCAAACTCACCTTGGTGTAATGTGAAGCCTGCTCTAGTCATGGGCAGTATGGAAACCTGATTCTGTGTATTTTATTTCCCAATAAAGCCTGCAAACTTTGAAGATAAATTATACAGAGGCATGTGAAGGCTGGTGGGAAAATTGGATAGGATGTAGATTATTACTTAACAGAAACATTTGCTTCTGGTTTGTGCAGCGTCTGAGGAATCAACCACGAAAAAGCTTCATATACATGATCTGTAGGCAATTAATAAGAATTTTCATTTTTTACCTCAAATATTTCTAGAGAAAGTTCTGATTGTATCACATCACCTCGGATAACTCTGGATAGGATAATGTTTTCTTGATTTTGCTGAACATTTCAGATGTCAGGGTCTAAAAACGTGAAATAATATCCACATTTTATTACATATTCTAACTACTGCATACCTCATTTCCAAAATGAATGAACTTACTTAATATTTTTATATTATTCATAACATTAAAATTTACTAACGCTCAAAGAAATCCCAAGGGAATGAGGGCAAGCAGGGCTGTTTGTACAAGACTAATTATATCTATATATATAAAAAGGAATGTATGTGTGTATGTGTGTGTATCGGCCACACCCACTCCACATAGCCCCACCCAATCACTAAGCATCTTTCATTTTACCAGAGCTGTTTAAAAGAAGCTGAGCTGTGATTGGTTGCTATGAGCAACAGTTTTCCCACTCCATGACAACCCCTCAGCAGACAGTGACCGAGTGGTAGAAATCTAGCATCCCCGGGAACATAAGCTCCCAACCATTGTCTGCCCCCAGAAAGGAGCAGAGAGCACATAACAGAAATGAATCACCCTCTCCCTGCCCATATACCCATCACACATCCTCCATCCCATAGGCAAATTTTCCCTCTTAAAGGGATCTCCGGTATGGAAGTGAGGGCAAATCCCTCAGTACTCTGATTCTGACCTCAGACTTCAATTAAAGGGATCCCCGGTATGGAAGTGAGGGCAAATCCATTCAGTGCTCTGGTTCTGATGCCAGGCCTCTCTTAAAGGAATCTTCGGTATGGAAGCTAGGACCGTTCCACTCAGCACTCTGGTTCTGACCCCAGACCTCTCTTAAAGGGATCCCCAGCATGGAAGTGAGGGCCAATCCACTCTGCGCTCTGGTTCTGACCCCAGGCGCCTCTTAAAGGGATCCCCGGTATGGAAGTGAGGGCAAATCCGCTCAGCGCTCTGAATCTGACCCCAGGCTCTTTTAAAGGAATCATTGGTATGGAAGTTAGGTCAATTTCACTCAGCGCTCTGATTCTGACCCCAGACTTCTATTAAAGTGACCCCGGTATGGAAGTGTGGCAAATCCATTCAGCGCTCTAGTTCTGATGCCAGGCCTCTCTTAAAGGGATCTCCGATATGGAAGCAAGGACCGTTCCACTCAGCGCTCTGGTTCTGACCCCAGACCTCTCTTAAAGGGATCCCTGGTATGGAAGTGAGGGCAAATCCACTCTGTGCTCTGGTTCTGACCCCAGGACCCTCTTAAAGGGATCTTCAGCATGGAAGTTAGGACAAATCCCTCAGTGCTCTGTTTCTGACCCAAGACTTCTATTAAAGGGATCATTGGTAAGGAAAAGAGGGCAAATCCACTCAGCACTGGTTCTGACCCCAGGACTCTCTTAAAGGGATTCCCGGAATGGAAGTTAGGACCGTTCCACTCAGCGCTCTGGTTCTGACCCCAGGCTGAAGGGATGATGTGGAATATTAGGAGTAGTAGTCCGGTGGCTCTGACAGGATGATGTGAGATATTAGTGGTAGTATTCCGGTAGCTCTGGCTGACAGGATGATGTAGGATATTAGTGGTAGTAGTCCAGTGGCTCTGGCTGATGGGATGATGTGGGATACTAGGCATAGTAGTGCGGTGGCTCTGACGGTATGATGTGGGATATTAGCGGTAGTAGTCCGGTGGCTCTGACGGGATAATAAATAATAATAATAAATTTTATTTCTATAGCGCCAACATATTCCGCAGCACTTTACATTTCAGAGGGGATTTGTACAGACAATAGACATTATAGCATAACAATAATAACATAGATTATAACAAATACCAAGAGGAATGAGGGCCCTGCTCGCAAGCTTACAATCTATGAGGAAAAAGGGGAGACACGAAAGGTGGATGGTAACAATTGCCCTGATTGCTTGGACCAGCCATAATGTTAAGTGAGTAACAGTACAGACACAGAGGGCTAATGGATGCATAAAGCATGTGGGAACATGATGCGGGGAACCTGGTTACGGTAAAACTTTTGACTGTGCCACCCATAGATAGATTAGGTTAATGTGTTGAGACGGTAGGCCAATCTGAATAAATGCTTTTTCAGGGCAGGCTTAAACTTGTGGGGATTGGGGACTAATCGTATTGACCTGGGAAGTGCATTCTAAAGAATTGGCACAGCATGTGTAAAGTCTTGGAGACGGGAGTGGGAGGTTCTGATTATTGAGGATGCTAACCTCAGGTCATGAGCAGAACAGAGGGCGCAGGTAGGGTGGTATACTGAAACAAGGGAGGAGATGTAGGGTGGTGCTGAGCCATGGAGAGCTTTGTGAGTGAGGGTAATAAGTTTGTACTGGATTCTGGAGTGGATGGGTAGCCAGTGTAATGACTGGCACAAGGTAGAGGCATCAGTGTAACGATTGGTGAGGAATATGATCCTGGCTGCAGCATTCAAGACAGATTGGAGAGGGGAGAGTTTGGTAAGAGGGAGACCGATTAGAAGAGAGTTACAATAGTCGAGACGAGAATGAATAAGAGAAACAGTAAGAGTTTTTGCGGAGTCAAAAGTAAGAAATGGTTGAATTCTAGAAATGTTTTTGAGGTGCAGATGACAAGAGCGAGCCAGTGATCGAATGTGGGGGGCAAAGGAAAGCTCGGAGTCAAGTATGACCCCAAGACAGTGGGGAGTAATAGTGGAACCACACACGGAAATGGCAATGTCGGGTATAGGTACATTAGTAGATGGAGGAAACACAAGGAGTTCAGTCTTTGACAGGTTCAGCTTCAGATATAGTGAGGACATGATGTTAGACACAGCGTTTAGACAATCGCCGGTGTTTTCTAGAAAGGCTGGTGTGATTTCAGGAGAAGAAGCGTAAAATTGGGTGTCATCAGCATAGAGATGGTACTGGAAACCAAATCTACTGATTGTTTGACCAATAGGGGCAGTGTACAAGGAGAAGAGGAGGGGGCCTAGAACCGATCCTTGATGAACCCCAACAGTAAGGGGAAGGTGAGAGGAGGAGGAACCGGCAAAAGATACAGTAGAGAAGCGGTCAGAGAGATAGGAGGAGAACCAGGAGAGAATGGTGTCCTTGAGGCCAATGGAACGGAGCATAATGAGGAGGAGCTGATGATCCACAGTGTTGAATGCTGCAGAGAGATCCAAGAGAATTAGCATGGAGTAATGACCATTTGATTTAGCTGTTAGCAGATCATTAGAGACTTTAGTGAGGGCATTGTCAGTAGAGTGTAAAGAACGGAAACCGGATTGGAGAGGGTCGAAAAGAGAGTTATCAAAGAGATAGCGGATAAGACGGGAGTGGACCAGGCGTTCCAGGAGTTTAGAGATGAGGGGGAGATTATAGACAGGTCTATAGCGGCACAGTTTTGGTTGAGGGATGGTTTTTTAAGTAGTGAATGTATGATGGCATGCTTAAATGAGGAGGGAAAGATACCAGAAGAGAGAGAGGTTAAATATTTTAGTTAGGTGAGGGGTGACAGCAGGGGAAAAGGACTGGAGGAGATGTGACGGAAATGAGTCACTGGTGCAAGTGGTTGGGCGAGAAGTTGCAAGGAGCCTGCTTACTTCTTCTGTGACTAGTTCAAAATCAGAGCGTGAGCTAGATGCAGTGGGGGAGGAAGGACAGTGCATGGTATGAGGTGATTGGGAGATAATTTCCTGTCTGATCTGGTCAATTTTTTCTTTGAAGTAATTGGCCAGATCGTCAGCTTGGAGCTCCGTGGTTGGGGCCTGTACTTTTGGGTTGAGTAGAGAATGAAAAGTGTCAAAGAGATGTTTCGGGTTATTGGACAGTGAGGTGATGAGGGTGTTGAAATAGGTTTGTCTGGAGAGGTGAAGGGCAGTGTTGTATGTTCTAAGCATAAGCTTATAATGGATGAAATCTTCGTGTAGATTGGATTTTCTCCACAGACGTTCGGCACACCTGGAGCATCGCTGCATGAAACATGTTTGCAGGGTGTGCCAGGGTTGCCGCCGTCTGTGTTGTGGTGTTCTATTTATAGGGGTGCAAATTCATCCAGGGCACTTTGAAGAGTTTCATTGTAATGCTTCAATGCAGAGTCCGGACATGAGAGGGAGGAGATAGGGGCCAATGAAGACTGCAAGTTCTTCATAAGTTTCTGGGTGTTAATGTTCTGTATGTTTCTATAAGTATGGACAGTGGGGGGGTGACCTGAGCAGCCTGGCAGTTCTTAATAGAGAATGAAAGAAGATTGTGGTCAGAGAGCGGGAGAGGGGAGTTTGCAAAATCATCCACTGCACAAAGCCGAGAGAAGACCAAGTCGAGGGAGCTTCCGTCTTCATGCGTTGGAGAATTAGTAAGCTGCGAAAGGCCAAGCGAGGAGGTTAGAGATAAAAGGTGAGTAGCAGATGGGGAGAGGGGAAGAGCAATGGGGATGTTGAAATCTCCCATGATGAGGGTAGGGATGTCACAGGAGAGAAAATGTGGAAGCCAAGTGGCAAAATGAGCCAGGAACTGATGTGAGGGGCCGGGAGGACGATACACCACTGCCACTTGCATGGAGAAGGGGGTGTAGAGTCTGACGGCATGGACCTCAAAAGAAGGGAAGACTAGTGAGGGTAGTTGAGGGATAACCTGAAAGGTACATTTTGGTGACAGGAGCAGACCAGCGCCTCCACCTGCTCTATTGTCTGATCTTGGGGTATGAGAGAAGTGTAGTCCCCCGTATGAAAGAGCAGCAGCAGCGGTCGTGTCTGACTGCTGGATCCAGGTTTCAGTAATAGCCATGAGGTTAAGAGAATTAGAAAGGAAAAGTCATGAATGAAGGAGACTTTGTTACACACTGAGCGAGAATTCCAAAGTGCACAATTAAGAAAGACAGATGGCATGCAGGGAATATTAATAAGATTAGAGGGGTTTCTGAGTGCAGCAGTTGGGGGTTTGACTTTCTATAACATGGGGGACCAGGGTTGGGAGCAATGTCTCCTGCGACTAGGAGAAGGAGGATAGAAAGAGTGAGCAGATGGTTAAGTGATTTGTGAGAGCGTCTCTTATGTTGAATGGTGGGACTGACTGGATCTGTGCAATTTAACAATGTGAAAAGAGAGTGAGTACTGTACATAGGAGAGGAAAGGAGAGAGGGGCCGATATGGATGGAGTGTAGAGAGTTAATGCCAGGGCGGTGGATGTGTGTGACTGTAGCGGCCAGGATATAAATTACACAAATGCATATGGTATATATTTGTTGTAATCCAAATGTACAGTGAGTAGATGTATATAAATGTCTTACCTGTCTCCTGCCCTGTCTAACTGCCATGTTATACCTGCCTCGTACTTTGATACATGTACTTCAATTACATGTGCATAAATGCCCCCTGCATAAATGCTCCCCCAAGCTATGTCTGAATATATAGGAGGCTAAGGCTTAGATCTTTTTTTTTTTGCTCTCTCTCTTCTCGTTAATCAATCAAACTAAATTGAGACAGCAGGACCCAATAAAATGTTGTGGTCAGATAAACAGATGTCCAGCACTACATGGATCATAAAGCACTTTGAAAAGTTTCTTGACCTCACAACATAAGGGGACAAGCAGAGTAAGTTGAAATAACTATATACCAGATATAAGCTTGCATAGTTGAAAAGACATATATAGCATTCAGGATTAACTGCTTGCTGACATTGAATGGAGTGGAGAAACACAGGAGTTGATTCAGAGCAGAGATTGAAAGAGCTGGTTACCAGATATAAACTTGTATAGTTGAAAACACATATATAGCATTCAGGATTAACTGCTTGCTGACATTGATTGGAGTTGAGAAACACAGGAGTTGATTCAGAGCAGAGATTGAAAGAGCTGGTTACCTGTATGAAGAGAATAGAGTTAAGGGTAGTAGTGTGGTGGCTCTGACGGGATGACGTGGGATATTAGGGGTAGTAGTCCGGTGGCTCTGATGGGATGATGTGGGATATTAGTGGTAGTAGTCCGGTGGCTCTGACGGGATGATGTGGGATATTAGTGGTAGTAGTCCAGTGGCCCTGGCTGATGGGATGATGTGGGATATTAGGGGTAGTAGTCCGGTAGCACTGGCAGACGGGATGATGTGGGATATTAGGGGTAGTGGTACGGAGGGTCTGACAAGATGATGTGGGATATTAAGAGTAGTAGTCAAGTGGCTCTGACGGGATGATGTGGGATATTAGAGATAGTAGTCTGATAGCTCTGGCTGATTGGATGATGTGGGATATTAGGGGTAGTTGTCTGGTGGCTCTGGCTGATGGGATGATGTGGAATATTAGGGGTAGTATTCCGGTGGCTCTGACTAGGGGGGATGATGTGGGATATTATAGTGAATATGGCTATGCGGAGTGGGGGGGGCTGTACACTCAGGTTTATATTTACTGTATATATATATATATATATATATATGTGTGTAATCATTATAATTTGTTATGACTAACCGCAGTTAGTTACTATGCCCGGGCAAAGCCGGGCTCTTCAGCTAGTAAAGAATAATGATGAAATAATGTGATGTACAAAAGTGCAATGAACCTGCACCACAACACCAATAATATAGGATGATGTGCCATGCACCAAAAAATGTATGTGATGAATGGAAGAGAGAAGTATATATGTAAGGTTCGGCCAGGGTGGTAGTCGTAGCTGAGGTAAAGGGCCCAGGCGCGCCCTGGCCTCCCCTCACATACACATCACAGTTTTCTGGCAGCATACCTGTTGCTCCATTCTTCTCACCTTCATAGCTTTCCCTAGATGGCTGTATATTTTTTCCATAAATTTTGGTACAAGCGGAGTTACAGTCCAATTCCAACTTTTAACAAGAAACTTTAGTCTTATATGTTCTCGGTCCGTTCACTTCAGTTACAGCAGATATGCCAGGTAACACAAAGTTTGCCTTATTCTCTTTCCCTATATTCTCACCGTCACCTTCCAGAATGTTCCTGTGTCGTCCCATCCCAGTCAGTATCACATCATCCTCCCTGTCCAGCTTCGCTCTCTTTCGGAGTTCCCCTGTCTGTTTCACCCCAGACAAAAGGGCATCTGCACACATAGCAAGCTGCCACATAATGCCTTTATAAAGCCTGCCCTGCTGCAAACTTTGTTATACTGATCTCTTCTGCTGTATACTGCGCTGTTATTCTCTTTGGCCCTCCGTCCTGGAACGGCTTGGCTACTATCTTCACAATGTTACGGGGCTAACTGCCCTGTCAGGGCTCCCCTAACCCAACTGACTAAAATGCGGGATGCTCCCCGGCTTAACCACAGTTAGCCCCTCCTAAATTTAACTATATACATCCTGAGCATAGCTCTACCCCCATCTAGAGGACTAAATAGGGTACTACACTTTTCCTACCATAAAACACATCCACAAATTATGCATATAAAAACATTTAAAAAAGGGCAAGCAAATACTGAAAGATTACCCTTATGCAACAAAGTACATTTACCATGTCATAATTAGAGATGAGCTAACCTTTCAAGGTTCGATTCAGTTTGGCAAACATCTCGATGTTCACCGCACATACCCAAACCCCATTAACTTCAATGGAAGGCTAAGTAAAACACATAGACAACACCTTAAGGTGGGCCAAAAAGCTTTACAAACACCTCAAATTAGGACCAGACTCCAAGAAAAGCGACATCAATTGGCTCAGAGTACAAATAGTGTAAGTTATGCAGCATGGATGCCTGGAACAGGACTTTGACCAGCATTTGTAGCTGAAACATTGATCAGTAACAGGTGGATGAGTGACAGGTGTAGGACAAATTCAGGCAACACACGGAGGAGACCAAACTAAGAGTCCAAGTATTTCCCTAAATTAGGGGCAAACAACAGACAACAGGAAAAGTAGCATCAAATGACCCACAGTAGAAATTTGATAATCACACAGCAGCAGTCAGCCATGGGCCATGCATGAGGTATCAGGATCTGGGCCAGCATTTAGAGCTTTGAATTTAAGTTTCAATTAAGATGGGAGAGGGACCGGTATAAGCCTGTTGTACTGGGAGCCCTGATACCTCATGCAATAGCTCAATCTGCATTTCTGCTCAGCCACACTTAGGTGGCATAAATATCAGCTTCATAGACTATTATTGTAAGGGCAGGCCTGGTGATCTGCGAGCCTTACTGCTACAGGCAAATCACATGAAGCAGACTCAGCTTGGAGTCCAAACATTTCAAAAAATTATTGCAACACACCACTAAAGTAGCATCAATTTCCACAGACAAGAAATAGCATAATGGGCCTCTCAGACCCCTTCCACTACAGGCAATCCACCAAATGGAGACTCAAATTGGAGTCTCCACGTTTCAAAAAATTATTGGCACATACCAGTAAACTGGCATCAATTTCCCCAGAGTAGAAATCGTATAATGGGCCTCTCATACCCCTTCCACTACAGGCAAGCCACCAGATGTAGACACAACTTGGAATTTCCACATTTATAAAATTGTTTGTAACAGCAGCAGTAGCAACAGCAGGACAGAAGTCACCACAAACATGTCACAGACTGTAATAACATGAGATCAATGCATCACACTAAAAACAACACCATCGCCTAGTCTACCCAGTCTGCGACTGGCATGCAAAAGTTATTGGTGATCTATGACTTGTTCATGTTGATAAAAGTTAGGCAGTATACACTTTCAGGGGACAGATAGATGCACTTATCCATCAGGACACCAACAGCAGTGCTGAAGACACATTCTGAGAGAACGTTGGCTGCCAGGCATGACAAAACCTCAAAGGAGGGACAGGCGAGCTCAAGCCACTCTTTCGTTTTTGAAGACCAAAATGCAAAAGGGTCCAAATTCACCCTGATGGCATTGATATTGAGCTCAAGATATTCCTGCACCATCCTCTCATGTCGCTCACAACTTGTCAGACTTGTACTCTGCTCTGCTGGTGCACAGGCTAGTGTAAAAAATGTGTAAAATGACTCACAGAAATTGCTCATGCCACTTACACTGCTGCTGCTAATGTTTTTAAGTTGACGACTCAACATTCCCAGGGTTGGAAGTTTATAACTGTGATGTACACTGTGGGCCTCACTGCTGTCTTGGGGAAACCACTCTTAAGATTGTCTACCAGCGTGTTGCAAAACTCCAGCATGTGTGCTTCCCTTTCAATGGCGGGGGGGCATCTGGCAAAATTTACTCTTGTACCATGGATCTAACAGAGTGGCAACCCAGTAGTGATCACTATTTCTAATTCTAACAATAAGGCCAACAAGCATGTTCCAGCAAGAATGCGCTCATATGTTGGACACTTCCATGAGGTCCAAGTCCATGCTGTGTTAGTTGAGTGATGACACTCAAGCTTGCTTCCTCTGTCCCCCTCCCACCAACCACAAACAAAAGAGAGGAGATCATTATTCTCTTCATCTCCTGACTGGTGCATGCCCATCACTTCTTCCTTCTTGTCCTCTTACATTTGTTCCTAGGCTCTTGCACCTTCACTAACAGTTAGTCTGGTACCTTGAGCCCCCCTCAATTGCTGTAATTCACCCTCCCATGGCTGTGTGATGACAGTGCGGAATGTTGTGAGCTCATCTGTTCATTCACCTTTTGTGTCTGAGGATCTCCCTCTTCTGGTGAAGGAAGGTAGTGAGGCTGATTTGGATGAAAGAAACCAAACACCTGATCAGGTGGATTGTGACTGGGTAACAGGAACTTCAGACTGGATATAAGGCAGCCGACGCCCTTCTGAGTGGCTGGTGATTTCTCTGCTGGATTCTTGGAGACCAGTCTGATTCCTGCTTCCCAAAGATAAGTTTTTGCTCTGCTATTGAACTTATTAGTTTTGGTTTTGTTTACCTTGTTTTGGAGTTCAGCCATCCCCGACTGGGGGGGTGCTGGATTCTTATTCCTTGATCAGTGTTCTCTTTTGCTCTGCTTTCAGAATATTCTGAGTGCTGATATAGGGTTTGAAGTCTAGTGACTTCAGGGTCCTTTTTGCTTATCACTTGTGTTGGTAATATTTTTAGCAGGGTTTTCTCGAATTTCAGACAGCAGCTTTTCTGTCCTGTCCTTTTTAGTTAGCTTGGGCCCCATCGTTTGCTCATCCTATCTTTCTATCTGTGCTAGTGTTTTCATCTTGCTTCACCGTCATTATATGTTGGGGGCTGCCTATTGCTTTGGGGTCTGCTCTGGGGCAGTCAGTTTTTCCCTTTTCTCTCTTTAGGCTTATTTAGATCTCCGGCTGTGATGAGGTGTCTAGGATCACCGTAGGAACACTCCATGGCTACTGCTAGTTGTGTGATAGGATTAGGGGTCTGCAATCCGCTAGTTTCCAACCTCTCTGATTTTCTGGGCTGAGCTTGCATTTTTGTTTTTTCCTCCTTGGTGACTCAATCATAACAGCGGACCTTAGAGATATTGTTATACCTTTCGCATCCTCCTCTGCTTCCACCTCTTCCTCTGGGACCAACACCTCCTCCTGCAGACTATTCAATGTGTGTTCCATCATGTAGATAACTGGAATAGTGATGATGCATCATCAGTGCTAACCATCTTAGTAGCTATTTCTAAACTGTGAGGAAGGGTGCAGAGGTCCTTCATCCATGCCCACTCTGCAAGTGTGATTTGCACATGTCAGTACTACGTTGGCCCAGTCTATGCAAAAGGACATATTGCACAGGGCTCATTGCTGCTGCCATAGTCACTGCAACATGTGGATAGTGGAAATCCACTGTGTCGGCACATCGCATATTAAACGGTTAACCGGTAGGCTGAAAGGCCTCTGTAGTGATGCAAGTTGATGACCAGTGGGGTGTGAACGGCGGAAGTGAGAAAAAATTGACTATGTTTTCGGGAGCAAGGCGTCCAGGCTGGGATGTGTGAGAGAAATTGCTGTACCACCAGGTTGAGGACATGAGCCATGCAAGGCACATGTGTGAGGTTGCCCCAGCATAGGACCGCCACCAGTTTCACACCATTAGCTCACACAACCTTCCCTGGCTCCAGGTTCATTGGAGATAGCTTTTGCTCAAACTTGGCATGGATGCGGTACAATTTGACTACTACATGCATGAACCGACATGATTTGTCAATCAGCAAATTACTGTTTTTTAGTTTGTTTGTTTTTTTTGTTACCATCTTAACAAAAAGGATTGAATGAAGGATTAAGAAAAAAATGTGTAATTCAAACGAAGCATGACAGCTTCCCAGTACATTAAATCACTGTATGACTAATCATACTGGCACTTCAATTATCTCTTCCCCATTATAAATGGAATCTCTGTATTATTAGCAGACTGCTACACCAATCATTTCCAGTGCTGCAGTTGTACAACACACAATGGAGTATTTGTTCAATGTTTTATGGCTTTCTCTCCATATCGTTATTTCTGAGATGTGAGCCATGACATGATTTCTCTATGCTAAATCACCCTACAATTAGCTGCTGCATTCACTGCCTCCGCTTTTGTACTGGCTATGATAGTTTTTCTTAATTAGCTGCAATCTATCAATATAATGTCTTAGCTGCAAGGTATTATGCCTGTGTTATGCTGCTGTGCCTGAGGTCATATGCGCCTTATGTGGCTAATGCAGCCTCCTGTAATGATTAAAATAGCAGCGCAGCAGACATTTTTTGGTCGATTTGTGGGAACTCAATTGCAAATTGTTCAAATTTGCCAGGGCAAGCAAATTTTCTAAAATTTTATGCAAATTCAATTTGTACCAAATTATTTGCTCATCTCTTTCAAATTGTAGTTGAATAACAGATGTCAAACTTGCTGATGTTTCACAGCTTTTCCATTCCAAACTTGGTTCATGTATCAGGTCACGGATAAATGTCAAAACACTTTAGTCCAAAACAGCTTTGTAAATCTTTTGTGTGAGTATATAAAGCCAGATGGGGGTGGTAGGAACCCACTCATTTTTCCTTGACAACAACAAATACACTGTACAGCTATGTTTTAGTCCATTTGTACATGGGTCATAAGTGCAGGCTGCATTTGGAACTGACCTTCTGTAAATGGCTCTTTATTTCTATTCAGGTCTCCTGTATTTGCCTGTCATTCAGTGAAGCGCATTCGAGGGTCAGCATTCTGGGAGTTGCTAGGACAACTCACTGATATTCCAAATATGCAAGTGCACTAAAAACCTGCAACCCATGCTCATCTACAGTAGGTTAATGGACATAGTGTAAAGGATCAAATTGGTTTAATGGAAGAGTGCATCTAAGAAAGCCATGAATTTCATACATTATAGCAGAAAAGGCCTATTTGATACATTATCAGGAAGCAATGCTTACTTACTGAAGACCTGAAGAGATGTTTCTTATTTGGCTCAAAACCTCTTAAAGCAGAGAAAAGGACGTTATGAGCAGGACTCCAATACAATCACATGAAGTGTTTTATTCTAAGTATTGAAGACACTCATTATAATTCTAGCAATGATAAAAACATACTCCATACCTAGCTTTAATGAGCAAAATTGCTTTGACATTATCTTTAACCATAAAGCACTGAGGATTGTAGTGGTCTTTATTACCATTATTATAATTATTACTTATTTATAGAGCACCATTGATTCCATGGTGCTGAACATGAGAAGGGGTTACATACAGGATGCAGATATAAAGTATGGTGAACAAACTAACAGACGGGTACAGAAATGAGAGGGCCCTGCCCTTGTGGGCTTACAGACTACAGGATAATGGGGAAAGAGACAGTAGGTTGGGGGGTCTTAAGTTGGAAAGCAATAATAATTGGACTGCTAAAGCCTACAATTGTTAAAAGTCTAAAGTAAAAAATATAACAGGCGAGTAGTTAATAAACTAATTTTTACCTGTATATCAGTTGTATTGATAAGTTATTTAGTATTGCATGCTAAAGTTCATTTTCTTCATCTCCTCGCAAATCTTTACAATCAGCAAAACTGCAGTACTCAAAAAGCAAGTTATAGCGATTCTCTTTCTATAGTGAAGTTAACAACTTTATTGGACCAATTTATCAAACTGCTTTCATCAGATTTCTGGTGTAAAACATTTTGATAAGTGCCATAGCAAAATTTTGTGACGTTTGGCGTGTTCTCTACAGTTTCTCCCATCTCTGCCAAACGGTTCGAAACTGGGGTAACACGGGTACAAAATGGGAGTTTGAAGCCACTACTTGTTTAATTCTTGATGAGCTATAATGCACCTTACGCCACAAATTTTACTCCAGTTCAAGACTAAAGTAAAATTTCTGGCAAGGCACGTGGCGGTGCACACAGCTTTTCAAATGTGCCTAATTCATTAATAAAAGTGTACCCGTCAAAGTACCATTCCAGCGTTTTTTTCCACATTTTACTGGTGGAGTAGTGTCACTAATCTAAATTCCCTGCCACTAGGACTATACTCACCAGCTGCCATCTTCATCTGTTATCAGTGCCGCTCCAGTAGTTTTCTGTAGATTATGATCTGACGGATTTTTTAATTGTCTCAATTTTTACCTGTGGCAATAGGCATTTTTGTTTTATGGAGTCTAGCTGAAGACCCAGGAAGGACTGGACGGATTGTGGCTCGATTCTGGACTTCTTGAAATTTATTATCCAACCTAGAGCCTGCAGAGATAAGATTGCGTCAGCAACTCGTCCATTACATTGTTGAGTTGAGTTTCCTATTATTAAGAAGTCATCCAGATAGGGTATTATCAATGTGTCCAGTCTCCAGCTTTTAAGCCATAGGCTACTCCTGGCTTTATTAAGCAGGCCTGCTGTTCTGGCTGCCAGTGTTTTGTAGTAGTGATGGGCGAATAGCATCATTGCTCGGGTCTCCCTGAGCATGCTCAGGTGATCTCTGAGTATTTTGGCGCGCTCGGAGATTTAGTTTTCGTTGTCTCAGCTGCATGATTTGCGACTTGTAGACAGGATGAATACATGTGGGAATTCCCTAACAAACAGGCATTCCACACATGTATTCAAGCTGTCTAGCAGTCACAAATCATGGAGCTGAGGGGATGAAAACTAAATCTCCGAGCACGCCAAAATACTCGGAGCAAACCCGAGCATGCTCTGGGAGACCCGAGCAACGAGTATACACGCTCATGACTATTTGGTAGGTAATCTGGAAGTCATTCCTTAATGTAAATTTATGAGAGCCAGAGCATGGCCAGAACGTGGCTCTCATAGATTTGCATTGAGAGCCTGTAGCCGCTATCTCTGACTTCAGAAGTTGTAGTCACAAGACGACGGTGTGGGATGGGAGCGTCACTGGGAAAAGCTGAAGACATACGGCTGGTATAATACTAGTATGGGCAGCAAATGAATCAAAACTTGAATTCTCAAAAAGTCCTCTAGAAAATTCCTCAATGATTTAGAAAGGTGTAGCAGGCAAATTAAAATTAAAATCTAATTTTTATTAGTATCCTATAGTATCAAAACTAGGAACATACAACCAAAATGGTTAAAACACTGATCAAAGTTAGCATAAAGTGTACCAATACGCAATTAGGGAACTTAAATTAGTAGCATCACTCTAGCACTAAACACAAAAAAAAATGGAGTGGTGCTTTAATTTTTTAATCAGGAGCGTCTCACTCCAAAATCTCCACTCAACAAGACTGGCGTGAACAACACTGATCTTGATGAATTGGTGCCTTCATCAACAATATTTTTAGATCTAATTCATAATACAATTTACTTGATACAGTTCTTCTTCTTCCTGGCTGCTTAGTTTGTAGTCACCATTGATAAATTAAGTTATTCATTTCTTGTAATGGAAATCAATGCTCCATGCACCTGTAGGTTACTAGCAGGTGCGTAGGATGCAGTGACGAGCAGGAGGCAGAGCAAGTGTTAACCGGTGTTTTTTATATATCAAGAGGAAAAAAGATGACAAAGCTTTCTCCACACAGGGAGTTGATATGTACAATATGCACAGCAGTATTGCATGGGCAGATATGTGAAAGTACAGTATAATGCGGTGACAGCCTGACTTCAGCTGTCAACAACGGTAAATAAAAAAATAGTCGCTAACGGTGGGGAAGGAAAAACATAGGGTTCAACTTATCAGACTCTGTCATCCGGAGTAAGGTGGTTGGAAGATCCCACGATGGTGCCGCAGATGGCGCATCACGTCGAGGAAGTGGTCCTGGATGTACCAGAGGCACTGTTTCTTGGCGGAGGCAAAGCGTCTGGGAACTTTTGGTGGTCCGCTGTATGTCTGGGTACCAGTGGCTGTTGTCCTAATGCATGTGGAGGAGGGATCCAGTCTCAAGTCCGCAGCCGCGGCTGTAGAGTTGAAGTCTCTGACAGGGGCTGTGCACCCTAAGCTGTCAGCGGTCAAGTGTTGTGCAGTAAGGTCAGTGTTTCCTGCCTGCGGTTGTGTAGGGTTGGCGTCCGGCAGCAGTAAGCGGTCACTGCCGCTGTTGCTGGATGCAGGGTATTACACACTCAAGCATAGTTGGCCATATGTTGTTTTGCCCGCAGGGAGGGAGCAAGCCTTCACCTGCCGCAGCTCCTGTCTTCCCACCAAAGGCCCTGGGTTCCATCTCCCAGGCCTTTTTATAACAGACCCGCCCTTGGCAGCAGGGGTCACCTATCTGTCCCGGTCAGATTCTCTGTCCCCCTGCAACACTAGTGGCAGTCCCAATGGTTCTGGCCCAGAGTCACTGTTGCCTCTATTGTTCCGGTCCTTCCTCCCACACACCAATGTCCTTAGTCTGTGCATATACAAAAAAAGATAATGCAAACAAGCAAGACTTTAGCATAAAGCACCATAGGAAAGGGACTGAACAGTAAGCCAGACAAATAATGAGACAAAAGGAAGATAACAAACTACTAGGACAGAGTCAGAAAACAGTCAAGTACCAACCAGGAGATGGAAAAAGAGCAGTGAAATATTAGTCAACCACAGTTACTTATGTACTATTTTAAGCCAACAACCATCCATCTGCTTTCTGTTATTTTAATGTTTTTTCATGATTTTTTCTCCAATTTGTTAAGCATTTTTAATATGTATAATGAAAATGCAGCCGCAACTGCAAAAAAAAAACCTTAATTTAAAAAGTCATACTAATTGAAAGACATATATAAAATAAAAACATCAAACATTGCAAGGCTACAAATGAAAGTTTTTAAGGTCAGTACTATATCAAATATCTTATAAATCCAACAATGTAGACCAGCTCACTCCTGTGAACCACCTGGAACCTCAGCTGACCTGGTTAACTCCGTTGTGCCCGGATCTGGATGTAGGAGTCCATCCATACAAATGTGAACAACGACAAAGCAAAGTCCAGCAATAACGTGAGCAATCCAGGATGCTGTTAAAAAATTTTTTCTTTTTATTCATAAATCCATTAAAATGCAATGGTCCAAGCAGTTCAAAACAGCAATAACGCAGGAAAGTCGTGCAGATAGGACAAATATATATATATATATATATATATATATATATATCAAATATCTTATATCAAAAGTAAAGAAGTAAAAGGGCCTTGAAGAGCCTATCAAGGGATGAAACATAAAATGAGTTGTGTTATATATTTTGTTGAAAAGGTTTTATTAGGGCTTGTTTAGATGAGCATATTTTCACTTTGCACGCTATCTATGTGCAGATGTACTACACACGAGCAGCGTATGGACCAATACAGGTGATTGGAGTAGTTGAAATAAAAGTTTTTGCATTCAGATAGATGAACTACATGTAAAAAAAATGCAGCATGTACTACTTTGATTCATTGTTTGAATGAAGTCTGGTCATTAAACTTAAAGGAGGCAAAAGAAATGGACGCTATACAGACACCATCCACATAGCATCCATTTTTAATGTAACCATTGTAATTTTCTACATAGGAAAATGTGTTCAGCTTTATATAATTTGATAATTGCTGAGGTCTCAAAACAAATGTTAATACAAATGAAAAACCATCCTTTTTTTTTTTTCATGAAAGGAAGAAGATTTTTCATGGCCGTCTAAACCCAACCTAAGGTGTCATACTTATTTAGAGAAAACTTGTTAGTTGCTGAAAAGATATTTGGGAATGATTACTCTATTGTTTAAAGGGGTTCTCTGGGAATAGAAAAAAAGGAACTAACGGAAATATATTTATAAATATAGTTCTAGATGCTTCTAAGTTTCAATCGTTATGTATTGGGAGGCAATTACTATAGAATTAAATTGGCTGCCGCTAACACCATTAACAGCTGAACGAATCAACAGGAGACAGATGTGTAGTACCCTACAGTGGCCACTATCACAAGATGGACAGCTCTGCAAGTGAGTAATTCTGGTCGGAGAAATTGCATATCTGAGTGAAAAATCCGCAGTCATATCCCTTTTTTTGCACTGCACGGACAAAATGAGCAACAAATCATAGAGCAGGGATCACTACGTAAGTAAATAATATAAATATTTTTATTGTGAAAATACAAATCACACCAAAAAACACACTACATAAAAACATTTCAGAACAGAGTTTCATGGAAACACAAATCATACTTCTACAGGCCCCACTGACCATCAGGTGGTCTTCTCTTCCATCTTCCCAGTGGATGGCCATGGAACAAGGAGGTGGAATAAGATTCTGCAGATGAACAACTGGCGACGTCGATGGTGCCGTCAGCAAAGATTTGGATTTCTGGATCACGGAGTGAATTACCGTTACGATGGACTACTTGCTAGAGATGGGGTGCACCTTACGAAGACTGGAAAGCATGTATTTGGAAGTCGCCTTGCTACACTTGTAAGGAGAGCTTTAAACTAGAACAACATGGGAAGGGAAGCAAAAGACCAGAAAAAGCGATACACCTGACAAATGCTATTGAGAACTCTGCTATTAGAAGTGGAAAGGAAGAACAAAGACAAAAGAATCTAATTAATAAAAATATGGGAGAAAGAGAAACCTATCACAAACTAAAATGTTTCTATACTAATGCACAAAGCATGGGCAACAAACAAGGAGAATTCGAACTACTAACACAGGAAAAGAAATATGATGTCATTGGAATCACTGAAACTTGGTGGGACAATACACATGATTGGAATACAAGACTAGAAGGATACAGCTTATTTGCAAGAAACAGACTTGATAAACGAGGAGGAGGTGTCGCATTGTATGTTAGAAACGCATATATCTGACAGAGATTGAAGCTTCAGAGACTGGGAGTTCTGTGGAAACTGCTTGGGTAAGAATACAAGGACAGAACAATGGAAAGGACACCATTGTAGGCATTTACTACAGGCCGCCTGTGCAAGCTGAAGATATGGATGAACTCTTTATGCATCAAATGGCCAAGTTCTCCAAAAAATATGACATAGTTGTCATGGGAGATTTCAACTATCCAGACATTTGTTGGGAATCTCTCTCAGGCAAACTAACAGGTCAAGGAAATTCTTATCCTCTCTTGCTGACAACTTTATCTTCCAAAAGGTAGGGGAGAAAACAAGGGGAACTGCTACCTTGGATCTAATCCTTATAAACAGGGAAGAAATGGTTGAGGAGGTAAAAGTGGCTGGGACCCTAGGAGGTAGCGACCATGCTATTTTGGAGTTTTGGATAACTAGAGGCGGAAGACCTGTGAAGACTCAGACATCAAAGTTAGATTTCAGAAAGGCAGATTTTAAGGGATTCAGAAAGAGAATTGGAGGGATATCCTTAAAGACAAAAATGTCCAGGAAGGATGGGAAATCTTGAAAAATGAAATTCTCAAAGCACAGTTGTTAACAATTCCGAAAAGAGGGAAGAATAGGAAGCATTTAAGGAAACCAGGATGGATGAACACAGAACTTAAGCACATGCTAAAAAGGAAGAAAAAATGTTTATAAAATGGAAAGAGGGAGGCATATCTAAAGAAAAATATAATGCTGTCTGCAGAACCTGCAGGGCACAAATCAGATTATCTAAAGCTGAAAATGAATTGAGGCTTGCAAGAGATGTCAAAAGCAATAATAAAGGATTTTGGGGATATGTCAAAAGTAAAAGAAAAGTCAAAAATGCTATAGGATTTTTACAGGATGAAAATTATGAAATGGTAAGACAGGATGTTGAGAAGGCTGAACTTTTAAATTCCTATTTTGCATCTGTTTCTCTCAGAAAGGAAATGTAACATCAACTGTTCTTCACTGTCCTATTAAGGGAATAGAAGAATCCAGGATATCTATAAACAGAAAGACAGTGAGGAAACACTTAGCTAACCTAAATGAATTCAAGTCTCCAGGTCCAGATGAATTACACCCCAGAGTACTGAAGGAGATAGCAGAAGAAATTTTTGAACCCCTCTCCATAATCTTTGAAAATTCTTGGAGAAGAGGAGAAGTGCCAGAAGACTGGAGAAGAGCAAATGTTGTTCCTATCTTCAAAAAGGGGAAGAAGGTGGACCCAGGCAACTATAGGCCGGTGAGTCTGACTTCTATACCAGGAAAGATCTTTGAACAAATTATTAAACAACATGTATGTCAGTACCTGGATAAGAATGAAGTGATTAAACAGAGTCAGCATGGGTTTGTAACTAATAAGTAATGTCAGACTAACTTAATTTCCTTCTATGACGGAATCACTGATTGGGTGGATCAAGGAAATGCTGTAGATATAGTATATCTTGACTTCAGCAAAGCATTTGACAAAGTCTCTCATACAATCCTTATTGAAAAAATGACTAAGTATGGAATGGACAAGGCAACTGTTAGGTGGATTCATAACTGGCTTAGTGATCGGACCCTAAGAGTGGTTGTAAATGGCTGAACATCCAGTTGGAAGAATGTCTCAAGTGGGGTACCGCAGGGCTCTGTCCTGGACCCTGTATTGTTCAACATCTTTATCAACGATTTAGATGAAGGAATTGAGGGTAAACTGATTAAATTTGCTGATGACACAAAGCTAGGAGGGATAGCTAATACTAGAGAAGAGAGAGAGGATTCAAAAAGATATAAATAAACTGGAGAAGTGGGCAGCAACTAACAGATTGGTTTTTAACAGGGAGAAATGCAAAGTACTACATCTGGGCAATAAAAATGAAAAAAGCATATACAGAATGGGAGGAATAGGGCTAAGTGACAGCACATGTGAAAAAGACTTGGGTATACTAATAGATCACAGACTGAATATGAGTCAACAGTGTGATGCAGCAGCAAAAAAGGCAAATGCAATTCTAGGATGTATTAACAGAATCATACAGTCTAGATCACGTGAAGTCATTATTTCCCTCTACTCCTCTTTGGTCAGACCTCATCTGGAATATTGTGTCCAGTTTTGGGCACCACATTTTAAAAAAGACATCAACAAACTGGAGCAAGTTCAGAAAAGAGCGACCATAATGGTGACTGGTCTGCAAACCCTGTCTTATGAGGAAAGGTTGCAGGATTTAGGAATGTTTAGTTTGCAAAAGAGAAGACTGAGAGGAGACTTAATAGCTGTCTACAAATATCTAAAGGGCTGTCACATTTTAGAAGGATCAACTTTATTCTCATTTGCACAAGGAAAGACTAGAAGCAATGGGATGAAACTGAATGGGAGGAGACACAGATTAGATATTAGGAAAAACTTTTTGACAGTTAGAGTGATCAATGAGTGGAACAGGCTGCCACAAGAAGTGGTGAGTTCTCCTGCAATGGAAGTCTTCAAACAGAGCCTGGACAGACATCTGACTGGGATGATTTAGCGAATCCTGCTTTGAGCAGGGGGTTGGACCAGATGGCCCAGGAGGTCCCTTCCAACTCTACGATTCTATGATTATAATATCCTGCCAAACATTGCACATCTGCCAAAGATATAAAGGGTACTAAATACAGTATTTGGACAATCCTGAGATCCTGAGTAAATATCTTAATAAACTCTGATATATATATTGTGAAGTAATAATACATATACAGGAAAACAGGTGAGCAACCTTCATAAAAAGTCAAGCTGTTCACTAGTGTACATAAAGCCCAACATAGAATAAAGACTGTATGGTTACCTACATATGGGCATGAGACTGGGTAATAAAATGGAGGGAGAGACAAAGAATGTGTAGCCCTTATCAGAGGATACAAATAAAGATATTAGTTGGAAATGAAGCCATATAGCATTGTCATCAACACCAACCCAAAATGAGATGCTCCAAGACCAATTCACAAAACTTAACCTGTCATGAGGAGCCAAATGAAGAGACCTGATGCATGTCGCCACTGCCGTGGCTTCCTCAGGGGTCAGTAGCAACTGAAGTTGTGGTGATCGCATTAAAATTCTGGTGCCATCTTACCTCAGGGAGGTATCCTGGGGGCCCTCCCACACCCATGATTCCTGTGATTGGCTTTTCAATTCTGAACAGCCAATCGCAGCATTTCTCATTGTTTCAGACAATCAGATTGGCTAAAATAATGATGTATGATGTCCCAACCTAGGATCGAGCACCGATTCTAGGCTGCTGCTTGGCAAGAACAGTCTTGACCAGAAAGGGCCCAGATTGGCGCGATCGCTGATTACATCGATCACGCCAATCGCAGGGCATCACCACGGTGTGACAGCGCTGTGCCCTGCTGTTGACCTGCCTATGATCAGAGCTGTGAGCTCCATTCATAGCCATGGCCTGGAGCAGATGATTGGCACGATCGACGAGTACATCGATGATGCCAATCACAGAGCACAGCCGTGGTGTGACCGCGCTGTGCCCTGCTGGTAACCTCCCGGTGACCTGCCTAGAATCAGAACTGTGAATTCACATACTATGCTGTTGCCAGGGTCACCAGGGCCAGCTCTGATTGGTGTGATCGGTATGACCGCTCTTTGACCTGTCACCTGTCTGTGACCACACTGCAGGTCCTCACACCTGCTGAGGATTCCTGCAGAGTGGTCACCTAAAGAATCTTCTGCTGTGCTGGGCCTTATGAAACCACAGAAGCCTTTGACACTACAAACCCTGCTGAGGAAAAAGAGCAAAGAACAGAGAAGAAGGAAGACAAAAGAAACACGAGAGACTACAACTGTGCTTTGTGATCCCTGATCCCTGCCCAATCTCTCTTCATCCACCCCAATCCCTCTCTTCCCCCCTTCCCTCCTCCCCCTCTCCCCCTTCTTCCTCTTTTAACCCCTCCACCCCTTTGCGTCTCCTCAGTGCACACATTATGTAGCCGTAACTGTTTTCTGATAAATAAAAAATGAATAAAAAATTGGGGACTAAAAAATCATTTTTGTGGGAAAAAAAATGTTTTTTTTTCACGGCTGGGCATTATAAACTAGTGAAACACTTGGGGGTTCAAAGTTCCATTCACTATCTCCATCCATCCCTCACTTCCTCGAGATGGCTGGACCATCATTGTAAATACATCATTGTAAATACACACCTGTACTTTGTATCTCCCCCACCTCATTGTAGATTGTAAGCTCTCACGGGCAGGGTCGTCTTATTTGCTTTAATTATTATATTGTTAACGTTGTTACTTATGACTTATGTTTGGAACTGTTAAACTGTAAAGCGCTGCGGAATATGTTGGCACTATATAAATAAAGATTATTATTATTATTAACATGACGCCCACAGACTAGAGTTGAGCGACTTTGGTCGGATCGGGTTTCATGAAACAAAATTTGTTTCAGATGAAACAGGTCCGACTAGGGCAAAAAAAAGTCTGAATTTCGTCCGAAACCCGACCCCAATGCAAGTCAACTCTACCGCAGACCATTCCATCAAAGTCTGCATTCCAAAACATCACTACTTCCCTTCCGAACAGTAGTTTTTTCCCACATATGGGGTATCAGCATACTCAGAACAAATTGGACAACAACTTTTGGAGTCCAATTTCTCCTGTTACCCTTGGGAAAATAAAAAATTGGGAACTACAAAATCATTTTTGTGGGAAAAAAAAGTTTTTTTTTTCACGGCCGGGCATTTTAAACTTTAGTGAAACACTTGGGGGTTCAAAGTTCTTATCAAACATCTAGATAAGTTCCTTAGGGGGTATACTTTCCAAAACTGGGTCACCTGTGGGGGGTTTCCACTGATTAGGCACATCGGGGGCTATCCAAATGTAACATAGCGTCCAATCTCAATTCCAGCTAATTTTGGTTTGAAAATGTCAAACGGCGCTCCTTTCCTTCTGAGCTCTGCTGTATGCCCAAACAGTGATTCCTCCCAACATATGGGGTATCAGCATACTCAGGACAAATTGTGCAAGAACTTTTGGGGTCCAATTTCTCCTGTTATCCTTGGGAAATTAAAAAATTGTGGACTAAAAGATCATGTTTGTGGAAAAAATATGATTTTTTATTTTCACCCCCGGGCGTTATAAACTTTAGTGAAACACTTGGGGGTTCAAAGTTCTCACCACACATCAATATAAGTTTCTTGGGGGGGTCTAGTTTCCAAAATAGGGTCACTTGTGGGGGGTTTCCACTGTTTAGGCACATCAGGGTCACATATGGCATCCGATCTTAATTCCAGCCAATTTTGGTTTGAAAAAGTCATATGGTGCCCCTTTCCTTCTGAGCCCTGCCATGCACCCAAAGAGTGGTTTTCCCACACATATGGGGTATCAACGTACTCAGGAGCAATTGCACAACAACATTATCTGTCCATTTTCTCTTTTTACGCTTGTGAAAATAAAAAAATTGTTGCTAAAATATCATTTTTGTGACTAAAAAGTTAAATGTTTGCTTTTTCCTTCCACGTTGCTTCTGCTCCTGTGAAACACCTGAAGGGTTAATAAACTTCTTGAATGTGGTTTTCATCAGCTTGAGGTATGCACTTTTTAAAATAGTGTCACTTTTGGGTATTTTCTGCCATATAGACCCCTCAAAGTGACTTTAAATGTGAGGTGGTCCCTAAAAAAATGGTTTTGTAAATTTTGCTGTAAAAATGAGAAATCGCTGGTCAACCTTTAACCCTTATAACGTCCTAACAAAAAAAATTTTGCATCCAAAATTGTGCTAATGCAAAGTAGATATGTGGGAAATGTTATTTATTAACTATTTTGTCTGGCATATTTGTCTGTTTTAAGGTCATAAAAATTCAAAGTTTGAAAATTGCAAAATTTTCTCCATATTTCCATTTTTTTCATAAATAAACGGAAGTCATATCGAAGAAATTTTGCCCCTATCATGAAGTACAATATGTCATGAAAAAACATTCTCAGAATTGCCGAGATCCGTTGAAGCGTTCCAGAGTTATTACCTCATAAAGGGACATTGGTCAGAATTCTAAAAATTAGCCCGGTCATTAACGTGCAAACCACCCTTGGGGGTTAAGGGGTTAATATCAGCCCGCAGCTTTCTGTTTAGCCTTTACTGGTTTTTGGTTATAGGGGGGACCCCAAGTCAATTTTTGGGGGGGCTCTCTCCTGTAATAACCAGTAAAGGCTAATCAAACAGCTGTGAGCTGATATTAATAGCCTGGAAACATTTATAATTATTGGCCCCTTTACCAGAAAATTAACATCAGCTCCCAGTGGTCGGCTTTCCCTCTTCAGGTTCAAAAAATACACGCGGGAGTCCAATCCATTTCTTATTGTAAACTATTTATTTTATACATGATATGCACAGTGGGTGCTGAATACAACTCCAATTATTGTCTTCTGGTCGCGCTGATCTCAGGGAGATGATGAGAGCTGCCTTAAGCACCCGGCGCCTGGGAACAGCTTACTGTACTAATTTTCCAATAATTTTCCAAGGTGCCGGTACATGTCACAAGGGCACAGGGATGGCACAATGATGCCACACGGATGTATGGACAGAAAACGGATACACGGATGTCACATATGTAAATATGAATGGCACGCATACACGAACCACGGATCTCACTAGTACTGTTTTTTCCACTACAGGAATAACCAGGACGTGTGAAGGGGGCCTTTCTGTGTTCTCTAACATACAGCTTAAACCAGAATTCTTTCTCCTTCTCTAGATTCTTCTAGCAGCGACTTCTCCCAGAGAACAAAAGAATCGGGGCAACATCATTGGACTGGGGAGAGTCAGGTGTCAATATCGGATTTGACCAACTTTAGTCTTGTGTGTAAGTGGGCCTCATATAATTTCACACATGAAAATGTATAAGCAATTGAAAAATGGATTTTAAGCATAAATGACAGTTGCATTTACTACACCATACAGTCAGTGTACACAACTTTCTGAACACTATGCAAAAAATGTGTACAAAAACTGAGTTAAAGTCTGAGAAAAACAAAAATGACCAACTAATGTTTTTCCATGTTTTTTATGTTTAATTAGTTTGAATGAACTTTATTTTTTTCTGCAGTATATGCACAATTTTCCAGCCCTGCATTTAGTGTTTGAAAAGTTGAGGAGAATTTGTATATAATAAAATAAATAAAATAAATAAATACATTTTATTTTGTATAGCGCCGACATATTCCGCAGCACTTTAAATTTCAGAGGGGATTTGTACAGACAAAAGACATTACAGCATAACAATAATTACATAGATTATAACAAATACCAAGAGGAATGAGGGCCCTGCTCGCAAGCTTACAATCTATGAGGAAAAAGGGGAGACACGGAAGGTGGGTGGTAACAATTACCCTGATTGTTTGGACCAGCCATAATGTTAAGTGTGTAACAGTACAGACACAGAGGGCTAATGGATGCATAAAGCATGTGTGAACATGATGCCGGGAACCTGGTTATGGTAAAACTTTTGACTGTGCACCCAGGGATAGATTAGGTTAATGTGTTGAGGTGGTAGGCCAGTCTGAATAAATGCGTTTTCAGGGCACGCTTAAACTTGTGGGGATTGGGGACTAATCATATTGACCTGGGAAGTGCATTCCAAAGAATTGGTGCAGCACGTGTAAAGTCTTGGAGATGGGAGTGGAAGGTTCTGATTGTTGAGGATGCTAACCTCAGGTCATCAGCAGAACAGAGGGCGCGGGTAGGGTGGTATACTGAAACAAGGGAGGAGATGTAGGGTGGTGCTGAGCCATGGAGAGCTTTGTGGGTGAGGGTAATAAGTTTGTACTGGATTCTGGGGTGGATGAGTAGCCAGTGTAACGACTGGCACAAGGTAGAGGCATCGGTGTAACAAATGTACACTAATTAATCATTTATACCCTTGTATTTATAGGTGTGCTTATTACTTCTGGATTGTTTGTGTTTCTTTTTTCAACTAATAATTTTTTCTATAAAATTACAGTTCATGCCATCAATGTCTATCATGAGTAGTATAAAACACAATTCATACAGTGAAGAAATATGTACAGATCCTGATGGAAAAAATAAAAAGCAATTGTATAGTGATGTGACACAGTATACTCACATCACTAACACACTGTATAAAGAAAGTGAATATTTCATTTATACACTGGACATCACAGCTGCCATCAGGGCATTACTAGCCTTACTGGTGTATGGGACCCAGTGAACAGGAGTAAAGAGGGGGGCCCGGACTGGTTATGACATGCTAGCAGAAAGTCTCACCTTGTCCGGGCTCCCCCCTCGTTTTGCTTCTGCTCACCAGGCCCCAGGGGCAGAGGTGGGTTATGCGGGTTGAGTATTCAACTGAACATGTATCCTTGGTGGCTTCCTGAATGTCAATAGTTAACAGCCGCCAGCCAATCAGAGTCCAGCAGATTACTTTGGCACATCCGCGCTGCATATGAAGAGGGAAGAGAACATCGCTGGACCACGACCAGGTAATGAAAAACTTCTTTTTTTATTAAATAGCTGTGATATGGAGGACAGGGAGACATGATGAATGTTGTACCACCTTTCGTAGCAGCCTGTTCCACTCGTTATTCACCCTCACTGTCAAAAAGTTTTTTCTAATATCTAATCTGTATCTTCTTCCTTTCAGTTTTATTACATTGTTCCTCGTGCTTCCATGGGAAAATTAGAATAATGATCCCTCTACACTGTGACATCCCTTCAGATATTTGCAGACAGCTACTAAGCCTCCTCTTAATCTTCTTTTCTGCATGCTAAACAAGCTAAATGATTTAGATGAAGGAATTGAGTGTACACTGATTAAGTTTGCTGATGACACAAAGCTAGGAGGGAAAACTAATATTAGAGAAGAGAGAGAGAGGATTCAAAAAGATATAAATAAACTGGAGCAGTGGGCAGCAACTAACAGAATAATTGAAATAAAAATGAAAAAAGAATATACGGAATGGGAGGAATAGAGCTAAGCAACAGTACATGTGAAAAAGATTTGGGTATACTAACAGATCTTGAACTTAACATGAGTCAACAGTGTGATGCAGCAGCAAAAAAGGCAAATGCAATTCTGGGATGTATTAAGAGAAGCATACAGTCTAGATCATGTGAAGTCATTATTGCCCTCTACTCCTCTTTGGTCAGACCTCATCTGGAATACTGTGTCCAGTTTTGGGCACCACATTTTAAAAAAGACATCAACAAACTGGAGCAAGTTCAGAGAAGAGCGACCAGAATGGTGACTGGTCTGCAAACCATGTCCTATGAGGAACGGTTACAGAATTTGGGAATGTTTAACTTGC
Source organism: Dendrobates tinctorius (assembly GCF_039654945.1). NCBI lineage: Eukaryota > Metazoa > Chordata > Amphibia > Anura > Dendrobatidae > Dendrobates > Dendrobates tinctorius. Next base: position 7,072,438 of record NW_027361750.1, read on the forward strand.
AAAAATGAAGACTGAGAGGAGACTTAATAGCTGTCTACAAATATCTCAAGGTCTGTCACATTGCAGAATGATCATCTTTTTCTCATTTGCACAAGGAAAGACTAGAAGCAATGGGATGAAAATGAATGGGAGGATACACAGATTAGATATTAGAAAAATCTTTTTGACAGTTCGACTGATCAATGAGTTGAACAGGCTGCCATGAGAGGTGGTGAGTTCTTCCATGGAAGTCTTCAATCAGAGGCTGGACAGACATTTGTCTGGGATGATTTAGTGAATCCTGCTTTGAGCTGGGGGCTGGACCAGATGACCCAGGAGGTTCCTTCCAACTCTACCATTTTATGATCTATGATTCTATGATTCCCAGATCCTTTAACTGTTCCTCGTAGGACATACTTTGCAGTCCGCTCACCATCCTGGTAGCTCTTCTCTGAAATTGCTCCAGTTTTTAAATGTCTTTTTTAAAATGTGGTGCCCAGAACTGGTCACAATATTCCAGATGAGGCTTGACAAAGGAGGTGTAGAGGGGAATAATTACTTCACGTGATCTGGAATCTATGCTTCTATTAATACATCCTCGAACTGTGCTTGCCTGTTTTACTGCTGAATCACACTGTTGACTCATGTGCAGTCTGTGATCTATTAGTATAGAGGATATATATCGTGGCACAGCTGTGAATGGTGCTCAAGTAGGATCCCAACCTGTAAATAGTACAAAGAAAACTTGGCACTCGACTTGGATAACTGTGAAATATTTTAATGCAGTCCAAAGTTACGTTTTGGTCCCAGAGTGGACCTTCATCAAGTACTGCAACAAATATATATCAAGAACAACAATTAAACATCACATCTCAGAGAATTCGAGAAGCAAACATGAGTCAAAATGAAATCAATGGCCATTACGGCATAATGTAAGTGCATATAGTATCAAAGGAGGGAATAGGATGGAGTTGAGTGGGAAAGAACAAGAATAGGGATACCTACCCGACTGCTCAGTATTGATGGTATCCAGTATGTTGAATGGAAAGATGTCTGAAATATGAATAACGAGCTTCAGTAGTCATGCAGACTGAAACAGGGGTGAGCATCTAGAGTGAGCCAACGTACTGTTTGGACAATTGGTACTCCTTCTGGGGGTACAGTTAAATGGTCAGTAAGTATGTTGACCCGGTAAAGACAAATGTGCCACAATGAGTGTGGACAATATTAGACTATAAGAGGCAATCTTAAAATGTGGCACCCACCAGGTTGCTATAGTGCAATAACTGAGAGTTATAAGAATCTTCTTTTCCAGGTATGGACAATGTCTGTGATAAATGGAACAATATTTATGTAATATAAAATAAGGTAAAAAATAGTGCTTAAAAGAAAATGCTTAGCAGGAAATAATGCTTACTTTTATAGTGCAAGGTATCCTTATGTGTCCCAATATGCTTAGCAGGAAATAATGCTTACTTTTATAGTGCAAGGTATCTTTATGTGTCCCAATATAAGGGCGTTAGGACTGTCCTAAAGGTAGTAATATGCTTAATTAACACCAGGTAAGGTAAAAAAAATTAGCGCATAAAAGAAAATGCTTAGCCAGAAACGGTGCTTACTTGTATGATGAAAGATATTTTTATGTGTCCCAATAAAAGGGCATTTGGACTGTCCTAAAGGAGTAATGTGCTCCATTAATGCCAAATTATGATAAATATGGAATATACTGAAACAAATGTTGTATGTCTTACCAGTGGTAGTTCAGTGGGGGATGTGCCCGGCTCACAACGCGGTATCCACCGCTTGTTGGAGTGAGCTGTAGCATCTCAGAGATGCTGTATTTGTGGGAGGAGGGCGGGACATGTGTGTGCTGATACAGGAAGCGCATCACCGGAAGTGACGTCATTTTGCGTTCCACAGAGCTAAAGCTTGCGTTCCAGGCACCATATTTGTCCAGTGTAAGCTGAATCAATACAGAAATGGTGTATGTACAGTGCTGTATGTATTGATGAAATATATGAGTCAGTCAAGCAGGGGGTAAGAACCACAAGGTCCAGAGGGATGAATCAAGTAGAGAGGTTGCAAGTTGTATTCAATTGAGGCGGCACTGTAAAAAGAGACATTGGTATTAATACAATGACCACATATACATATGATAATAAAGTAAATACAAATAAATTCCCCAAACACCAGGAATATAAATAATGAGCCCAACTCAAAGTCAACATAATACCACCGAATTCCATGTAAAGACAATTAAGCAAAAACTAGAGATCAAATAGAGTTTTCCAAGCAAAATACATTTTATTTAACAAAATGTGAAAGCAGAGCATAAATACTAATGCAAGCTACAACGGGCATTGGTAACACAGTACAAGTGCAAGAGGTGCTGTAGCACAGATAAGTTTTTTAAGCTGCTTAAATAAAAATAAAGTGCTGAAATGTTAGAACGCTTACATGTAATCTAGAGTAACGCTGCCCAGCCTGCTGCCATTACGCACATTACACCGTGGCTTCTTCACTTTGTGCAGTATGTACAATATTAAGAGGCTCATCTATATATGGCACTGATGCACTTTAAAACTGGAACCTTGTTTCCTGTTTTCCCATTTGAGGTAAACACCTACATTAGGTTAAAATTTTAACAGGTTTAGGTGAAATTTATTTAGATATTTGTGATATAGATGAGGTCTAACTACTTAATTGTTGTAATGTACTGATAAGGGTGAAACTGTGTTACCCATGCCCGTTGTAGCTTGCATTAGTATTTATGCTCTGTGTTCACATTTTGTTAAATAAAATGTATTTTGCTTGGAAAATTCTATTTGATCCCTAGTTTTTGCTTAATTGTCTTTACATGGGATTCGGTGGTAATATGATAATAAAGGCATGAGTTTCATACATTTGGGCAACACCAAGGAGACAAAGTGTAAGTACTGTAAGGTTGAGGCAGAAGCTGGACGTCACTGTTAAACAATTACACTAAAATGTGCAAATATTATAATTAAATAAGATAATCTAACCAGACTTAGAGATATACATTCAATAAAAGGAATACAATTAAATAAAGGAATGCAGATTGTACTCTCTATTAAGCCCCTTAGGGGATAAAGTCTGTAGCTGATGGATCCAGTATGATTCCCTCTTCTTCAGCAAATGAATCCGGTCACCTCCTCGCCTGGAAGGTGAAATATGTTCTATAACCTGAAATTTTAATTGAGCTATGGTGTGTCCCTTTGTAATGAAATGAAATGGTACTGGTAACAACATATTTTTACAACGGATGGTGGACTTATGTTTTGAGATGCGATCTTTTATAGGTTGTGTTATTTCACCTATATACAACAGACCGCAGCTGAATCACAGGTAGAAGAGTAATTTAATGTGTATTTTTTACCTGAATGAGGGTGGTAAAAAGCATCCCCTTTCAGTACACTATTGCACTGATTACAGTGCAGGCAAGGGTATGTGCCGACCTTGGGAGTATGAAGGAACCTCTGTGTGGATATCTGTGTTCTAGTGCCAATATCTGCTCTTACATGTGAGTCTCGGATGTTGGGAGGGTGCTTGTAACATGGCAGAAAAGGTTTATGGAACTCACTGACATTTCGATGTGCTGTTTTAAGAAGATCCCAGTACTTCCGCGAATTGTGCGATGTAAGTGTCACAATCTATTTTTGGATCTGTGGCAGAGTCTGGATTCTTATAGGAAACTTTTTCCTTTTGCCCCCGGTGGCCGCTGGTGCTACTACAACTGTAGTTGCTTTGCTGCTGATTTTCCCCCCGGTGGCCCCTGGTGTTACTACAACTGTAGTTGCTTTGGTGCTGGTTTTCCCCCCGGTGGCTGCTGGTGTTACTACATGTTTAATTAGCCAGCAGGTGGTGACCAATCCCCTCCTTCCTATAAAAGGAGGTCAGGTGCTTAGCTCCTTTTTGGTAATACTGGTCATTTGGAAGCCAACCGTTCAGAGGAGAGAAGCTACCTTGAGCAGTGGTGTTTGCAGCTTATCTGGAGAAGTGGTTTTCCTGCTGGAAGCTGCTTTCAGGTGCCTTTCTCTGCGGTCCGGTGCATGACTGCAGAGCAAGCTAAGTTTGTTGATTTTTCCCTATCTGTTATTTTCCCCGGTGTCCCCTTGTTTGTCTTTGTTGGTCTTGTGACTGACCGATCGGCGGGTTGTGACGCAGGGCCAGTCACACCGTGACATTATTACCAACCTACCCATTTTTCTGGTAAGCCATGACCTAAATACAGGCCTTTGCCCAACTGCTTCACACCTTCATTGATGAGCTTAGGGTGCTGTGTGGTGAGGTGGTTTGTGGGGTACCTGAGGGCATGCCAGTGTTTTTGGACAGTGGAGCGGGAGTCAATTTGGTGGACGCTTAGTTTGTCCAGACTCATGGCCTGAAGTGTAGGACGCTGACCAAGCACCTAAGCGTCCAGGCCATTGACTCTGTTCCACTGAGCCAGGGGAGGTTGACCCAAGTCGTGGAAAATATACATCTGCATATAGAAACAAATTAAGAGTCCCTGTCATGCTATGTCTTGGAGGGAATGCCATCACCTATAGTTTTAGGAATCCCTTGGTTGGAGAAACACAACCCAGTCATAGATTGGCGGTCTAGGGAAGTAGTCAGCTCTGCTCAGTCATGTGAGGGCTGCTGCCTGGGGGCTACAGTCTGCCGTCTTTCTACAACCGTCCCCTTCTTCACCAGTGGGGGCAGCAGAGGTGCTACAAGGGAGTAGGGGCAAGTCTCAACCCTCGCCATTAGTCAACCCGGAGAGGCGGAGTTCTCATAGGAGGAGGGGTCGGAGAAGGGTGGTGGTTCCCTCTGTGAATTGCGGGGGTATGAGTGTGGTGACACAGGGGGACGCCTCTGTTGTCAGTTCCTGGAAGAGTTCACTGTCTTGTGGCAAACGTGTGTGTGGCAATAAACATTCAGGTCCGGACCTGTGTGTGAACGAGTATGTATGGGTGTCCACCAAAAACATCCAGTGGAAGTGTGCTCCTGGGGTCTGGAGTTCTCGGGTGAACGGGCCGTATCAAGTGTTGACCATCCTCAGCCCGGGGACTTACCAGCTGGAGCTACCCCCAATAGTGCCCATACACAACTCATTCCCCAAGACTGCGCTCTGGAGATTTGTGGTGCCTCCGGAGCATGCGTTGCCACTTCCATCTGCCCACATTTGCCATAAACCTGAGAGTCAGGTAGTTGCTGAAGTGAACTCTGGTGGATCTAGGCTTCCTCACTGTAGGTGGTTTTCCAGTGAGGTGCGGTGTTGAGGGTCCAGAGGACCCTCATTGAAGGAGGAGTACTGTCACGATCTATTTTTGGATCCGTGGCAGAGTCTGGATTCATATAGAAACTTTTTTCTTTTGCCCCCGGTGGCCGCTGGTGTTGCTAAAACTGTAGTTGCTTTGCTGCTGGTTTTCCCCCTGGTGGCCGCTGGTGTTACTTCATGTTTAATTAGCCAGCAGGTGGTGACCAACCCCCTCCTTCCTATAAAAGGAGGTCAGGTGCTTAGCTCCTTGTTGGTAAAACTGGTCATTGGGAAGCCAACCGATCAGAGGAGAGAAACTACCCTGAGCAGTGGTGTTTGCATCTGGAGAAGTGTTTTTCCTGCTGGAAGCTGTCTTCGGGGTGCCTTTCTCTGCGGTCCGGTGCATGACTGCAGAGCAAGCTAAGTTTGTTGATTTTTCCCTGTCTGTTATTTTCCCCGGTATCCCCTTTTTTGTCTTTGTTGGTCTTGTGACTGACCGATCGGCGGGTCGTCACGCAGGGCCAGTCACACCGTGACAGTAAGATGTTCATATAAGGATGTTACGCGTGTACTAGAGAGATCCGTTTTTCAGCAGATCGACGTGGAGTGTCAGAAGGTTTTTTATCCTCAGCTAACAATGTAGAGGGGTAACCCCGTTCCTCAAATTTGTTCTGCATTTCAGTGATCCTCGGTTCACTTGGCCGGATCAGTGACAATTCTCTGTATCCTCCTAAATTGTGACCTAGGGATGGATTTTTAATTGGATGAGGGATGGAGTCATAGTGGAGGAGGCTGTTGCCGATCAGTAGGTTTGGTGTATATATCAGTACTAATCATACCATGTGTCCAAAAAAGAACTCACTTGGTTATTGTCATGGGTCATCGTAAAAGTTAAGCTTGGCCAATAGGAATTCAGTCTAGAAAAGAATTGATTGAGGGAGTCTAATATGCTGGTCCAAATACAATAGATATCAACAATGAATCTTCTCCAGATGAGGCAGTGGGATTGATAGAGAGGATCAGTATAGACAGTCTCCTCTTCAAATGCAGCCATGTAGCTGTTTGCATATGGCGGGGCTACATTCGATCCCATGGCAGTGCCTTTCGTCTGTAAGTAAAAGTTGTCTTCAAACATGAAATAGTTCCTTGTGAGAAGTAAGGAGAGGAGCTCAAGGCATAGTTCAAATCCTTATAAAATATTTATGTATATACAAAGGCTAGTGCAAATATTAAAGAGAGGTCTCTATTGATAGAGCAATGTAAGCATAACAATAGTAAAATGAATAAAGTGACTGTGCAAACAGAAGAACCAATTCCAGACAAACAAGCCTACAAGAGGAACAAATCCATGGTTCTTAAAGTATATAATTAAATTGCTATACTAGCATTGCCCAAGATGGTACAAATAACTGAGACAAACAAGTCTCATTACCATGTATAAATGCTACAATGAAACACTGGTTATGCAAAAGGTGCCCATGTAAAGAATCTGTGTCTATACCTGCTAGCAGCAATGACCCCAACGCGCGTTTCGCACTTGGCTTTGTCAAGGTTATGCTTACATTGCTCTATCAATAGAGACCTCTCTTTAATATTTGCACTAGCCTTTGTATATACATAAATATTTTATAAGGATTTGGTCATGTAGGCTAGTCTTTTGAACATTTTTGGTAAAATAACCTTTTTGCACTCTATATTAAGAACAACTTTTTTTCATTTCTGGGCATACATTTATGCAGGGAATGCATCATCTATCTATACCATAGGATATTTGTGCAGCAATTTTGTTGATTTGGTGTTACCCGCTTTTAATCGGCATTGTTTCATTTATTAAATAAAATTTGTCTTTTATGATGAAAATATGTAAACTTTGCATTGTTGCATATACTAAATAAAAATCCATTTTTTATGGTAATTGAGCTTCCATTGTTCTTTCGGTTTTGGTAGATAATTTAGTATAGACCGTGTTATCATTTAATTGACGTAACACCTCGTTAGTGTAGGCCACTTTATCCATGACCGCGATGGCTCCCCCCTTATCAACAGGTTTGATGATGATATGATCGTCTTGGCGGAGGGATTGAAGGGCCTGAAAATCTAATGGAGTCAAGTTAGGTAGGTAGTGTAACCTACCGCTTTCCATATCTTGTCTTAGTTGTTGGAATGCTTTGTCAACGAAACTGATAAAGGTTTCCACCTCATGAGAGCCCTGTGGGGGTCTATAGGTACTCTTTTTATGCAAGCCAAGCTCAGTGATGGCAATTTGGGGCATACACGTGGAGGGATTGGATGGTGCCATGTCAGAAGTTGATGAACATTGTACAGACAGTCTAAGTCGCTCATAGAAGTGGTGTAGGTGTAGGTGATCTATTAGTATACCCAAGTCTTTTTCACACATGCTGTTGCTTAGTCCTATTCCTTGCCCAGATGTAGAATCTTGCATTTTTCCCTCTTAAATACCACTCTACTAGTCACTGCCCATTGTTCATGCTTATCTAAATCCTTCTGAATCCTTTCTCTGTCTTCTCTATTGTTAGCTATCCCTCCTAGCTTTGCATCGTCTGATAATTTGATCAGTTTACCTTCAGTTCCCTTATCTAGATCATTTATAAAAATGTTGAACAACACTGGGACCAGGATAGAGCCTTGTGGTACCCCACTTGAAATACTTTTCCAATTGGATGTGTAACCATTTATTACGACTCTTTGAGTACGATCACTGAGCCAGGTATGAATCCACCTAACCGTAGCCTTGTCAGTCCCATACTTGGTCATTTTTTCAATAAGACTATTATGAGATACTTTATCAAATGCTTTGCTGAAGTCAAGATATACTATATATACCACATTTCCCTGATCCACCCAGTCAATGATTCCATCATAAAAGGAAATTAGATTAGTCTGGCATTACTTGTTTGCTACAAACCCATGCTGGTTCTGGTTAATTACTGTATTCTTAGCCAAGTATTTACATACATACTGTTTAATAATTTGTTCAAATATCTTTCCTGGTATAGAAGTAAGGCTCACTGGCCTGCAACTTACTGGCTGACATGATGGATGTAGGACCAGGAATGAGAAGACATGGTGGATATGGGGCCAAGAATTTAAAGACGTGATGCATGTGGGGCCAGGGATGCTAAAACATTATGGATGTGGGACCAGTAATGAGAACACATGATGTATGTGGGGCCAGTAATGAGAGCACATGATGCATATGGGGCCAGGAATGAGAAAACATGATGGATGTGGGGCCAGGAATGAGAAAACATGATGGATGTGGGGCCAGGAATGAGCACACATGATGGATCTGGGGCCAGGAATGAGAATACATGATGGATATGGGGCCAGGATTGAGAACACATGGGGGTCACAAATGAGACACATGGGTGACATAAATGAGACACATGGATGCCAGAAATGAGACATATTGGGGCCAGGAATGAGACACACGAGGGTCAGGATGTGGGACATTATTACACGAAGGGACCAGGATGTGGTACATTATTACAGGAAGTGGTCAGGATGTGAGACATTATTACAGGAAAAGGCTAATTAAGGGATATTATTACTGCTATGATGTGATGTATTTTATTTTGAGGATACTGTTTTCAATGGCGGGGTCCTGTTACTGTGCAGGGCAGCACCATGTCACTCTTTTTCATCTTCATTCGTAGTATAAAAGTTAGGAAAAAAGTGAGGAATGTGCTCTGGAAGCGGTGCTCTAGATAAATGTGTTATTTTCTGCAGAGACGAGTCCTGCCTGGAAGAAGTGATAGCGGTCTGCGCTGGATGAAGAAGAGCAAAGATGAAGGACTTAACTAAGGATGTCACTGGTGAGTTAGTGTGTTACCTGTATAATGATACTATACACTGTATACTATGCACAGAGCTCCTGTGTATAATGGCAGTTATGGTAATTTTAGTATTGCGTTTTTTTAATGATCATTATTGTTGTATTCAGTCTCTATGTGGAAGTAATATGAGATCTGGTCATGGTTTGGCAGTAGTTTTTCCTTGCCTGTGTTGGAATTTGGTCACTATGTGGTTTTACTAAGTGGTCTGGTCATGGTATGGTATTATTTGCCCCTGTATGTGGTATTGTTTAGTCACTGTGTGGTGGTAATATGTGATCCAGCCATGGTGTGACGGTATTCGTGTCTTGTGTGTGATATTATTGGTCATTTTAAAAAATGTATTTGACACATTTCCTTAAAGAAAAATAAAGAAAAATATACCTCAAAAACGTATTGGATATTTTAAGAAAATTTTAATCAGGTAGAGTATGGCGGTATCAAAAGAGTCTAACTTGTTGTGGTGGCGGCTTAAAATTTATTTTGGACAAAACAAAAGCTGATTGCTATGGATGTGATATGATGTTCAGTGGAAACTGTTAATGTGTGATTGGTGAGGACATGATGCTGAAGTAGAGTTTTTTCAAGACTGGGTGGTGGGACAGTGGAAGGTACGAGGGGTGGAGGTGGGTCTGGGGTGGAGCCTGGGCGAAGTCTCAAGCTCAAAAATGTTGCCCTGAAATTCCTGGTGGCAGCCCACTCGAACATACAGATAATATTGCACTACAAACATTTATCAAACACAACAAGTCAGACACATTGCTCTATACAATGTCATTCCTTTCATGTATACCTGGGGCAAAGTGGGCAATTAATTTTCCCAAGGGGCCACATGAAAGATTGTGACTGTTGTGGGTGGTTAAACTAATAGGCTGAATTTAATTCTGCTTATTATTTCATATTCTTTTTTATCACTTAATATTAACCCTTTCAAGACGTGAGCAATTACATTTTTGTGTCTCTGTTTTTCGTCCTTGCAGTGACATAACTTTTTTATTTCTCTGTCCACGTAGACATATGAGTGCTTGTTTTTTGCAGAACAAGTTGTACTTATGAATGACATTATTCATTTTGCCAAATGGTGTACTGAAATATAGGGACAAAAATTCCAAGTAGGGACAAATTGTGAAAAAAAACACAACTCTGACATTTTTTTTGAAAATTGTTTTTATATTGCACATTTTGTGGTAAAAATGACCGTGAAATATGGTTGTGTTACCGTTTTCAAGATTCGAAACATTTACATTTTTTGGCCGATGAAGCTGTGTGATCACTTACTTTTTGCAGGGCAACACAATGTTTTTAATAATACCATTTTGGAAAAGTTGTGTCTTTTCGATCACTTGTTATAGCATTTTTGTGGAATTGCGGTGACCAAAAAAAAAAATGAATTAGCGCTCTTAAATTTTTTCATTTGCAGTGTTTACCAATTGTGTTTGTAGTTTGATAGATCATATTTTTCTGATCTTGACAATATCACATATGTGTATGGGGGAATGGGGTAGGAAAGGGGCGTGATTTGAACTTTTATGTTTTTTTTATTTTTTTCATTTTTTTACACTTTTTTTTTACTTTTCACTGTTATTGTTAACCCCTTTAGGGGACTTGAAATTGTGATCATCTGATCACCTGTGCTATATACAGCGATGCTATAGCATTGCTACATATAGCAAAAATCATGGTTTCCTTTGAAGCCCGGCCACAGGCAAGGTTTCAAAGGAGCCCCATAATGACAAGTATGGGGGTGAAAAGCTGGTCACCAGCTGTCATGACAACCCATCGGCGACCCGTGATCACATCACGGGCGCAGGTTGGGAGGAGAAAGTGAAGTGCACCCATGCCAGTGCATGTTAAATGTCCTTGTCAGAGATTGACAGTGGCATTTAACAGGCAAACAATCGAACGCAGGTCCTGGCTGTAATACAAAGCCATTACCTGCTGGGTATGGGTCAGGCTTTAGCCTGCTCCATACACCCACTTCTGACTTGCGCCGTACATGTACGGCTGATGTCATGAAAGGGTTAAGCAGAATTAAGCATATTGACTAGCTGCACATCTTACAATAGCACAACTTACAATAGGACTTATTGGAACATCTATTCTTGCTACTAGCAGCTAATACTTATAATATAATTTATTGCTTTTTTTATAAAGTTTATAATTCATATTGCTCCTGCTATTCAGCCTTAAGTATAAATATACCTTGATCAACATCTACACCACACAGCTTATGATAGAATATGATGCGACAAATTGCCACAACACAATTTGATGCCCCACAGCTCCCTCCCAAGTATGATACTCACATTGCCCCCACACACTGTATCGTGGCCACACAGCTTTCTCAAATACAGTATGATGGCCCAAGTTAAGTTTCATGGCCTTTGTAGCCTCCCACATAGAATCATGGCTCCTACAGCTCCCAACGCAGTATGATGCTGTGCAGCTTCTCTCAGCTCTCCACAGCTATCTACACAGTATGATTACTTTGATAACCATGATAACACTTACAGTATAATAGCTGAACTGCCCTGCACACAGCATGATAGCACTCACATCCCCAACTTTCCCCCACACACACAGTATGATGACTCCCCCAAAGCACCACACACATATTATGATGGCCTCCCACATCCCACAACTCCCAGCACACATGATATGATGACTCTCACAGGCCCCCACACAGAATGATAGCAATATAGAACACCAAACACAATATGATGTCCCCATAGTTTCCACCAATGTCCTGGCCTTCAATAAAATTACTTATCTTGCCTGTTAAGTTTATGTGCTGCTCCATGCAGTGTATGGATTTAGGCTTTGTAGGCAAAGTATAGTGACATAATTGTGTCTGCTGCACTGAGACTCAGACGTACAGGCTAATAATAATAATAATCTTTATTTTTATATAGCGCTAACATATTCCGCAGCACTTTACAGTTTGCACACATCATCATCACTGTCCCCGATGGGGCTCACAATCTAAATTCCCTATCAGTATGTCTTTGGAATGTGGGAGGAAACCGGAGTACCCAGAGGAAATCCACGCAAACATGGGGAGAACATACAAACTCCTTGCAGATGTTGTCCTTGGTGGGATTCAAACCACTGAGCCACCGTGGCTAATGTTTACTTTCCTCTCTTGTATACAGCCATTAATTTCTCAATGATTTACAGGCAATATGAAAGTTGTCCCCATTGAGGCTCGCAATCTAATTTACCTATCAATATGTCTATGAGGTGTGGAAGGAAACCAGAGTACCCAAAGGAAACCCACACAAACACAGATAGAGCATCCAAACTCCTTGAAGAATCTGTCTTTGAAGTGATTGTCATTGTTGGGGCTATTAAAGGATCTCCTACATGTGTTCATGCTGTAGTGGCTGCTGCAGTACTTCTAGGGAAGCATGTGAGATCACACTGACCTTTCGCTTTCCAAATTACTCCCCACCTGAGACCAGGGGAGGAGGCAATGGTGTCACCCACAGACACTGTTTCTGGCCCATTGTTTTCGGCCCAAGTAGCCAAGTGACTGCTTGCATGTTTCTGAGCATGCTGGTGGTGGTCAGGCTGGCAGTTGTGCTGCCCCTGCTGATGCTGGCATGGCAGATGTTGCAAATAGCCTTTTTGAGTTAACTGGACTGTCTTTAAAAAAGTGCCACACTTGGGAACGTCTAACCCTTGGCTTGGAAACTTCACCCATGTTGGTGCTCTGGAGAACAGTTACATAGTAACATAGTAACATAGCTTTGAAGGTTGAAGGAAGAACTTATGTCCATCTAGTTCAGCCTATTTTTAGTGCAGCTGTTCTGCATTGTTGATCCTGGGGAAGGCAAAAAACCCACAGAGTAGAAGCCAATTTTCTCCTTAGGGAAAATTACCTGTCTTTTGTTTCTGGCCACCCCACTGCCTCTTCCTGCCTGTTGTGGTGCTGCAGATCACTCCCCCTGTGTGCTGCTGTCCTCTCTCTGCATGTCACTTTTCCAGTTTGGGTCAGTGACTTCATCATACACCACCTTGTCTTCCACTTCCACATTCTTTTCCTCCTCCTGAGTTGCTGATGTAACAACATTACTTGCTGGCAATTGTGCCTGATCATCATCCAGCTCTTGCAACAGTAATCGCATTCTCCCACTGTTGCCTTCTTGTGAGTGTGGCTGCCCAAATATTTGAACATTGCTACATGCCATCTCCTCATGTCCAGCTTGAAACAGTAGGGTGAAAGACAAGAGTCTTTAAATGTAAAGGTGAACAGCTCTTTGGAGTGTCCAAGAGTGGGTTCACTTGTCTCTGGGCACTCAGCGTGGTGGGAGGAAGAAGGATCAGGGTGAGGATTATGCTTTCCAAAATCACGGCTACTGAGACTGAACTGTGGTGGACAGGGTGGTGCTGGCACAGTGACTGGAAGCATTATCTACTATCCATCCAACACATCCAACAACCATTTCATACTGGTCTGGCTTCAAGAGTGGTGTTCGATCCTACAAAGTGGGGCAGGAAGCTAGATCGACATGATGTGTGTGCTTGTTGTGCTTCTGCAGCAGGCACAGTTTCACTGAAAGGCCTCATGTGCACATACAAAAACTTTTAATTACGGTAATTTAATGGGCTTTCTGAAATAAGAAAAAAGTGGGACACAGGCAAGTTACACTGTAACTCAATAAAATGAGTATTACTTAAATGTTAAATATCTTGCTGCTTTAATGCTGCTTCTTGATGACTCCCCAAGAGTCTCTACAACCTCTTATCTCAGTTCTAGACTTTCTAAAATACAACTAGAATGTTTGTGAAAGAATATGAAATCAGAGACTAAGATAAATGTAAGACTCGAAAAACAAAATAGTCAAAATCAGTCACATAGTTGACCAATTGAATCTAGATCAATTTTCATCTGCAAAACATGACAATTTCAGTCTACAGATGGACTCAATTATGCTTAAATCACATAAGAAATATTTAATTAAATTCACATACAGCACTTTTGATGGTTGTAATTTTTAGAAAGCATCAGTGTGTTATGTTTAAAACTTAAGTACTATTCACTGGTACACCTGTCTCAATATACGGTTTAATGTATGGTTTCCACACTAGTTCTTGGCTTATATAGTGGTTAGCTCACCAAATGCCATAAGAGCAACTCTGTAAAAACAAGTGGCTAGCAATATTTTTGTATTTGATTTACTTTCTTCACTTTCTGATTTTCTGCCTACTCATTTATATTTTATTATGTACCTGAATGGCTAAAAAAATCTATAACTCAGTTTTACAGACACTTTCCCTTAAGCATGCAGCCCAGCACCTATGATTAACTTACCACGGATTATTTGTTTAAGGTGTGTGTAATGTGTTTATAGAGCATGGCAGCTGACATAATGTATTTTTTGGCAGACTAACATATTTCCACCCTCCCCATCAGTTTATATAAAAAATAATAATTAAAAAAAAGAATAGATGAATAATTTATAGACAAGGAAAAAATCATTACGTACATATTTGTTTTCAACTAAAATATTGTAAAATAATTTAATAACATTTACAAGACATAAGATAACTTTGATAATTTTTTAGAAAATATTTGAAATTTAGATCTGATTAGAGTTAAGCGAAACGGGTCGGTCATATTCAAAAGTCACCGACTTTCGCTGAAGTTGGGTTTTATGAAACGAAACCCAACCATAGTGTGAGGTCGGCCACGAGGTCGGCGACCAGAGCGTCAAAGTCGCGTTTCAAAAGATGATTCCAGCGCCCTTTTTCAGCCAATGATGGAGGACGCACACTGTGGGCAACGTGATGACATAGGCATCGGTCACCACCATCTTTGAGAAGGGCATGCAAGTGATTGGCTGGCTTTGTGTGGCGTCACAGGGGCTATAAAAGGGCGTGAACGCCGACCGCCATCTTACTTATGCCGATCTTAGCATAGGGAGAGCTGCTGCTGCTGATTCTGTAGGGAGAGCGTTAGGCAGGGAAGAAGAGCCAAAAAACTGCTTCTGCTGTTAGCGATTTCCACTTACAACACAACACTTTGTGTGCAAACTGCTTTTTTAGAAGCAAAAATACTTTTCTTCCTCTTTTCTGCACAGTTACCAAGGGTTCATTTTTCCACCATTTTGTGTGTGCACTGTGCCGCAGTCCTGCTTATTAGGCTGCCTGCGTCCATACTTGGACTGAGAGCATCATTGTCAGCATCCTCAAATCTCTAGTGAGATCCAAAATCTCACCAGTCCTATAGACACCCTCCACCTTGTCTACACCATCCAATTTCATCCTGTTACATTGAGGTGTAATCGCTCCTGGGCCAGAGACAATAGTTCTGCGTCCTCAAATCTATAGTGAGATCCAAAATCTCACAAATCCTATAGACACCCTCCACCTTGTCATTCACCATCCAATTTCAGCCTGTTATATTGAGGTGTAATCTCTACTGGGCCTGAAACAATAGTTCTGCATCCACAAATCTATAGTGAGATTGAAATTCTCACCAATCCTAAAGACACCCTACACCTTGTCAAACACCATCCAATTTCAGTCTGCTACATTGCGGTGTAGTCTCTACTGGGCCAGAGACAATAGTTCTGCGTCCTCAAATCTATAGTGAGATTCAAATTCCCACCAATCCTAAAGACACCCTACACCTTGTCATACACCATCCAATTTCAGTCTGTTACATTGAGGTGTAATCTCTACTGGGCCTGAAACAATAGTTCTGCGTCCTCAAATCTATAGTGAGATTCAAAATCTCACCAATCCTATAGACACTCTGTACCTTGTCATTCACCATCCGATTTCAGCCTGTTACATTGAGGTGTAATCTCTACTGGGCTTGAGACAATAGTTCAGCGTCCTCAAATCTCTAGTGAGATTCAAATTCTCACCAATAGTAGATACACCTTCTACCTTGTTTTACAGTACCATATAGCTGGTGGTACTTTGGGTACATTTTCACAAAAATGAGCAAGTATGGTGGAAGATGCCATGGAAGTGGGCAGGGGTTGCCAGCTGGTCCCGAAGGTGGTGGTGTTGCATCTGTTGGTAGTGGCAAAAGCACAATAGCACCTAAGGCAGGAGGTGTTGAGCCTGCATCATCATCTGGCTCCACAAGGCCTCGAAGGCTCTTTTCTGGGAGTAGGTAAACCACTTTTAAAGCCGGAGCTTCAGGAACAAGTTTTGGCTTACATTGCTGACACAGCCTCCAGCTCTCTCGCCTCCTCTTCTGAAGTTTCAAAAAATAAAAGCACTGAGTCGTCATTGGAGGCTCCTGGTCAGGAACAACACCTTTCATTGTGTCCTTCACCCCTACCAAAATTGAAGGATGTGGCAGGCCACAATACCGATTACTCCATGGAGCTCTTTTCACATACCATGCCTGGGTTATCAAGTCAAATCGTGAATTCCCCAGTCCAAGATGAATCTGACATGGAGTGCACTGATGCACAGCCACTGCTAGATTTTTCTGCTGGTACATTCACTCAGAGCACTACATTGCCCTCGCAGTGTACTGAGGCAGAATCAGACCCTGAAGAAACTCAGGTGCCCCTTCCCACATACTATACCACCTTACACGGTGACACAGAGGAAGGTGCACATGAAATTGAAGAGGAGGTGATGGATGACTCAGTTATTGACCCAGATTGGCATCCATTGAGGGAAGAGGGTGCCGCTGCCAATAGCATAGAAGAGGAGGAGGAGGATCCGCAGCAGGCAATGACATCGCAACAGCTGTTATCTGGCAGGACCGTAGCAGTCCAAAAACGTGTTACAAAAAGCAAAAGAGTTGCAGGACAGCTTGGCCAGATGGTTAAATTAGCACAGCGTGCAAGGTCTCAAAATGTCTTCCATAGTAGGAAGAGTACAGTGTGGCACTTTTTTGAACAAAATCCTAATGATCAGGCAAAGGTTATCTGTAAGAAGTGCGCAAAGACCTTTAGCCGAGGGAAAAATCTGAGAAATTTGAATACCAGTTGCTTGCTTAGACATTTAACCACCATGCACTTGCAAGCGTGGACGGACTACCAAACCTCACGTACCACATGTGCACCTGCTCCGAATGAAGGTAGTCAGCAACGCTACATCGCTTCCCCCACTGTAAGCTCACTGGTTAGCACACCACCAGCAGCAAATGTTGAGGTGTCGTTGCAAGGGCAAAGCAGTCATGGAATCACAATGTTATTGCTACGAAAGACTGAATCTAGGACATCAGCAACACCACCAACACCATCACCATCACCAACCCTCTCTCAGTCCACCATGTCCACCGCTAGTTCCACCATATGCAGCTCTCAAGTCCAGCTCACCCTACCAGAGACTCTGAGTAGGACAAGAAAGTACTCATCCTCTCATCCGCGTACACTGGCTTTGAATGCCCACATTGCCAAACTAATCTCATTAGAGATGATGCCCTACCGGTTGGTTGAAAGCAAAGCTTTCCGCGAGCTCATGGCCTACGCAGTACCACACTCTGACCTACAAAGTCGGCACTTCTTTTCGTGAAAAGCTATCCCAGCCCTCCACGTGCATGTGAAAGACCGCATTCTCCATGCACTCAAGCAATCAGTGAGTGGAAAGGTGCACCT
This sequence comes from Dendrobates tinctorius, assembly GCF_039654945.1. NCBI lineage: Eukaryota > Metazoa > Chordata > Amphibia > Anura > Dendrobatidae > Dendrobates > Dendrobates tinctorius. Next base: position 7,090,104 of record NW_027361750.1, read on the forward strand.
CACAACAGATGCATGGTCCAGTAGGCATGGCCAGGGCTGTTATGTGTCCATCACTGCGCACTGGGTTAATGTGGTGGATGCAGGGTCCACAGGGGACAGCGGCGGTGGGACAGTGCTGCCTAGCCCACGGTATAGGAAACAGTTGGCTGTAGGCGTTTGACCCTCCTCCTCCTCCCCCAGAAGCGAAAGCTCGTCCACAGAGTGCAGTCGCACGAGCACTCCATCCGTAGCCGCCAGTGTTGCACACGAGGTGTCCCACTATCGACCAGCTAGTGGTAAGCATCAGCAGACTGTGTTGAAGATGATGTGTTTGGGAGACAACAGCCACACTGCGGAGGTACTGGCCGACTACTTGCAGCGACAAACTGAGTCATGGCTGGGCAGTCTACATCTTGAGGCAGGCAAGGTAGTTAGTGATAACAGCCGGAATTTTGTGGCAGCCATAGCCCTTTCAAAACTCAGACACATACCCTGCCTGGCTCACACCTTGAACCCGGTGGTGCAGTGCTTCCTCAATAATTATCCGGAGTTAACACCCCTGCTCCATAAGGTGCGAAGACTGTGCTCGCACATCCGCCAGTCGCCCGTACACTCCAGTCGCATGCAGAAGCTGCAGCGATTGCTCCACCTTCCTAAGCACCGCCTAATTATCGACGTTGCAACAAGGTGGAATTCCACCCTGCACATGGTTCAGAGGCTGTGCGAACAGAGGCAGGCTGTAATTGTGGGAGGATACACGGGCAGGCAGTTTGCAGGCAGACATGGAGTTGTCTGGTGTGCAGTGGTCGAAGCTGAAAGACCTCTGTAAAGTCCTTCAGTGTTTTGAGGAATGCACACGGCTGGTAAGCGCAGATGACGCCATCATAAGCATGAGCATCCCACTTATGCGTCTGCTCATGCAAACTTTAACGCACATTAAGGAGCAGGCGTCTGCAGCCGAGGAGGAAGAGAAGGAGGGAAGTCTTGATGACAGTCAGCCATTTTCTGGTCAGGGAAGTCTCGTGGACGAGGTGGAGGAAGAAGAGGAAGAGGAGGAGGATGGGGATGATTATTTTGGGGAGGAGGATGCTTCTCAGGGGGCAAGAAAAAATATTGGCATGGCAAGGTCAGGTACAGGGTTTGTGCGCGACTGGTGGGATGTAGATTTGCCAGAAAGTGCTCCTCCACCCAGCACTCGCAGTGCATCATTGACACCTGGAACATTGGCCCACATGTCTGATTATTCCTTGCAGATCCTAAAAAGGGATCCCCGCATTGCCAAAATGATGAATGATGACGACTACTGGTTGGCCAGCATCCTGGATCCACGCTATAAAGGCAAATTCCAAAACATCATGCCACAGGAGAACCTAGAGCTAATATTGGCTAACAAACAAGCAACTCTGGTAAACCGTTTGTTTGAGGCATTAAATGAGCTCGCTTGCCCTGCTAGTGTGTTATCTGAACGAGTCTTCAGTGCTGCTGGATCAATCCTGACAGAAAAAAGGACCCATCTGTTGACCCAAAATGTTGAAGATCTAACCTTCATTAAAATGAACCATGCATGAGTTTCAAAGGATTTTGTCCCACCCTCTCCTGCTGACACGTAGGTTGCCAGAAAAATGGCTTGCTTTTGTCCTCCTCTTCCGCGGACTTCTCCAATTACTCCATTTGCAGCTGCTGAATGTCCAACATCAACATATGCCAATTTTTCCACCTCCCGAACTAAGCTGCCTCCCCCCACAGGGCCGGGGTCACCACCTGGCGCACACACCCGTGCGAGTGCCATTGCCCTGGACAGGTGGGTGGGCACACTGTTTGGCAATGGCGCTGGCACAAGGTCCCTCATAGTAGAATCAAGTGTCTCTGATGGTGGGGGTGCACACCTGCCGTCAGACACACCGGCGTACTATGAGGGGCCCTGTGCCAGTGCCGTCGCCAACGAGTGGGCCCCCTTTGCTTGCTCAGGATCACAGCACTTGCAAAGTTGAAATACTTACCTCTCCCTGCTCCACCGCCGTGACGTCTTCTGCGTTTCCTGACAGTGACATTCTGGTCAGAGAGCGCAATGACATCACGTCTGTGCGCCCTCTGCCTAAACAGTCCAAGTGCAGTGAGATGGAAGATGGGGACGATGAGGAGTCCAGAGTAGTACAGGGATTCCCTAGCGAGGAGACTTATTTAATTGTTTTCAATGTTGGGACAGCAATTTTTGGGGAGCACTATACTCTGGAGAATGATATATGAGGCCCACCAAACACTGGAGCATTCCAAAGGTGGACATCAGACACTGGAGCAGCATTTACAGGGCCAATTATGCACTGGAGCATTAGAAATGGGGCCCATTATACTATATGGAGCATTATTTGGGCCCATAAGACAGTGGAGCTTCATCCATGGGGACCAACATATACTGTAGCATTATGTGGGGCTCATCATATACTGTATGGAACATTATATGGGACCAATGATTCTGTATGGAGAAATATATGGGCCTCATTACTCTGTATAGCGCACTATGCGGTGGCCATAATACTGTATGGAGTAATATACTGTCCATTTTTGGAGCTATTGGAGAATTTAAAATGGATATCAGTCATCAGATGTAAGAAGTGAAGTATTTTTCATTGTACTATACCGCTATTTCTCTGCGGTATCAGAGGATCATGAATTGTGGCATGTGTTAAAGGAGCCCATTGACACTCTTTGGTCCTGGGCCCACGAAAATCTGGAGCCAGCCCTAACCCCCCCCCACAACTTTAGCCAAATAACCCCCAGTTTTCAATGCCTAACTATTATTATAAAGTAAATTAAGGTTGACAAGCTTAAGTAATAAGAATTGATGTTTTTGGCATTAAAATGGGCATTGTAGGTGTGTTTCCTGTCCTCCACTCACTGCCGACTTTTCTTCCCCATTGACTTGCATTGGGTTTCGTGTTTCAGTCGGCCTTCGACTTTTCACGATAATCGGCCGATTTCGTTCGACCCGACTTTAAAAGTCGGGTATCATGAAACCCAACTCAACCCGAAAAAAGGCAAAGTCGCTCATCTCTAGATCTGATTATTAACTTCCCATTAAAATATAAAATAGCTCAGGCGTACAAAACACTACCTACTGTATAAGTGAGAACTACAATGCTTGATCTCATAAAATTAAGGAATACATTGTTGTGTACTGTACTGGGAGAATACTTTGTCCTTCTTAGTATTTTATTTGTTCAAACACAGTATACAAATTTGATAATAGACTAAAACAGAAAAGCATTAACTGATCTAACTTATATAATTCCATCGACTCAAGTAAGTTACATGTACTGAATAGCCACTTTATTAGATACACCATCTAGAGGTGCTTTGGATCTTCTTTGACTTTGAGAACAATATATTATGACGTACATTCAGCAAAGTGTAGAAAATTGTTCTGCACATAGTGTTGGGTGTCAGCTGTGATAATCAGCTAACACCCGGCTGCGATCAGCGGCGCTCCCCCCGTGAGCACCGCTGATCGCGCTAGACGTGCTATTCCGTCCTTGAGACTTTGGTCCCAGGTCACATGGATGGAATAGTACGTCTAATGTAGGAAAGGGGTTAATTATACCACAAAATAGTGCAATTAACCCCTACCTAAAGTAGGCACCTACCGGAGTTAGCTCCAATCACTAATGTTTACATATTGTAGGGATTCGCTCTGGTAGGCAATAGCTGGGCGGCAGTAACGAGGCAACACCAGGCATAAAGTCCAATTTCAGTGGTTTTAATGTCACTCAGTAACCAGCAGCTTAACAAAACATGAGGGAAATAAAACACATACTCCAGCTTGGAGAACCACTGGTCCCAGACTCACCCCTTGCACGGGACAGGCGTAACTAAGCAGCTGCCAGGTCCTGCGGCATCCGCCAGGTGCCATTCCCGGGTTTCTTCCGAGTCTTGCTGCAACAGTCCTGCAGCACGGGAATCCTATATACAAGTTGCAGGCTGTGTCCACACAAGTCCCTGTAGTTTCCAGAAACACACTCACCCTGTGGCATTTACCAACCTCCATTACATAGGGCCTAACCCCTCCCATCAGTGAGGTAGACATCACATGGGCTGATCACGTGACCCTGACATCATCGCAGGTCCCGTCTTTAAGGAAAAACCCGGCCAAACATTAATCTGCTAGGAGAAGCATATCTTCCATCCAGTAAAACACTCTTTACTGTACCACATACCTCTCCCCTATGTTCAAGCCTAGAGGAGTGGACACCTGCTTTGTTGTGAGGGGACGGGGCTGGAACGTTGCTGGAGCGCCATGCAACCCAAAGGGTAACACCTTATACTGGAACAGCCCCTCAGGTGTTATAAGCGCCGTCTTTCCCTTCGCCGCCTCTGTTAGGGGTACCTGCCAATAACTTTTGTGAGGTCCAGAGTTGTAAAATACCGTGCTTGCCCAAAGCGCTCTATCAACTCGTCAACCCGGGGCATGGGGTAGGCGTCAAACTTTGAAATGTCATTGAGTTTTCTAAAATCATTACAGAATCTTAGAGACCCATCAGGCTTGGGTATTAGAACTATTGGGCTGGCCTACTCACTCTGAGACTCTTCTATGACCCCTAACTGTAGCATCATTTTTACCTCTTCCGAGATGGCTGGTTGCTGGGCCTTAGGCACTCGATATGGCTTTAATCGGACCTTGGCCTGTGGCTCTGTGACAATGTCATGTTGGATTAGGGAGGTGCGTCCAGGGAGCTCCGAAAAAACATCTGTATTTTGGCTGATGAACTCCCGGACCTCCTGAACCTGTTTAGGAGACAAAGTATCTGCAATTTAGACCGCGGGTTGGGCTTCTCCTGCCTCACCCCGAGGTAACGGAACCTTTTCCACCTGAAACGCTGGCAGCGGACTATCCCCACCAAGGTGCTCTCTATCTTTCCAGGGTTTAAGCAAATTAATATGGTAAACCTGTTGTTAGGAGTGGCGGAAGACACTAAAATAAAAATATAAATAAAGTGCCTTCGCCACTCGGGGTCCACCGTGCGGTAGATGGAACGACCGCTGCTAGGTGGTGGCAGAGCTATAGGCGGTAGACTGCACAGGTTAAAGTGCGTCACCAAGTGCACTGAACAAACTCTGTTGAGCTCACAGAGCTGTAATTATAAATGGTAGCACAAAAAGACGCTGAGTCTGTTCAGGAAACAGAATCTCAGCGCAACACACGCGGTATGCGGTCACCGGAGAAACACAAGGTATCGATACTAACTCCGTAAGGACCTACCGGAAATGTGTGCAAGGCGTCGCAACCGCGATCACCAATAGGAGCTGCAACTGCAGCGCGGCTATAGCAGGGCCGCTGCAAAGACACTACTGACTAGCAGGCGCAATGCTGATGCTCAGGCTGCTGTAGTATGGAGCATAACGCGCTGGCGCTTGGCGCTGGGTACTGGCATTAACACACTCACACATGCGTAGTATCAGAGGGTAGGGGTTTAATAATAAGTCAGTCACCAGTCCATGCATCCATCAACAAACATACAGCAGCAGTATGACTACACTAGCACATGGCGGAACGGCCATGCGCACTTTTTATAGCGCACGGGACCTTCCGGAAATCTCCAAGAGTCCAGGAAGAGCCAATAGGATCCGGAGCGGGACCTGAACGCCTGACTCCCGAAGTCCAATAGGAGCTCGTCCCATGAGCATGCCCAATAGATGGAATAAAGGACTTAGCCTCTGGAGACAGTTGTTGTGAGACAATCTCCTCAGCAATCCCTTCTGCTGCAGCAGATGGGCAAGAGACTGCAGCATGTGAGAATCTGGGTTTCTGTCTAGACATGTCAGAAACCAGATTCCTAACATTACCCCCCCTCCTAGGGCCCCCCCTCCCTGAACCTTCCGTTCCATCACCCTGTGCCTAGCAGTGGCACAGGGCTCAAACTCGCCTATAGACGAGCTTGGTGTCCTGGTAGGTGACATGGTAACCCGGGACACATGGAAGGTACCAGCGGAGGCAAGGTTGTCCGGTTTCAGGAGGGAAATCTGGGAAATGGCAGGAGCGGGAGTGGCCGTGGCACGCCGCCGTGTATCGACGGTCGTCGCCCCACTCCGCCTAGAGAGGCTATGCTGAGCACAAGAGGTACATGCCTAAATAAACCTCTTAACATCCCGAGCCCTATGAGGCCACCAATATGCTCCGGCCAAGAGCTTCGAGACCTGCATGTAGCCTCGGTGGTGAGACACATTGGACGCATGCGCCCAAGCGAGTACCTGAGCCCTAAGATGAGGAGGGACAAAGGTCTCGACTACCGGCTCAGACTCAGACCATTGCGGGGAGCGGGCTTCCGGAGAAACTGCACATACGTGGTGACAACCACAAACAGATTCCTGGTCTGAGTCCGTATTAAAATTGGCACGAGACACCTCCATGGGCTCAGGAGGTAGGACCTCAGGCTCAGGTGGCTCCAGCGGCTCGAAAAATATGGGGAGCGGAGTACCCTTCCATTTTGAGTGAGCACGCTCTAAGCCGCGCTCCAAAAAATGGAGGTCAATGCGCGAGGAGATGGAAATCAACTCTTCCAAGGTCATAGGAATCTCTCTGGTAGAAAGAGCATCTTTCACATGCTCCGCTAACCCTTTCCAAAAGACAGGGATAAGGGCCCAATCAGTCCACTCCAACTCAGACGCCAGTGTGCGAAAACGTACGGCATACTGGCTTATCGAGAGAGATCCCTGAGTGAGTGCGAGTAGCTGCAGGGAGGTGTCGTGCGTGACCCGTGGACCGAGGAAAACCTGCTTGATGGCCATCAGCAGGTACGCTGCGGTTCGTATATCGGGATCACCACGCTCCCATAACGGCGTTGCCCATTCCAGGGCCTTGCCCGACAGTAGGGATATTATGAATGCCACCTTGGCCCGTTCCGTAGGGAATTGTGCAGCTAGCAGCTCCAAATGGATCGAGCACTGGCTGATAAAACCCCTACAGGAGGCACCATCCCCGGAAAACTTATCAGGCAACGGGAGGCGGGTAACTGTCGGCGCAAGGGTGGACATGGACAAACGCGCTACTGCATCCGTTAACGCCTGGACAGCAGCATCAGTGGCTTGAGCAGCAGAAAGAGACTTCTCAAGAGCGGCCACCCGGTCGCCAAGCTGCTTAATGCACTGCAGGAGCTGCTGCTGTTCTGCCATCACTAGCCAGACCCTGGCGCTAGTGTAATGTTAGGAGTGGTGGAAGACACTAAAATAAAAATATAAATAAAGTGCCTTCGCCACTCGGGGTCCACCGTGCGGTAGATGGAACGTCCGCTGCTAGGTGGTGGCAGAGCTATAGGCGGTAGAGTGCACAGGTTAAAGTGTGTCACCAAGTGCACTGAACAAACTCTGTTGAGCTCACAGAGCTGCAATTATAAATGGTAACACAAAAAGACGCTGAGTCTGTTCAGGACACAGAATCTCAGCGCAACACACGCGGTATGCGGTCACCGGAGAAACACAAGGTATCGATACTAACTCCGTAAGGACCTACCGGAAATGTGTGCAAGGTGTCGCAACCGCGAACGCCACTAGGAGCTGCAACTACAGCGCGGCTATAGCAGGGCCGCTGCAAAGACACTGCTGACTAGCAGGCGCAATGCTGACGCTTAGGCTGCTGTAGTATGGAGCATAACGCGCTGGCGCTTGGCGCTGGGTACTGGCACTAACACAAACACTCACACATGCGTAGTATCAGAGGGTAGGGGTTTCATAATAAGTCAGTCACCAGTCCATGCATCCATCAACAAACATACAGCAGCAGTATGGCTACACTAGCGCATGGCGGAACGGTCATGCGCACTTTTTATAGCGCACGGGACCTTCCGGAAATCTCCAAGAGTCCAGGAAGAGCCAATAGGATCTGGAGCGGGACCTGAACGCCTGACTCCCGAAGTCCAATAGGAGCTCGTCCCATGAGCATGCCCAATAGATGGAATAAAGGACTTAGCCTCTGGAGACAGTTGTTGTGAGACAATCTCCTCAGCAATCCCTTCCGCTGCAGCAGATGGGCAAGAGACTGCAACATGTGAGAATCTGGGTTTCTGTCTAGACATGTCAGAAACCAGATTCCTAACACCTGTTCTGGCTTTCTCCGACCAGGTTGGTGTACCTTGTAGTCTACTGGTCCCACCTTCTCCATGATCTCGTAGGGTCCCTGCCACCTTGCGAGAAATTTGCTATCTACGGTAGGCACAAGCACCAAAACTCGATCCCCAGGGCTAAAGGTTCTTACCCGAGCCTCCCGGTTATAGACCCGACTCTGTGACCGTTGTGCTGCCTCCATATGTTCCCGGACCAAAGGTAGGACTGTCTCCATTCTCTCTTGCATTTTTGCAACATGTTCTATCACACTTTTGTGGGGAGTAGGTTGGTTCTCCCAGGCCTCTTTGGCTATATCTAGTAAGCCCCGTGGATGTCTGCCGTACAATAGTTCAAAGGGCGAGAACCCCGTGGATGCCTGAGGTACCTCCCGCACTGCAAATAACAAATATGGCAATAACAGATCCCAGTCCTTCCCATCTTTGGAAACTGCCTTTTTTAACATGCTCTTCAGTGTCTTATTGAATCTTTCTACCAGACCATCTGTTTGGGGATGATAGACCGAGGTACGCAACTGTTTAACATTTAACAACTGGCAGAGTTCCTTCATAATTTTTTACATAAAGGGGGTTCCCTGGTCTGTTAAAATCTCTTGCGGAATTCCCACCCGTGAAAACATACCCATGAGTTCCTTTGCTATAAGCTTAGCTGATGTGTGGCGCAGAGGAATGGCCTCAGGATATCGGGTAGCATAGTCTAGAACTACAAGAATGTGTTGGTGTCCCCTTGCCGACTTATTGAGAGGCCCCACCAGGTCCATGGCCACTCTCTCGAAGGGTACCTCTATAATTGGCAAAGGCACCAAAGGGCTCCGAAAGTGAGGCTGGGGACTGGTTACCTGGCATACTGGATAGGAGCTACAGTACCGTTTAACTTCTTCATGAACCCCTGGCCAGTAAAATCGCTGCAGAATTCGGTCGAGGGTCTTCTTTTGGCCCAAATGCCCCCCAAGTACATGCGCATGCGCTAAATCCATTACCAGCCTTCGATATGTCTGAGGTACCAGTAACTGTTCTACCATTTCCCCACGTATTTTCTCCACTCGGTACAACAAATCCTGATTCACTTCATAATGTAAATTAGTCACCACCCCCACCTCGTGGCACCGCCTCCCTGCTGGCGTGCTGATTACCACTAGTGTGGTGGGATAGTCTTTTAAGTCTCCATGTATACACAACACCCCAATTTTCCGACCCGTATACTCGCTGGTGTGTATCCAGCTGGCTCGTACCAGGGTTACAAGACTCCCTGAGTTCAATAGGGCCACAGCCGGGGTGCCCTCCACTTCCACCTGACACAAATGTTCCATATTGGGGCCTTTCGGGGTGCCCACTGCACACATTGGTTCGGCATAATGGGACTGGCGGTACCCAAAATTGGTGTCCAAGGGCTCAGTCAGGTGGGGGCAATCAGCTCTCATATGACCTGGTTCCTGGCACCGCCAGCAGATTATTGGGCTCCTTACTTCCCCAGATAAGTCCTGAGCGGCCTTCCTGGGCTCCGCTCGCTGAACCAGGGGTGGGGACTTAGGGAACCTTCCGGTTACCTTTCGAGGGGTCCCTCCCTGTAACTCTTTGGTAGCCCCATACCTTTCTATGAGGTCTATCATCTGCATGGCATTAGTAGGGGATGCCTGACCGACACATGTCTGGAGGGAGTGGGAAAAAAAGCCCTCCAAAATTTATCAGTCACTATGCGGTCCAGCATGGCTGTGGGGGACAACACCTCAGGCTGAAACCACTTTTGTAACAGGTGCAACAGGTCGTAATACTGGGACCAGGCCGGCTTGGAGGGGGTAAACTCCCACTGGTGTACCCGCTGGGCCCGCACTAACACATTTACCCCTAGACGAGCCAGTATCTCACCCTTGACAACCGTGTAGTCTGCCTTTTGCTTGGTGGGTAGGTCCTGATATGCCTTCAAAGGTCCTGGGGTCAGAAACGGAGCGAGGACATCTGCCCAATAGTCCTGGGGTAGCTTCTCTCAGCGACTCCTTCGAACATCTCCAGGTATGCCTCCACATCGTCCGATTTCTCCATCTTGGGAATCGCTATACGAACCGCTTTCCGGACCTCATGGATTCCCCGGTCAGCTCCTTTGGTCTGCGCTGCCATGATATGCTGTATCAACAGCTGATTGGTTTCCTGCTGCTGCTGCATAGCCTGCTGCTGCATAGCCTGCTGCCGCATGGCCTCCTATTGCTGCTGCATCGCCTGCTGCTGCTGTCGCATGGCCTCTGTGAGCGTTTTTACCGTGGCCTCCATTTCTGGAAAGTTCCCTGCCTGGGTCTCTGCCACTCGTTTCACCAAGGACATAGGCTGGGGTGCAAATCAAAAATAAAAACAGCCTGGCCTCACTGCTTGTGCCCGCATTCAGTCCACCAATTGTAGGGATTTGCTCTGGTAGGCAATAGCTGGGCGGCAGTAACGAGGCAACACACAGGCATAAAGTCCAATTTCAGTGGTTTTAATGTCACTCAGTAACCAGCAGCTTAACAAAACATGAGGGAAATAAAACACATACTCCAGCTTGGCGAACCACTGGTCCCAGACTCACCCCTTGTACGGGACAGGCGTAACTAAGCAGCTGCCAGGTCCTGCGGCATCCGCCAGGTGCCATTCCCGGGGTTCTTCCGAGTCTTGCTGCAACAGTCCTGCAGCACAGGAATCCTATATACAAGTTGCAGGCTGCGTCCACACAAGTCCCTGTAGTTTCCAGAAACACACTCACCCTGTGGCATTTATCAACCTCCATTACATAGGGCCTAACCCCTCCCACCAGTGAGGTAGACATCACATGGGCTGATCACGTGACCCTGACATCATCGCAGGTCCCGTCTTTAAGGAAAAACCCGGCCAAACATTAATCTGCTAGGAGAAGCATATCTTCCATCCAGTAAAACACTCTTTACTGTACCACAATATTTAGATGTTGCTGTTAGCTTTTGATATCAATAGCTAAACATTAAACAGTCACATAATAATAATAATAGTAAAAATAATAATGATAAAAATAATAATAAATAATAATAAATAGTACATTTATTTCTACAGTACCAACATATTCCGCAGCACTTTACATTTTAGAGGGGACTTGTACAGACAATAAAAAACATTACAGAATAACAAAAATCTCATAAATGAACAGCGAACAAGAGAAATGAGTGCCCTGCTCACAAATTTACAATCTATGAGGAAATAGGGGAGACACAAAAGGTGGATGGTAACAATTGTTTGCACTGTGCAGTCAAGCTGTCAATATAATAAATAGTGTGTTCATGTAATGCTGCATGAACCTGTCACCAATCAGTATGTGTACAGACTATTAAGTGCATAAGTGCACGTACGGTATGTGAACAGAGCATACGAGGGTCCTGGTTTTGAAGAAAATTTTGTATGGGCAAAACAGGGATAGCTAGATAAGTATGTTGAGGCTATAAGCCAGTGAAGAGAAATGTGTTTTAAGGCCATGTTAAAAACTGTGGGTATTGGGGATTAATTGAATTGTCCTGCGTAGTACATTCCAAAGAATTGGCACAGCTCGCAAAAATCTTGGTGATGGGAGGTTCGGAATGTTGAGGATGTTAATCTTAGGTCATTAGCAGAACGGAGGGCGCAGGTAGGGTGGTAGACTGAGACAAGGGAGGAGATGTAGGGTGGTGCTGAAGTATGGAGCACTTTATGCGTGAGAGTGATGAGTTTATATTTAACTCAATATCGGATGGGCAACCAGAGCAACAACTGGCACAGTGTAGAGGTTGGCAAGGAATATGATCCTGGCTCAGCTTGAATTGGCAGTTTTCACAGTTACAAATATGTGAATTTCATCAAGCTGAATTGAATTCTCTTCAAATTTCACAAAAAATTGATTTCTTACAGCTGCAATTTTTTTCAATTCACTTTTGTGCAAATTAGGCAAATTGACAGCCGACTGGCCACCATTTTTCTAAATTGTAAATAACTAGGAAAGGGGTTAAAAAAATGTACTGTAATTAATGATGGAGGCGGGAGAGGTGATCGTCAAGTTATATTTTTTACTCCCTACATTTATTATGCAAAGTGGTAGACACGAAAGATCAGAATAAGGAAATGAATGATTTCGATGCAATTCGAAAATTCCCTAACAAATTTTAGCAATCTGCTGACATTCCTGGCATATGCAGGCATATATAGTTGTCACTGTACTATTACTGTATAGCAGTTTGGTTCATTATTTTATGGTGGATTTGTTGGTATACAGGGTCTGTATACGGAAGCATGGCTGGCTTTTATTAGGTATAAGGTTGGCACTGTTATTGTGGCACCTGTTTCTTTTATAGGGTTTTTTATGATAAGGGCACTAAATGTAACTGGTATTTATGAGCTTGTTTGCCTGCTCGAAGGTGCATATGTTATTGTATCATCATATTATTATTATTATTATTATTATTATTACTACTACTTTGTTCAGTTTGGCTATGTATTGCATTTACGGTATTTTATTGATTTCTTATATGAGTAATCTTTGCCAGTTCCCTGATAGAAAAGAACGCTTTTCATAATGTGATATATTTACAACCTTCAGCACAAAATGTAACATGAGACATTTACAAAGCTAAAGTCTATAATAACCTAACGACTGGATAGACCTCTGTTCACTATTTATTTATGCAAGTCCTTTGAGACCTGGCACTTAAAATATATTCCAATGAACCATTTTGTATGAGTCAGAATTCTGTCACCACCCTTATTATTTGATTTAAAAAATTCAGAATGTCTCTGGAAAAAAATATATAATGCATGGTGTCAATCTGACCTGAAGCAATGTTTTTTTTTTCAGCAATTGCTGCACATATTTAACTTATGTTCTATAATATGTTTTGTATTAATCTAGGTGTATACGACTCACGTGTCTGGGTTGTATAAGTTTTATAGTATACTAGCTGAACAGCCCGGCGTTGCCTGGGCATAGTAACCAACTGTGGTTAGTTATAACAAATTATAATGATTATATTGCACATAAAAACATTTCACATCATATATTCAACACTACAGATTTGCAACACAAATTAACTAAACGACTACCCAAGTATCATCTCCTGCGTGATACTTTCTGCTGAGCTGTGTATCTAATCCTATCGTGGGTTACTGACTGCTCAGCCGTGTATCTAATCATATCCTGTGTGATACTGACTGCTGAGCAGTGTATCTAATCCTATCCTGTGTGATACTGTCAGCTGAGCCGTGTACCTAATCCTCTCCTGTGTGATACTGACTGCTGAGCTGTGTATCTAATCCTATCCTGTGTGATACTGTCAGCTGAGCCGTGTACCTAATCCTCTCCTGTGTGATACTGACTGCTGAGCCGTGTATCTAATCCTATTCTGTGTGATACTGACTGCTGAGCCGTGTATTTAATCCTATCCCGTGTGATACTGACTGCTAAGCCGTGTATCTAATAGACGATAACACCATAGAAATGATAAGAATAATAGGCCTCAGTTACCACAACTGTCTACAAAGAAAACTGTTGCTGATAGTAACCAATCACAGCTCATTTTTCATCTTTTAAACAGCTCTGGGACAGCGCGGCGAGTTATGAGTGGCGACTTTTGCTTTTCGACTTCTATGTGGCGAGGTTGGTGTATGTGTGGTGAAATGTGTGCTGAGGGTGGTATATGTGTGGAAGCACGTGGTAGTGTGTGGCGCATTTTGTGTGTGTGTTCATATCCCCGTGTGTGGAGTATCCCATGTCAGGGCCCCACCTTAGCAACTGTACGGTATATACTGTTTGGCGCCATCGCTCTCATTCTTTCAGTCCCCCTTGTTCACATCTGGCAGCTGTCAATTTGCCTCCAACACTTTTCCTTTCACTTTTTCCCCATTATGTAGATAGGGGCAAAATTGTTTGGTGAATTGGAACGCGTGGGGTTAAAATTTCGCCTCACATCATTGCCTATGACGCTCTCGGGGTCCAGACGTGTGACTGTGCCAAATTTTGTGCCTGTAGCTGCGACGGTGTGGATGCCAGTCCCGGACATACACACAGACATACATACATACATACATACATACACACATTGAGCTTTATATATTAGATAACCACAAAAGTTTTCACTTCAGTTAATATTGAGTATATTCATGCTACGTGTGTTTTATGTGATCTAGGAAAGAACTAGTAAGATTCTGGAAAGCCTGGGCGTTTAGTAGACCTTTTTATTAGCATAGCTATATGTTTCCATGTCATATCTTGGAAGTTAGTGATGATGGCATAGCCATAAAATATAACTTTTATTGGCAGATTAGAAGTCATTTATGACACTAGCATCACTAATGCCACATAATGCAATCTCAAAGTGTTTTACAAAGAAATGTATACTATAACAGAAGGCCATGCGGTGGCATCCTGCTTACCTTGTTCAGGCGTAATGGACAAATGAAAATTTAGCAAAATGATAAGCAATGCTCCATTGTACATGTGTGAGTCCTTCCTATAGCTACGTGTAATCCCTTTAATAATCATTTTTTTCCCCCATCTCTTTGGATTTCAATCAGCTTAACCATGTTCTGTGAATAAACTCCAGTGCCTACCCGAGTCAATTTTCATTTTACCCTTTTGGTTTTATTTTCCCTTTCTTTTAAAGCCATAACTAGTTTGGTGTTACATATTATTATTTATGTATCATACTTTGCTTATATAGCCCCATCATATTACACAGCACTTTACATACATTATCTTCACTGTCTTAAATGGGGCTCACAATCTAAATCAAGAGTATCAAACAAAAGGCCCCAGGCTGCATGCAGCCGAAGAGAATGCTTCATGTGGCCCGCAAGCACCGCAGACCCCTTGACAATTGCTGAGCGGTCCAGGGGCTGCCATTATCAACACTATTTCAGTTGAATGCATGTCCTTGGATGCACATTCAACTGAAATGCATTGCCTCTGCACAGCAATAACAATGCCAGCTAGCGACCAATCAGAGGCCAGCAGCTGTCATTGACATGCAGGT
Organism: Dendrobates tinctorius; assembly: GCF_039654945.1. NCBI lineage: Eukaryota > Metazoa > Chordata > Amphibia > Anura > Dendrobatidae > Dendrobates > Dendrobates tinctorius. The sequence goes on from NW_027361750.1 coordinate 7,105,183, forward strand.
GCGGCGGCTTATAATGTAACTGCAATGCGCTGTCACGCCGATGTCAGCTGCTGGCATCTGATCAGCTGGCATTGATATTGCTGTTAGAAAAATCTTTTTTTTTCTTCCTTTATGTGTATATGAAGAACAGCACAATAGGGGACAATACTACTATATGAGGACCAGGATGGGGGCATCACTATAAGATGGGGACTAGGATGGGGCTTCACTATGAAAAAAAGAGGACCAGAATTGGGCATTACCACAAGATGAGGACCAGGATGGGCATTATTACAAGATGAGGATGGAACATTACTATAAGAAGAGGACTAGGATGTGACATTACTTTAAGAAGGCGAGCAGGATAAGACATTACTGTAAGATGGGGTGTTATTATGTAAGATGCCAAAGCGAGGTAGTTATGGGCGAGCTTCGGTCCCCACTCGCTCTGGCATCCGACAGACAAGGTGTGTCCCAGTCCCGGTGTGCTGCTAAGTACAGTGGGTACAGAAAGTATTCAGACTCCTTTACATTTTTCACTCTTTGTTTCATTGCAGCCATTTGGTAAATTCAAAAAAGTTCATTTTTTTCTCATTAATGTACACTCTGCACCCCATCTTGACTGAAAAAAACCCAAGAAATGTAGACATTATTGCAAATTTATTAAAAAAGAAAAACTGAAATATCACATGGTCATAAGTATTCAGACCCTTTGCTCAGTATTGAGTAGAAGCACCCTTTTGAGCTAGTACAGCCATGAGTCTTCTTGGGAATGATGCAACAAGTTTTTCACATGTGGATTTGGGGATCCGCTGCCATTCTTCCTTGCAGATTCTCTCCAGTTCCGTCAGGTTGGATGGTGAATGTTGGTGGACAGTCATTTTCAGGTCTCTCCAGAGATAATCAATTGGGTTTAGGTCAGGGCTCTGGCTGAGCCAGTCAAGAATGGTCACAGAGTTGTTCTGAAGCCACTCCTTTGCTATTTTAGCTGTGTGCTTAGGGTCATTGTCTTGCTGGAAAGTGAACCTTCGGCCAAGTCTGAGGTCCAGAGCTCTCTGGAAGAGGTTTTCATCCAGGATATCTCTGTACTTGGCCACATTCATGTTTACTTTAATTGCAACCAGTTGTCCTGTCCCTGCAGCTGAAAAACACCCCCATAACATGATTCTGCCACCACCATGTTTCACTGTTGGGATTGTATTGGGCAGGTGATGAGCAGTGTCTGGTTTTCTCCACACATGCCGCTTAGAATTGTCACCAAAAAGTTCTATATTTGTCTCATCAGACCAAAGAATCTTATTTCTCATAGTCTGGGAGTCCTTCATGTGTTTTTTAGCAAACTCTAAGCGGGCTTTCATGTGTCTTGCACTGAGGAGAGGCTTCCGTCTGGCCACTCTGCCATAAAGGCCCGACTGGTGGAGGGCTGCAGTGGTAGTTCACTTTGTGGAACTTTCTCTGATCTCCCTACTGTATCTTTGGAGCTCAGCCACAGTGATCTTGGGGTTCTTCTTTACATCTCTCACCAGGGCTCTTCTCCCACGATTGCTAAGTTTGGCTGGACGGCCAGGTCTAGGAAGACTTCAGGTGGTCTCAAACTTCTTTCATTTAAGGAATATGGAGGCCACTGTGCTCTTAGGAACCTTGAATGCTGCAGAAATTCTTTTGTAACATTGGCTAGATGTGTGCCTTGCCACAATTCTATCTGAGCTCCTTGGCCTGTTCCTTTGACCTCATGATTCTCATTTCATCTGACATGCACTGTGAGCTTACATACAAAAATGTGAAAATGGTTGCACTCAATCGTGTTAAAGCATGTCAATGTGAAATACATGAAGTGTGAATAGCAAAATGGCTTTTGAAATTTAGGAAAAATATGCATGAGATGCTTAGCACAAAATTTGGCCAAATTTTGGTTGAGACTAGTTCTTGATGTTTCAGTCAGTTTTTCTGTTATTTATATGCTAAGCTTTCTGACTGAGCACTCCGCCCTTCACCATGTGGTGATTTTAATTACATCTAATCACATCAGGTTCCGACCAACCCATAAATGTAGGCTTTACCAAGAGAGGTGTTTATATTCTCCCATACATCCAGATGTTAGCCATAGGTAAGTACTCACACTGGGCAGGTAGGTCAGGGACCCATCAGATTCATGAGATCACCTTGACGATAGTTGATGGGCTCACACTCTTTGGCCAAATGTTGTGCTAAGCGTCTCATGTATATTTTTCCTAAATTTCAAAAGCCATTTTGCTATTCACACGTCATGTATTTCACATTGACATGCTTTAACAAGATTGAGCGCAACCATTTTCGCATTTTGACATGTAAGTTCATTTTTTTGGTATGCACCTGTTCAGACTAGTTATTGATGTTTCAGTCAGTTTTTCTGTTATTTATATGCCCTGTGAGCTGTGAGGTCTTATATAGACAGGTGTGTGCGTTTACAAATCAAGTCCTATCAGTTTAATTAAACACAGCTGAACTCCATTGAACGAGTAGAACCATCTCAAGGAGGATCACAAAGAAATAGACAGCATGTGACTTAAATATGAGTGTCTGAGCAAAAGGTCTGAATACTTATGACCATGTGATATTTCAGTTTTTCTTTTTTAATAAATTGGCAAAAATTTCTACATTTCTGTTTTTTTTCAGTCAAGATGGGGTGCAGAGTGTACATTAAGGAGAAAAAAATGAACTTTTTTGAATTTACCAAATGGCTGCAATGAAACAAAGAGTGAAAAATTTAAAAGGGTCTGAATACTTTCCATACCCACTGTATGTGTTGCTTTCCACTTACTTCTGGCCTTGAGGCCTCTTGTAATTTCAGGAATCCTTCTTCTGGAACCAGAGCAGCAATTAAGGCTACTTTCAAACATCAGGTTTTCGGCGTCAGGCGCGATCCGGCGTCGTGCCGGAACGCCGGATCTGGCAAATGTTTTGTAAAACCGGATGTGACGGATCCGGTTTTCTGCCGGATCCGTCTTGTTCTTGACAGACAAAACCGGATCCGTCTCATCCGGTTCATCCGTTTTTCTATCCGTTTTTCGACGGATTACGCCGCATCCGGTTTTTAAAAACACCCCTTGTGGCCTTCCGAACGGGATTGGCTACTGGAAAACTATATATAGCGTGTTCCTACAGCCCTTCTTTGACAGGTTGTAGAGGAGAAAGTGCAGGTTGGAGAGAAGAGCAAGTTACTGGCGAAGATGGATGTTGTCATTGGAAATATTTTGAAGAATTTGGCGGATTTTACAGCGGAGGCGAATCGTTTGAGGGTGATTGTTCTGGAGAAGGAGAGAGCGAGACAGCAGCGCATCAGGCATCGTAGACGACGTTTGTGGATCCACCCCATCACAGCCAAGAGAATGACGCGTGGGGTCTATTCTACACTCTGCATGGACCTTCGACGAAACCCGGATAAATTTTTTGGATATGTTCGGATGAAAATGGAGAATTTTGATTACTTGGTGGAGCGCATTGCACACCTCATAAGAAAAGCGGACACCTATTGCCGCTTCTCTGTTTCACCCGCAGAGCGTCTGATGGTGACTTTAAGGTAAGCCACATTTATTGGATGTGCTCGCATCAGAGCACACTTTCACTGCAATCTTGTTGGTGGTAGTTTGTATCTCCAAGTGTTATAGCTGAGTTTTGGTATGTAATGCTGTGATTTAAAACTAATTGATTGTTTTTTAATTCCCCACTAGAGTTGAGCGATACCGTCCGATACTTCAAAGTATCGTATCGGATGGTATCGGCCGATCTTTAAAAAAAGTATCGGTATCGCCGATTCCGATACCGGAAGTCCCATTCAAGTCTATGGGACTTCCGGTATCGGAATAAGAAAAACCCTTTCCTGCCCTTGTACAGCCTCTCTGGGGTCTGTACGGGCCTTTCGGGGGGCTGTGCCGGCCTGCCAGGGGGTCTGTGCAGGCTCCGGTGGGCTGTGCCGGCCTGCCGGGGGGCTGTGCCGGCTTGCCGGGGGGCTGTGCAGGCTCCGGGGGGCTGTGCTGGCCTGCCGGGGGGCTGTGCAGGCTCCGGGGGGCTGTGCCGGCCTGCCGGGGGGCTGTGCCGGCCTGCCGGTGGTCTGTGCAGGCTTCAGGGGTCTGTGCAGGCATCGTCCGATGGGACTACAAGTCCCATCGGGCGATGCCTGCTACCATGACAGTGATTGACACATTAGCCAATGATGGGACAGTAATAGTCCTATCATCCGGCTAATGTGTTGAATGTAAAAAAAAAAAAAAAAAATTACATGCTACATACATACAACATGCATACTACATACATGCTACATTCATACTACATACTACATACATGCTACATACATGCTACATTCATACTACATAAATACTACATGCAACATACATACTACATATATACTACATGCTACATACATACTACATGCTACATACATACCACATATATACTACATACATACTACATACATACTACATGCATGCTACATGCATGCTACATGCTACATACATAACACATATATACTACATGCATGCTACATACATAGTACATGCTACATGCATGCTACATACATACTACATGCTACATACTACATATATACTACATGCATGCTACATACATACTACATGCTACATACTACATATATACTACATGCATGCTACATACATACTACATGCTACATACATACTACACGCATGCTACATACATACTACATGCTACATGCATACTACATATATACTACACGCATGCTACATACATACTGCATGCTACATACATACTACGTATATACTACATGCATGCTACATACATACTACATGCTACATACATACCACATACATACTACATACATGCTACATGCTACATATATACTACATATATACTACATGCATGCTACATACATACTACATGCTACATACATACTACATATATACTACATACATACTACATACATACTACATGCTACATACATACTACATATATACTACATGCATGCTACATACATACTACATGCTACATACATACCACATACATACTACATACATGCTACATGCTACATATATACTACATATATACTACATGCATGCTACATACATACTACATGCTACATACATACTACATATATACTACATACATACTACATACATACTACATGCATGCTACATACATACTACATACATACTACATGCTACATACATACTACATACATACTACATGCTACATACATTTTACATATATACTACATGCATGCTACATACATACTACATATATACTACATGCATGCTACATACATACTGCATGCTACATGCATGCTACATACATACTACATACATACTACATGCTACATACATACCACATATATACTACATACATACAATACATTCATACAATACATACATAGACATACAGTACATATAACATAGAGTAACATACTTACCAATACTTGTCACATTGTTCCCCGAAGCCATTGTCTTTTCCGGAATAAATATTAACATAACAAACCACAAAAATACTCACCCACGATCCGAAGCAGTCCACGAGTGTGTCCCACGACGATCTTGGGTAGAGAACTGCAGCATCAGCTGATGCTGCCGTTCTCTACGGGCTGCAGGAATCCAATGACGGAAGGTAGGTATCCTTCCGCACTGTATTCCTCCGCCACTTAAAAAAAAAAAAAGTCCCTAGTCTCACTTTATGCCATTGCTGTGTGGGAAATTCCCACACAGCAATGGCATAAAGTGAGACTAGGGACTTTTTTTTTTTTAAGTGGCGGAGGAATACAGTGCGGAAGGATACCTACCTTCCGTCATTGGATTCCTGCAGCCCGTAAAGAACGGCAGCAACAGCTGATGCTGCAGTTCTCTACCCAAGATCGTCGTGGGACACACTCGTGGACTGCTTCGGATCGTGGGTGAGTATTTTTGTGGTTTGTTATGTTAATATTTATTCCGGAAAAGACAATGGCTTCGGGGAACAATGTGACAAGTATTGGTAAGTATGTTACTCTATGTTATATGTACTGTATGTCTATGTATGTATTGTATGAATGTATTGTATGTATGTAGTATATATGTGGTATGTATGTAGCATGTAGTTTGTATGTAGTATGTATGTAGCATGCATGTAGCATGCAGTATGTATGTAGCATGCATGTAGTATATATGTAGTATGTATGTAGCATGCATGTAGTATATATGTAGTATGTATGTAGCATGTATGTAGTATGTATGTGGTATGTATGTAGCATGTAGTATGTATGTAGCATGCATGTAGTATATATGTAGTATGTATGTAGCATGTAGTATGTATGTAGTATGTATGTGGTATGTATGTAGCATGTAGTATGTATGTAGCATGCATGTAGTATGTATGTAGTATGTATGTAGTATATATGTAGTATGTATGTAGCATGTATGTGGTATGTATGTAGCATGTAGTATGTATGTAGCATGTAGTATGTATGTAGCATGCATGTAGTATATATGTAGTATGTAGTATGTATGTGGTATGTAGCATGCATGTAGTATGTATGTAGCATGCATGTAGTATGTATGTAGTATGCATGTAGTATGCATGTAGTATGCATGTAGTATGTATGTAGTATGTATGTAGCATGTATGTAGCATGTATGTAGCATGTAGTATGTATGTAGCATGCATGTAGTATATATGTAGTATGTAGTATGTATGTAGTATGTATGTGGTATGTATGTAGCATGTAGTATGTATGTAGCATGCATGTAGTATGCATGTAGTATGTATGTAGCATGCATGTATGTATGTAGCATGCATGTAGCATGCATGTAGTATATATGTAGTATGTATGTAGCATGCAGCATGTATGTAGCATGTATGTAGTATGTATGTAGTATATATGTAGTATGTATGAAGCATGTAGTATGTATGTAGCATGTAGTATGTATGTAGTATTTTTTTTTTTTAACATTTAACACATTAGCCGGATGATGGGACTACTACTGTCCCATCATTGGCTAATGTGTCAATCACTGTCATGGTAGCAGGCATCGCCAGATGGGACTTGTAGTCCCATCGGACGATGCTTGCACAGACCCCCGGACATCAGCACAGCCCCCCGGCAGGCCGGCACAGCCCCCCGGCAGGCCGGTACAGACCCCCACAGGGTGCACAGACCACCGGCAGGCCGGCACAGCCCCCCGGCAGGCCGGTACAGACCCCCACAGGGTGCACAGACCACCGGCAGGCCGTCACAGCCCCCCGGCAGGCCGGTACAGACCCCGGGCAGTCCACACAGCCCCCCGGCAGGCCGGCAGAGACCCCCGGAAGGCCCGAAATGACGGCGCATCATGATGCGCACACACCGCGCATCATGATGACGTCAGGCTGTCAATCAACTGAACTTCCGATTCCGATGCCGAATTCCGATATTGAAAAAATATCGGAAGTCGGTATCGGAATTCCGATACAGCAAGTATCGGCCGATACCCGATACTTGCGGTATCGGAATGCTCAACACTATTCCCCACAGATTTCTTGCAACTGGAGAATCCCTTTCGTCACTGCATTTCCAGTACAGACTCTGGATTTCCACCATATCTGGAATAGTGAAGTACACATGCCGTGCACTGTGGGACTCCTTAGCTGAAGAGTTTTTACCAGAGCCCACAACAGAGAGGTGGATTGAAATTTCAGAAAAGTTTCAACAGATATGTCAGTTTCCCAACTGCTTGGGCGCTGTGGACGGGAAACATATCCGCATTGTAAAGCCAGCCGGATCGGGATCGGAATATTTCAATTACAAGAAATATTTTTCAATTGTCCTCATGGCCATCGCTGACGCGGAATACAAATTTATTGCTGTTGATATTGGGGCCTATGGCCGCTCCAATGACTCTCAAGTTTTCAAACTGTCTGCCATGGGGCGTAAACTGTATGGAAACACCTTCCAGTTCCCACTCCCTAGACCGCTGCCGCAAACATCGGGTCCACCTATGCCATTTGTCTGTGTAGGGGATGAAGCCTTCCAGCTGTCAGAACACCTTTTGAAACCGTACTCTAGCAGAGGATTGACAAGAACAAAACGCATTTTTAATTACCGCCTCACAAGAGCAAGAAGAATGGTTGAATGTACCTTTGGTATTCTGACAGCCAAATGGCGGGTCCTATTGACTGCGATCAACCTCAAGACAGAAACTGTGGACGAGGTGATCAAAGCTTGCGTGGTACTCCACAATTTTGTTATCTGCAAGGAACCCATTTCCATTGAGGACACCTCTGAAGAAACCACCTTGCAAGATTACCATGACATTACCACTAGAAGTTCTGTGACGGTTTCAGTAATGAGGGACAATTTTGCACTATACTTTATGTCACCTCAAGGCAGAGTACACTGGCAGGATGACAGAGTGTGAAAGATTTGTGCCCAACCAAACTTGTGTACCTTCTGTCTCAACAGTATATACCTTTGCCAACCAAAGTTGGCTATCTTGTCATGGTCTCTATTTTTAGCTTTAGGCCACAGGTGTGTACCTGGTTGTGTTTTATGCAAAGTATTTCACCTTTTAACAAAAGTTGTGTACATTGTTAGGAAATCACCAACAATAAACACAACTTTTTAGGTGAAATACTTTGCTTCAAACACAACCAGGAACACAACTGTGGCAAAAAGTTAAAATTTACCCACAGTTATATACCTGGTTTTGAATACCTTTTTACCTTTTAAATACCCTGTATTTAACCTTTTTTTTAAACATATTTCGCCGCAGAAAGAAATGACAGACAACCAGTGTAAACAATAATTTAACTTTTATTTAAAATATTTTTTTTTGTAAACTGTTTTTAAAGTTAAAAAAACTTTTTTAATAAAGGTTTGAAACCAACTGGGCATTTTTATTACAAAACACATCATAAATCTGTGTAGTGTGGGGTGGAAATACTGCTGGAGGGGCTGCGGGACACTTCGACACTGGGAGTGTGGAGAGAGGATTGGGATCGTGGTGGGGAAGGAACAGTTAGAGGTGATGGTGTGGAAAAAGCTACAGAATGGGTGGACATGTGGGAGGCAGAAGAGGTGGTGGGCGGTGGAGTGGAGGGTTGGGCAGGGACTGTAGGAGCAGATGATGTTGATGGCAAGTTGTATGGGGAAGGAGTTTGGTACGGGGAAGGAGTTTGGTACAGGGCAGGTTGCTGGAAGTGGGAGGTTGCTGGTACTGGGGAGGTTGCTGGTACTGGGGAGATTGCTGGTACTGGGGAGGTTGCTGGTACTGGGGAGGTGGATGGTATGTAATAGGAGGGGGAGGATGGAAAGTGGCTGGAGGGGGTGCAGATGTAATAGGAGGGGGAGGATGGAAAGTGGCTGGAGGGGGTGCAGGTGGAGGAACTACTGTGGTGGGAGGAGGAGGTTGGGAGGTAACTTGCTGGAGAGCACAGTGGCATGAATGCATTACATGCATCTGCTGGGTAGGAGATAGCGTTTCCATGCGCTCCACAACAGACCTGAAAAAGGTGTGGTTTGGCGAAGATCTTGCTTCTGAATGCATGGTTTGCAGAAGTGTCTTCACCTCCAGAATGCTGGAGTTGATCTGCTGAAAGCCTGCGGAGATTTGCTCTGACAAGACTTTTAGACAGTTCTGGAAAGATGCATTCAGATGCAAGAACTCTGGCGCATAAGTCTTTTCCTGACCCCTCTGCCGCTGCCGCCCAGTACCTGCAGGTGTACTAGAGGTGGCAGGGGCAGAAGGGTGGGGTAAAGGGAAATCGATCTCCTCACCAGCAGCTTCATGTAATGTAGGCGGCCACGATGCGCCTGTGCTGGTGGATGGGACAGATGGGTCGAATGTGTGGGAAGGCTGGGAAGGTGCAGATGTACCGGGGCGGTCGAAGTGTCCCTCGGTGCCGGTCTCCTCAGGGATCGCCTCAGAAGGGTCCAATCGTGCAGGCTCCCGAGTGCTGCTCACCGTGCTGTGGAATAAAGAGAAAAAAAAACAATTAAAATAGTGACATGGTATGGCCCTGGCTGAAAAAAAAAAGTTACATCTAACATTTTTTTTCACATGTGGTGTGTATTATTTACCTTCTAGTGACCATTGTTTCCCGGAGGAACGACAGGGCTTGTGCGTACTTGTACTTGCTCCTGCGTCCTCCAGATCCACTCGGGGCCCACATCTCTTTATTGAACTCCTTCTTGAAACGATCCCTCACAGACCGCCACCGCTTCACAATTCTGTTCCCTGAAACGAGAAAGGAGTGGTAAGTATACAACATCAGTGTTTCCCAAACTCCAGTCCTCATGGTCCCCAGGGGTCATGTTTTCAGGATTTCCATAGTAAATAGAAATCCTGAACACATGATCCGTGGGGACCACGAGGACTGTTGTTCGGGAAACACTGGTTTACATCAAGCAACCGGTACTGTATATACTTACGCTCTTTAATCTGGGCCCGAGCATCGAGGTCCTCCCAGCGGTCCACAAGGAGTGAACAGATTTCGTCCCAGAGTCGCCGGGTAACAATCAGGTCAGCGTGGCGGTGGTCAGCCATATTCCAGAGCGGCTCCCTTTCTCTGACGAGATCGATGAGGTGGTCCACATCGATTCCTCCATCCTCACCGTCAGAGTCGGGAGCACGCTGTGAAGGCTGTTAAAGAAAAAGACAAAAATAACATAATTAGCCTCCACAAAAGAAATGAAATAAAAAGTGCAAAAAAACAAAGCAAAAATATTTATACTTACACGCTGGTGACCGCCACGTTGCTGTCGCCGACGACCCTGGGAGGCACTGCGAGGACCTCTTGGCCGAGCACCAGATTGGGAAGACCAGAGAAGAAAACAAAAAATGTTATGTCTTTGGATGTAGGCATTTGTTTGCTGTGTGTGGTCTGCAGAACATTGTTTTCTATATGTTGTGTGTAGTGTGATGTTGTGTTTCTGCATTTGATGCCAAAAACTTACCAATTGTGAGCCCACTCCAGGTGTCTGTCCACCCCTTCCTTCTTCTTCTGGGAGCTCCTCTTCATCTTGTGATTCCTGTTTTGAAATAAAAGGCAATGAATAGACATATATTACAGAGATGATGGATTTTGGAAATAAAAACTTACCGTCAAACGCTGACGATGCGAGGGAGGGCTCCCAGAAGAAGATGTGCTGTCTTCCTGCTGGCCAGACTCCATGCCTGTGGGTGGTGGTACTGCTGCTGCCAGTGCTTCCAGTGCTGCTGCTGCTGCTGCTGCATCTCTTGGGGGGCTGTTGAATAAAGAGAAACAAAGGGGCAATGAATATCTTGATATTCCATGGCCCTAGTTTGGAGGAATGGGGGATTTGATAATTACCGTCTCTCATCTGCTGCTGGACTCCCCTCCCGTTGTTCAGCATGCTGCTCCATTTGGGGTGGTGGTGGTGCTGATGGTGCTGCTGCAGATGTCTCCTGCCTTGTCCTGCGCCTGGTTGCTGTCTTGGGTGCCATGTTGGGTGTGGCTGAGGGTCCCACTGTCTTGCTTTTATATATGTGTCTTGTGGGCAGAGCTACTGAGCATGCTCAGACCAAAAATACCGGATCCGGCGCATTGCGGCGCTCATAGGCTTTCATTGTGTGAAAAAGCCGGACGCGCCGGATCCGGCGTGTCCGGCTTTTTCGCCGGAGACAAAAAACGTTACAGTAGCCGTTTTTTCCAGACGCCGGATTGAGACACAATGCCGGATCCGGTGAAAACCGAATGAAACGCATGGCCATCCGGCGCGATCCGGCGCAAATGCAAGTCAATGGGGGGGAAACCGGATCCGGCATAGCATTTTGCCGGATCCGGTTTTTGTCAAAAGCGCCGGATCGCGCCTGACGGCGAAAACCTGATGTGTGAAAGAGGCCTAATCCAGGAGACATGTGGCTCAGAAAAAACAAACTTTTAATTTGTGAATGACAGTCTGTACAGTATTTACAAGCAGATGCAAAGGATAATGGCTTTCCTAGCCCTCGGGGATCTTCCTCATCTTTGGCAGTATATCTGGATTGTAATACCTTCTGCCCCATGTAGTCTGAGTCCATCTCTCCCTGTAGCTTCACAAGTTGAGTGTGCCTCTGGCCATCGTCGTCCATCTTGAGGTTGCCCCATGCCATTTAAACGGAATCACACGGAAGGGTATTTGCAGCAATCCACTGCCCTGATTGTTAGGCTCAAACTGTCCCTAGCAGCCAACTGCAACCTGTTAGTATACTCTCTGCTATCCACACACTCACTGACTGTCACTCCCTGCACTTGCCACTAACACTGAGTTCCCCCTCCCAAACTGGGCTGCCCATTACAGTTAATCCTGTCCCAGATAACTGCAGCCCCAGTGGGTGTAATATGTTTATCACATAAAAGACCAGGATGGGGAACATTACTACAAGATGAGGACCAGAGAGGGGACTTTACTACAATATGAGGACCAGAATAGGACATTTTATAAGAAGCATACCAGGGTGGGGCATTACTATAAGATGGAAACTAGTGTTAGGCATTTCTTTAAGAAGGGGACCAGGATTGGGTATTGCTATAAAAAAATGACCAAAATGGGTTATTACTACAAGATGAGGACCAGGATGGGGTATTACTATAAGAAGAGGACAACAAAGGGACATTACTATAAGAAGGGGACCAGGATAGAACATTACTGCAAGAAGGGGACCAGAATGGGGTGTTATTACAAGATGAAGACCAGGATGGGGAACATTACTAAAATAAAGGGACCAGGATGAGAATTGCTACAAGAAGTTGACCAGGATGTGATGTTACTACAAGAAGGGGATTAGGAGGGGGCATTATTACAAGAAGGATACCACGATGGGGCATTACTACAAGAAGCCGACCAGGATGGAGCACATTATTGCTAGATGTTTGGTAGAATTACTTTACAATGTTAATTGTAAGATTATATTACTGTATGTGGCCAATTGGGAGAAAAAAGATTGTAAACATTAAAAAAATAAAATAGAGAAATAGAGAAATGAAGCAGGAAAAATTATTTCACCATTAAAAATGCTGTTTTCTCTTTAAACTAAAGTAAACAAAAAGAGTGCACGCCACATCCATAACGACTTAAGCTATAAAATTGTACCATAAACTATGCAACAAATGCATTTAAAAAAAATAAAATAAACACGCCAAAAATGTTCAAGAAATGGTATCGCTAAAAATGTCACTTTGTCCTGCAAACAACGCTGCCCCTCAGATTCAATTGTTTTCTATGTGAGGCCCATATACCCAGGTGAGTTTGAGACCCCTGATCTAGATTTCCCTATCAGTATGTCATTGGAGTATGAGGGGAAACTGGAGAAAACACAGGAAGAGCATAAAAAACTCCTTACAGATGTTGTCCTTGGTGGGATTTAAACCAAGGACTTCAGCACTGCCAAACAACAGTGTTAACCACTGAGTCACCATGCCATATCGAGCTAGTGTTTTACAGGAACATTTTTTTTAATTTCATCATTCATTTTATTATATAATGTACTGAAAAATAATGAAAAAGTGGAATGAAATTCTGAAAACTATATTCTTCATTTATTTTGACTGTGAGCCATCTTCAACCTATTTTTGTCAAATGAAATTTTATTTTTGCCCTTCTGTTTTTTTCTACACTTCCTCCAAGAACCTTAACTATATAATTATGTACTTGACATCATCACATAGAGCTTGTGTGTTTCAGGAAGAGTTGTACTTTTAAATTACACCCTTCATTCTACAATTTAATTTACTGTAAATGGGGAAGAAATACTAAGTGGAGTGAAATGGTGAAAAAACCTCAAATCTGCAATTAGTTTTTGGAGTCTTGTTTTTCCTGTCACCCATGACAGGGCTATCTGAGAGAGGGGATCCGCCCATCAGTAACAAGAAACCTACAGAATTAAAGGGCATCAGTTGATTTCCTGTCCTTGACAAGGAACCTATGTGCAGAGTGTCTACTGCAGAACGAAGAAAAGACACAGGCCCCGCCCAGTTGCCTAAAAGGGGGGTCATCTGCTGGTGTGCGGGGCCTGGAAGTGCTGCAGCGGTTCCACTGGAAATTTGGCTGGAATATGGGCGCTGGTGGAGGCAACATCTGTGTGTCCACCGATTGCCACGTAGTTCTGGGACCTGTGCATGCACAGGAAGCACCCAGATGATAAGCACACCATTGACATTTGACCGAAAAGTGTTGAAGTACTTCTGGGACACGCCCGAAGGGGCTGGCCTTTGGGGGAGGAGTTGCTGTCCGCTCTAGTCCTTCATTTAAATGCAGTTTAAGAGCACCGGAAAAGCGGTCACACCAGCACTCGACTCCAATTTGTGGCATGGAACAGTTGGAGCAGTAAGTGCAGCTACAGGTGCAGCAGCCCTCAAAACTGAAGCAGCACCAACATCGACATAGTGATGGGTTCATACTCACAGTTCCAGAGGTGTCAGTAGGTCCAGCCAGCAGAGCCACAGCACAGCCTCCAGAGATCACTCAGATGATCCAATTTTGGAATTCTGGTCCCAGTCCACTACCTTTACTATCCACTTTGTGGGAAGTGATCTACCTAAAAGTTCACTTCGGTAACTGGTTGTGTTGTTCTCTTTTTGCTTATTTGTTAGGAGCAGTTAAGGAAATACATAGCTAAGCTCAAGCATATAGAACGTACACTTTACGGAGAGGAATTGTCCAGCTTATGGCAGAAAAAAACTCTGCTAGGCTTGTATAAAGAAAACCATTTCCAAAGAAACCCCTAATTTTGCTATGGAGCTTAGAGCAGCTATTAGATCAGAAGTGGAAAATTCTATTAAAGAACCACTCCAGTGTCTCTTTTATTGCATCTTTAGAGTGGTGCTTTAAACGTACTTCTCCTGCCCTCTGTCTGATACTCAACTACCACCGACTTTATCGTTTTTCCAGCATCTGTCCCTTTGGTCTCTGGCGAAAATGACCAGCTTCAGTGTTTCAGTGATGCAGTGGGGCTTTAAGTCCTTAGCCCTTGAAGAAAGTGAAAAGTGTAAAAACATAGTTACAGTACATAGTTGCATAGGTTGAAAAAAGATCTAGGTCCATCAAGTTTAACCTTTCTCCATCACTTGAACATTTTGTCATTAAATTATCTATGACCCACAATATTTTTTGCTCTGAGGAAATCATCCAGACCTTTTTTAAAAGCTACAAAAACAGGCACATAAAAGAACAGACACATATAGGACAGTGATTTAAAGTAGTAAAAAGATGAGGGAAAAAAACAGTGACAAACTACCCAAAAAAAAGGGCTGGGCGGTATAATAATTAAGTGCACAGTTGCTAACCATGGCAGTCATCCCCACTCACAAATACGCAGCCATCGATAACCAGAATTGGACAAAGAAGCAGAAAAAAGGTGTATATGTCCAAATATGTAATTAGAGGGCATTGAAGCAGCAATTAAAGTTCAGTGACATATCAAAGGCCAACGATAAAAACCCAATAGACAAAAACATAAAGTGGACCAAAATAAATCCACATTGCCCGGGACCCATGAAGATGGTATATATAAAAAAGGGGGTGTCAAAAATTACCCATGGTGAGCGCAGGGTCCAAATATACTGGCCAGCCATCCCCAATGCACGTTTCACAAACAAACTTGCTTCATCTGGGGGCGTGGCTAAAACTATCAAGCGTTCCTCTATATACCAAGGACCTGGCGGTCTCATATTCAACAGAAACCAATGACAGCTAAGATAACAGCGCATGCGCATATGCGCCAGTAGGTGCACTTCTGCCCAAGTGTCAGCCAGACCAGATGTGGTCACATGAGACAGCCGACGCCTAGCCGTCACCACACAACTGCATCATGTAATTGACAACAAAAGGAGGAAGCAAAACCAAAAGAGGGGAAAAATATGCATGGGCACATATCATTGGCGATAAATCATGTAAATAAAAACTAAAACAACACAAAAAAACAAAAACATTGGAATGTACATCAAAAATCAATATATATAATTATGAAAAATAAACAAATACTGAAAACAGTACAAAGATGCTGTAGATAATAGTCAAAAGGACAGACAAGAATACAATGAACAGTGCAAGAACACTGTACATAATAATAAAAAAACATACAAAAGTACAATAGCTTCAATAATAAGACATCATTGAATATGATCCCCAAGGTTGAATAACATCCCCGGAACTGCCAAGGTCACCCTGGACAAAGACCAATTAAAAGTAAGTACAATAATAATTATCAAGGACGATGCAAACCCAAGGGAATAGTCCATAAAAATTCTGATGATATTGGCCCATCAGACAAAATAGCGCTGCATCTTCTCTAGCTCAACCAGCTAGCACTCAGGAGGCAAAAATCATCAGAATCGAGAAAGATAATCCATAATAATTCTGATGATGCTAGTCCATCAGGCAAAAATTGCACTGTATCTTCACTGACTCATCAAGCCAGCACTCCAGAGGCTGCAAAAAATGATGATGAGATGAAATCCAATAGAGAGGCACTAAGATAAAAAAAAAAGATTAAATCGTTAAAATCACAAAAATCAAAAGTGGGGGCAGCAGAGATATGGAAGCCATGCGAAAAAAGAAAAAATAGTCCTTTGAGGACATTCTAGTAAGAGCTTTTGAGAGGGGAATTATTCCTAAAAAGATTTTGGATTGGCCTTCTAGCTAAATCATCAAGGATCCCGACTATATACTTTTTACCTAAAATCCATAAGGATCCAGTTGACCCGCCAGGACGTCCTATTGTGTCCGGCATGGGGGGCTTTGTGAACCTATTTGCAAATTTATTGATCACCATTTAAAACCTCTAGTGGAATCCTTGCCCTCTTATGCCCGCGACACGATGGACGTCCTGGGGATATGGGGATCATATTCAATGATGTCTTATTATTGAAGCTATTGTACTTTTGGTTTTTTTTATTATTATTATTTACAACAGGGGTGGGCAATTAATTTTCCCAAGGGGCCTCATGAGAAACTGGCACTGCTGTGGAGGGCCGAACCAATCTGCTGAACTTAAAGGGGCGGTCCGAAGCCAAAGGTGAATTTCATATTAAATGTATATCTATTCAGTGTAATAATCTAATCTTGTTTTCTAATATACTTTAATGAAAAATTCCCTAACGTAACCTCTACATTCTGAGTTCCTGTCTATTTTTTTTTTAACGTCCCATGACATTTTGTTTGAGATTCACCAGTGCATGCTGGGATACTCGAATGAGCCGTCATCAGGGGGCAGACGCTGCGGACACTGCCATAGCCTCTGCGCCCTCTCTGAAATTAGGCGCCATTAGTGATGTCTGTTTTGGAGGTTCGGCTAGTCCTGCTCACCTGATAATGCATCGTACGTAAATTCTGACGCATACTCAGTATGAGTTTTCTGTGCTGTATTCCTTTGAATACACAGTGACAGTGCGCTCCCTTGCTGGTGTTAAGGAGAAGTGATGACCCAGTAGGGATCAGTCCAGTCTCTGAAACAGATGATGCTTCATTTCATGGTGGGGAAAGCAGCTGTGGCAATGACCGCATCCTCTGCCCTCTGATGATGTCCCGTGTGAGTGTCCCAAAATGCACTGGGATTCTCAAACAAAATGTCATTGGAAGTAAAAAAAAACACAAGCAGACAGGAAGTTAGAGTAGAGAGGGAAAGTTAGAAATTTTTTAACTGAAATATATTAGAAAAGTGATTAGATTATTGAATTAAATTTAGTATGAAAGTCACCTTTGGTTTCAGATCACCCTTAATTCTGCATAATATTAATTTTGTCACTTTATAAAAAGCAGTTGCTTATGTGATGAAGTTTACATGAGCATATAAAAAATATTAAAAAATCGTTATTTTCATCTAGAAAAAGACGATTTTCCATATGTATTGTCATCCACATGGCATCAATTTTTAGGCATCAGAAGTGAATAAAATTTTAAAGAAGAAATAGTGTCCTGTGTTAGTAATGGAAATGTAATTGTAAAAATCGGATGCTATAAGGATGATTCATATGGGATACAATTTTTTATTTTTGCACACCCATAGACAACAGGCGAGTCTGATCTGAAATACAGAAGAGACCGATGGGTGCTGTGACATTTCTCACACAGACATTTTCAAGCTGTAATCTAAATAGCTCAATTCCATAACATTGCTCCCAGTGCTCTCTCTGAGGTTGGGTTTATTTTTTTTTCATAGACAGCAATCGGACAAATATTACAGTTGTGTGAACATATCCTGACAATACTTGTTGCAATAAAACTTATTGTAACATGTAATAGCAGTTGATCAAGCAATAAATTGGGAACATTGGAAAAAAGTTTTCTCCCACCTCTACTCCACATGCAGAGATCCACATCACATATGGGCAGGAGGTGAAAGGCGGGGGTGGGAATCTTTATTACAGTCTATGGAGTGGATGTGATAAGCCACAGATCACAGGGGGAGCACTATGGGGGACTTATCCCTTACCTGTCCTGCACAGGACATACAACAGTACAAGCTGGGAGTGGAGAGGGAGGTACGGGTTAACCTCACATACAACGGTGAGGACTCCAGCCCTCTGGCTGTGAGTGTCAGAGGGCCGCACAGCAGCGCTCAGTGGGCCGGATGTGGCCCGCGGGCCGCAGTTTGTCCAGGCCTGATTTACACTATTCATTGTATTCTTGTGTGTACTTTTGATTATTATATACAGCGCCTTTGTACTGTTTTCAGTATTTGCTTACTTTTCATAATTATATATATATTGATTTTTGATGCACATTCCAATGTTTTTGTTTTTTTGTGCTATTTATTTTTCATTTTATATACATGATTTATCACCAATGATATGTGCCCGTGCGTATTTTTCTCCTCTTTTGGTTTTGCTTGCTCCTTTTGTTGTCGCTGACATGGTGCGGTTGTCTGGTGACGGCTAGGCACCGGCCATCCCACGTGACCACATCTGGTCTGGCTGACACTTGGGCGGAAGTGCACCTATTGGGATATATGCGCATGCGCTGTTATCTTAGCTGTCATTGGTTTCTGTTGAACTCACATCCGCCACGTTCTTGGTATATAGAGGCACTCTTGATAGTTTTAGCCACGCCCCTGATGAAGCAAGTTTGTTTGTGAAACGTACATTGGGGACGGCTGGCTGGTATATTTGGACCCTACTCTCACCATGGGTAATTATTGAGACCCCCTTTTTATTTATACCATCTTCATGGGTCCGGGCAATGTGGATTTATTTTGGTCCACTTTGTTTTTGTCTATTGGGTTTTTATCGTTGGCCTTTGATATGTCACTGAACTTTAATTGCCGATTCAATGCCCTATAATTACATATTTGGACATTTACACCATTTTTCTGCTTTTTTGTCCAATTTTGGTTATCGGTGGCTGCATTTTTGGGAGTGGATATGACTGCCATGGTTAGCAACTGTGCACTTTAATTATTTCTTTACCCTGGCATATTCACCCCCCTCCTTTGTCTCAGAACTGTATACCATAGACCTCATTGTCATATTGTTGTACATTGATTAATTATTGATAGATTGGGTATGTGAGTGTCTGTTTAATTATTATACCACCCAGCCCTTTTCCTTGGGTAGATTTGTCACTGTTTTTTTCCCTCATCTTTTTTCTATTTTAAATCACTGTGCTATATGTGTCTGTTCTTTTATGTGCCTGTTTTTGTACTTAATAAAGATAAATATATTTTTCATTAGATATGACTCAATTTTCCTCCTGTTTATAATTATTCTCCAATGAGTCTTTCTTGGTCTACCCTATACTTTTTTGGGTTCTACTAAGCATTTCTTCTTGTGTCATGACTTACAGTATACTAGGTTTGACTGGGGTATTTTTCTTATACTTTTTTAAAAGCTGTTATAGTGTCTGCCATTACTATCTCTTGTGGTGGATATGTGGAATGTGGTCCATAAGATGCGGTGCTTAGCCTTGCTCTTCCCACGTGCCCTGGTGCTGTGGCAAGAGGGGTAATAATTGTGGGGTTGATGTCAGCTGTTTTATGGACAGTGATATCAAGCCCAGGGATTAGACATGGAGAGGTATCTATAAGACACCCACATTAATAACCCCATAGTCAAAAGTAATACAGGCACAGAGTAAAGTCCTTTAATTGAAATAAACACACAAATTCCTTTATTTGAAATAAAAACTCCCAACCCTCTTTTATTCATTTATTCAGCAAAAGTAAAAATAAAAAAGCAAAGTTATACTCACCTTTCCGTCGATAATCCATAAGCCCACATCCCACTTCTAAATATCCATCTTAAAATGTGGAGCCTGAAACTGGGTCCAATATTCTAGATGTGGAATGACAAGTGATTTAGAAAGGTAACAATACATTGTGTCACGAGATTTTATCTTTCTTTTTATACACCCTAAAATCTTGCTTGCTATTGTGGCTGCTGTTTGACATCGACTCAACCTCTCCAAAACTGAACTTCTGCTCCAGCCGTCTACTAACCTCCCTAAATCTGACATTTCCCTCTCCGTGGGTGGCACTATCATAACACTCCAGCAGCAGGCGTGCTGTCTGGGTGTCATATTTGACACCAATCTCTCCTTCACATCCCATATACAATCTCTTGCCCGCTCTTGCCGCTTACACCTAAAGAACATCTCTAGAATCCACCCTTTTCTCACCATGGAAACAACAAAAACCCTCACTGTAGCATTGATCCACTCCCGCCTGGATTACTGCAACACTTTATTAATTGGCCTCCCCGTTACTCAACTATCCCCTCTCCAGTCCATACTTAATGCAGCAGCCAGGATCGTCCATCTGGCTAATCAGTACTCGGACGTGTCCGCTCTTTGCCAGTCCTTACACTGGTTGCCCATTCATTATAGGATCCAATTCAAAGTACTTGTTCTCACCCACAAAGCTCTCCACAGTGCAGCACCACCCTACATCTCCTCCCTTATTTCTGTCTATCGGCCTAACCGACCACTGCGCTCTGCAAACGACTTTCGACTAACCTCTGCACTAATCCGTACCTCCCACTCCCGACTCCAAGACTTCTCCCGCGCTGCGCCAATCCTCTGGAATGCACTACCCCAAGAAATTAGGACTATCCACAATTTGCATAGTTTCAGGCGTTCCCTCAAAACACATTTGTTCAGAACGGCCTATCGCATTCACTAATCAAAATCACTCTATCTGTAAGTGTGCATGAGTAGCCCATTCACTATCTCCATCCATACCTCACTTCCTCAAGATGGCTGGGCCATTATTGTAAATACACCATTGTAAATACATACCTGTACTTTGCATCTCCCCCACCACATTGTAGATTGTAAGCTCTCACGAGCAGGGTCGTCTTATTTTGCTTTAATTATTGTATTGTTAACGTTGTTACTTATGACTTGTGTTTTGAAACTGTTAAACTGTAAAGCGCTGCGGAATATATTGGCACTATATAAATAAAGATTATTATTATTATTGAGTACTGCTGCTCAGCTAGTTGTAATGAGAATTCACAAGTCCTCCTCCTGTTCTGTAGTCCCGAGTATACTCCCATTTAATGTACAGTGGGGCAAAAAAGTATTTAGTCAGTCAGCAATAGTGCAAGTTCCACCACTTAAAAAGATGAGAGGCGTCTGTAATTTACATCATAGGTAGACTTCAACTATGGGAGACAAACTGAGAAAAAAAAAATCCAGAAAATCACATTATCTGTTTTTTTTTCCTTTTATTTGCATATTATGGTGGAAAATAAGTATTTGGTCAGAAACAAAATTTCATCTCAATACTTTGTGATATATCCTTTGTTGGCAATGACAGAGGTCAAACGTTTTCTGTAAGTCTTCACAAGGTTGCCACACACTGTTGTTGGTATGTTGGCCCATTCCTCCATGCAGATCTCCTCTAGAGCAGTGATGTTTTTGGCTTTTCGCTTGGCAACACGGACTTTCAACTCCCTCCAAAGGTTTTCTATAGGGTTGAGATCTGGAGACTGGCTAGGCCACTCCAGGACCTTGAAATGCTTCTTTCGAAGCCACTCCTTCGTTGCCCTGGCGGTGTGCTTTGGATCATTGTCATGTTGAAAGACCCAGCCACGTTTCATCATCAATGCCCTTGCTGATGGAAGGAGGTTTGCACTCAAAATCTCACGATACATGGCCCCATTCATTCTTTCATGTACCCGGATCAGTCGTCCTGGCCCCTTTGCAGAGAAACAGCCCCAAAGCATGATGTTTCCACCACCATGCTTTACAGTAGGTATGGTGTTTGATGGATGCAACTCAGTATTCTTTTTCCTCCAAACACGACAAGTTGTGTTTCTACCAAACAGTTCCAGTTTGGTTTCATCAGACCATAGGACATTCTCCCAAAACGCCTCTGGATCATCCAAATGCTCTCTAGCAAACTTCAGACGGGCCCGGACATGTACAGGCTTAAGCAGTGGGACACGTCTGGCACTGCAGGATCTGAGTCCATGGTGGCATAGTGTGTTACTTATGGTAGGCCTTGTTACATTGGTCCCAGCTCTCTGCAGTTCATTCACTAGGTCCCCCCGCGTGGTTCTGGGATTTTTGCTCACCGTTCTTGTGATCATTCTGACCCCACGGGGTGGGATTTTGCGTGGAGCACCAGATCGAGGGAGATTATCAGTGGTCTTGTATGTCTTCCATTTTCTAATTATTGCTCCCACAGTTGATTTCTTCACTCCAAGCTGGTTGGCTATTGCAGATTCAGTCTTCCCAGCCTGGTGCAGGGCTACAATTTTGTTTCTGGTGTCCTTTGACAGCTCTTTGGTCTTCACCATAGTGGAGTTTGGAGTCAGACTGTTTGAGGGTGTGCACAGGTGTCTTTTTATACTGAAAACAAGTTTAAACAGGTGCCATTACTACAGGTAATGAGTGGAGGAAAGAGGAGACTCTTAAAGAAGAAGTTACAGGTCTGTGAGAGCCAGAAATCTTGATTGCTTGTTTCTGACCAAATACTTATTTTCCACCATAATATGCAAATAAAATGAAAAAAAAACAGACAATGTGATTTTCTGGATTTTTTTTTCTCAGTTTGTCTCCCATAGTTGAGGTCTACCTATGATGTAAATTACAGACGCCTCTCATCTTTTTAAGTGGTGGAACTTGCACTATTGCTGACTGACTAAATACTTTTTTGCCCCACTGTATATGCAGCAATAGGATTAAGGTACTCCATCCTAGGTGCATTACTCTACATTTATCAAATTAAATCTCATTTGCCAAATGTTTGTCCATTTAGACATCTTATCCAGATCACAATATTTTAAAGTCAAGGTCAGATTTTAATATCCTACATAATTTGGTGTCATCAGCAAAGACTGACACTTTACTTTCAATCCCATCCACAAAGTCATTAATAAAGAGGTTAGAAATAGGGGTGAGCGAACCCAAACCTTAAAGCTCAGGGAACACAGACATTTTACTGTATGTCCGGTTTCCTGTTCGGGTTCGCCAGTCTGAAAAAGCTTGTTGAAAGGCTACAGGCAAGCCAATCAACAAGCTTTTAGACTGCGGGAACTTCCAGAGCCACCACAGCCATGCCAACTGGGGAGCAGCTTGTGGCACTGCCTGTATAAATGCTGGATCACAAAGGCAGCCACTATTATGCTCTCGTTAGTGTAGGTATAGGATGCATCTGGAGTGAGGGACAGATTTTGAATGCGCACTCTGCAACCCCAATGCTGTGTGTAATCTTCAACTCCTATACAGTATGTTGTATTTCTGTGGTAAAAGCCACTGTGTGTACTCTGCACCCTCCACCTGTGAGAGTACTGTGCCATTAAGCTGTTGTATGTACCTTGCATCCTCTGCCTGTGGGAGTACTGTCCATAAAGCTGCTGTGTGTTCTCTGCAAAACTGTCTGTGAGAGCACTGTGCTAAAAGCCACTGTGTGTACTCAGAGGAGGGCCTGTGGGAGTACTGTGCCTTTAAGCTGCTGTGTGTACTCTGCCCCTTCTGTCTGTGGGGGAGCACTGTGCCTTCAAGATGCTGTGTGTACTCTACCCCTTCTGCCTGTAGGGGAGTACTGTGCCTCTTAAGCTGCTGTGTGTACTCTACCCATCCTGCCTGTGGGAGAGTACTGTGGCTTTAAAGCTGCTGTATGTACTCTGTACCTTCAGTCTATGGGAGTACTGTCCTTTAAGCTGCTGTGTGTACTCTGCCCCCTCTGCCTATGGGAGTACTGTCCATTAAGCTTCTGTGTGTACTCTGCACACCCAGCATGTGGCAGAACTGTTAATTTAAGCCTCTGTGTGTTTCCTAATATTCTGAGAAATAAATAATTGACATCAGTTGACTCATTGCTATTAGTAGGCCCCAAAAATAATTTTTAAGACCTGGTGTGTGTTTGTATTACTTTTGCAAATCAATATATCACATCAGCTGTCTTGTTGCAATTTATAGGTCCTAAAAAGAATATTTTTGGACTGGTTGTATTTTTTATTAGTCTGTCCCAAAAAATAATATTTCAGGATCGGTGTGTGTTTTCTAGTAGTCTGAGAAATACACACATGGTCAAAATTGTTGGTACACCTCGTTTAGTGACAGAAAAACCCAGAATGGTGACAGAAATAACTTGAATCTGACAAAAGTAGTTATAAATCAAAAGTATGTGAAAACGAACAAATGAAAGTAAGACATTGCTTTTCAACCATGCATCCACAGAATTTAAAAAAAAATAAAACTCATGAAATAGACCTGGACTGAAATGATGGTACCCCTGAAAATAATGTGACAAAAGGGACATGTTAATTCAAGGTGTGTCCACTAATTAGAATCACATGTGTCTACAATCTTGGAATCAGTGAGTGGGTCTGTATAGAGGGCTAAAGATACTCACTGTGCTGTTTGGTGACATGGTGTGTATCAAACTCAACATGGACCAGAGGAAGGGAAGGTAAGAGTTGTCTCAGGAGATTAGAAAGAAAATTATAGACAAACATGTTAAAGGTAAAAGTTATAAGACCATCTCCAAGCAGCTTGATGTTCCTGTGACTACAGTTGCACATATTATTCAGAAATTTAAGCTCCATGGGACTATAGTCAAACTCCCTGGACGTGGCCGCAGAAGGAAAATTGATAACACATCAAAGAGACGGATAATACGAATGGTAACAAAAGAGCCCAGAAAAACTTCTAAACAGATTAAAAGTGAACTTCAAGCTCAAGGAACTTAAATGATACCATCAGTCATTGTATGAGCCAAAGTAGACTTCATACAAAGAAACTATAGGAGAGAAGAAGCGCACATGGGGTTATCTGACAGTTTCAGAATCTGTTATTCAGAAAACTACTATGATATGTATGTGGTATTTCCTGAGGAAGAAGTCATTTTTAGACTTTGAAATGCGCTGAATAAAGCCACCATTCCTTTTCATCAATACGTCTGGGTATCTATTTTTTCAGCAGCATGGACAATATCCACCAAATTCCTTTGTAAAGTAGATTTCATGAGAGACGACCAAGGAGGACACTGTTGTTGAATAAAATCATAAAAAAACCCAGACTGGAATTTTCAAAACTACATGATGACAAGCCACAAAGCTTCTGGTAGAATTTACTATGGACATACAGTTGTGGCCAAAAGTATTGACACCCCTGCAATTCTGTCAGATAATACTCAGTTTCTTCCTGAAAATGATTGCAAACACAAATTCTTTGGTATTATTATCTTCATTTAATTTGTCTTAAATGAAAAAACACAAAAGAGAATGAAGCAAAAAAGCAAAACATTGATCATTTCACACAAAACTCCAAAAATGGGCCAGACAAAAGTATTGGCACTCTCAGCCTAATACTTGGCTGCACAACCTTTAGCCAAAATAACTGCGACCAACCGCTTCTGGTAACCATCAATAAATTTCTTACAATGCTCTGCTGGAATTTTAGACCATTCTTCTTTGGCAAACTGCTCCAGGTCCCTGATATTTGAAGAGTGCCTTCACCAAACTGCCATTTTTAGATCTCTCCACAGGTGTTCTATGGGATTCAGGTCTGGACTCATTGCTGGCCACCTTAGAAGTCTCCAGTGCTTTGTCTCAAACCATTTTCTAGTGCTTTTTGAAGTGTTTTTTGGGTCATTGTCCTGCTGGAAGACCCATGACCTCTGAGGGAGACCCAGCTTTCTCACACTGGGCCCTACATTATGCTGCAAAATTTGTTGGTAGTCTTCAGACTTCATAATGCCATGCACACGGTCAAGCAGTCCAGTGCCAGAGGCAGCAAAGCAACCCCAAAACATCAGGGAACCTCAGCCATGCTTGACTGTAGGGACCGTGTTCTTTTCTTTGAATGCCTCTTTTTTCTTCTGTAACCTCTATGTTGATGCCTTTGCCCAAAAAGCTCTACTTTTGTCTCATCTGACTAGAGAACATTCTTCCAAAACATTTTAGGCTTTTTCAGGTAAGTTTTGGCAAACTCCAGCATGGGTTTTTTATGTCTCAGGGTAAGAAGTGGGGTCTTCCTGGGTCTCCTACCATACAGTCCCTTTTCATTCAGATGCCAACGGATAGTACGCGTTGACAGTGTTGTACCCTCGGATTGCAGGGCAGCTTGAACTTGTTTGGATGTTAGTCGAGGTTCTTTATCCAACATCCGCACAATCTTGCGTTGAAATCTCTTGTCAATTTTTCTTTTCCATCCACATCTAGGGAGGTTAGCCACAGTGCCATGGGCTTTAAACTTCTTGATGACACTGTGCACGGTAGACACAAGAACATTCAGGTCTTTGGAGATGGACTTGTTGCCTTGAGATTGCTCATGCTTCCTCACAATTTGGTTTCTCAAGTCCTCAGACGGTTCTTTGGTCTTCTTTCTTTTCTCCATGCTCAATGTGATACACAGAAGGACACAGGACAGAGATTGAGTCAACTTTAATCCATGTCAACTGGCTGCAAGTGTGATTTAGTTATTGCCAACACCTGTTAGGTGCCACAGGTAAGTTACAGGTGCTGTTAATTACACAAATTAGAGAAGCATCACATGATTTTTCGAACAGTGCCAATACTTTTGTCCACCCTATTTTTTATGTTTGGTGTGGAATTATATCCAATTTGGCTTTAGGACAATTCTTTTTGTGTTTTTTTCATTTAAGACAAATTAAATAAAGATAATAATACCAAAGAATTTGTGTTTGCAATCATTTTCAGGAAGAAACTGAGTATTATCTGACAGAATTGCAGGGGTGTAAATACTTTTGGCCACAACTGTATGAGACAAAAATGGAACTTTTTACCAAGGCACAACAGCTCTATGTTCACAGACAGAAATATGAAGCATATCAAGAAAAGAACACTGTCCCTACTGTGAAGCATGGAGGAGGCTCTGTTATGTTCTGGGGCTGCTTTGCTGCATCTGGCACAGAGTGTCTAGAATCTGTGCAGGGTTCGATGAAATCTCAAGACTATCAAGGGATTCTAGAGAGAAATGTGCTGCCCAGTGTCAGAAACTTTGTCTCAGTCGCAGGTCATGGGTTTTGCAACAAGATAATGACCCAAAACACACAGCTAAAAACACCAAAGAATAGCTAAGATGAAAACATTGGACTATTCTGAAGTGGCCTTCTATGAGCCCTGAACTAAATCTTATTGAGCATCTTTGGAAAGAGCTGAAACATGCCATCTGGAAAAGGCAGCCTTCAAACACGAGACAAATGGAGCAGTTTGCTCTTGAGGAGTGGGCCAAAATACAAGTCGAGAGGTGCAGAAGTCTCATTGACAGTTACAGGAATAATTTTATTGCATTGATTGCCTCAAAAGGTTGGGCAACAGCATATTAAGTTAAGGGTACCATTTCTGTCCAGGCCTATTTCATGAGTTTTATTTTTTTTTTTATTCTGTGGAAGCATGGTTCAAAAGCAATGTCTGACTTTAATTTGTTCATTTTCATAGATTTTTTATTTATTATTACTTTTGTCAGATTCAAGTTATTTCTCTCACCATTATGGGTATTTCTGTCATTGAACGAGGGGTACCAACAATTTTGACCACGTGTGTAAATAATTTGCATTAGCCTACTCATTGTCATGAGTAATCTAAAAAATATTTTTTCAGGAAAGGTATCTGTTTTTTAATAGCCTGGGAAATAAATAATTAGCATGAGCTGTCTCATGACATTCATCCGCTCAATGCCGACATTTATTTCCCATCGACTTGCATTGGGGTCGGGTTTCGGACGAAACTCCGCGTTTTTTTTCCCTAGTCAGGCGAGTTTCATCTGAAACAAATTTTGTTTCATGAAACCCGATCCGACTATAGTCGCTCATCTCTATTAGTAGGCCAAAGAAATATTTTTTCAGGACCACTGTTATATTAGTCTGTGAAAAAAGTCATCAGTCATCTCATGGCCATTTCTAGGTCAAATAAATAAATTTTCTTATTAGGAGAACATGGTGGTGGTATCATGTTTTTGGCATGTTTTGCTGCATCTGGGCTAGGAAGGCTTGCCATCATTGATAGATCAATTCATTCTAAATTTTATAAGCAACTTCTAATGGAAAATGTCTATGAACTGAATCTCAGCAGAAAGCGGGTCATGCAGTTAGACAAAGACCTAAAACACACAAGTTGTTCTACAAAATAATTGATAAAGTAGGATAAAGTTAAAGTTTATGAATGACAAATACAAAATTTTGACCTTAATTCTGCAGAGGGTTTACATACTTTTGCAACTCACACCCTTTGGAACAAATAACTGCATTCAATTGCTTCCTATAACCATCAACAAGCTTCTTATACCTCTCAACTGGAATTTTGGACCACTTTTCTTTTACACACTGTTCCAGGTCCCTCATATTTGAGGGGTGCCTTCTCCAACCAGGAATTTTAAGATCTCTCCACAGGCATTCAATTGGATTTAAGGGCATGTCACACTAAGAGATATCGCTAGCAATATCGCTATAACTTGTGACGTTATAGCGATATTGCTAGCGATATCGCTATGTGTGATACTTACCTACAACCCGCTCCCCCACTGGTTATCGCTGATCGTGCGAGAACAGGCTGGACTGTTTCTCGTCGTCAGCTTCCTGCGGCGCTTCCTGCTGTGAAGACGAGCGACGCGTGGAGCCGGGTGGGAGGACGCAGGATCGCCTGGTGTGACAGGTAAGTAGCGACCCCCGTCCCCAGCGATGTCGCTGGTGAGATCTGCCTGTGTGGCAGCTCACTAGCGACCACTTAGCGATGTACCAGCGATCCTGACCGCGTCATATCGCTGGTCGGGATCGCTGGTACATCGCTAAGTGTGACAGTACCTTTAGATCAAGACTCATTGTTGGCCACTTGAGAAGTCTCCAGCACTTTGTTTTCATCTATTATTGGTTTCTTCTTGAAGCATGTTTATGGTCATTGTTCTACTTGGAGGCCCATAATCTAGGATGCAAACTGAGCTTTCTGACACTGGGCACTGCATTGCTACCAAAACTCTTTTGGTGATATTCAGATTTCATGATGTTTTGCACACAGTCAAGGCACCTAGTGCCAGAGGTAAAACAACCCCTAAACATATTTGAACCTCAACATATTTAACTGTAGGTGCTGTGTTTTTTGTAGGCCTTATTTTGTTTTTGTTAACCAGTAGAATGATGTCCTTTACATAAAAGCTCTCTCCTTGGTCTCATATGTTCACAAGACGCTTCCGCAGAAAGATTTCGGCTTACTTACATTTTGGCAAACTGCAGTCTGGCATTTTTATGTTGCTGTGTGTGCAGTGGTGTCCTCCTAGGTCTCCGGACACAGCATTTCATTTAGTTCAAATGTTGATGGATAGTTTGCGCTGACAGCGATGCACCCTGAACCTGCAGGACAGCTTGAATTTCTTTGGAACTTGATTGGGTCTGCTTATCCACAATCTGGACTATACTGTGTGGCAACCTTTCATCAATTTTTCCTCTTCGTCCACCTCCAGGGAGATTAGGTACAGTGCCCTAGGTTGTAAATTTGCACAAAGGAAGATCAAGATGAAGGTGTTGTCTATGTGTTTGGTTTTTCTTCCCATTGAATTCAATGATGTTCCGATAAGTTCTGCGAACATCGAGATGTTTGCCGATTCCAGCCGAACCGAACCATAAAAGGTTCGCTCATCTCTGCTTGTAACCTTGAGATTGTTGATATTTTTCACCAATTTTTGTTCTCAAGTTCTCAGACAGTTCTTTTTCTCCTTTTTCTGTACTCAGTGCTTAGTGTGTAACACACAGACACACAATGCAAAGATTGGGTTAACTTCTCCCCTTTTTATCTGGTTTCAGGTGTGATTTTCATATTGCCCACACATGTTACTTGCCACAGGTTTTGTGTCAAATCAATTTGCCTTTTATTCCATGTTTTCTTTGTGTTGTTCCAATACAAACAAAGGAAATAAACATGTGTATAACAAAACCTGTAATTGCAATAATTTTCTGTGATAAATGCTTCATTTTCTGGAACAATTCCATGGGTGCCAACACTTTTGGCCATAACTGAATAATATGTAAATCCAGTTGCAATTTCTCTTAGAAACAAACAGTTTAATAATAAAAGTATTATACAGTTTGGGGGTTTCTTGTTATCCAGCACTTTTCAGTTGGATACATGTTAATGACATTTTCACTGGAGAATAATTGCACTAGAGACTTCCGTTCTGAGTTTTACGCATTGGGGGTGATTTTGAGAATCCTGTTTACTGATGTGTTTGTGATTTTCTATTCCAACCATTCCCGGTAACAATTATTCAGAATATTTGCGTGACGTTATATCTGTCTTTGACTCATGTCTTTGGTAACTGTATTTGGAAACATTACTGAAATTTGATAAAGCAAAAGTTGGCTGACATTTTCCAGGGAAAGAGTCCCACGGGAAATCACATGTAAAATGTTTGTACTATGAAATAAACTATTACACACAAAACTGCTTTTATTTAAGCACAATACTTGAATAGAGAAATTTGGGTTACTGTTTCCAGAGAATTTTTGACTCACTTGCTATTACTCAGTACCATTTCTCAGAAACATATTGCAGAAATATAGAATAATATTTGTTTATTGCAATCCTAAACTGGTATTTATAAGGGTTCAATGTTATTTATTTCTGTTCTCTAAATCTTCTCAATAATGGAGATGAGTGATTGTTGTGTTGCCTATTCTTGATCCAGATTTCACCATACTGAATTCTGCATCGCCAAAATATTATGTCAACTTTACTGTGTTGGGTATTAACTGTTCTTCCCAATGAAGAATTTAGTAGTGTGTCCAGAGCCTTAGCAATCATACTGTGGGGATTCGAGACTGCAGAACCTATAATGGGTTGCAGTTTAGCTCTGCTATGTGGGTTCAACTATTTATACCTTAATTGTAATAATAATAATTTTATTTTTATAGAGACACCATATTCCGCCGCACTAATGTTGATGATGCATTAAAAATTCCTTGATATTGCACTTATTTGGGAACTTTAAAGGGGTTGTTCCAAGTTAATCAGGTATACCTTATCAATATGATGGGGGATGCTGGATGTCCCTCTGATCACAAGAACAGTACTCTGATAAACCCCATCTGAGTTGATAATGACCATTTGCATCTCAGCTATATTTATTTAAATAGAGAATGAATAGAATGGAGGTGCACATGCTTGACCTCTGGTCCGTTCCCAGTATTCAGACCCCCCCAGCAATCAATACGTCATCTCCTATTGCATTAATAGGGGATGAATTATTCCCTTGATGTAACTTTTTATGGACCAAGCATTATCATTTCTATTTTTCATTGTTGCATTTCAATAGCCATGATATTTGAACTTTTTCATTTTTCTAGCTGTATGGCACAATTGGGTATGCTAGAAGAATCAAAAATAGTAAAATTAAAATGCCCAGGGACACAGCAGAATCGGGTATGTCAGGAGACATACTTGTGTTGTAGAGCCAAGTGGTGCAGCACAGCTTGGTATGTCAGGAAATACCTTTGTGGTGATGCCTGACTAGTCAAGTGGTGTGATGCCATCTATTGTAGTGTGCCTATAACGCCTTAGAACCGTGTTGGCCCAAGTTGCAAAAGAGCAGAGAATCAGATGCTGGGTGCAGAGGACGGAGAGCCAAATTCATTTGTATGACAGCGAAATCTAGTGTTTATGGGTATTTTAACACATTAATAATATGAAATAAGTAGAACAATGTATTATAAACTGGTTGCATTTTTAGGCATTCCAATATTGATATAATAATAGGCATGATATAATATCGGACATGGGAGATTGGGAAAAGTATGACACTGTTAACAGTGATTGTTAAGACTGGTGGATTATTTGATCAAGGTGGGATGAAGATAATTCAGTTTAAGAAGCCAGGGGGAAAAGAAAACTAATATTTTGGACAACAGAAATCTGTGCTAGAGAGGCAAAGTTGCATGTCTGAATCCACCACAGCTGTCTACCCCAACGCTTATTGCAAGCCCCTAATGAGATTCTTGTACCATTTGTGCACAATTTCTCTTCAAGACCTTCCATTCTTTCCACAATCTATCACTCTCTGCTTAACATAACCATTCCTCTAAGATGGGCATATCTTTCCCAGTGGGAAAAAAGACATAGGTGTTTCCTTCTCTGGAATGCAAATTAAACACATATACAGGAATTCCCATGGTCCCTCGCACTGTGTACGAATTCAGGAAAATTCGTTCAAAATAGTCACTAGATGGTACATTACGCCCAAGCAAACTCATAAATGGCATCAATCTACGGCGGCAAACTGCTGGACATGCGGGGAGATAGATGGAAGTTATATCCACATTTGGTGGTCATGCCAGGCTCTTTGGCCCTTTTGGGATAATGTATCCATAATTATGAATCAGATCCTGGGCAGACGTGTCATCTTGAAACCAGAAAATATCTTTTTAAATCTCCCGCTGTGGCAGAGAGATAGAGATATCTCTAAACTTGCACAATTTATCCTAGCAGCTGGGAAATCCATGATTCCCATTAACTGGACCTCTCCAACATTACCCACTACTCAACAACTCTACTCTAAAGTGGAACAAATGTTTCAGATAGAAGAATTAGCAGCAAGAGTAAATCATTGTTTCACAAATTTCAATAATGTTTGGAAGCCCTGGGTCAATTTTAGATCTCAGACATCCTACTATTCCGCAGCTATTGATTAACTGCTCCTTAAGCACATATCAAAAGGTGCTATTCCTACCCATACCCCCCTTCTTTTTCAACTTCATCCCTTATCCTCTCTTCTCCCTCTGATTCCCTTTGGTCTCCTTTTCTTATTCTCTTTAACAAATGTTTAAAGTGATTGAGTTTTGTATGCAATTTTGACTTTGTAAATCCTCTCGGAAGTGCCTATTACTGTTTATTACTTACTAGTAATGATATGATTTCTATCTCAGCACTGTTTGTAAAGGCCCCGTCACACACAGCGAGATCGCTAGCGAGATCGCTGATTTTGTGACGTCACAGCGATCTCGCCAGCGACATCGCTGTGTGTGACACACATCAGCGACCAGCCCCCCCGCCGGGTATCGCTGATCGTGCAGGATCGTCCTGGGCCATTTTTTGATTGTTGGTCTCCCGCTGACCAGCAAGCATCACTGCGTGTGGCAGCGGGAGATGAACGATCAGCGACGCTGCATGCTGGTATCTAAGGTAAACAGCGGGTTTCTAAGAGCTGTTTACCTTAGATACCAGCTTGCTCGCTGGTCCTGATCGCTGGAGGTGCTATCTATGTGACAGCTCACCAGCGATCAGCCTAATGATGTCCCAGCGATCCCATCCATGTCTGATCGTTGGTGGGATTGCTGGGACATCGTTATGTGTAATGGGGCCTTTACATTTGAATATTATCAATAAAAAGAACATTGAAAGAAAAAGACCCAAGATAGAGTCGAAACGTTACCTTTGTCTTCTTCATTTGACCTGACTGCGGTGAATTTATTGCATTTTTTTTGTGATTGAAATAAATATTTTTCTTTACTAAAATATGATTTTTTGAGTGCGACTGTTTTTCTTCATGATGTCGTTTGTGGATTAAATCCACATTCAGTCTGCACCTCCATTATAGCAAGAGTGCACGTCTTTCTCTCCCTATTGTCTATTCTCCAACAACCTTGATCAGCACCATGAATTGAGGACAATGTTTGGGGGCAGCAATGAAAGAAACTCTGATAAGTAGGGATGAGCGACTTTGCCTTTTTTCGGGTCGAGTCAGGTTTCATGAAACCCGACTTTCTCAAAAGTTGGGTCGAACGCAATCGGCCGATTATCATGAAAAGTCGAAGGCCGACTGAAACACGAAACCCAATGCAAGTCAATAGGGAACCAAGGTTGGCAATGAGTGGAGGATAGGAAACACACCTACAGTGCCCATTTTAATGCCAAAAATATCAATGCTTATTACTTAAGCTTGTCAACCTTAATTTACTTTATAATAATAGTTAGGCATTGAAAACTGGGGGTTATTTGGCTAAAGTAGTGGGGGGGGTAGGGCTGGCTCCAGATTTTTGTGGGCCCTGGGCCAAAGAGTGTCACTGGGCTCCTTTAACACATGCCACAATTCATGATCCTCTGATACGGCAGAGAAATAGCGGTATAGTACAATGAAAAATACTTCACTTCTTACATCTCATGACTGATATCCATTTTAAATTCTCCAATAGCTCCAAAAACGGACAGTATATTACTCCATACAGTATTATGGCCACCGCATAGTGCGCTATACAGAGTAATGAAGCCCATATATTTCTCCATACAGAATCATTGGTCCCATATAATGTTCCATACAGTATATGATGAGCTCCACATAATGCTACAGTATATGTTGGTCCCCATGGATGAAGCTTCACTGTTTTATGGGACCAAATAATGCTCCATATATAATGGGCCCCATTTCTAATGCTCCAGTGTATAATGGGTCCTGTAAAAGCTGCTCCAGTGTCTGATGTCCATCTTTGGAATGCTCCAGTGTATGGTGGGCCACATATATCATTCTCCAGAGTAAAGTGCTCCCCAAAAATTGCTGTCCCAACATTGAAAACAATTAAATAAGTCTCCTCGCTAGGGAATCCCTGTACTACTCTGGACTCCTCGTCGTCCCCATCTTCCATCTCACTGCACTTGGACTGTTTAGACAGAGGGCGTACAGACGTGATATCATCGCGCTCTCTGACCAGAATGTCACTGTCAGGAAACGCGGAAGATGTCACAGCAGTGGAGCAGGGAGAGGTAAGTATTTCAACTTTGCAAGTGCTGTGATCCTGAGCAAGCAGGGGGGGCCCACTCGTTGGCGACGGCACTGGCACAGGGCCCCTCATAGTACGCCGGTGTGTCTGATG
Organism: Dendrobates tinctorius; assembly: GCF_039654945.1. Taxonomy (NCBI): domain Eukaryota; kingdom Metazoa; phylum Chordata; class Amphibia; order Anura; family Dendrobatidae; genus Dendrobates; species Dendrobates tinctorius. Next base: position 7,140,368 of record NW_027361750.1, read on the forward strand.
GCGGGTGTGCACCCCCACCGTCAGAAACACTTGATTGCACTATGAGGGACCCTGTGCCAGTGCCGTTGCCCAAGAGTGGGCCCACCCACCTGTCCAGGGCAACGGCACTCGCACGGTTGCGTGCGCCAGGTGGCGACCCCGGCCTTGTGGAGGGAGGCAGCTCAGTTAGGGAGGTGGAAAAAATGGCATATGTTGATGTTGGACATTCAGCAGCTGCAAATGGAGTAATTGGAGAAGTCCGCAGAAGAGGAGGACAAAAGCGAGCCATTTTTCTGGCAACCTACGTGTCAGCAGGGGAGGGTGGGACAAAATTCTTTGAAACCCATGCATGGTTCATTGAAGGTTAGATCATCAACATTTTGGTTCGACAGACGGGTGCTTTTTTCTGTCAGGATTGATCCAGCAGCACTGAAGACTCTTTCAGATAACACACTAGAAGCAGGGCAAGTGAACTCCTGTAAGGCATATTGTGCGAATTCAGGCCAGGTGTCAAGTTTACTTACCCAATAGTCAAAGGGGAATCACCGGTGAGGGAGAACATTGATATGGGAGAAGTAGTTTGTTACCATAGTTGACAACTGCTGTCTCCTGTCACTTTCAATCGATGCAGTACTAGCAGTCGTGTGAGCGGTACTTGAAAAATCAGTCCACCACATGGTCATGAAACCCCTGTGTCCAACGCCACTTCGGCTGTGTGCACCACAAACACCTCTTCCATGTTGTCGTGGGAGAAACATCACCGCCGCTGTGTGCTGGGAATGCCTCAAACAAACGGTTTACTAGAGTTGTTTGTTTGTTAGCCAATATTAGCTCTAGGTTCTCCTGTGGCATAATGTTTTGGAATTTGCCTTTATAGCGTGGATCCAGGATTCTGGCCAACCAGTAGTCGTCATTAGAGTTGAGCGACTTTTGTTTTTTTATGGTCGAGTTTCGTTTCGTGAAACCCGACTTTTCCAAAAGTCGGGTCGAGCAAGATCAGCCGATTATAGGGAAAAGTCGGGGTCGTCCCGAAACACGAAACCCAATGTAAGTCAATGGGGAATAAAAGTCGGCAGTGAGAGGAGGACAGGAAACACACCTACAGTGCTCATTTGAATGCCAAAAGCATCAATTCTTCTTACTTAAGCTGGTCAACCTTAATTAACTTCATAATACAAGTTACGCACTGAAAAATGGGGGTTATTTGGCTAAAGTTGTGGGGGGGTAGGGCTGGTTCCAGGTTTTCATGTGCCCTGGGCGAAAGAGCGCCCCTTTAACACATAATACCACAACTCATCATGCTCCGATACGGCAGAGAAATAGCGGTATAGTACAATGAAAAATACTTCACTTTTTACATCTCATGACGAGGCCCATCTATTTCTCCATACAGAATCATTGGTCCCATATAATGTTTGAAACAGTATATGATGAGCTCCACATAATGCTACAGTATATGTTGGTCCCCATGGATGAAGCTCCACTGTCTTATGGGCCCAAATAATGCTCCAAACATAATGGGCCCCATTTCTAATGCTCTAGTGTATAAGGGACCCTGTAAATGCTGCTCCAGTGTCTGATGTCCACCTTTGGAATGTTCCAGTGTATGGTGGGCCCCATCTATCATTCTCCAGAGTATAGTGCTCCCCAAAAATTGCTGTCCCAACATTGAAAACAATCAAATAAGTCTCCTCGCTAGGGAGTCCCTGTACTAGTCTGGACTCCTCGTCGTCCCCATCTTCCATCTCACTGCACAGTATTTCAACCTTGCAAGTGCTGTGATCCTGAGCAAGCAGGGGGGCCCACTCGTTGGCGACGGCACTGGCACAGGGCCCCTGATAGTACGGTGGTGTGTCTGATGGCGGGTGGGCCGAACCTGCACTTTCATCTGCAGCTTCCTCTTTGTCACCGTGTAAGATGGAACTGTATATGGGAAGGGTAACCTGAGTTTCATCAGGGTCAGATTCAGGCCGGGTAGCGTGCGAGGGGAATGTAGTGGTCTGGGTCAATGTACCAGCAGATTCATCGAGCAGTGGCTGGGCATCAGTGCACTTGTGTCGCCCCCAGGAGTACGGTCGCCACAGTGGCATTACCTTCCTCCTAGGGAGTGTGATGTCATGCTTGGGAGCAACGAAGGATCTCTCTAGCAGGTTAACTGATTGGGCGGCGTTATTCCCACGAGTCATGACCCTCCAAACAGCGTTCATGAAGGCAAAGTGTTTGTTTTACGTGGGCAGTATGGTTGCAAAGCTGAACCTTAAAGGAATGTCCAGAAGGGCACCACCAGGAGTGGAGCCTACGGCGTAATTTGACTCAACGCGGGCAACCTCAACCATGCCAGCTACAGAACAGATGCACACATTGCAAGCTTAATTCCGTTAACGAACGAGACTCCTTCATGCCCCGCGGTCCGAGTCTGGCTTACTAGAGGGACACGTGAGGCTCTGGCACATGAGATTGGCCAATAACTGGTGTGTCATGCCCTTACATGTCCGTGGCTGCATGTGCGCTACACTGAAAAGGCCAGCGTTTGTCGCTTACAGGTGCAGATAACCCGCTGAACAACGTTAGTGATGGGGATCACTGATTACAATTATTACTCGCGAACGATGATTTCCCAGTAAGTGCAGGTCAACCGCAGTTCCGGAATTAGGCCTAACCGTCATTCCTGAAAAAAATGAAACACTTACGTGTGCAAACCACAGGTGCTGTAGCTTGCTTAACAGCTTGCCAGCCGTTCTCACGCCCAGTATGGGTTACACGTGATTGCATAAAGGTGAGAAAGGGTACCGTATCCCCGGATAACATGTATGGATAGCGTACACATTCAAAATATATGTCTATACATCAGAAGGCAGGCTCAGACGGTGTTAGGCCCAGTATGGATTGCACGTGATTGCACAAAGGTGAGAAAGGGTACCGTATCCCCGGATAACATGTATGGATAGCGTACACATTCAAAATATATGTCTATACATCAGGAGGCAGGCTCAGACGGTGTTAGGCCCAGTATGGATTGCACGTGATTGCACAAAGGTGAGAAAGGGTACCGAATCCCCGGATAACATGTATGGATAGCGTACACATTCAAAATATATGTCAATACACCAGGAGGCAGGCTCAGACGGTGTCAGGCACAGTATGGATTTGACGGCCCAGACTACACAGCGGAGGAGCAGGGAGAGGTAAAGATTGCAAATGCTGTGGCCCTGCCCAAGCAAGGGGGGCCCACTCGTGGGCGTCGGTACTGGCACTGGGCCCCTCATAGTACGGCGGTGTGTCTGATGGCGGGTGTGCACCACCACCGTCAGAGACACTTGATTGCACTATGAGGGACCCTGTGCCAGTGCCCGCGCCCAAGAGTCGGCCTACCCACCTGTCCAGGGCAACGGCACTCGCACGGTGTCGTGCGCTAGGTGGTGACCCCGGCCATGGGGGGGGGAGGCAGCAAAGTTAGGGAGTTTTAGAAAGTGGCATATGCTGATGTTGGACATTCAGCTGATGCAAAAGGCGAAATAGGTCAAGTCCCAGGAAGAGGTGGACCAAAGAAAGCCATTTTTCTGTCACCCTATGTGTCATCAGGGGAAGGTGGGACAAAATTCTGGGAAACCCATGCATGGTTCATTTTAATGAAGGTTAGATCATCCACATTTTGGGTTGACAGACGGGTCCTTTTTTCTGTCAGGATTGATCCAGCTGCACTGAAGACTCTTTCTGATAGCACACTTGCAGCTGGGCAAGCGAGCTCCTGTAAGACATATTGTGCCAATTCAGGCCAGGTGTCCAGTTTAGCAGCCCAATAGTCAAAGGGGAATGACCTGTGTGGGAGAACATCGATATGGGAGGAAAAGTAGTTTGTAACCATAGTTGACAACTGCTGTCTCCTGTCACTTTCCATCGATGCTGTATTACCAGTTGTGTGAGCGGTACTTGAAAAATCAGTCCACAACATTGTTATGAAACCCCTGTCTCCAACGCCACTTCTGCTGTGTGCACCATGATCACCTCTGCCAAGCTGCCCCCGGCCCGTACGGCTCGTGTGAGAACCATCACCGCTGCTGTGTGCTGGGAATGCCTCAAGCAACCGATTTACCAGAGTTGCTTGTTTATTAGCCAATATTAGGTCAAGGTTCTCCTGTGGCATGATGCTTTGTAATTTGCCTTTATAGCGTGGATCCAGGATGCTGGCCAACCAGTAGTCGTCATCGTTCATCATTTTGGCAATGCGGGGGTCCCTTTTTAGGATCCGCAAGGCATAATCTGACATGTGGGCCAATGTTCCCGGTGTCAATGATGCACTGCGAGTGCTGGTTGGAGGAGCACTTTCTGGCAAATCCACATCCCTCCAGTCACGCACAAACCCTGTACCAGACCTTGCCACGCCAACATTTTCACTTGCCCCACGAGATGCATCCTCCTCCCCTAAGTAATCATCCCCATCATCATCCTCCTCCTCCTCTTCTTCCTCCAACTCGTCCAGGAGAGGTCCCTGAGCAGACAATGGCTGAATGTCATCAAGTATTCCCTCCACCTCTTCCTCCTCGTCAACATTGGCTGCAGACGCCTGCTCCTTAAGGTGCGTCAAAGTTTGCATGAGCAGACGCATAAGTGGGATGCTCATGCTTAGGATGGCGTCGTCTGCGCTTACCAGCCGTGTGCATTCCTCAAAACACTGAAGGACTTTACAGAGGTCTTTCAGTTTTGACCACTGCACACCTGTCAACTCCATGTCTGCTCTCAAAGTGCCTGGCCGTGTATCCTCCCACAAATGCATTATGGCCTGCCTCTGCTCGCACAGCCGCTCCAACCATGTGCAGGGTGGAGTTCCACCTTGTTGCAATGTCGATAATGAGGCGGTGGTTGGGAAGGTGGAGCAAGGGCTGTTAACTCCGGATAATTTTTGAGGAAGCACTGCACCACCAGGTTCAAGGTGTGAGCCAAGCAAGGTATGTGGCTGAGTTTTGAAAGGGCTATGGCTGCCACAAAATTACGGCCGTTATCACTAACTACCTTGCCTGCCTCAAGATGTACACTGCCCAGCCATGACTCAGTTTGTCGCTTCAAGTACTCGGCCAGCACCTCGTCGGTGTGTCTGTCGCCCAAACACATCATCTGCAACACAGCCTGCTGACGCTTTCCACTAGCTGCTCGATAGGGGGACACCTCGTGTGCAACAGTGGCAGCTGCAGATGGAGTGCTCGTACGACTGCGCTCTGTGGACGAGCTTTCGCTTCTGGAGGAGGAGGAGGAGGAGGAGGGTGGAACGCCTACAGCCAACTGTTTCCTACACCGTGGGCTAGGCAGCACTGTCCCACCACCGCTGTCCCCTGTGGACCCTGCATCCACCACATTAACCCTGTGCGCAGTGATGGACACGTAACGGCCCTGGCCATGCCGACTGGACCATGCATCAGTTGTGAGGTGCACCTTTCCACTCACTGACTGCTTGAGTGCATGGACAATGCGGTCTTTCACATGATGGTGGAGGGCTGGGATGGCTTTGCGAGAGAAGAAGTGGCGACTGGGTAGGTCATAGCGTGGTACTGCATAGGCCATGAGTTCGCGGAAAGCTGCGCTTTCCACCAACCGATAGGGCATCATCTTAAACGAGATTAGTTGGGCAATGTGGGCGTTCAAACCCAGTGTACGCGGATGAGAGACTGAGTACTTTCTTGACCTACTCATAGTGTCTGGGAGGGTGAGCTAGACTTGAGAGCTGCATATGGTAGAAGTAGCGGTGGACAGGGCGGACTGAGAGAGGGTTCATGATGGTGATCGAGTTGGTGTTCTTTCTGATGGCCTAGATTCAGTATTTCGTTGATATAACAGTGGGATTCCCTGACTGCTGTGGCCTTGCAACGACACCTCAACATTTGCTGCTGTGCTAACCGGTGGGCTTACAGTGGGGGAAACAATGTAGCGTTGCTGACTACCTTCTTTGTGATCAGTTGCACATGTGGCACTTGAGGTTTGGTGTTGTGTCCACGCTTGCAAGTGCATGCTGGTTAAATGTCTAAGCATGCAACTGGTATTCAAATTTTTCAGATTTTTCCCTCGGCTAAAGGTCTTTGCGCACTTCTTACAGATAACCTTGGCCTGATCATGAGGATTTTGTTCAAAAAAGTGCCACACTGCACTCTTCCTACTTTGGCAGACATTTTGCGGCCTAGCACGCTGTGATGTTTTGACCCTCTGGACAAGCTGTCCAGCAACTGTTTTGATTTTTGGAACCTGTCTTTGGAGTGCTCCGGGCCTGCCAGATAACAGCTGTTGCGATGTTGATGTCTGCTGTGGATGCTCCTCATCTGAGCTATTGGAAGCAGCACCCTCTTCCCCCAATGGATGCCAATCTGGGTCAACAACTGGGTCATCCATCACCTCCTCTTCAATGTCATGTGCACCTTCCTCTGTGTCACCGTGTATGGCGGTATAGTGTGCAGGAAGGGGCACCTGAGTCTCATCAGGGTCAGAATCTGGCTCTGTACACTGCGAGGACAATGTAGTGCTCTGAGTGAATGTACCAGCAGAATCATCTATCAGCGGCTGTGCATCAGTGCACTCCATGTCAGATTCATCTTGGCCTGGGTAATTCACCATTTCACTTGATAATCCAGGCATGGTATGTGAAAACAGCTCCATGGAGTAATCAGTAGTATGGCCTGCGTCATCCTTCAATCTTGGTTGTGGTGAAGGACACAAGGAAAGGTGTGGTTCATGAACATGAGCCTCCAACGACGACTCAGTGCTTTTACTTTTTACAACTTCAGAAGAGGAGGCGATAGAGCTGGAGGCTGAGTCAGCAATGTAAGACAAAACTTTTTCCTGATGCTCTGGCGTTAAAAGCGGTTTGCCAACTCCTAGAAAACTAAGCCTTCGAAGCCTTATGGAGCCAGACGATGACGAAGGCTCAACACCTCCTGCATTCGGTCCTATTTTGCTTTTGCCACTACCATCAGATCCACCACCAACACCATCATTACCAGCTGCCAACCCCCGCCCAATTCCACGGCCTCTTCCACCAGACTTCCTCATTTTTGGTAGAAATGTAGACAAAATCCAACAAACTATATAGTAATGTAAAACAAGGTACAAGGTGTCTATAGGACAGGGGAGATTTAGATTTTCTGCACACACTAGTGGACACTGGACACTTTTGGATTGTGTGAGGCCCACTGAATATCAGAGCGCTATGTCACAGGCTCGATGGCACAGGTGTGAAAAAAGTGACTACAGGATAAGGGAGATTTTGAATTTCTGTAAGATTTTGAATTTCTGCAGAGACTTGTGGACACTGGACACTTGGATTGTGTGAGGCCCACTGAATATCACAGTGCTATGTCACAGGCTCGATGGCACAGGTGTGAAAAAAGTGACTACAGGATAAGGGACATTTTGAATTTCTGGGAGATTTTGAATTTCTGCAGACACTTGTGGACACTGGACACTTGGATTGTGTGAGGCCCACTGAATATCACAGCGCTATGTCACAGGCTCGATGGCACAGGTGTGAAAAAAGTGACTACAGGATAAGGGAGATTTTGAATTTCTGTAAGATTTTGAATTTCTGCAGAGACTTGTGGACACTGGACACTTGGATTGTGTGAGGCCCACTGAATATCACAGTGCTATGTCACAGGCTCGATGGCACAGGTGTGAAAAAAGTGACTACAGGATAAGGGAGATTTTGAATTTCTGGGAGATTTTGAATTTCTGCAGACACTTGTGGACACTGGACACTTGGATTGTGTGAGGCCCACTGAATATCACAGCGCTATGTCACAGGCTCGATGGCACAGGTGTGAAAAAAGTGACTACAGGATAAGGGAGATTTTGAATTTCTGCAGACACTTGTGGACACTGGACACTTGGATTGTGTGAGGCCCACTGAATATCACAGCGCTATGTCACAGGCTCGATGGCACAGGTGTGAAAAAAGTGACTACAGGATAAGGGAGATTTTGAATTTCTGCAGACACTTGTGGACACTGGACACTTGGATTGTGTGAGGCCCACTGAATATCACAGCGCTATGTCACAGGCTCGATGGCACAGGTGTGAAAAAAGTGACTACAGGATAAGGGAGATTTTGAATTTCTGTGAGATTTTGAATTTCTGCAGACACTTGTGGACACTGGACACTTGGATTGTGTGAGGCCCACTGAATATCACAGTGCTATGTCACAGGCTCGATGGCACAGGTGTGAAAAAAGTGACTACAAGATAAGGGAGATTTTGAATTTCTGCAGACACTTGTGGACACTGGACACTTGGATTGTGTGAGGCCCACTGAATATCACAGCGCTATGTCACAGGCTCGATGGCACAGGTGTGAAAAAATTGACTACAGGATAAGGGAGATTTTGAATTTCTGCAGACACTTGTGGACACTGGACACTTTTGGATTGTGTGAGGCCCAATGAATATCAGAGCGCTATGTCACAGGCTCGATGCAGCTGGTGTGAAAAAAGTGACTACAGGATAAGGAAGATTTTGAATTTCTGCAGACACTGGACACTTTTGGATTGTGTGAGGCCCAATGAATATCAGAGCGCTATGTCACAGGCTCGATGCAGCAGGTGTGAAAAAAGTGACTACAGGATAAGGGAGATTTTGAATTTCTGCAGACACTTGTGGACACTGGACACTTTTGGATTGTGTGAGGCCCACTGAATATCACAGCGCTATGTCACAGGCTCGATGGCACAGGTGTGAAAAAAGTGAATTGTAGAATTGGGCAGAATAGGAATCTCCCTAGAGTGTAGGTCTGTAAGAACGGAACAAGTCCTCCACAGTGACACACAGATAGCTTCACTGTGGCTGTGATAACAGCCGTTACACGGTACTGTGTGAGGAGCGTACACCGCTGTATGGTGTGAATAAATGCACGCTCAGTACCTTAGCAGGACAAAAAAAAAATTGGGATTGCTTTTAAAAAAGCAGTTTGCAGAGCAGTGGGGAAACAGCAATGCAGCTGTCAGGAAGCCTTAGAAGGCAGCCTAACAACCAACACCGCTGATCCACCACAATATAGCCTCCCCTTGCACTGCACACACAGTGACTGGTGTGTTGCACAGGCAAAATCGCTAGCAGCAGAAGCAGTTTTTTTTTCTTCTTCCCTGCCTAACGCTCTCCCTACAGAATCAGCAACCTCTCCCTATGCTAAGATCGGCAGAAGTAAGATGGCGGTCGGCGTGCGCGCCCTTTTATAACCCCTGTGACGCCCACCAAAGCAAGCCAATCACTTGCATGCCCTTCTGAAAGATCGTGGCGACCCCTGCCTATGTCATCACGTTGCCCACAGTGTCCGTGGATCCTGATTGGCTGAAAAAGAGCGCTAAACAAACTTTTGAAACGCGACTTTGGCGCGTAAGTCGCCGACCTCGTGGCCGACCTCATCCTAGGGTCGGGTTTCGTTTCATGAAAGCTGACTTTGCCAAAAGTCGGCGACTTTTGAAATTGTTCGACCCGTTTCGCTCAACTCTAGTCGTCATCGTTCATCATTTTGGCAATGCGGGGGTCCCTTTTTAGGATCTGAAAGGCATAATCAGACATATGGGACAATGTTCCAGGTGTCAATGATGCACTGCGAGTGCTGGGTGGAGGAGCACTTTCTGGCAAATCAACATCCCTCCAGTCACGCACAAACCCTGTACCTGACCTTGCCACACCAACATTTTGTCTTGCCCCCTGAGAAGCATCCTCCTTCCCTAAATAATCATCCCCTATATCCTCCTCCTACTCTTCCTCTTCTTCATCCACCTCGTCCACGAGACTTCCCCGAGCAGACAATGGCTGACTGTCATCAAGGCTTCCCTCCTCCACTTCCTCCTTGACTGCAGACGCCTGCTCCTTGATGTGCGTCAAAGTTTGCATGAGCAGACGCATAAGTGGGATGCTCATGCTTATGATGGCGTCGTCTGCGCTTACCAGCCATGTGCATTCCTCAAAACACTGAAGGACTTTACAGAGGTCTTTCAGCTTCGACCACTGCACACCAGACAACTCCATGTCTGCCTGCAAACCGCCTGACCGTGCATCCTCCCACAAATGAATTACAGCCTGCCTCTGTTCGCACAGCCTCTGAACCATGTGCACAGTGGAGTTCCACCTTGTTGCAACGTCGATAATTAGGCGGTGCTTGGGAAGGTGGAGCAACCACTGCAGCTTCTGCTTATGACTGGAGTGTACGGGCGACCGGCGGATGTGCGAGCACAGTCTTCGCATCTTATGGAGCAGGGCTGTTACCTCCGGATAATTATTGAGGAAGCACTGCACCACCAGGTTCAAGGTTTGAGCCAGGCAAGGTATGTGTCTGAGTTTTGAAAGGGCTATGGCTGCCACAAAATTCCGGCCATTATCACTAACTACCTTGCTTGCCTCAAGATGTAGACTGCCCATCCATGACTCAGTTTATCACTGCAAGTAGTCGGCCAGTATCTCCGCGGTTAAACACATCATCTTCAACTCAGCCTGCTGACGCTTACCACTAACTGTTCAATAGTGGGACACCTCGTGTACAACACTGGCAGCTGCGGATGGAGTGCTCGTTCGACTGCGCTCTGTGGACGAGCTTTCGCTTCTGGAGGAGGAGGAGGAGGGTCCAACGTCTACAGCCAACTGTTTCCTATACCGTGAGCTAGGCAGCACTGTCCCACAGCCGCTGTCCCCTGTGGACCCTGCATCCACCACATTAACCCAGTGCGCAGTGATGGACACGTAACGGCCCTGGCCATGCCTACTGGACCATGCATCAGTTGTGAGGTGCACCTTTCCACTCACTGATTGCTTGAGTGCATGGACAATGCGGTCTTTCACATGCACGTGGAGGGCTGGGATGGCTTTTCGCGAAAAGAAGTGCCGACTGGGTAGGTCATAGCGTGGTACTGCGTAGGCCATGAGCTCGCGGAAAGCTTTGCTTTCAACCAACCGGTAGGGCATCATCTCTAACGAGATTAGTTTGGCAATGTGGGCATTCAAAGCAATGTGTACGTGGATGATAGGATGAGTACTTTCTTGTCCTACTCAGAGTCTCTGGTAGGGTAAGCTGGACTTGAGAGCTGCATATGGTGGAACTAGCGGTGGACATGGCGGACTGAGAGAGGGTTGGTCATGGTGATGATGTTGGTTGTGTTGCTGATGGCCTAGATTCAGTCTTTCGAAGCAATAACATTGTGATTCCATGACTGATTTGCCCTTGCGACGATACCTCGACATTTGCTGCTGGTGGTGTGCTAACCGGTGGGCTTACAGTGGGGGAAGCGATGTAGCGTTGCTGACTACCTTCATTCGGAGCAGGTGCATATGTGGTACGTGAGGTTTGGTAGTCCGTCCACACTTGCAAGTGCATGGTGGTTAAATGTCTAAGCATGCAACGGGTATTCACATTTCTCAGATTTTTCCCTCGGCTAAAGGTCTTTGCGCACTTCTTACAGATATCCTTTGCCTGATCATTAGGATTTTGTTCAAAAAAGTGCCACACTGCACTCTTCCTACTATGGAAGACATTTTGAGGCCTTGCACGCTGTGCTAATTTGACTGTCTGGCCAAGCTGTCCTGCAACTCTTTTGGTTTTGTAACCCGTTTTTGGACTGCTACGGTCCTGCCAGATAACAGCTGTTGCGATGTCGATGCCTGCTGCGGATCCTCCTCCTCTTCTGAGCTATTGGCAGTGGCACCCTATTCCCCCAATGGATGCCAATCTGGGTCAACAACTGGGTCATCCATCACCTCCTCTTCAATGTCATGTGCACCTTCCTCTATGTCACCGTGTAAGGTGGTATAGTTATGCGGGAAGGGGCACCTGAGTTTCATCGGGGTCTGATTCTGCCTCAGTACACTGCGAGGACAATGTAGTGCTCTGAGGGAATGTACCAGCAGAAAAATCTAGCAGTGGCTGTGCATCAGTGCACTCCATGTCAGATTCATCTTGGACTGGGGAATTCACGATTTGACTTGATAACCCAGGCATGGTATGTGAAAAGAGCTCCATGGAGTAATCTGTAGTGTGGCCTGCCGCATCCTTCACTTTTGGTAGGGGTAAAGGAAACAAGGAAAGGTGTTGTTCCTGACCAGAAGCCTCCACTGATGACTCAGTGCTTTTATTTTTTGAAACTTCAGAAGAGGAGGCGAGAGAGCTGGAGGCTGTGTCAGCAATGTAAGCCAAAACTTGTTCCTGAAGCTCCGGCTTTGAAAGCGGTTTACCTATTCCCACAAAAGAGAGCCTTTGAGGCCTTGTGGAGCCAGACGATGACGCAGGCTCAACACCTCCTGCCTTAGGTGCTATTGTGCTTTTGCCACTACCAACAGATGCACCACCAACACCACCACCATCAGGACCAGCTGGCATCCCTCGCTCACTTCCACGGCCTCTTCCACCATACTTCATTTTTGTGAAAATGTACCCAAAATACCACCAGCTATATGGTACTGTAAAACAAGGTAGAAGGTGTATATAGTATTGGTGAGAATTTGAATCTCACTAGAGATTTGAGGACGCTGAACTATTGTCTCAGGCCCAGTAGAGATTACACCTCAATGTAACAGGCTGAAATTGGATGTTGTATGACAAGGTGGAGGGTGTATATAGTATTGGTGAGAATTTGAATCTCACTAGAGATTTGAGGACGCTGAACTATTGTCTCAGACCCAGTAGAGATTACACCTCAATGTAACAGGCTGAAATTGGATGGCGTATGACAAGGTGGAGAGTGTATATAGTATTGCTGAGGATTTGAATCTCACTATAGATTTGAGGACGCTGAACTATTGTCTCAGGCCCAGTAGAGATTATGTGGCGCCCCCAGGAGTATGGTCACCACAATGGCATTACCTTCCTCCTAGGGAGTGTGATGTCATGCTTGAAAGCAATGAAGGGTCTCTCTATCAGTTAAACACAACACACAACACAGTTCCCACTCCAGGCCAGCAGAGGGAGCTCTGAACCCAAAACTGGGGGAAGAGCTGCTCTCTGGGGGCCAGGAAGGGGAAATTTAGTCAGTTCGTGTGAGGAGGGAAACGTGTGTGGAAGTGAGGAGAGGAGCTGGAAAATTGAGCAGAGTTCAGGCTCACCTCTAGCTGCAGCGCATGATCTGGAGCCCTGTCTCCAAGGTTGTACGGATACTGATGTTCCTGCAGCAGAAAACGGAGGAAAACGAAGCTGTAAATGCTCTGTTCCCACATAAGACTCGGAGGCACAACAACAATGTGTGAACCAGAAGAAGAAATCTATAGCTGTCTGCCATACGAGGGAGTTCTAAAAGAGAACAAGCAAGTGGAACTTCAGTGTAACACAGTGCTGCAAGTACCTCATGTAAGCGCTAGAAAGGAGACTACACAACCCATCTGCATAGAGAGATTCCTAAGTTGCTTCCAAGCTGGCCAGCCTCTGTTCCATCTGTAATCTGGATCGTGGACTGCACTTGCAAAGCAAAGTAAAGCTAAAGGAAACTGCACCCTGTTGTGTCATTGCATTCTTCCTGCAAACCCTTCGGCACTGCTACATCTCTGTGCCAAACACTACACCCTCTTCCTCAACATCTATTACCACTGCCCTGAGATCACAGCTCCACCTGTGGGGAGCTATTACATCTTGCTGCCTTATACCATCTGTCCCAGAGGATGTGTCTGCAGCGTCGGCTTAACCCCTTCATTGCCGATCACCACAGGTGGTGTCACGTATCATCCACTTATAAACTTTAACCAGCCACTCTTAACCCCTTTTACATGGACGCCCAGGGCCACGGACCTGGTCAACGCTACAGTGACACTTCCCTCTGAGATACCGGCCCGGTACCGAGTACCCCACCGCCCTGGCGAGCGATCCAATTACACCTCAATGTAACAGGCTGAATTTGGATGGTGTATGACAAGGTGGAGGGTGTATATAGTATTGGTGAGAATTTGGATCTCACTAGAGATTTGAGGACGCTGACAATGATGCTCTCAGTCCAAGTATGGATGCAGGCAGCCTAATAAGCAGGACTGCAGCACACAAAAGGGTGGAAAAATGAGCGTTTGGTAACTGTGCAGAAAAGAGGAAGAAAAGTATTTTTGCTTTTAAAAAAGCAGTTTGCTCAGCAGTGTGAAAACAGCAATGCAGCTATCAGGGAGCCATATAAGGCAGCCTAATAACCAACAGAGCTGATGCACCAAAATAGAGCCTCCCCTGTCACTGCACACAAAGTGTTTTGTTGTAAGTGGAAATCGCTAACAGCAGAAGCAGTTTTTTGGCTCTTCTTCCCTGCCTATCGCTCTCCCTACAGAATCAGCAGCAGCAGCTCTCCTTAATGCTAATATCGGCAGAAGTAAGATGGCGGCCGGCATTCACGCCCTTTTATAGCCCCTGTGACACCACACAAAGCCAGCCAATCACTTGCATGCCCTTCTCAAAGATGGTGGTGACCGATGCCTATGTCATCGTGTTGCCCACAGTGTGCGTCCTCCATCATTGGCTGAAAAAGGGCGCTGGAAGCATCATTTGAAACGCGACTTTGGCGCTCGGGTCGCCGACCTCGTGACCGACCTCACGCTATGGTCAGGTTTCATTTCATGAAACCCGACTTCAGCAAGTCGCCGACTATCGAATTTGACCGACCCGTTTCGCTCAACTCTAGTGATAAGTGAAGAGTATTTTATAACAAAGCAAATTACAAAATTGCTTACAATGTAAAAATAGATATTTATAAAGGACATTTTAGGTATTTGACCACTTGTTTAATTTAAAAATATGTTCATTTGTATTTTTTTCCTAAAAAACTGGAAACAACTTCTAACACTTGGAGGGAGATGTGAAAACAAGCTACAGTAAGAATCTTAAAAATTACCATGAACATACTGTAGAATAGTCTCTGGCAAGAACCACGTGTTATTCCAAATAAGTTCTGCACGAAAACCTTTACAGATATATGCTGATAATTTGCAACATGTTGGTTTAGCTTTACGTCACATGGTTGTTTTAGCTGCAGGAGAATATATTATGCCCAGAAGACACACAACTTGTTATAAATGGAACTAGAAATGACAGTAACAATAGTTCTGCTGCTCATAGACCAAAGTAATTTTATGGTTCATATAGTTTCACAAGGAAGAGAATTTGCCAGAAACAACCATTTCAGAATTTATTAACCATTTTATAAACAGTTGAAAAAATAGCATATATGCAACAAAGAATCCAAGACTGAACATTTTGCAGTTAGTTTGGAGACCTTTAACGGGAACCTGTCACTCCGCCAGGGCGTTTCTAAGTAAAAGAGCCACCTTCAGCAGCACTAATGCTGCACTCTGTGAAGGTGACTCTTATGTTTATGATCCCTACTAACACCGAATTTATAAAAATCTTTATTTCGGCGTTACTAAGGATCAGAAACATAAGAGCCATCTTCACAGAATGCAGCATTAGTGCTGCTGAAGGTGGCTCTTTTACTTAAAAACACCCTGGGGGGTGACAGTTTCCCTTTAAAGAGAATGATCTATAGAATCAGAAAATGACCTATTTTTTACGCCGGGTTTTTGCATTAATCCCTTAACGACTTATGACGTACATATCTGTCACAGGTCTCCTCCCCCAATTTGGTGCTGGCTCCAGCACTGAGCCCGCCCCTTTTCTGGCACATGACAGCTGATGTTACCAGCTGTCAATTGCCCCTAACAGCCACGGTTGGGATTGCGGCCAATGTTAAAATTGTGGCTGTTAGGCTGGTTTCACATTTGCGTTTTTTAGCGCTGGAAAAAAACGCATATGTGCGCATGCGTTTTTCCCCTATATTTAACATGGGTGCGCATACCTGCGCGCTTGTAAGCGCATGTATGCGATTTTCATGCGCTGCGTTTTTTTGGGGTGTGCGTTTGTATTTTCCAGACGCAGCATGTTGCATTTTTTGGCCCTGCAAAAAAGCGCATGCGCACATATGCGCACGTTTTGCGCTAAAAATGGCCATTATAGCCTATGGATGCGCATATGTGCGCACTGGCATGCTCATGTATGCGTTTTTTTGCATATGCGTTTTTTTTTTTTAACCATGGAATTTAGGGGTTTGGGTTAGAGTTAGGGTTAGTTAAGGGGGTTTAGGGTTAGGGTTAGGGTCAGGGTCAGGGTTAGGGTTGGGGTTTGGGTCAGGGTTAGGGTTAAGTATGGTTTGGTTAAGGGTTAGGGTCAGGGTTAGGGTCAGGGTTAGGGTTAAGTATGGTTTGGTTAAGGGTTAGGGTCAGGGTTAGGGTTAGGGTTAGGGTTAGGGTCAGGGTTAGGGTTAGGGTTAGGGTCAGGGTTAGGGTTAGGGTCAGGGTTAGGGTTAAGTATGGTTTTGTTAAGGGTTAGGGTCAGGGTTAGGGTTAGGGTTAGGGTCAGGGTTAGGGTCAGGATTAGGGTTAAGTATGGTTTGGTTAAGGGTTAGGGTCAGGGTTAGGGTTAGGGTTAGGGTCAGGGTTAGGGTTAGGGTTAGGGTCAGGGTTAGGGTCAGGGTTAGGGTTAAGTATGGTTTTGTTAAGGGTTAGGGTCAGGGTTAGGGTTAGGGTCAGGGTTAGGGTCAGGATTAGGGTTAAGTATGGTTTGGTTAAGGGTTAGGGTCAGGGTTAGGGTTAGGGTTAGGGTCAGGGTTAGGGTTAGGGTCAGGGTTAGGGTTAGGGTCAGGGTTAGGGTTAAGTATGGTTTTGTTAAGGGTTAGGGTCAGGGTTAGGGTTAGGGTTAGGGTCAGGGTTAGGGTTAGTGTTAGGGTTAGGGTTAGGGTTAGGGTCAGGGTTAGGGTTAGGGTTAGGGTCAGGGTTAGGGTTAGGGTTAGGGTTAGGGTTAGTTAGGGTTTAGGGTTTTGGTTAGGGTTAAGTATGATTTGGTTAAGGGTTAGGGTCAGGGTTAGGGTTAGGGTTAGGGCCAGGGTTAGGGTTAGGGTCAGGGTTAGGGTTAGTAAAGTCATGGTTTGGGTTAGTGTGAGGGGCCACCTAATGTTGGAAAAACACGCAAACGCGGTAAAAACGCACTAAAAACGCATACAAACGCATAAAAACGCTGCGTTTTTTTCATGCATGCTCATAAAAATGCTTGAAAAAAACGCAGCAGTTGTATGCTTTTGTATGCGTTTTTTCAATGCGTTTTTTTGCGGGAAAAACGCGCTGCAAAAAAAAGCAAGTGTGAAACTAGCCTTAACTAGGTAAATGCCGCTTTCAACCTCTGACAGCAACATTTAACTCGTGCAAATAAGATGCACATCTAAGCTCCGTCCATCAGCACCCCTGTCTCGTGATCATGGGGCGCCAATTAGTTAGCATGACAACTCGTGGTCTGTAGGAGACCCCTGTGGTTGTCCTTGCCGAACTGTGGCTGGCCCTCTTAGCAGATGAGCATATTTGTTACACATAGAAGAGCTGCAGCCCCACTATGTGTAGCATAGGTGAGCAGATGATCGCAGCTTCTAGTCTCCACTTGAGACTATTGAAGCAAGTAAAAAGTAAAAAAATAAGTTTTTAAAAATATAAAAACGATATATAACTTCAAATCACCCCCCTTTTGCTCCATTGACGTTTTCAGAAACGCCTGATCTATTAAAATATAAAATAATTAATCAGATCAGTAAACGGCATAGCGAGAAATAAAATCAAAACACACCAGCAGAAATATGTTTTTTTTGCTTCCTGCAACATTGCAATAATGTGCGATCAAATCATCATATCTATCCCAAAATGGTATCAATAAAAATGTCAGCTTGGCAAGCAAAAAAATAAACCCTCACCCAGATCTCGAATAATGGATACGTGAAGATGCTATGGATCCAGGAAAGTGGTGAATTTTTTTTTTTTTTTTTACAAACTTTGTATTTTTTTTTTTGCTTGATATTTACAAACTCATAATGACCTGGGAAATCATAATGGCAGGTCATATTTAGCAGTTAGTTAACATGAAAAATTGTGCAGTTTTCCAGTACACAATATAGTAAAACATCTGACATCATTCAAAAGTAAAACTTGTCCCGCAAAAAACAAAATCCTCACATGGCCATATTGACAGAAAACTAAAAAAAATATGGCTCTGGGAAGAAGGGGAGCAAAAAGCGGAATATAAAAACAGAAATACAGTGGGGAATAAAGTATTTAGTCAGCCACCAATTGTGCAAGTTCTCCCACTTAAAAAGATGAGAGAGGACTGTAATTGACATCATAGGTAGACCACAACTATGAGAGTCAAAATGAGAAAACAAATCCAGAAAATTACCTTTTCTGATTTGACAAGATTTATTTTGCAAATTATGGTGGAAAATAAGTATTTGGTCACCTAAAAACATGCAAGATTTCTGGCTCTCACAGTCCTGTAATTTCTTCTTTAAGAGGCTCCTCTGGCCTCCACTCATTATATGTAGTAAAGGCACCTGTTTGAACTTGTTATCTCTATGAAAGACACCTGTCCACAGCCTAAAACATATATAAAGTAAACTTTGCACTCAACTTATGATGAAGTATCCCGACCTGTGACACAGCGTATGCGTCATGAAAGTCGGTGCCAATCCGACCTATGACGCATACCCTGTGTCATGAATTCAAAGCCCCCCTGCAGGTCGGGTGACCGGGGTCAATGAAAGGTCACCTGACCCACAGATACAGGGGGCTTTGTAATTCACCACAGGGGGCGTCGCTTCGTGGCTACGATCGCTCTGATTGGCTGTTAAAAGTGAAACAGCCAATCAGAGCGATAGTAATATTTAATCAATGAAAATTGATGAAATATTACAATCCAGCCATGGCCGATGCTGCAGTAGCATCGGACATGGCTGGAGACACCGATTTGACCCCCCCCACCAGCGATCGCCCCCCCCGCCACTGATTGACAGCGGCGATCTGCCGCCGCTGTCATCATCTGCCCCCCCTCCCATTCCCTCGGCTCCCCGCCAGCTTCCGATAACCCCCACACCCACTCTCACCGCCCCCGGCACCTTCTAAGGCCTGTTTCACACTTGCTTTTTTTTGCAGCGCATTTTTCCCGCAAAAAAACGCATTGAAAAATGCATACAAAAGCATACAACTGCTGCGTTTTTTTCAAGCATTTTTATGAGCATGCATGAAAAAAAAACAGCGTTTTTATGCGTTTGTATGCGTTTTTAGTGCGTTTTTACCGCGTTTGCGTTTTTTTCCAACATTAGGTGGCCCCTCACACTAACCCAAACCATGACTTTACTAACCCTAACCCTGACCCTAACCCTAACCCTAACCCTAACCCTGACCCTAACCCTAAGTAAAAGTAAAAGTCAAAGATGCTATAGGATTTTTACAGGATGAAAATGATGAAATGGTAAGACAGGATGTTGAGAAGGACGAACTTTTAAATTCCTATTTTGCATCTGTTTTCTCTCAGAAAGGAAATGTGACATCAACTGTTCTTCACTGTCCTATTAAGGGAATAGAAGAATCCAGGATATCTATAAACCGAAAGATAGTGAGGAAACACTTAGCTAACCTAAATGAATTCAAGTCTCCAGGTCCAGATGAATTACACCCCAGAGTACTGAAGGAGATAGCAGAAGAAATTTTTGAACCCCTCTCCATAATATTTGAAAATTCTTGGAGAACAGGAGAAGTCCCAGAAGACTGGAGAAGAGCAAATGTTGTTCCTATCTTCAAAAAGGGGAAGAAGGTGGACCCAGGCAACTATAGGCCGGTAAGTCTGACTTCTATACCAGGAAAGATCTTTGAACACATTATTAAACAACATGTATGTCAGTACCTGGATAAGAATGAAGTGATTAAACAGAGTCAGCATGGGTTTGTAACTAATAAGTCATGTCAGACTAACTTAATTTCCTTCTATGATGGAATCACTGATTGGGTGGATCAAGGAAATGCTGTAGATATAGTATATCTTGACTTCAGCAAAGCATTTGACAAAGTATCTCATACAATCCTTATTGAAAAAATGACTAAGTATGGAATGGACAAGGCAACTGTTAGGTGGATTCATAACTGGCTTAGTGATCGGACCCAAAGAGTGGTCGTAAATGGCTGCACATCCAGTTGGAAGAATGTCTCAAGTGGGGTACCACAGGGCTCTGTCCTGGGCCCTTTATTGTTCAACATCTTTATCAACGATTTAGATGAAGGAATTGAGGGTAAACTGATTAAATTTGCTGATGACACAAAGCTAGGAGGGATAGCTAATACTAGAGAAGAGAGAGAGAGGATTCAAAAAGATATAAATAAACTGGAGAAGTGGGCAGCAACTAACAGAATGGTTTTTAACAGGGAAAAATGCAAATTACTACATCTGGGCAATAAAAATGAAAAAAGCATATACAGAATGAGAGGAATAGGCCTAAGCAACAGCACATGTGAAAAAGACTTGGGTATACTAATAGATCACAAACTGAATATGAGTCAACAGTGTGATGCAGCAGCAAAAAAAGCAAATGCAATTCTAGGATGTATTAACAGAAGCATACAGTCTAGATCACGTGAAGTCATTATTTCCCTCTACTCCTCTTTGGTCAGACCTCATCTGGAATATTGTGTCCAGTTTTGGGCACCACATTTTAAAAAAGACATCAACAAACTGGAGCAAGTTCAGAAAAGAGCAACCAGAATGGTGACCGGTCTGCAAACCCTGTCTTATGAGGAAAGGTTGCAGGATTTGGGATTGTTTAGTTTGCAAAAGAGAAGACTGAGAGGAGACTTAATAGCTGTCTACAAATATCTCAAGGGCTGTCACATTGCAGAAGGATCATCTTTATTCTCATTTGCACAAGGAAAGACTAGAAGCAATGGGATGAAACTGAATGGGAGGAGACACAGATTAGATATTAGAAAAAACTTTTTGACAGTTAGAGTGATCAATGAGTGGAACAAGCTGCCACGAGAAGTGGTGAGTTCTCCTTCAATGGATGTCTTCAGAGGCTGGACAGACATCTGACTGGGATGATTTAGCGAATCCTGCTTTGAGCAGGGGGTTGGACCAGATGGCCCAGGAGGTCCCTTCCAACTCTACGATTCTATGATTCTATGATTCTATGATTCTATGATTCCTAACCCTAACCCTAACCCTTAACCAAACCATACTTAACCCTAACCCTGACCCTAAACCTTAACCAAACCATACTTAACCCTAACCCAAACCCTAACTAACCTTAACCCTAACCCTAACCCTGACCCTAACCCTAACCCTAACCCTGACCCTAACCCTAACCCTAACCCTGACCCTGACCCTAACCCTAACCCTTAACCAAACCATACTTAACCCTAACCCTGACCCTAACCCTTAACCAAACCATACTTAACCCTAACCCAAACCCTAACTAACCTTAACCCTAACCCTAACCCTGACCCTAACCCTAACCCTAACCCTAACCAAACCATACTTAACCCTAACCCTGACCCTAACCCTAACCCTAACCCTGACCCTAACCCTTAACCAAACCATACTTAACCCTAACCCTGACCCTAACCCTAACCCTAACCCTGACCCTAACCCTAACCCTAACCCTGACCCTGACCCTAACCCTAACCCTAACCCTTAACCAAACCATACTTAACCCTAACCCTGACCCTAACCCTTAACCAAACCATACTTAACCCTAACCCAAACCCTAACTAACCTTAACCCTAACCCTAACCCTGACCCTAACCCTAACCCTAACCCTAACCCTGACCCTAACCCTAACCCTAACCCTAACCCTGACCCTAACCCTTAACCAAACCATACTTAACCCTAACCCTGACCCTAACCCTAACCCTAACCCTAACCCTGACCCTAACCCTGACCCTAACCCTTAACCAAACCATACTTAACCCTGACCCTAACCCTGACCCTAACCCTAACCCTGACCCTAACCCTTAACCAAACCATACTTAACCCTAACCCTAACCCTGACCCTAACCCTAACCCTAACCCTGACCCTAACCCTTAACCAAACCATACTTAACCCTAACCCTGACCCTAACCCTAACCCTAACCCTAACCCTGACCCTAACCCTAACCCTAAACCCCCTTAACTAACCCTAACTCTAACCCAAACCCCTAAATTCCATGGTTAACAAAAAAAAACGCATGTGCAAAAAAACGCATACATAAGCATGCCAATGCGCACATATGCCCACCCATAGACTTATATTGGGTGTCTTGCTGTAAAAAAACGCATTGCGCGCGCATGCGTTTTTTTGAGGCAAATCGGACGCACAAAAAATGCGACAAGTTGCATTTTGTGCGCCCAAGCGCATACCGCAAAAAAACGCATGCGCGGTAAAACGCGTACAAACGCATGTGTATGCGCACATAAGCGCATCCCATGCAAAGTATAGGAAAAAAACGCATGCGCTATTTAGCGCTAAATTACCGCGAAAAAAAACGCAAATGTGAAACCAGCCTTAGTCCCCCTGTCGCTCCCAGTATCCGGCGGGTCCGGTTCATGGGCGCCGCCATCTTGGAAAATGGCGGGCGCATGCCCAGTGCGCTCGCCCGAATCTGCCGGCTGCAGATTCCATTATTTCATTTTGATCACTCTCACAGTGATCAAAATGAAATAAAAAGTAAATGAACCCCCCGATTATCACCCCCATAGGTAGGCATAACTAATAAAATAAAGAAAATATTTTTATTTTTATTTTTCCATCAGGGTTAGGGTTAGGGTTGGAAAGAGGGATAGGGTTAGGGTTAGGGTTGGAAAGAGGGTTAGGGTAGGAAAGAGGGTTAGGGTTAGGGTTGGAAAGAGGGTTAGGGTTAGGGTTGGAAAGAGGGTTAGGGTTGAAAAGAGGGTTAGGGTTGGAAAGAGGGTTAGGGTTGGAAAGAGGGTTAGGGTTGGAATTAGGGTTAGGGTTGGAAAAAGGGTTAGGGTTGGAAAAAGGGTTAGGGTTGGAATTAGGGTTAGGGTTGAAAAGAGGGTTAGGGTTGGAATTAGGGTTAGGGTTGGAATTAGAGTTAGGGTTAGAATTAGGGTTAGGCTTGTGGTTAGTGTTATGGTTAGTGTTGGGGTTAGGGGTGTGTTGGGGTTAGGTTTATGGTTAGGGTTGGGATTAGGGTTAGGGATGTGTTGGGGTTAGGGTTGTGGTTAGGGGTGTGTTGGGGTTAGGGTTGGAGTTAGAATTGAGGGGTTTCCACTGTTTAGGCACATCAGGGGGTCTCCAAACGCGATATGGTGCAACCTTTGATTCCAGCCAATTTTGCGTTCAAAAAGTCAAACGGTGCTCCCTCCCTTCCAAGCCCCGACATGTGCCCAAACAGTGGTTTACCCCCACATATGGGGTATCAGCGTACTCAGGAAAAATTGCACAACAACTTTTGGGGTCTAATTTCTCCTGTTACCCTTGGAAAAGTAAAATATTGGGGGCTAAAAAATTATTTTTGTGGAAAAAAAATGTTTTTTTCATTTTCACGTCTCTGCATTATAAACTTCTGTGAAGTACTTGGGGGTTGAAAGTGCTCACCATACATCTACATAAGTTCCTTGGAAGGTCTAGTTTCCAAAATGGGGTCACTTGTGGGGGGTTTCCACTGTTTAGGCACATCAGGGGCTCTGCAAACATAATGACGACCGCAGACTATTCCATCAAAGTCTGCATTTCAAAACGTCACTACTTCCATTCCGAGCCCTGCCGTGTGCCCAAACAATGGTTCCCCCACACATATGGGGTATCAGCGTACTCAGGACAAACTGGACAACAACTTTTGGGGTCCAATTTCTCCTGTTACCCTTGTGAAAATAAATAATTGTGAGCTAAAAATTCATTTTTTGAGGAAAAAAAATGATTTTTTATTTTCATGGCTCTGCGTTATAAACTTCTGTATAGCACTTGGGGGTTCAAGGTGCTCACCACACATCTAGATAAGTTCCTTGGGGGGTCTAGTATCCAAAATGGGGTCAGTTGTGGGGGGGTTTCTACTGTTTAGGCACACAGGGGCTCAGCAAATGTAACATGACGCCCGCAGACCATTCCATCAAAGTCAGCATTTCAAAATGTCACTACTTCCCTTCCGAGCCCCGACGTGTGCCCAAACAGTGGTCCCCCCCACATATGGGGTACAAGCATACTCAGGAAAAACTGGAAAACAACTTTTGGGGTCCAATTTATCCTGGTACCCTTGTGAAAATAAAAAATTGCCGACTAAAAAATTTTTTTTTAGGAAAAAAAAAGATTTTTTATTTTCACTGCTCTGCATTATAAACTTCTGTGAATCACCTGGGGGTTCAAAGTGCTCACTATGCATCTAGATAAGTTTCTTAGGGGGTCTAGTTTCCAAAATGGGGTCATTTGTGGGGGAGCTCCAAAGTTTAGGCACACAGGGGATCTCCAAACACGACATGGTGTCCGCTAACGATTGGAGCTAATTTTCATTTCAAAAAGTCAAATGGCGCTCATTCCCTTCTGCGCCCTGCCGTGCACCCAAACAGTGCCCCCCCCCACATATGGGGTACCAGCGTACTCAGGACAATCTGGACAACAACTTTTGTGGTCCAATTTCTCCTGGTACCCTTGTGAAAATAAAAAATAGCGTGCTAAAAAATCATTTTTGAGGAAAAAAAAATGATTTTTTATTTTCACTGCTCTATGTTATAAACTTTTGTGAGGCACTTGGGGGTTCAAAGTGCTCACTACACATCTAGATAAGTTCCTTAAGGGTCTAGTTTCCAAAATGGTGTCACTTGTGGGGGAGCTCCAATGTTTAGGCACACAGGGGCTCTCCAAACGCGACATGGTGTCCGATAACGATTGGAGCTAATTTTCCACTCAAAAAGTCAAATGGCACTCCTTCCCTTCCGGGCCCTGCCGTGCACACAAACAGTGGTTTATGACCACATATGAGGTATTGGTGTGCTCAGGAGAAATTGCCCAACAAATTTTAGGATCCATTTTATCCTGTTGCCCATGTGAAAATGAAAAAACTGAGGCTAAAAGATAATTTTTGTGAAAAAAAAGTACTTTTTTTACGGCTCAATTTGAGAAGCACCTTGGGGTTCAAAGTGATCACTATGCATCTAGATAAGTTCCTTGGGGGGTCTAGTTTCCAAAATGGGGTCACTTGTGGGGGAGCTCCAGTGTTTAGGCACACAGCGACTCTCCAAACGCGACATGGCAAGCGCTAAATATTCCAGCATATTTTCCATTCAAAAAGTCAAATGGCGCTCCTTCCCTTCTGAGCCCTGCCGTGCTCCCAAACAGTGGTTTATGACCACATATGAGGTATCGGTGTACTCAGGGGAAATTGCCCAACAAATTTTAGGATCCATTTTATCCTGTTGCCCATATGAAAATTAAAAAATTGATGCTGAAAGGAAATTTGTGTTGGAAAAATTAAAATGTCCATTTTTTCCTTCCACATTGTTTTAGCTGCTGTGAAACACCTGAAGGGTTAATAATCTTCTTGAATGTGGTTTTGAGTAGCTTGAGGGGTTCAGTTTTTAGAATGGTGTCACTTTAGGGTATTTTCTGCCATATAGACCCCTCAAAGTGACTTCAAATGTGATGTGGTCCCTAAAAAAAATGGTTTTGTAAATTTTGTTGTAAAAATGAGAAATCACTGGTCAACTTTTAACCCTTATAACTTCCTAACAAAAAAATATTTTGCTTCCAAAATTATGCTGATGTAAAGTAGACATGTGGGAAATGTTATTTAGTAACTATTTTGTGTCACATAACTCTCTAGTTTAACAGAATAAAAATTCAAAATTTGAAAATTGCAAAATTTTCAAAATTTTCGCCAAATTTCTGACTTTTTCACATATAAACGCAAAAATTATCGACCTAAATTTACCACTAACATGAAGCCCAATATGTCACGAAAAAACAATCTCAGAATCGCTAGGATGCATTGAAGCGTTCCAGAGTTATTACCTCATAAAGGGACACTGGTCAGAATTGCAAAAAATGGCCAGGTCATTAAGGCCAAAATAGGCTGGGTCATGAAGGTGTTAATGTAGTCCAGCAAGTAGTGCTTTTTTTGGAAGTGCATTGAGCAGCAGGGTGGTGTGCTGGTAAAAGGGAAAAAAAAATCTTTTAAATCTTCTTCCTGAGCGAGTGTGAACGAGCTGAGTGTGACCTGAGCGTAAGTGCGAACTGTGGTAAGTGTGTGACTTGAGATTCAGTGAAGAGGTGTTTGGAAAACCTATAACAAATACTTGTGTGAGTTGCTGAATTGTAGGTTGCTGAGTGCTTTCTACCTGTTCAATTTTTGGGGGGCTTGGGGGCTTGTTTAACCTATTTTTTCTCTCTACAGGGTTAATCTCTTATTTTACTATCTGTGTTTTTAAGGGTTAACTATATTGCATTTAAATCTTGAGGTGTAACTATATTCACAAGGGGTTAATTAAGGGTGGGAGTTCATAATTAAGGGTTTATTAAGGGGCAGCTGGTTGGGGCTCAACTCCTTTTGGAAGTGCATTGAGCAGCAGAGTGTTGTACTGGTAAAAGGGAAAAAAAAATATTTTAAATCTTCTGCCTGCGCGAGTGTGAGCGAGCTGAGTGTAAGTGCGAACTGTGGTAAGTGTGTGACTTGAGATTCAGGGAGTTTCCAAGGGAGGTATTACTGAATTGCTCTTACATTTTATTAATACTTTTTATTTATTTTTGCTTATCTTATTGTCTGGTGCAATCCCCATTAGGATGTGCTCCACTATTGCCAATGCCATCCAGTGCACGTCTTGCCGCATGTATGAAATCCGAACAGCCGATCGAGGGTGCATACTGCTGTGCAAGATGTGAGCACTTTGTGCATTTGGAAGCCCAGATACTGGATCTAAATGTGCAGCTGGCAACACTGAGATCCATAGACAATATGGAAAGGAGTCTTCTGCTCACTGAGCAGACGCTCAATGGGATAGATGAGGGGGGATGCTAGATTGGAGCTGCAGGACAATGAAGCAGCTAGCTGGGTGACAGTTAGAAGGTGGGGTAGAGGGAAGAGCACCAGGGAGGCTAGTCCTGATCTGGCACACCCCAATAAATTTGCTAGGTTGGCAGATCATAGAATCATAGAATCGTAGAGTTGGAAGGGACCTCCTGGGCCATCTGGTCCAACCCCCTGCTCAAAGCAGGATTCGCTAAATCATCCCAGTCAGATGTCTGTCCAGCCTCTGTTTGAAGACTTCCATTGAAGGAGA
This sequence comes from Dendrobates tinctorius, assembly GCF_039654945.1. Lineage (NCBI taxonomy): Eukaryota > Metazoa > Chordata > Amphibia > Anura > Dendrobatidae > Dendrobates > Dendrobates tinctorius. The sequence continues at coordinate 7,167,403 of NW_027361750.1, forward strand.
ACTCACCACTTCTCGTGGCAGCTTGCTCCACTCATTGATCACTCTAACTGTCAAAAAGTTTTTTCTAATATCTAATCTGTGTCTCCTCCCATTCAGTTTCATCCCATTGCTTCTAGTCTTTCCTTGTGCAAATGAGAATAAAGTTGATCCTTCTACAATGTGACAGCCCTTGAGATATTTGTAGACAGCTATTAAGTCTCCTCTCAGTCTTCTCTTTTGCAAACTAAACATTCCCAAATCCTGCAACCTTTCCTCATAAGACAGGGTTTGCAGACCGGTCACCATTCTGGTTGCTCTTTTCTGAATTTGCTCCAGTTTGTTGTGTCTTTTTTAAAATGTGGTGCCCAAAACTGGACACAATATTCCAGATGAGGTCTGACCAAAGAGGAGTAGAGGGAAATAATGACTTCACGTGATCTAGACTGTATGCTTCTGTTAATACATCCTAGAATTGCATTTGCCTTTTTTGCTGCTGCATCACACTGTTGACTCATATTCAGTCTGTGATCTATTAGTATACCCAAGTCTTTTTCACATGTGCTGTTGCTTAGCCCTATTCCTCCCATTCTGTATATGCTTTTTTCATTTTTATTGCACAGATGTAGTACTTTGCATTTTTCCCTGTTAAAAACCATTCTGTTAGTTGCTGCCCACTGCTCCAGTTTATTTATATCTTTTTGAATCCTCTCTCTCTTCTCTAGTATTAGCTATCCCTCCTAGCTTTGTGTCATCAGCAAATTTAATCAGTTTACCCTCAATTCCTTCATCTAAATCGTTGATAAAGATGTTGAACAATACAGGGCCCAGGACAGAGCCCTGTGGTACCCCACTTGAGACATTCTTCCAAGTGGATGTGCAGCCATTTTCGACCACTCTTTGGGTCCGATCACTAAGCCAGTTATGAATCCACCAAACAGTTGCCTTGTCCATTCCATACTTAGTCATTTTTTCAATAAGGATTGTATGAGATACTTTGTCAAATGCTTTGCTGAAGTCAAGATATACTATATCTACAGCATTTCCTTGATCCACCCAATCAGTGATTCCGTCATAGAAGGAAATTAAGTTAGTCTGACATGACTTATTAGTTACAAACCCATGCTGACTCTGTTTAATCACTTAATTCTTATCCAGGTACTGACATACATGTTGTTTAATAATTTGTTCAAAGATCTTTCCTGGTATAGGAGTCAGACTCACCGGCCTATAGTTGCCTGGGTCCACCTTCTTCCCCTTTTTGAAGATAGGAACAACATTTGCTCTTCTCCAGTCTTCTGGGACTTCTGTTCTCCAAGAATTTTCAAAGATTATGGAGAGGGGTACAAAAATTTCTTCTGCTATCTCCTTCAGTACTCTGGGGTGTAATTCATCTGGACCTGGAGACTTGAGGGGAGTGTTAGTGCAGGAGTAGCACTGCTGCAGCAAGGCATGTCCTCTGAAAGCTGGAGGAGTGTCTGCTCCAGTAAGGGGGGAAATAGGAGAGCAGGGCAGGCCAGACAGGTTCTAGTAGTGGGAGACTCAATTATTAGGGGAACAGATAGGGCAATCTGTCACAAAGACAGGGATCGTCGAACGGTGTGCTGCCTACCTGGTGCTCGAGGACCTCCAAGGTGGTATTTTCGGAAATACTTCCTGTACCACGTGCCACGCCAGAGAGGCAACGGGAGATTAGGGAGGCTAATAAGTGGCTCAGGAATTGGTGTAGGAAGGAGGGGTTTGGGTTCCTGCAGAACTGGGCCGACTTCTCAGTTGGCTACAGGTTCTACGCTAGGGACAGCCGCTGCACCTCAATGGGGAGGGTGCAGCTGTGCTGGGGAGAAAATGGCTAGAAGGTTGGAGGAGTGTTTAAACTATGGATGGGGGGAGGTATTCCTTTTATAGGAGGGGAAGACAGTGCAGATAGAGACCTGGGCACAAATAATGAAATTGGGGGTGGGGTTAGAACAGTCAATAATTTAAGAAAGAATAGAGGTACAGAGAGATACATAAAGTGCATGTATACTAATGCCAGAAGCCTCGCCAACAAAATGGAGGAATTGGAGTTAATGTTGTTGGAACATAATTATGACATGGTGGGGATATCTGAAACATGGCTGGACGAGAGCCATGTCTGGGCGGTTAATTTACAGGGCTATAGTCTGTTCAGAAATGACCGAACAAATAAGCGAGGGGGAGGTGTGTGTTTATATGTAAAATCATCCTTAAAACCCATCCTTCGTGATAATATATATGAATCTAATGAAATTGTAGAGTCCCTGTGGGTAGAGATAAGGGGAGGGGGGAAAAATAATAAATGTAATAAATTACTGATAGGGGTTTGTTATAAGTCTCCAAAAATAATGGAAGCAACAGAGAATATCCTCATAAAGCAAATAGATGAAGCAGCGACTCAAGGAGAAGTCATTATTATGGGGGACTTCAATTACCCTGAAATACATTGGGGAACCGAAACCTGCAGTTCCAGCAAAGGTAATTGGTTTTTGACAACTATGAGAGACAATTACCTTCACAACTGGTTCAGGACCCAACAATAGGGGGGGCACTGCTAGACCTAATAATAACCAACAGGCCAGACCGCATATCAAATGTAAGGGTTAGGGGTCACTTGGGTAATAGTGATCACAAATTAATATTCAGAATTGAGAGTCCTCAGTGGTTGATACCTTTTAATGGCTAACTGAAAAGATGGTAACACATTGCAAGCTTTCGAGACTACTCAGGTCTCTTCTTCAGGCTAGACTAATACAAAATCTGAAGAGTCACACATTTATGCACAATACAACACAGAAAAAATGCAATGGATAAGACAAGTGACGTGAAGCAGAACTATCAATATGGGAGAGGGAGAAACATAAATATTGGACCAGTACATAGATAAGGAGTCCGGATGTTTTATAGTCCTCTGATTGGGGTCTCCTAATGTGTTGTGATGCCCCTACCAGGTCTTGAAAGCAAATTCCTTAATTGATGTAAAAAGACATAAATCCATGCAGCAGATGGAAAAGATCCCACTCCAACGAGCACTTCATCGCATTCAAACAGTCCCTCACTACTTTCAAGACCACACTCGCCACAGCTAAACAAACCTACTTCTCATCTCTCATATCCTCCCTGTCTCACAACCCTAAACAGTTATTCAACACCTTCAATTCTCTCCTCCGCCCCCCAGCACCTCCTCCCTCCCCACTCATCTCAGCTGAAGACTTTGCCTCATTTTTCAAGCAGAAAATTGATAACATCAGGGACAGTTTTGGTCAACAACCCCCAGAGCCCTTCCTCCCGACTTCCCAGCCCTCCACCTTCAAAACCAACTTCTCCACCATTACAGAAGATCGACTCTCCACTCTACTCTCAAGATCACATCTCACCACCTGTGCACTCGACCCGATCCCATCCCACTTCATCCCAAACCTCACCACAGTCTTCATCCCAACCCTAACCCATCTCTTCAACCTATCACTAACAACTGGTGTTTTCCCCTCAAGCTTTAAACATGCCTCCATCACACCTATCCTCAAAAAGCCCTCTCTTGACCCATCCTCTGTATCTAGCTATCGCCCTATATCACTTCTCCCATACGCCTCCAAGCTACTGGAACAACACGTCTACCTTGAACTGTCCTCCCATCTCTCTTCTTGCTCCCTCTTCGACCGCTTACAATCTGGCTTCCGGTCACACCACTCCACTGAAACTGCCCTTACTAAGGTCACCAATGACCTCTTAACTGCCAAGAGCAAGCGACACTACTCTGTCCTCCTCCTCCTGGACCTGTCGGCTGCCTTTGACACAGTGGACCATTCCCTATTATTACAGACCCTCTCATCCCTCGGCATCACAGACTTGGCCCTCTCCTGGATCTCATCATACCTAACAGACCGGACATTCAGCGTCTCCCACTCACACACCACCTCCTCACCTCGCCCTATCTGTCGGAGTCCCACAAGGTTCAGTCCTTGGGCCCCTGCTGTTCTCTATTTACACCTTTGGCCTGGGACAGCTCATAGAATCTCATGGCTTTCAGTATCATCTTTATGCTGATGACACACAGATCTACATCTCTGGACCAGATATCACCTCCCTACTAACCAGAATCCCTCAATGTCTGTCCACTATTTCATCCTTCTTCTCCACTAGATATCTGAAACTCAACATGGACAAAACAGAATTCATCATCTTTCCCCCATCTCACGTGACCCCCCCTACGAACCTATCAATTACAGTAAATGACTGCCCACTCTCCCCAGTCCCACAAGCTCGCTGCCTCGGAGTAATCCTTGACGCTGATCTCTCCTTCAAACCACATATCCAAACCCTTTCCACTTCCTGCCGACTTCAACTCAAAAATATTTCACGCATCCGTTCATTCCTCACCCAAGAATCTGCAAAAACCCTAGTCCATGCCCTCATCATCTCTCGCCTTGACTACTGCAACCTCATGCTCTGTGGCCTCCCCTCAAACACTCTCGCACCCCTCCAATCTATTCTAAACTCTGCTGCCCGACTAATCCACCTGTCCCCCCGCTATTCCCCAGCTTCTCCCCTCTGTCAATCCCTTCACTGGCTCCCAATTGCCCAGAGACTCCATTACAAAACCCTAAACATGACATACAAAGCCATCCACAACTTGTCTCCTCCATACATCTGTGACCTCGTCTCCCGGTACTTTCCTGCACGCAACCTCCGATCCTCACAAGATCTCCTTCTCTACTCCCCTCTTATCTCCTCTTCCCACAATCGCATACAAGATTTCTCTCGCGCATCACCCCTACTCTGGAACTCTCTACCACAACATATCAGACTCTCACCTACCATCGAAACCTTCAAAAAGAGCCTGAAGACCCACCTCTTCCGACAAGCCTATAACCTGCAGTAACCACCGATCGACCAAACCACTGCACGACCAGCTCTACCCTCGCCTACTGTATTATCACCCATCCCTTGAAGATTGTGAGCCCTCGCGGGCAGGGTCCTCTCTCCTCCTGTACCAGTTATGACTTGTATTGTTTAAGATTATTGTACTTGTTTTTATGTATAGCCCTCCTCACATGTAAAGCGCCATGGAATAAATGGCGCTATAACAATAAATAATAATAATAATAATAATGCACTGAGAGTGTCAAAGGTCGTCATAAATTTATACTCCCAAACACGTCTCTCTCTCTGAGATGTGAAGTTACCTTTCAATACCAGTAATTTCATATCCATGTTGCTGTGATCAGGGATAGAAAAATGTTTTGCCACAGATAGATCCATTCTTTTTTCTCTTATTGTGTGACGATGAGCATTCATCCTTGTTCTAAGCTTTTGCCCTGTCTCCCCCACATACAGACCCCCAGTTGGACATTTAGTACAAATAATTAAGTACACCACATTAGATGTGATGCAGCTGAAAGTACCTGGGATCTTGTAGTCCTGATGTGAGTTGTGAATCTTTATCTTGTCCGTGGTCATTATAAATGGACAGGTTTTACATTTTTTCTGGTTGCAAGGAAAGGTTCCTGCAGCTGTTGGAGAGGACAGGGAGCTTCTGACAATGATGCTTCTTAAATTTGGGGGCTGCCTAAAACACAGCAGTGGGGAGTCTGGAAAAATGGATTGTAATCGGGCATCTTTTTGTAGTAAAGGTTGTAATTTCCGTGCAGCTCCCCTTACCACTTCCAGATTTGGGTTGTAAGTGACTACTAGAGGCACCCGGTTATTTTCTTCTTTAGCTTAATTAATAAGTTTTCATGTATCCTTTAATAAGATGTATAGTAGAGGGGTTACAAGGACACTAAACTTCAGGAAAGCAAATTTCCAACGGATGAGAGATGATCTTGGTGCAATTAACTGGGACGATATCCTGAGACATAAAAATACACAAAGAAAATGGGAGACGTTTATTAGCTTCCTGAATAGTACCTGTGCACAATATATACCATATGGGAATAAACATGCGAGAAATAGGAGGAAACCACCATGGCTAAATAGAGCTGTAAGGGGTGCAATAAGAGATAAAAATAAAGCATTTAGAGAATTAAAGCAAGTAGGTAGTGAAGAGGCATTAAATAAATACAGAAGATTAAATAAATTCTGTAAAAAGGAAATCAAGACAGCAAAGATTGAGACAGAGAGTCTCATTGCCAGAGAAAGTAAAAATAATCCCAAAATATTCTTTAACTACATAAATAGTAAGAAACTAAAAAATGATAGTGTTGGTCACCTTAAAAATAGTCTGGGTGAAATGGTGGATGAGGATGAGGAAAAAGCCAATATGCTAAATCACTTTTTTTCAACAGTATTTACACAAGAAAATCCCATGACAGATAACATGATCAGGGATAAAAATTCTACATTAAATGTCACCTGCTTAACCCAGCAGGCAGTACGGCGGCATCTAAAAATCACTAAAATTGACAAATCCTCAGGCCCGGATGGGATACACCCCTGAGTACTGCAGGAATTAAGCACAGTCACAGATAGACCATTATTTTTAATCTTTAAGGATTCCATAATAACAGGGTCTGTACCACAAGACTGGCGTATAGTAGATGTGGTGCCAATATTCAAAAAGGGGACAAAAACTGAACTTGGAAATTATAGGCCAGTAAGTTTAACCTCAACTGTGGGTAAAATCCTGGAGGGTTTTCTAAGAGATACTATACTGGAGTATCTGGAGAAGAATAACCTTATGACCCAATATCAACATGGGTTTACAAGGGACCGTTCCTGTCAGACTAATCTGATAAGCTTTTATGAAAAGGTAAGTTTAGCACTGGACCAAGGGAATGCAGTGGACGTGGTGTACATGGACTTTTCAAAAGCTTTTGATACGGTGCCACACAAAAGGTTGATACATAAAATGAGAACAATAGGGATAGGGGAAAATATGTGTAAGTGGGTTAAGAGCTGGCTTAAGGATAGGAAACAAAGGGTGGTTATTAATGGAGCACACTCGGACTGGGTCACGGTTAGCAGTGGGGTACCACAGGGGTCAGTTTTGGGCCTGCTTCTTTTTAACATATTTATTAATGACCTTGTAGGGGGCATAGAGAGTAGAATTTCAATATTTGCAGATGACACTAAACTCTGCAGGGTAATCAATACAGAGGAGGACAATTTTATATTACAGAAGGATTTATGTAAATTAGAAGCTTGGGCTGATAAATGGCAAATGAGCTTTAATGGGGATCTTTAATGGGGATAAATGTAAGGTCATGCACTTGGGTAGAACGAATAAGATGTATAATTATGTGCTTAATTGTAAAACACTGGGCAAAACTGTCACTGAAAAGGACCTGGGTGTATGGGTGGACGACAAACTCACATTTAGTGGCCAGTGTCAGGCAGCTGCTGCAAAGGCAAATAAAATAATGGGATGCATTAAAAGAGGCATAGATGCTCTTGAGAACATAATTTTACCTCTATATAAGTCACTAGTGCGACCACACTTAGAATACTGTGTACAGTTCTGGTCTCCGGTGTATAAGAAAGACATAGCTGAACTGGAGTGGGTGCAGAGAAGAGCGACCAAGGTTATTAGGGAACTAGGGGGTCTGCAATACCAAGACAGGTTATTACACTTGTGGTTATTTATTTTGGAGAATCGAAGGCTTAGGGGTGATCTTATTACAATGTATAAATATATGCGGGGACAATACCAAGACCTTTCTAATGATCTTTTTACTCTTAGACCTTTGACGGGGACAAGGGGGCATCCTCTACGTCTGGAGGAAAGAAGGTTTAAGCATACTCACAGACGTGGATTCTTTACTGTAAGAGCAGTGAGACTATGGAACTCTCTGCCATATGATGTTGTAATGAGTGATTCCCTACTAAAATTTAAGAAGGGACTGGATGCTTTTCTTGAAAAGTATAATATTACAGGGTATATACATAAGTTTCTTTAATATTGCGTTGATCCAGGGAGCTAGTCTGATTGCCGTATGTGGAGTCGGGAAGGAATTTTTTTTCCTAATGTGAAGCTTACTGTTTGCCACATGGTTTTTTTTTTTTTCCCTTCCTCTGGATCAACATGTTAGGGCAGGTTAGGACAGGATATAGGTAGAACTAGATGGACTTAAAGTCTCCCTTCAACCTTAATAACTATGTAAACAAAAAAAGTTTGGGTCAAAATTGACCTTTTACGAACATAAAAATAAATGTAAATAAACATAAACAGAAAAAAATAAAAATACAAAACAAAGTATATACATGTAGGTAATCTTGGTCAAAACATGAGTTAACATAAATTGATGCAGTGATACCCCCAATGAAAAGTGTCACTCAGCCTGTAACATTAATAGAGCTTTATATCTCCATATGTAGATAGATCAGGGATGGGGTAAGGAAAAAAATCTGCACTTGCACAACCTCAAACAGTCACACTCCAAACTCCACAATGGTGAAAACCAAAGAGCTGCTGAAGGACACCAGAAACAAAATTGTAGCCCTGCATCAGGCTGGGAAGACTGAATCTGCAATAGACAAGCAGCGTGGTGTGATGAAATCAACTTTGGGAGCAATAATAAGAAAATGGAAGACATACAAGACCAGTGATACTCTCCCTTGATCTGGGGCTCCATGCAAGATCTTACCTCGTGGGGTAAAAATGATCACAAGAATGGTGAGCAAAATTCCCAGAACCGCACAGGGGACCTAGTGAATGACCTGCATAGAACTGGGACCACCGTAATAAAGGCTACCATCAGTAACACACTACACCAGTGTAAGAAGTTGAGCCAAAACAGAGTCAGCGGTTACGAAACCAGCAAAATAAGATTAAAACAGATAAGGATGGCATACGTCCACAAGTACTAAGAGAACTAAGTAATGTAATAGACAAACCATTATTTTTTATATTTAGGGACTCTATAGCGACAGGGTCTGTTCCACAGGACTGGCGCATAGCAAATGTGGTACCAATATTCAAAAAGGGCTCTAAAAGTGAACCTGTAAATTATAAGACAGTAAGTCTAACCTCTATTGTTGGTAAAATATTTGAAGAGTTTCTGAGGGATGTTATTCTGGATTATCTCAATGAGAATAACTGTTTAACTCCATATCAGCATGGGATTATGAGGAATCGCTCCTGTCAAACCAATCTAATTAGTTTTTATAAAGAGGTAAGCTATTGTCACTGTCCAATTCTTGGATCCGTGTCAGAGTCTGGGTTCCCTCATGAAAACCTTTATTTTCAGGCTTCTGGGGGCTTGATATGGGTTTTTGCCCCCGGTGGCCACAAATGTCATTACATCTGATACTTTCTTTAGTTTACCTTTTTTCCCCAGTGGTCATTGGGGTTATAGCAGCTTTTTGCCCCTGATCATGTGACCATTCCCTTTTCCTATATGGGGTCACATGGTCTATGAGCAGGGGTTGGTAATAGCAGCATTTTCCTTTTGGATGCGAACCACAGTGAAGTGAGCAGTGGGCTCTGAGGTGAAGAGCCACTGCTGAAACTGGTGTGAGCTCTGACTGCCCGGTGTTCGCAGCAGAGTTAGATGGTGAAGGTGGCAGCTGGCTCTTAGGTGTTGAGCCTCTGCGAAAAGTTTATCTCGTGATTCACTCTGCTGCCTGAAGACTGCAGTAGAGCAAGATAAGTGTTTTGGTGTTTTTCCCTTTTTCCTTTGGGTGTTGTGCAGTACACTTTATTCCCTGTCTCACCTCCTGGGGAGGGGGTTGGTGGTTTAGCTCAGGGCTAAACAGGAGATAGGGACAGGTCGGGGACTTGGGCCTCACTACCTTCAAGTGTACCCCCAAGTTAAGGAAAGTCAGGGCGCCTCCTTAGCCTGAGGGGCAGTTCAGGGGCCCAGGTTCCACGTCTCCTGCTTTTTTCCCAACTGCCCCGTGACATTATTACCAACTGACCCGTATTTTCCTGGTGAGCCATGGACCTAATGCAGACCTGTCTCCAATTGCTGCAGACCCTCACTGAGGAGCGTGGGGTGCTGCGTGGTGTGGTGGCGCAGCAGCTGCAGCAGTGAGAGGGGTACGGGGACTCAGCTTAGATGCAGGCTCAACCAGAGCCCAAGTTACCTCTCCCTGACAGGTTTTCTGGAGGGAGAGAGAATTTTTTGTTTTTTCAGGAGGCCTGCAAGCTACACTTCAGGCTTCGCAATCGTTCATTAGGGAGTGAGGAACAGCAGGTGGGATTCATTATAGCCCTCCTTAAAGGTGATCCTCAATCCTGGGCCTTCTCCCTGCCAGCCGATTCACCATCTCTACGGTCGGTGGACGAGTTTTTTGCGGTTTTGGCGAATAAGCCCCCTGTGGTCTCTGCCAGGGAGCAGAACCTGCTCATAGACGCAGACGCACCCAGGCAGGTGGGAGGAGTTGGTGTCCCCAAGGTGCTGTCTGGGGTTCCCCGAGGTGAAGGGGTGCGTCCCTGTGGTGAGCACACTGGTGATATGGTCTGTGGGGCTCACGCCGAAAATTCTTTACCATCTAAGAAGCCATCCCCTCCTGGTTGTGTGGAGGAAGACGACCAAGGAGTGTATTTTTCCTCCATATCCCCATCCCCTTCTCCTCCAGTAATGGCAGCAGGGGTGCTGCCAGGGAGTAGGGATAAGTCGCAACCCTCACCTCAAGCTGCCCCTCTGAGTCGGAGTCCTCCTAGGAGGGGGGGCAGAGAGGAAAGTTTGCCTCTGAGCCTTATGGGGGTGTGAGTGCTATGACATGGGGGGACGCCTCTGTTGTCGGTCCTGTGAGGAGTTCACCATCTAGTGGCAAGAGAGTGAATGGCAATAAACGTTCAGGTCCGGACCTGGGTGCGTACCTGTCTGCATGGGTGTCTGAGTTATCCTTTGTTATACCCAGGTCTACCTCATTCCCCAAGTCGGCGCTCTGGAGATTTGTGGTGCCTCCAGAGTATACGTCTTCGCCTCCATCTACCCTCTCTTGCCATGACCCGGAGTGTCAGATGATGGTTGAAGTGAACTCTCATGGAACAAGGCGTCCGCACTGTAGGTGTTATGCAGTGTAATGCGGTGTTGAGGGTCCAAAGGCCCCTCATTGAAGGAGGGGTACTGTCACGGTCCAATTCTTGGATCCGTGTCAGAGTCTGGGTTCCCTCATGAAAACCTTTATTTTCAGGCTTCTGGGGGCTTGATATGGGTTTTTGCCCCCGGTGGCCACAAGTGTCATTACATCTGATACTTTCTTTAGTTTACCTTTTTTCCCCAGGGGTCATTGGGGTTATAGCAGCTTTTTGCCCCTGATCATGTGACCATTCCCTTTTCCTATATGGGGTCACATGGTCTATGAGCAGGGGTTGGTAATAGCAGCATTTTCCTTTTGGATGCGAACCACAGTGAAGTGAGCAGCGGGCTCTGAGGTGAAGAGCAACTGGTGTGAACTCTGACTGCACGGTATCCGCAGCAGAGTTAGATGGTGAAGGTGGCAGCTGGCTCTTAGGAGTTGAGCCACTGCGAAAAGTTTATCTGGTGATTCACTCTGCTGCCTGAAGACTGCAGCAGAGCAAGATAAGTGTTTTGGTGGTTTTCCCTTTTTCCTTTGGGTGTTGTGCAGTACACTTTATTCCTTGTCTCACCTCCTGGGGAGGGGGTTGGTGGTTTAGCTCAGGGCTAAACAGGAGATAGGGACAGGTCGGGGACTTGGGCCTCACTACCTTCAAGTGTACCCCCAAGTTAAGGAAAGTCAGGGCACCTCCTTAGCCTGAGGGGCAGTTCAGGGGCCCAGGTTCCACGTCTCCTGCTTTGTCCCAACTGCCCCGTGACAGCTATAGACTGGACCAAGGTGAGTCATTGGACGTGGTATATCTTTATTTTTCAAAAGTGTTTGCTACCGTGCCACACAAGAGGTTGGTACACAAAATGAGAATACTGGGTCTGGGGGAAAATGTGTGTAAATGGGTAAGTAACTGGATTAGTGATAGAAAGCAGAGGGTGGTTATAAATGGTATATTCTCTAACTGGGTCGCTGTGACCAGTTGGGTACCGCAGTTGTTGGTGTTAGGATCTACTCTCTTCAACATATTTATTAACGGTCTGGTAGAAGGTTTACACAGTAAAATATCGATATTAGCAGCTGATACAAAACTATGTAAAGCAGTCAATACAAGAGAAGATAGTATTCTGCTACACATGGATCTGGATAAGTTGGGAACTTGGGCCGAAAGGTGGCAGATGTAGTTTAACAATGATAAATGTAAGGTTATACACATGGGATGAAGGAATCAATATCACCATTACACACTGAATGGTAAACCACTGGGTAAATCTGACATAGAGAAGGACTTAGGGATCCTAGTTATGATTAACTTACCTGGAGCAGTCAGTGCCAGGCAGCGGCTGCCAAGGCAAACAGGATCATGGGGTGCATTAAAAGAGGTCTGGATACGCTTGATGAGAGCATTATACTGCCTCTGTACAAATCCCTGGTTAGACCTCACATGGAGTACTGTGTACAGTTTTGGGCTCCGGTGCTCAGGAAGGATATAATAGAACTAGAGCGCATACAAAGAAGGGCAACAAAATTAATAAAGGGGCTGGGGGAACTACAATACCCAGAGTGATTGGCAAAATTAGGATTATTTAGTCTAGAAAAAAGACGACTGAGGGGCGATCTAATAACCATATATAAGTATATAACGGGACAATACAAATATCTCTCCAAGGATCTGTTTATACAAAGGAAGGTGATGGTCACAAGGGGGCATTCTCTGCGTCTGGAAGAGAGAAGGTTTTTCCACCAACATAGAAGAGGATTCTTTACTGTTAGGGCATCTGGAATTCCTTGCCTGAGGAGGTGGTGATGGCGAACTCATTCGAGGGATTCAAGACAAGCCTGTATGTCTTCCTGGAGCGTAACAATATTGTACCTTACAGTTTTTAGGTTCTTTAGAAGGACATAGATCTAGGGATTTATTCTGACCAAATATAGGCTGAACTGGATGGACTAATGTCTTTTTTCAGCCTTGCTAACTATGTTACTATGTTACTATGTATGTAAATCTTGCCAAATCAGACAAGGTGATTTGCTGGATTTGTTTTCTTATTTTGACGCTCATAGTTGTAGTCTACCTATGATGTAATTACAGGCCTCCCTCATCTTTTTAAGTGAGATAACTTGCACAATTGGTGGCTGACTAAATACTTTTTTTCTCCACTGTACCCTTGGTCTTTAAATACACTATATTGTTGGCAGTTTTTTTCATATAATGATCCATATTAAAAAATAGATATATTTCAGTTTTAACACTGGTGACTGGGGCTATTTCATACTTCCCGTTTATAGAAAATCATTTTAAAGGCTCATTATCAGAGACAGGATAGGTTCTAAGGCAGTCTAGTCTATTGCTGTTAAAGTATACAGTATGTGGTTATCCTGAAAGAGCATGAACTATGTGTCTGGAATAATCCTAATGTCTGGTGTGAACATTCCCAGATTGTTTTAATTTATAAAACAAATTTTGATATGTAAAACAGAATATTAATTTATTTATAGCCATTTTTCAAACTGATTTAGACATTAGATGATTTTCTGTTTACACATTCCCTATAACGCTTCACACAGCAGCCAATTTCTGTTTTTTTATTTTTGCATTTTCATACACTTCTTCCAAGAGCCATAACAATTTTATTTTTCTGTCCAAATAGGAATGTACACACTTGATTTTTGTGGGAAGAGTTGTATTTTTGAATGACACTAGTGATTGTCAAGCACTAAAATGCTTGGGTGCTCGTTGCTTGGGTCGAGCCAATTGGAATACTCGGGTACTTGGACAGAACAACGAGCTCAATGTAAGTCTTAGGGAGACCTGAGCATTTTACCGCGATCCCTTTAAGGTCTAAAACCGTCAGAAAATGATGGAAACACTGCTCAAATGACACAGGAACATCATGGGGAATGCCACTGGAAGCATTTCTGACTCCTAGGTCACAGCTGTAAGCAATGTTGTCAGAGTTTCACGCCATTTTTATAGGTGCACCAAAAAACATACAAAAACTAAACCAAAATGGATTTAGCTGGGAAATATGTTAAGGTACATCCTTTCCAGGTTAATGACTTGACTATAAGGCAAAATAATTAACCCCAGACCGAAATGTTCCTCCACCACTTTTGCTATGTTCACACGCAGCGTTTTTGATGCGTTATTCAACTTTAACATTGCTTTCAACCAATACTAATGCATTCACTGGGAAATGTCATTGTAACATTTAACAACCCTAGCTAGACATGTGGTCTGTGACGAATAAGGAGACACATCTTGTTTAATTTCTGAAGGAGAGACTCTTAAAGTCACAAAGCCTATTTTTAGAGGGGCATTAAGTAGCATTAATATTCTTAAAGGGCCATTATTAAACAGTGGGTCTCCTATGCAGTTATTGCCTATGCAGTGAGTGGCTGGGCTGCCAAGAATTACAACAAAATACCACTGTAACGAGAGGTACAGAAAAAATGTTGCATTGATTGCAAGGCCTGCCCTGCTATCAAGTCATATGCACCCAAATATGCCTTTGAACCCAGATACTGGAAGGCCACATGAAAACCCACTTCACAATCTTCAGTTGGTCCTGCCATACAGTTTCCTTATGCATTGAATGCAAGGGCCGTCTTGACCCAAATTTGCACGCACCCCAATCCCCCTTGTAAGAAACATAGAGGAGGGCCTCCCAAAAAAAATGTCCCAGTACAAAGGAGCGGGTCTCCTAGACTCGCAATGCCCATACACTAAGTGTGTGGGCCGACAAACATTTCCCTATGGGGGGTACATTTTTTAAAAATATTTTATGGGGATCATAGACACCCTTTCCAAAAATTGGACATGCTGTAGCAGCACGGAACACGTTAACCCTGGTGATCTAGTGGCGGTGGATGATGAGACGTTCAGGAAGGACTCATTAAAAACTAGGCCCAATTTAAAGGAGTGGGTCTCCTAGACTTGTAATGCCCATACACTAAGTATATGTGCTGACAAACCTTTCCCCCTGGGGGAGTAAAATTGTTAAAAATATTTTTTTGGGCATCATAGACACCCTTGCCAAAAATTGAACTGGCTGTAGCAGCACAGAACACGTTAACCCTGGTGATCTTGTGGCGGAGAATGAGGAGACATTGATGAAGGCCTCATTAAAAACTAGGCCTAATGTAAAGGAGCGGGTCTCCTAGACTTGTAATGTCCATACATGCAGTGCATGGGCTGACAAACATTTCCCTACGGGGGATACATTTTTAAAAAATTAGTTATGGGGATCATAGACACCCTTTGCCAAAAATTGTATGGCTGTAGCAGCACAGAACCCATTAACCCTGGTGATCTAGTGGCGGAGAATGAGGAGACATTGATGAAGGCCTCAATAAAAACTAGGCCCAATGTTAAGGAATGTGTCTCCTAGACTTGTAACGCCCATACACGTAGTGCATGGGCTGACAAACATTTCCCCATGGGGCGTACATGTTTTAAAAATATACTATGGGCATCATAGACACCCTTGCCAAAAATTGGACTGCCTGTAGCAGCACAGAACATGTTAACCCTGGTGATCTAGTGGCGGAGAATGAGCAGACATAATGATAAATCATACTGAAATCAAACAAATAAATAAAAAAATGTGAATCTACCTATGAAAGAAAATAACAAAAGGGAGGGGCGAACACAGGTTCATAGATATGAAGCTAGAAGGTGTCCAATGAGATATGTTTGTCCCTAGCAACAGCTCAGAGACAGGGATATAAATTAAAACATAATATAATAGTATTTCAATATTTTTCTATTGTAGAGGTATACACTAGGTCCTAAGAGGATGGTCCAGAGATAGTAAAACTGGAAAATATAAAAATAAATGGGAAGAATATATGTACATCTCATTTTTATGACCGTTCCCCCTGGGGGAGTTACATTTGTTTTGGTTTCAAATTAGTAACGGGCATCATAAAAACACCCTTGCACAAAAATTGAGTGGCTTTTGCATCTCGGAATACATTCACTCTGGTGTTCTACTGGATGTGCATGATGAGGATGAGGATCAGGAGGAGGATAACACCAAATAGACCAAATCAGGAAGCGGATACCCACGTGTGGTTGTAAAGAAGTGCATGAGAATACACCTCCACAAAAAATACAATGCATTTGTGGTTATGTTTTGCTGTTTCCATTCGGTGGTGTACAGAAGTCTTGCCAAATCCAGCCCTTGCTCATTTTTATAAGAATCAGCCTGTCAGCATTGTCAGTTGACAGGCGGATGTGCTTATCTGTTATAATTCCACCAGCGGCACTAAAACCCTGCTCTGACAGAGCGCTAGCAGCAGGGCAGGCCAGGACCTCCAAGGCATAGAAAGCCAGTTCATGCCACGTGTCCAGATTGGATACCCAATAATTAAAAGGCACAGAGGAATCCCGGAGGACATTTGTACGATCTGCAAGGTACTCCCTCAGCATCTTTCCAAACATTGCACTTCTTGTGCCAGCACCTCTTGCCTCTGTGCTGGCACGATGGGAGGGTCTGAGAAAACTGTCCCAGAACTTTGCCATTGTTCCCTTGCCTGAGCTGGATTGCACTTCTGTCTCTCTTGCTTGGACTCCTTGGTTGTATAACAAACTCTGATGTCTGCTACCAGCATTCTCAAGTGGGAATTTTTTCAGCAATTCTGCTACAAGGGCCCTCTGGTACAGCAACATTTTTATACACCTGTCTGCTGGAAGAAGAGATTGAAATTTCTCCTTGTTGCATGAGTTTAGAAGTGTCACCAAACAGTAATGAGTGTCACCGAAAATGTTTATAATGTGAGGGTTACGGGAAACGCAGCCCAACATAAAGTCAGCTATGCGTGCCAGACTGCTAACAGGCAAGACTTCTGTGTCCTCACCAACAGGACGACTGACCATGCTGTCCTCCTCCTCCGCCTCCTCATCCTCCTCTTCCCTGTCCTCAGGCCATCCCCGCTGAACAGACGGTATGACAGCCGTGCTTGTAGTACCATCTATAGCGCATGAAAGTAGCTCATGTTCTTCCTCCTCCTCCTCCTCCTTATTGTCTACCAATCCACGTTGCGGCAACATGAGTTTGGGATGAGTGTAATCACCCTGTATGGTTCCTTGCTCCATGTCCTCGTGCTCTGCTTGCAATGCAGAGAGGTTTTCAGAATGCTGAGAAGCGGGATGGTGATGCTAATTATGGCGTCATCGCCGCTCACCATCTTGGTGCAGTCCTCAAAGGTCTGGAGGATGGTACATATGTCTGACACCCATGTCCACTCCTGAGGTCTTGTGTGTGGAGTCTGAACAGAATATTGACGGCCTTGTTGATGCTGGTAGTCAACAACTGCCATCTTCTGCTCACAAATCCTTTCCAACATATGCAGTGTAGAGTTCCAACGTGTGGGGACATTACATACCAGTCGGTGAGCCGGAAGTTGCAAACGCTGCTGAAGCACGGCAAGAACGGCTGAAGGTGCAGCTGACTTTCTAAAATGGGCAGACGGCATACTTTTACTAGCATATCCGGCAGCTCCGGGTAGCTTTTGAGAAAATGTTGAACCATGGGGTTAAGCACATGGGCCAGGCAAGGTACGTGTGTGAGCTCACCTTGCCTCAGAGCTGCCACCAGGTTCCGGACATTGTCACACACTACCATGCCTAGCCGTAGGTTCAGCAGTGTCATCCAAATTCTGACTGCTCTTTCAGCGCTGTCCACAACTCTTCTGCATTGTGCGGTTTGTCACCTTTGCAGATTAGCTTCATCACAGCCTGTTGCCGCATTGCTGAGGCAGTGCTGCAGTGGTTCCAGCTTCTGACTGATGTGTTCATTTCAGAGATGGAGGCTGAAGAGGAGGGGGAGGTGCAGGAGCTATAGACTGTGGGGGCAACCCTGATTGATGTAGGGCACGCAATCCTCGGCGTGGGGAGGATGTGTTCCATCCCAAGGTCCGACTGTGGACTGAGTACCTTGGGATGGCCACCACCATCAGGTTGCGAAAAGCTTCTGTCTCAACGAGTCTAAAAGGCGACATTTCGAGTGCAAGCAGAGGTGAAATGTTCGAATTCAGTACTGTGGCCTGTGGGGCATTGGCTTGATATTTCCGCTTGCTTTCCAATGATTGAGGTATAGACAACTGAAGGCTGGGCTGGGACAAGAACATGGACGGGCTTGATAATGGTGCTGGTTGACTGTGGGCAACAACAGGTAAAGGGCCCGAGGCATCTTCACAGGCAAAGTGAACTGGGAATGGACTTGTACGCAAAACAGTGGAAGCAGTGTTGTCACCTGCAGACAGTGTTCCTGGAGCCTGGGGTGCAGCCCACAAAGTCAGGTGCTTTGCTGCCATGTGCCTAATCATGCTGATGGTGGTAAGGCTGGTAGTTTTGCTACCCCAGCTTGCATGGCAAGTGCTGCAAATGGTCTGTTTGGGGTTATCGGCAGAGTCTTTAAAAAATAACCTGACTCGGGAAGATCTAACAGTTGGAATGGCAACTTCCGTCATGTTGGTGTTACGGGGAATGGATGCACGCCTTCTTTGTGCGGCCACATCACTGCTTCTTCCTGCCTGTTGGGGTGATATGCCTCCTTTCCCATGTGTGCTGCTATTCTCACTCTGCATGTCCTCCTGCCAGGTTGGGTCAGTCACTCTGTCATCCACCACCTCGTCTTCCACATCCGCACCCTGCTCCTCCTCCTGACTTTCTGGCAATTGTGTCTCATCATCGTCGACCTCTTGTGACACTTTCCCACATCGCCTTCGTGTGACTGTGGCTGTTCAAATGTTTGGGCATCACTAAATGCAATCTCATCTGGCCCCAATTCAAGTTGGCTGGCCGAGAGTTCGGAATCTTTAAAGGGAAAACTGAACAGCTCTTCGGAGTGTCCAAGTGTGGGATCAGTTGTCTCAGGGCACTCGGCATGGTGGGAGGAAGGAGAATCAGAGTGAGTATTATCCGGTCCACACTCATTGGCTAGTTAGACTTGACTGTGTGGAAGACATGGTGGTGGTGGCTAAGTGACTGGAATCATTATCCGCTATCCAACCAACAACCATTTCAAACTGCTCTGGCTTCAATAGAGGTGTGCTGCAGTTCCCTAGAAACTGGGACAGGAAGGTCGAGCACGAAGATGTGCGTCTTTGCTGTGGCTCACTTTCACCTTGGCCACGGCCTCGTCCTCTGCATGCACCATCAGCATCACGTCCACTTCCCCGTCCCTTGCCCTGCCCATTTTAAATGGACTACTGAAATATTTGAAAAGCTCAATACAAATGGATTTATTTGGAGAAAAATTATATGTGATAAGTATGCCTGCTCCCAGCAAAGAACAAACAGATGAACGGCATACTAGGGCACACAAATCACCACATTACCAGACGGAGCTATTTATCTGAAGTATTGCGGCATATAATTCAGTCAAAAAATGGAGGTGCTTGCATGAAAAAACATGAATATTTCAATGTGAAGCAAAAAAAGAAGAAATATGCAGCACTCACCGATGTAGCTGAAAAACTGTGAGTCTTTATTTCACATAATTTCCATCAAATGTGTGAACATGCAGGACGTAGAGGAATGCTCGGGGAGGGAGGTGCCGGACAACGGCCGTTTCCCGATTACTCGCTTCTACGGGTCCAGGTGAGGGGATTAGCTAAAGGTCATTCCCTTTATAGGATCACAGACCTTACTAATTAACATACATAACAAGTTGTGAAACAAACGTTTACAAAAAAATATATAGTTATACAATATACAGAGTGCAAGATACTAGTAAAGAATAAATCTTTCCATATCGATTTACAAGATGATCTATATTTTTACAATATCATAGGAAGATTATAATCTAAATAACTTTACATACAATTTTTTATATAACATTTTTTATAAAAATACTGATAGATCGATCCGGTCATTTACTCCCAAAAGACGTTGGGCGTTCGCTTTCAGGATCCATTTTGCTTCTTGTTGCAATAAAGCTTTGTCATGGTTACCTCCTTGTGGTGGAAAATTGACCTTTTCAATCCCTGCAAAACGCAAAATTTCTGGGTTAGCATCTTGAATATGCTTAATTAATCGCAGTGAGCCCTTTCCTGATGTAATAGATCTATAGTGTTCACCAAAACATATCGTAAGTGGTCTTATAGTTTTTCCAATATAAAAATAACCACATGGACAAAAAATAATATAAACCGCGAATTTAGTTTGACAAGAAATGTAGTTTTGTACCTTATGTTCAATAGAGCCAAAATGTATAGAATTCCCTGTCAGATGAAGATGACAGTATTTGCAGTGACCACATTTATAATTTCCTTTTATTGATAAATCTCGTAGCCAATTTTTTTGAGGGGGACGAAGTCTATGATGTACTAATAAATCACCTATATTATGTGCCCTTTTGTATGCAAATTTAGGAACTAATTTACCATCTGTGTGTAAGGTTTTTTCTGCATCAATGAGATGCCAGTGTTTTCTCACTGCTGCATGTATTGCTCTATCCATTGCACTATGTTTGAAACAAAAATTAAATTTTTTTGTAGGTTTGACTACACTATTTAATTTTTTAGTCCTTTCCTTTAATAAATCCATCTGAGAACATTTTTTTACCCTTTCATATGCTTCATTTAATAAAGTCATAGGATATCCCCTTTGCAAAAAACGTTGTTTCAGCTCAGAAATTTGTTCATTAAAAATGGTTTCATCATTATTCAGTTTTCTTACTCTTAGCATTTGACTATATGGAAGTCCCTTTTTAGTGTGTAATGGGTGAGCACTCTTGTAATGTAAGTAATTATTTGTTGTGGTTTCTTTTCTAAACACTTCTGTTTTTAAAAAGCCATTTTTTATTTTAAATTTGACATCAAGAAAATCTATTGTGTTTCCCCCAAATGAAAATGTGAAGCGCATGTTGTCACTGTTCACATTGTTCAGGTATTTTACAAAATCTGCAAATTCTTCCTGAGAACCCCCCTAGATAATAAAAATATCATCCACAAAGCGAAAATATGCTTGTAAATGTCTTAAGTGTGGATTTAGGGCTGTTTTTATATAAAACTCTTCAAATCGTGCTAGAAATAAATTTGCATAAACACAAGAGACTGGCTTGCCCATTGCTGTGCCCACCCTTTGTATATACCACTTATCCAGAAATTTGAAGGCATTATGTGTCAAAACATAATCGAGTGACTCGATAATAAAGGAAATAAAATCCTGTGATTTGTTCGTGTTATGTAAAATCTCCTTTATTGCTGCTATGCCTTTATCATGGGGGATGCGGGTATATAGACTCTCAACATCAATAGATGCAAGGGAGAAATGTGGTTGCCAATGAAAATCTTTCAATTTTTTCAATAAATCTCCTGAGTCTTTTACAAAGGATGGCACAGCTTTTAGTAAAGGTTTTAGTAGCCAGTCTAAGTATTTTGAAAGTGGTTCAGTCAAAGAGTTTTTCCCTGAAATTATAGGGTGACCCGGAGGCTCTTTTAAAGACTTGTGCACTTTTGGCACACTATACCAATAGGGAATTTCTGGGTATTCTGGAAAGAGTTTTTCTGCTCTCTTTTTTGATAATATCCCCAATTGAACATACTTTCTTAAAAGAGATCTTAATTTGTCCTTTTATTTATGCAAAGGGTTGTCATTTAGCATACAGTAGGTATTACTGTCATTCAAGTGATTTAGGGCATCTTGTATATAGTATGTCTTATCCAAAAGAACCAAATTTCCTCCTTTATCAGATCTCCTGAAAACAGTATCACTCCATCCCTTCATTTCTTGCAAAGCTTTCATCTCAGATGCTTTCAAATTTTTTTCTGACATGGGATAGAGTAAAGCTTCTACATCCTTGATGACCATATCATGGAAAAGATCGATACTGTTCCCAGGAGATATAGGAGGCATGAAATTTGATTTTATTCCTCCTTTAAAAGGTATTGGTATTTCTTCATTGGAATTAATGTGTCAAAACTAAAGGAACAAAAAAGCGCAATAGGGTCTTATCCGGGTTAATGCTGGAGAAGTAGATTAGATTATACTCACCCTTTTTAGGAGAGGTTCAGGCATGTAGGATCAGTAATCTGCTTGCTGCACGTCCAAAGATCAGCTCCGCGACCGCTTACACATCAGATTTTGGAATAAATTCTTGGACTTTTGTGCGCTACCAGATAAATTCACCAATCCAATATTTAGGAGAAAGATTAATCCATTTATTTCCCAACGCGTTTCGAAATGTGTACCATTGACATATGTCATCCCCTGAAGAAGAAATGGTACACATTTCGAAACGCGTTGGGAAATAAATGGATTAATCTTTCTCCTAAATATTGGATTGGTGAATTTATCTGGTAGCGCACAAAAGTCCAAGAATTTATTCATTGGAATTAACTGATTCCAGGGAGAAATCTGGTTCAGTTATACTCATTAACATTTCAACATCACTTAAAAATTGTCTGGGACAGATATCTGAATTTAGCATAAAGCCTAAAGGACCAATAGTTGGAGGTTTCTCACCTTCATGTATAGGAACAGAAACTGCAGCTGAAACACTGGAAAAAGATTTTTTAAGATGTAGCTTTCTTATACTTTTAAACAATTCAATCCTAAAATCGACATAATCAAATTTTTCTGGAATACAAAAATTTAAGCCTTTAGATAGAACTTCAGTATGTTCACTGGATAATTGGCGCTTTGAAAGGTTTATTATGCGTAGATTGTCCATTGGAGGTGTTATTTCCTCCATGATACTTGCTTGCGTTTCTTTCCTTGATTAAGTATGCCTGCGAAGCAAAGATTTTTCCACCACAGATACACCAGGCCTCAGCCTGAGATAACAGACTGTATAATTTTTTTTTATTTTTTGGGGCAATTTTTGAAAACAATAAAAAAATTAGTAGAACAAGCCTAGCAGACAGAACTATGCAACGTATGCCTGCGAATAAAAGATTTTTCCACCACAGATGCACCAGGCCTCAGCCTGAGATAACAGACTGAATATTTTTTTTTTTTTGGGGGGGGGTAATTTTTGAAAACAATAAAAAATGAGTAGAACAAGGCTAGCAGACAGAACTATGCAACGTATGCCTGCGAAGCGAAGATTTTTCCACCACAGATACACCAGGCGTCTGACGGAGATAACAGACTGTATAACTTTTTTTTAATGTTTTTTGGTAATTTTTGAAAAAAAATAGAAATGAATAGAACAAGGCTAACAGACAGAACTATGCAACGTATGTCTGCGAAGAAAAGATTTTTCCACCACAGATACACCAGGCCTCAGCCTGAGATAACAGACTGTATAAGTTTTTTTTATTTTTTTGGGGCAATTTTGACTGATCTAAGATGTGGCCTTGAGTTTTTTGGGCACACCAAAATTGTGTCATCAAGTTGACTATGACATAAAAAAAATGGAGTACTAAAATTGTAAGATATTTTGCACAATGATATGCGATGCAGCAGGGGTGGGCAAATAATTTTCCTGAGGGGCCACATGAGAGACCATGACTGTTGTGGAAGGCCAATCCAATATGCCGAAAATAATTCTACTCAATATTAATATAAATATATTATAATTATATTATTGATCATTTTATTATTAATTGTATCACTTAAAGGGAATCTGTCACCTTTTTTTGGACTATCAGCTGCCGGCACTGACATAAGGGGCTTATCTACAGCATTCAGTAATGCCCCGCAGTAAACTGAAAGAGTTAGATTATACTCACTAGAGGGGGCAGTCGGGTCCAATGGGTGTCGCGGTCCGGTCCGACGCCTCCCATCATCATATGATGCCGTCCTCTTCTTCTCTTCCTGTAGTAGCTCCGTCGCAGGTGCACTGCTTGGCCCTGTTGAGGGCAGAGCAAAGTCCTGCAGTGTGCAGGCGCCAGACTTCTCTCAACGCCTGCATACTGCAAGACTCTGCTCTGCCCTCAACAGGGCAGAGCAGTGCGCCTGCGCCGGAGCCACTACAGGAAGGGAAGAAGAGAACGGCACCGTACGAAGATGGGAGGCGTTGGACCGGACCATAACACCTATTGGACCGGACCGCCCCCTCCGGTGAGTATAATCTAACATTTTTTTCTCTTTCAGGTTACATCGGGGGCTTATCTACAGCATTACAGAATGCTGTAGATAAGCCCCTGATGTAAATGCCGGCAGCTGATAGTCCAAAAAAAGGGGTGACAGATTCCCTTTAAGGGGTTAAAGGCCAACATCGGCCAGTGTAAACGCACTCTAAGTGTTATTTTACTTTATGTTAGAAACTTTACCTAAAGTTCCACCACAACAACATGATGATGATGGATGACGATGGATGATGGATGAAAGATAATGATTAAGAACTCAGGTCAAAAATTCATTGTGGCAGTAGATTGTATCAGGAATGAGGAGTAAAACGCACCACATAACCTAGAAAAGGCACAGATAGGTGACAATCCAGATCTAAGCTTGGGAATTAATTCTGATGTTTAAATTTATAGTATACTAATAAAATGGACTATCCAAGAATTGTCATATATTAAAGATTTTTTTCTGTAAAAGCAATTTGTTGACGGATTGGCTCCTGAAGGTGAAATTTGGATTAGAAAAAAAAAAATGGAAAACAAATAAAACATAGAAGGCATAAAATAAATAAATTAATAGTTTGATTTATGTCACGGAGCTGCTATTGGCAGAAAGTTTTATGTGACAAATATGGAAATAGTTCAAAGTAAGATAATATTTACTTGTTGTAAAGTGCATAAGAAAGATTGGCAAGACAGTCGGCTTCTTGGCAGATTTTTCCTGAAGGCAAAAACGAGAAACACATGCTAACTCGTTCCAAGACTTGGCCGGCTCTTATTGAGACATTTTACCTTAACTTGAAAGGGAAAATTTTTTTAAAGGAGAAATATGTTTCCTGTTGGAAGTTTTCAATGTATGCATTGTTGTGGTTTTACTCACACAGCAATTTGTTTGATTAATGCTCTCCATTCTTTTTTTCTGATCTCATTTGATTATACAGAACTACATTTTCAATTTTGACAGGTTGACTTTGTTTTCTATTGATGTCCAGGACCTTGGATCATTTCAAAAGAAATGTTATAATTATCTCAAAAGCACTTAACGCAGTTCTTGACATCATCATGTAAATAATGGCGTTACTGACACAGTGAGATGATATCCACGCACACATTGGCCTGGTAGGCAATAAATCTGGTGAAGGCCCAACACAATTTTATTTTTTTTATTAAAGGCAGCAGTAGCAGACAAATCGGTCCCTATTATTATCTAGGGGATTTGCTTTAAGAACACTAAAATAAATCCAGGACCCTTCCCCAAACAGTAAAGAATGTATCCAGGCTTCAAAATTAATTGAGGGCTCAGACCAGACACTAAAACTAATTCAGATCCCTTAAATAAATTCAGACCCATATTTAATTTAAACACTATACCATAACCTGAAATAATTCTTAAATTATACACTAAAATGCGTTTATACTCCACATGACTTTATTAATTTGGACCTCAAACCAGATTGAAAAAATGAATTCAGGCAGACCCCGTCATCAGGCTTTAAGATTTAGTAAAACTTCAAACCCATAGAAATTTAAGCCCCTTTACATTTAGCGATGCACCAGCGATCCCGTCCACGATATGACCCGGTCAGGATCGCAGGTGCATCGCTAAATGGTTGCTAGTGAGCTGCCAAACAGGCAGACTCACCAGCGATGTAGCGACGCAGCAGCGGTCGTTACTTACCTTTCAGACGTGGCGATGAAGACGTCCTGCCGCCCGCGTCCACGAGAAATGGACCTGGATGATCTCGCGCGATCAGCGATAACCAGCGGGAGAGCCGGTCGGATGTATCACACATAGCGATATCGCTGCTGCATCAAAAAAATCGGTGACGCTTTAGCGATATTGCTAGAGATATCGCTATGTGTAAAGCCCCCTTGAGGCTATGGGCCCACGTAGCGTTTTAAAACGCACAGTGAAAACCGGACTCCTTCCCAGAAATCACACGGTTTTTTTCCGCGCGATTTCACCGCGATTTTACCGCGATTCTGTTCGCGATTTTCTCAAGCACTTTCCAAGGGATTTGAAGCATCGCTTGGAAAGTGATTGACAGATTGGTCACACTCGTCAAACATAGTGTTTGACAAGTGTGAGAAGCTTTTTACTATTGAGGCCGCCTATGCGGCATCAATAGTAAAAGATAGAATGTTAAAAATGATAAAAAAATAAAAAATTGGGGTATATTTACCTTCCGACGTCCCGCGCTGCCATCCCGGGCCTCAGCGTTCCCAGCGATGCCTTGCGAGACCTGTGATGACGTTGGTCTCGCGTTACTATAGCGATCTCACGAGACTGCTAGAGTCACGCGAGACTACGTCATCACAGGACCTTGCCGCAAGGCATTACTGGGAACGCTGTGGCCCGGGAATGCAGCGTGGAACGTCGGAAGGTAAATATACCGCGATTTTTTTATTTTTTATTCTTTTTTTTACAGGGGTATGGTACCCAGGCCCTGGAGGACAGTCTCCTCTCCTCCACACCGTGGGTACCAACCGCACATGAGACGCTTAACTTCCCGCATGGTGGGCATAGCCACATGCGGGAAGTAAGCGATTCTCATGCATTCCTGTGGGTGCGGAATCGCGGCAATTCTTTGCGATTCCGCACAAAAGAATGATCATGCTGCGATTTTTTCCGCGATGCGATTCCGCCGCGGAAAACAGCGCAGCAGCCATAGGATTGCATGAGGGGCATTCTGTACACGATTTTTAAACGTTCTCGCGCCAAAAATCGCCTCAAAAACGCTTAAAAATCACATCGTGGGCACACAGCCTTAGAATCCAGATAGCTGAACAATTTACAAACACAGACTTGTCCCCAAACAACAACAACAATAATTCAGAACCAGGAATTAAAATAGACTCTAGATCAGTACCTAAATTATTTAAGACCCCAGACAAAACCCCAAAATGTAGTAAAATTCCATATTAGAGTACAAAGATTAATTTAGACCCATAACCAAATACAAAAATTAAGTCAAATTCTCTGCCTACTTATCATTCATTCTTCATTCTCAGGTCCTCTTCTTCAGCTCTGCATCCTGCCACACAAGGTTCTAATCAGAGAGATAGGGATGAAGAACCAGTTCAAGTTTAGGAAATCAAGCAAAATCATAACTCAGTTCCACAAGTGCATCCGGTGGGATAACTGGGAAAGCAAACAGAAGACAAAGGATGGTCATAAAGCCAATAGAATGCCATACTTGAAGTGCACTAGAATAGTATTACAATTACATAAATGTCATAAGTAGGTTTTTGAATAGACCACCAGTGTGCTAATTGGCCATCGAATCTACCTGCTAATTTGCAGCCACACCATGAGAAACTATTTATAAAGTTTTATTTACTGACCACATTTATTTAGTGTACACATTGACCAGACAAAGTGGAGTGATTCCCCATCCTTAAGTCACCACCATGAGAATTGGCAGATTAAGGAGAGCACCCTTAGCTTTGGAAGAGTAACCACCCTAACATAGCTGTCAGCAATGCCTTCAGAAACAGCTGCTACTGACAGCAGGGAAGATTAACACAGGAGCAGGTATTGGTGAGCATGTTGTAGATGGAAAACAACAATAAGTATATGCATGTCTTTGTAGGGGAAGTGGACTGACATACGGACCTGTCTGCAGCAGGAAGGGATAATGTACAATATGCTGGACAAGGATTGCTGTATAGGAAGGTGGGAGACAGCTAGACAGTGGGGAAGGATGTTGTAGTACAGGGTTATTGCCACTAGGGGGAGACCAAGGACAGCAGAAATAAAGGAAGGTGTAGTACTGCAGTTTGGCCACAAGATGGGAGTAGAGAATTGTGAGAAAATGACTGAACATCAGCGTAGGGCTACGAAACCGCACAGTCATGGAGGGCAGGGTTACAGGAACTCTAGGGGGAATCCCCAGGGAGGGGGATTAAAGGAAGACAGAGAGTTCTAGAAATGGTCAGTCCAGGGAGAGGAGCCCAGGAGAGAAGACCTAAGGGAGAAGAGAACAGAGAAGGAGCTCCAGAAGGGACTGACAACAGAGACAGTCAGGGGGGTGGCCCTGATGGGAGAAGCCACAGATGGAGAGAGCCTGGGGTACCACAAGATGGACGGACTCGGGCAGGCAAAGCGCTATGGTGGTAGGCCTAGGGCAGCCACAGTGAAAGAGCAGGGACATCAGACAGAAGTAAGAAAGGAAGTGAGGGTACCCAGGCCTGTGTGCAGGGTCGAGCAGTCGCTGTGAGGTGCTGCGTAGTCGAGCAGCTGCTGTGAGGGGCTGCAGTCGTTGAGAGTATGACCAATAAAGGAGGACCTGTTGGACGCACATCAGTCTCTGTCTCAGTCTGTTTGCGGCGAAGAAAGGGGCCACCCCCGGTCGGCACACGTATCTACATCTTGTGGGGGGGATATGTAGACACAAGGGTTAGAGGGTGCTCTTGTTCACTGGCCTGACTGTGTTATGAATGGGTCACCGAGGAGGAAAAAACCTAAACATGCTAAGCCCAGAAAAACCAGAGAGGTTGGTAACTATGCAGATTGCAGATCCCTGATCCTAACCACACAACTAGCAGCAGCCGTGGAGCGTACCTACGATGAACCTAGACGCCTCATCATGACCGGAGGACTATATAAGCCTAAAGCAAGAAAAGGGGAAAAGTAGCTGCCCCAGAGCAGACCCCAAAGGAATAGACAGCCCCCACACATGTATTGACGGTGAAACAAGATGAAAACACAAACACAGGCAGGAAAATAGGCTGAGCAAGCGATGGGGCCCAAACTAACTAGAAAGGAGAGGAAAGGAAAGACACTGTCTGCAATCTGCCAAAAACCCTACAAAATAATGTCCAACACTTCTGATAACAAAATTAACCCTGGAGTCACTAGACTTCTCCCACTATATCAGCACTCTGAAATATTCTGAGACAGAGCAAAAAGAGGCCAATCTAATAAGGGACAAAAAGCAAATTGGCAAATACAGATAAATAAGAGTGGAAATTCAGCACAGCCCAGCCGGGGCTGGCTGATCACACAAAAAACTGAATAGAATAACAAAATTAGTGTGAACATTAGCAGAGAAGCTTAGCTTGAACTGACTGGAACAGAGCTGAGAACCAAGACCTGACAAGCAGAAGGAATCACCAGCACCAGAGTAGGGCGTCGGCTGTCTTAAATCCAATCTAAGATTCCTGAGGTCCAATCGTCATCCTCATTATCAGGTGGCAGATCTCTACTGATTAAATCAGCCTCACTACCTCCTGTTACCACCAGAGGGAGCCTGGAAGGAGAACTCAATGAACTCACAACATGACTGTCTATAGAAAGACCGCATGGACGAAAGCTAATCTCACTGAACTATGGCACTCCTGTTATGATTGGGTCACCGAAGAGGAGAGCAAGCCCAAGCTAAGCCACAGAAAACCAGAGAGTTTGACAACTAAGCGGATTGCAGACCCCTATCCAGATCCTATCCACACAACTAGCAGTAGCCGTGGAGCGTACCTATGATGATCCTAGTCACCTCGGCACAGCCGGAGAGCTAACTAAGCCTAAAGCAAGAAAGGGGAAATGTAAACTGCCCCAGAGCAGACCCCAAAGGAATAGATAGCACCCAAGCATATATTGTTGGTGAGACAAGATGAAAACACAAACGCAGGTAGGAAAATAGACTGAGCCAACGATGGGGCCCACACTGACTAGACAGGAAAGAAAAGGAAAGACACTGTCTGCAATCACGCAAAAAATCCTGCAGAAAGGTCCAACACGTCTGATGCAAAAATACTGAACTCGCACGATTTCGCCCACTATATCAGCACTCTGGTATATTCTGAAAGCAGAGCAAAAAGAGGCCAATCTAATAAGGATCAAAAACAAACTGGCACAAGCAGTAACATATGGATGGTGATTCAGCACAGCCCCAGCCGGAACTGTCTGACCCACACAAAACTGAAATAGACAAAAGCAGATCAAATGTGAACAGAAGAGCAAAAGAACACTTACCTGGGCAAGCAGGGACTGATCTGGAAATTAAGACCTCAGTAGGCAGGAAAAAATCACCAGCAGGGATAGAGGGAGTCGGCTCTCTTATATCCAGTCTGAAACCCCAGATCTCCAATCGTCATCCACATGATCAGGTGGCAAGCCTCTGTTAATCAGATCAGCTCCATTACCTCCAGTAACCACCAGAGGGAGTCCAGAAAGAGAACTCGCAACCCCTTCGTCAACTGTTGTGAGTTCATTCTCTGGTTAACCAGTTGTGAGTTCTGCTTCCAGACTCCCTCTGGTGGTAATAGGAGGTAGAGAGGCTGATTTGATCGGCGGAGATCTGCCACCTGAGAATGAGGATGACGATTGGATCTCAGGAGTCTCAGATTGGATTTAAGACAGCCGACGCCCTATTCAGTTGCTGGTGATTACTTCTGGCTTGTCAGCTCTTGGTTTTCAGCTCTCTTCCAGTCATCTAAAGCTAAGTTTTTCTGCTAATGTTCACACTTGATTTTGTTGGTCTATTCAGTTTTTTGGTGTGGTCAGCCAGCCCCTGCTGGAGGCTGTGCTGAATTTCCACTCTTATTTATCAGTATTTTGCCAATTGGCTTTTTGTCCCTTACTAGTTCGGTCTCTTTTTGCTCTGTCTCAGAATATTTCAGAGTGCTGATATAATGGGAGAAGTCTAGTGACTTCAGGGTTAATTTTGCTATCAGAAGTGTTGGACATGATTTTTGTAGGGTTTTTTGCAGGTTGCAAACAGTGTCTTTCCTTTCCTGTCTAGTTAGTTTGGGCCCCATCATTTGCTCAGCCTATTTTCCTGCCTGTGTTTGTGCCTTTATCTTGTTTCACCGTCAATATATGTGTGGGGCTATCTATTCCTTTGGGGTCTGCTCTGGGGCAGTTAGTTTTCCCTTTTCTTGCTTTAGGCTTATTTAGTCCTCCAGCCGTGACGAGGCGTCTGGGAACATCGTAGGCACGCTCCACGGCTACTGCTAGTTGTGTGGTAAGATCAGGGATCTGCAATCTGCATAGTTACCAACCTCTCTGGTTTTCTGTGACTAAGCTAGTTTTGCTTTTTTCTCCTTGGTGACCCATTCATAACAGTCAACCTGACCAGCTCTACCACCTTCAGCAGTAACCAGAGGTAGGCCAGAAATTCACAACACACTCCTTTCTTGCGGGCAGAATACTACTAATAATACTACAAGATGGTGCAAATGATAGTGTCTCACCCTTCCCCTTGCTATTCAGAATTAGAACAGCTGCAACTTTGGTGATTCTAGGGCCGACTACCCCCCACCAATGGCACCCTGCTTTTGGAAGGCGCCCACAAAGAGGAGGTAACAACAAGCTAAGGAAGCTGACAGTCCATTGAGGTATGTGGCCAGGTGAACTGATTGCCCCAACTGTCTTCCTCAAACGTCTCCATGGGGCCTGGTGACCTGATTTTCCAGATCTGGCTTCGCCAAAGGTTTTTGAGGTTTCAATGATAATAAGTGGAGCAGACCTGTATTCTTCCAGCTGGTGCCATGGTCCCTTAAGCTGGCCTCCTGTAAAGTGTTTCAAATCTGTATTTTGCCAATTACAGCCATGGTGCATTGCCTGCTGTTCTGTAGAGTCTCTCTGTAGAAGGATAGAGGTACCTTTTTATACCCACCTCTGTCCTTCAGGCGTCATCCACAGGTCAGGAGGAAGGTGGGATTAGGTCAACTCTCATTACATGAGTATTTGATCAATCTGCATAGTTTGTCCTTCACTGTTTGCAGGTCAAAAAGCTGCATGAACTAATACAATGGGCAATGCAATGGGCAATTAACATGTTAGCAAACATCGATTGTTCAATAACCCTGCATCCATGTCTTCTAAGGATAGCAGCACAATAAGTTACAACAAATGTCACTTCAAGAGTCAACGTTCAGGCACATATGAACAATGGCTTAGGTCTTTTGGCATACGGTATAACATGTTTGGCCTAATCAAGAGCAAATGCTGTGTCGTCACAACTGCAACAAGCATCAATTCAAGAGTCAATGTTCAGGATCATATGAACAATGACCTTTGTCTCTTGACCTACTGGAAATACACCTGGCCTTACGAAGAATAAATGCTGTTTTGTCCAATCCAGTTTACCTCCTTTCCAATAATGTCAGTAATAATACGTCCCTGCGCCCTGATACTTATTGAAGCGGGACGGATTATTACATCTACGCGATCGTGCCCGCATACAGGCTGATTCTGACAGCTGACACCCGGCCCTAAATGCAGCGATTGAACTTGATAGCAGCATTCCAGGAGCCGGCAGACAGAAAGACAGCCCCTCTGCCCTTGGATAGGAGACCCCACGGCATCATCACGGGTTCCCAATTATTGCCATGGTGACCGATCACCAGAGCTAGCAAAGTTGCTAGATCATGCTCAGAGCATGATCGGCAACTTTATCTGTCAGTGCAGAGCTGACAGTTTGCAAAGTCCAGGCATGCTGCTGCAT
Organism: Dendrobates tinctorius; assembly: GCF_039654945.1. NCBI lineage: Eukaryota > Metazoa > Chordata > Amphibia > Anura > Dendrobatidae > Dendrobates > Dendrobates tinctorius. The sequence goes on from NW_027361750.1 coordinate 7,199,823, forward strand.
CCCCATACTATACAAGCGATCAGCCTGCAAAAAATGATAGTTCAATAGTGGACAAAGAAAAAAAGTTGTTTGTTTTTTTTAAATAATTGTAAAAATATTTTTTAAATATATAAAAAAACAAAAAAAACAAAAGATAAAGATATTGTACTCATAAATAAATATTTGTATGAAAAATATAAATGATAAAAGTACACATATTTGGTATGACTGCATTGGAACAACCCAACCTATAAAACTGTCCCACTAGTTAATCCCTATGGTGAACACCATAAAAAATGCCAAAAAACAATACTTTATCATCATACTGGCGAATTAAACGCGATCAAAAAGACGTATATAAATAAACATGGTTCCGCTGAAAACGTCATCTTGTGCCACAAAAGCAATCCACAATACAGCTCCATCAACAGAAAAATTAAAAAGTCATAGCTTTCAGAATAAAGTGATGCAAAAATAATTATTTTTTCCATAAAATCGTTTTTATTGTGCAAAAGTGCAAAAACATAAAAACATATAAATGAGTATCGCTGTAATAGTACTGACCCGAAGAATATAACTGTCATATCAATTTTACCACACGTGGAATGACATAACCCCCCCAAAAAAAAAAAAATCCTGAATTGCTGGTTTTTGTTCATTCTGCCTCCCAAAAACTGAAATAAAAAGCAATCAAAAAATGTCATGTGTCTGAAAATGGTACCAATAAAGCATCAACTTGTCCCGTAAAATACAAAACCTCATATGACCCTGTGGGCCAAAATATGGAAAACTTTTAGCCCTCAAAATATGGTGATGCAAAAATCTAATTTTTGCAATAAAAAGCGTCTTTTAGTGTGTGACAGCTCCAAACATACAAAGCCAATATAAATCTGGTATCACTGTAATCGTACCTACTCAAAGAATAAAGTTGCCTAATCACTTACTGTATACTGCATGAGGAACGGCATCAAAAATAAATAAAACAAATTCTTCACCAACTGTTTATTTTTTAATTCTGCCTCCCAAAGATCACAGTAAGGCTCAGTACACATTTATCCTGTGCTCGACACTGAGCGCTTACACTGGGGTTTCCATGTAAATCTCTAAAATACATAATTCAGATGGAACCCTCAAAGGAAGATTCCTTATAATGAAGCAGATGGAGGCACTATAGACGCCATCTGACCTGTGATCTGGCGGCGTCTGTTTTTTAGGATTGCATAAAAGTGCTATCGGCCACAGTTTTCTGCACTTCTGAAAAGAAGGACATTGCTGAACAGAGACGAGACAGAGTCCAGAGTACATCTGCTGTCTCATTATAGTGAATGGATCCCTTGGGGTTTTTTTTTTTTGAATCACGTCACTCAAAGATTTAGATGGAAACCTCAAAGTAAATGCTCAGCGTAGAGTGCCAGATAAATGTGATCCCAAATGTTATGTAAAATGTTCCCAATAAAAGCTTCAACTCAAGCCTCAAAAAAAGCTAGTCATGTCTCTCATCTCTTAATGGAAATGTAGGGGGCTTCCATGTTACTGGTATTACAAAGGCTCTGGAAAAGTGAAATTGCTCCTCATCCTGCAAAAGAAATTCAGCAAATTCTCTGCTCCCAAATTCAAATCCCTTCTGAGCCCCATACTGTACCTAAACCACATATAGCATCCACATGTTTGGCGTTTCTGAAGGGCTAGCTTACAGGTGCATGTCTCCAGAAGCACAGGCAGGGCATAACATACTGGTGACTGCAACGTACTGGTCACGACAGCTTACTGGTCACCACAACTGCAGTTTGCAATTTTCACTCGGCAATAGTGTTGAGCATTCCTATACTGCAAATATCGGGTATCGGCCGATATTCGCGGTATCAGAATTCCGATACTGAATTTCGATACTTTTAGCATATCGAATACCAGAATCGGAAGTTCCCATAATGCTATGAGCCAGTTTGATTTGATTCAGCCAATGAGGAATCCTAAGAAGTGTGGGCACATCCTGTTAGGCATGTAGGCATGTTAACTAATGGCATGGCTGTGATTGGCTGCTGAAATGATGTCATGATGCACTATAAAAGCCGCCGCCGCCATTTTGGGTTCACTCTGCTGTGGATTCAGTTAGGGACAGGACGCTGCTCTTCTGACTCTGAGGGACAGTTAGAGATAGCGATTTGCTATATTGTGCTTTACCCAGGCTACTTTAGCACCCCCTGTGTGAAGCTTTCTTTTGCCTTGCAGCACTGTTCACAGCTGTATGCAAGGTCTGTGTGTGTGAGTGCATCTCACGGTGTAGTGTGTTCTGCAGCCACCTTTGGTTGTAGGCCACTCAGCGTGTGTCACTGCCTCATACATATTTTTTTTTATTGCTGCTCATTTTTACTGATTTCTCCTATTTAGTGTGCATCCATCCGTATCCATCTACATTGGTTGCAAACACTATATAGGAGTAGATAACGGAACCTTTCTGCAGCCTTTCAGTGCTAGTGCACAGTTCTCTGCACTGTTCTCGGCTGTCTGTGAGGTCTCTGTGTGTGAGTGCAGCTCTTGCTGTAGTGTGTTCTGCAGCCACCTCTGGTTGTAGTCCGCGTGCGTCACTGCCTCATATATTGTCCTTTTTTGCTGTAGTGCTGCTTATTTTTCCTGAATTTCTCATATTAGTGTGCTTACATCAGTATCCAGCTAGATTGGTTGCAAACACTATATAGAAGTAGATAGAGGAGCATTTTTGCTGGCTTGTGCCCTGCAGCCCCAGCCAGATTAGCATTAGCCTATTTTTTGGAGCCTCATCTATTGCATTGTAGGTTACCTTCCTGCATTGTAATAGCTCCAAAAAGTTTGTGATACTATCGCTTTTACATCTTTGGTCACACCCTTTTTTGTTTTTTTTTTAAAAAAAAACACGTAAGTAAAGTTCACCAAACACTCCACTTTACAGTTGTGTAGGCCACATTAGCTCACATTAAAGTGTAGTCCAAACACTTTATAAAATTAGTATTTCTTATACCTGTTAGCAGCTGTTCAGGAATAAGCACACTAAGTCCTTAGTACTTTTCTGCCTATCTTTATCAGTCTACCAAGATGAAGAAGGCAGGGAGTAAGGCACGTGGTCGTGGGCGTGGAGTTTCAGCAGGGAGAGGACGTGGGGATTCTGTGCCTGCTGCGGGCACCAGTGACTCAGCATCCCTCAGTTTTAACAGGGAACAGTCCTTTATGCGCAGCTTTGTAGGAGCTTGCCATACCCTACTGCTGAACAAATTGAAGCCGTTGTCGGATGGATGGCTGCTAACGCATCGACTTCAATTACTTCCACATCCTCTCAGGTCCAGAGCACTGAAGAGCAACCATCTGTCTCTTCACCACCCACCAAATTGCCCAGGCAGTCAGAGAGCCCTGGACAGGAGCCATCTCATTCTCTACTTCTGTTCTCGGAATCTCTTGGCTTGGAAAGAGGGGGCCAGCCAAGCAGCATTCTAGAATGTGAAGAAGAGGGAGTATGCAGTTATGCGCAACAGCTTTGTCTCTTTGAATCTGAAGAGGCGGGTGGGCCAGTGCCTATGGTCAGCATACCTCAGTACGCATCTGATGATGAGACTCAGGTGCCTCTTTCTGGTGCGTACTGTGCTGGCGAGATACCCAGGAGAAGCAGGTGTTTGAAGAGAGTAGTGTAGATGATGAGGTCCTTGACCCATCATGGCATGAGGAACAGGAAGGTGGTGGGAGCAGCTCTGAGGAAGAGATTCCTTGAACGGCCAAGACAGGAGGGAGAGGGAGGGGGCAGACTTGGTTGCCTGTAACCTCCACGTCGGCACCCATTAGGAGCATTCCTCTTCCAAAACCCAAAACGGGCGCTCCCAGAACTTGCAGTGCATGGTCCTTTTTTGACACAGTTGCAGATGACATTTGATTTGTCAAATGCAAGCTGTGTCATCAGAAAGTCAAAAGAGGGAAAAGTGTCAGCAACCTCAATACCACAAATATGTGGAAACATGTGCGGACCAAGCACGTGGTGGAGTTACAAAAATACACTGAAGACGTAGGCCAACCTACAGCAACACCTACCACCTCTTCAGCTCGTGTTGTAGCCTCTTCCTCCAGCTCACACACAGCTGGTTCGGCTTCCTCACAGGATCGCCATGGAAGAACCTCTGGCACTGTTGTACAGAGACCCAGTGTAATTACACCCACAGCACCACGTTCCCTGTCATCTTCACACTCCCAGGCCACTCTACAGCCATCGGTAGCACAGGCATGGGAGAAAAGGCGGCCGTACTCGGCAAACCATCCCCGAGCACAGGCTCTGAATGCTGGCATTGCAAAACTATTGGCCCTTGAAATGCTCTCATTCAGGCTGATGGAGACTGACACCTTCCGTAACTTCATGGCATTGGCAGTCCCACAATACAATGTGCCCAGCCGCTTTTATTTCAGCAGGCAAGCCGTCCCTGCCCTGCAAAAGCATGTGGAGGGAAAAATTAATCATGCGCTACTAAACGCCGTTAGTAGCAAGGTCCACCTGAGCACCGATGCGTGGACCAGTTACCATGGACAGGGACGATACCTTACCCTCACTGCCCATTGGGTAAATATTGTGGAGCCGGGTACAGATCTTGAGAGTGGCGCTGTACGTGTTCTGCCAACTCCAAGGATTGCAGGAATCCAGTCTGTACACATTGACTCCTCCCCATACTCCAGTTCCTCAGAATTAGCGCTGCAGGAGCCGTCACGGTCTACCTCCACATGGACCCGTGAACACTTACCTGTTACGACCGATATGAGCACAGCCATGGCCAAACGTCAACAGGCCGTACTGAAATTAATTTCTTTGGGGAATCGAAGCCACACAGCGCAGGAGCTCTGGAATGCCATCAAGCAGGAGAGCGACGTGTGGTTTGTGCCAGCGAATCTCCAGCCAGGCTTGGTAGTGTGTGACAATGGCCGAAATCTAGTGGCAGCTCTGGGCCTAGGCAACCTCACTCACATCCCATGTCTGTCACATGTGCTCAACTTGGTCATGCAGAGTTTTTTGAGGGACTATCTGGATCTTGATGCACTGCTGCTCAAGGTCCGCATAGAGTGCGCTCACTTGCGGCGTTTCAGCATGGCAAGATCGCGCATTGCAGCTCTGCAGCGCTGATTCCGCCTTCCGGAACATCGCATCATATGTGACCTACCCACCAGGTGGAATTCAACGTTACATACAGTGGGGCAAAAAAGTATTTAGTCAGTCAGCAATAGTGCAAGTTCCACCACTTAAAAAGATGAGAGGCGTCTGTAATTTACATCATAGGTAGACCTCAACTATGGGAGACAAACTGAGAAAAAAAAATCCAGAAAATCACATTATCTGTTTTTTTTTCATTTTATTTGCATATTATGGTGGAAAATAAGTATTTGGTCAGAAACAAAATTTTATCTCAATACTTTGTGATATATCCTTTGTTGGCAATGACAGAGGTCAAACGTTTTCTGTAAGTCTTCACAAGGTTGCCACACACTGTTGTTGGTATGTTGGCCCATTCCTCCATGCAGATCTCCTCTAGAGCAGTGATGTTTTTGGCTTTTCGCTTGGCAACACGGACTTTCAACTCCCTCCAAAGGTTTTCTATAGGGTTGAGATCTGGAGACTGGCTAGGCCACTCCAGGACCTTGAAATGCTTCTTACGAAGCCACTCCTTTGTTGCCCTGGCGGTGTGCTTTGGATCATTGTCATGTTGAAAGACCCAGCCATGTTTCATCTTCAATGCCCTTGCTGATGGAAGGAGGTTTGCACTCAAAATCTCACGATACATGGCCCCATTTATTCTTTCATGTACCCGGATCAGTCGTCCTTGCCCCTTTGCAGAGAAACAGCCCCAAAGCATGATGTTTCCACCACCATGCTTTACAGTAGGTATGGTGTTTGATGGATGCAACTCAGTATTCTTTTTCCTCCAAACACGACAAGTTGTGTTTCTACCAAACAGTTCCAGTTTGGTTTCATCAGACCATAGGACATTCTCCCAAAACTCCTCTGGATCATCCAAATGCTCTCTAGCAAACTTCAGACGGGCCCGGACATGTACAGGCTTAAGTAGTGGGACACGTCTGGCACTGCAGGATCTGAGTCCATGGTGGCGTAGTGTGTTACTTATGGTAGGCCTTGTTACATTGGTCCCAGCTCTCTGCAGTTCATTCACTAGGTCCCCCCGCGTGGTTCTGGGATTTTTGCTCACCGTTCTTGTGATCATTCTGACCCCACGGGGTGGGATTTTGCGTGGAGCACCAGATCGAGGGAGATTATCAGTGGTCTTGTATGTCTTCCATTTTCTAATTATTGCTCCCACAGTTGATTTCTTCACTCCAAGCTGGTTGGCTATTGCAGATTCAGTCTTCCCAGCCTGGTGCAGGGCTACAATTTTGTTTCTGGTGTCCTTTGACAGCTCTTTGGTCTTCACCATAGTGGAGTTTGGAGTCAGACTGTTTGAGGGTGTGCACAGGTGTCTTTTTATACTGATAACAAGTTTAAACAGGTGCCATTACTACAGGTAATGAGTGGAGGAAAGAGGAGACTCTTAAAGAAGAAGTTACAGGTCTGTGAGAGCCAGAAATCTTGATTGCTTGTTTCTGACCAAATACTTATTTTCCACCAAAATATGCAAATAAAATGAAAAAAAAAACAGACAATGTGATTTTCTGGATTTTTGTTTCTCAGTTTGTCTCCCATAGTTGAGGTCTACCTATGATGTAAATTACAGACGCCTCTCATCTTTTTAAGTGGTGGAACTTGCACTATTGCTGACTGACTAAATACTTTTTTGCCCCACTGTATGTTGGAGCGGTTGTGTGAGCAGCAGGCAGCAGTAATGGAGTACCAGCTGCATCAGGCGCAAACAAGTCGCACTGCTCGCTGTTCACACTTCACCACCACTGAGTGGGCCTCTATGAAAGACATCTGCCACGTTTTGCGTGCCTTCGATGATTCCACACGGATGGCGAGTGCAGATGATGCATTAGTCAGCATGACTGTCCCCCTTATCTGCCTGCTTCAAAAAACACTGCAAGCACTAAGGGATGAGGTTTTGAAAGAGGTGGAGAATGAGGAGTCACAAATGCCTTCTGCTTCTGGACAGTCTGCACAACATGGTTCCTCACAAAGGCCTAGGCAGGGGACACTTTGTGAGGAGGATGAGGAGGAGTCAATGGAGGAGGAAGACGTCTCTCCAGAGGAGGGAGGTACACAATGCTCTAGTAGTCAGTATGTAGAGCGAGGGTGGGGTGATGCAGAGCAGGCAGAGATGACGCCTCAAGCAGGGGACAGCATTTCTTGGCCAGTCGGGAGTCTGCAGCACATGGTTGATTTCATGCTGCAGTGCCTGAGAAACGACCGCCGCATCGCCCACATTCTCAACACGGCTGATTATTGGGTGTACACCGTCCTACATCCTCGCTACTGGGACAACTTACAAAGCCTCATAACACCGTTGAACCGGGAGCGTATAATGCGGGAGTACCAAGACACACTGGTGCATTCCATCATGTTCTCCATTCCACCCGAGAGCAGTGCTGCTAGTGCTTTACAAAGCAGCTCTGTGCATCGAGGCAGTGGAGGAAGCTCTGCACAAAGAGGGAGCAGAGGCAGCGCCTCAGCACAAGGCAAGACCAGTATGGCCCAAATGTGTCAAAGTTTTGTGTGCCCGCCACAAATGTCTACACCATCACAGATGGCTCCAGTCAGCAGGAGGCAACGTTTCTGTCAGATGTTGACAGACTACATATCTTGCCCTCTCAGTGTACTCCCAGACGGCTCTTCCCCTTCAAGTTTTGGGTCTCTAAGCTGGATACATGGCCAGAACTTAGCCAGTATGCATTGGAGGTGCTGGCTTGCCCTGCTGCTAGTGTATTATCAGAACGCGTCTTTAGTGCCGCAAGTGGTGTACTAACAGACCGTCGCACGCGACTATCCTCCGATAGTGTTGACCGGCTTACTTTTCTGAAAATGAACAAGGCCTGGATCTCGCCAGAATTTGCCAGTCCTCTTCCAGAATAAATAATTGGTTGGCAACAGTATATAGGTCTCCTGTTGTGTTCATGTTTCTACCACCTGAACTGTAATCCCTGGGCTCCAACACCGCCAGTTGCTGCTCAGAAGTGCTGTCTGCACAGAGAAAAACACTAGCTCCTGTGTTAGTGGGGTTCAGTAACGCCAGCTGCTCCCCTGCTGTGTGTCTGGCAATATCTCCTGTTCCCTCCACATTCATCCCAACATCAGATATTAAACTTGCTCCAATTAGGCCTTAGTCTACTCCATGAATGACCCTGGGCTCCAACACCGCCAGTTGCTGCTCAGAAGTGCCGTCTGCACAGAGAAAACAATAGTTCCTGTGTTACTGGGGTGTTAGGCGTTGGATTTCTGTCTCTGCACAGCGAAAATCCTGAGTACTACTTCCAGCGGTCTCCCATTCCTCTCCAGCCGCAGAGGAGGTTGCTAAGCAAACTCGTTGGTCCAGGCGCTCTCCCCGGGCGCTCTGCCCAGACCAGCTCCGTGGGTTTGCTTGCTGCTGCCACCTCTGGCACATCTATGGCAATACATGCTGCTCCGCAGCGAGATACTCCAGGGACTAAGTCCCCATGTCAGGCCACTGAGCATGCCCGTGGAGTGATCTCCCATTGAAGATCGAAGGTCACGTGCTCAGGTCCTGCTCGTGTTTGGATTGGCCCATCCGAGAAACCAGGAAGGTCCCGGACGCTCGCGGCTATAAAAGGTTCGCAAGACCGCTCGGCCATGCGCTAGGATAGACTGTATTTACAGACTAAGTGGAGTGAGTGATGTATGCACGTATGAATGTCTCTGGTGAATGACTCATTAAGAAACCCCTACCCTTGGTATGCATGTGTTGTGCAGCGTAGCCTGCTAGCGCCCAGGCTTAGGTGTAGGTAGGACAGAGGTTGAATCAGGCTTCAGTCCTCACCAGGGATTCGGCACGCCTCAGTGCACATGCTCCACTTCATAGCCAGCGTCTATAGTGGCGCTCGCGGCAGCGAAGCCGCGCACTCAGTGGGCCAAGAAGGACTCTAACCCCGTGTCCTTGGGGTAGAGTTCTGTGGCCGTACACTGTGCGCTCTTTTGGCCGGGCTCTGTGAGCTAAACAGGCTCCAGCATCTACGTTCAGCGGTTGTGCGACTCTGTGCATTAACAGAGTTCGCACCTGTTCACATTGGGTGACGTAACCCACGTGTGATTGTTTTTACGCCGCTCTATTCTTCCGCCATTACCTAGCAGCAGTGTACCACCTTTGCACGGTGGACCCCGGGCTGCGAACGCACCTACTATTATTTTATAATTTGGTGCTTTCCGCCAGCCCTAACATTGGGTTCAGTAACGCCTGCTGCTCCCCTGCTGTGTGTTCGGCAATATCTCCTGCTCCCTCCACATTCACACTACAACTGATTTTAAACTTGCTCCAATTAGGCCTCAGCCTACTCCATGATTGACACTGGGCTCCAACACCGCCAGTTGTTGCTCAGAAGTGCCGTCTGCACAGAGAAAAACACTAGCTCCTCTGTTAGTGGGGTTCAGTAATGCCAGCTGGTCCCCTGCTGTGTGTCCGGCAATATCTCCTGCTCCCTCCAAATTCATCCCAACATCAGATATTAAACTTGCTCCATTTAGGCCTCAGCCTACTCCATGATTGACCCTGGGCTCCAACACCGCCAGTTGCTGCTCAGAAGTGCCGTCTGCACAGAGAAAAACACTAGCTCCTGTGTTAGTGGGGTTCAGTAACGCCAGCTGCTCCCCTGCTGTGTGTCCGGCAATATCTCCTGATCCCTCCACATTCACACTACAACTGATTTTAAACTTGCTCCAATTAGGCCTCAGCCTACTCCATGATTGACCCTGGAATCCAACACCGCCAGTTGTTGCTCAGAAGTGCCATCTGCACAGAGAAAAACACTAGCTCCTGTGTTAGTGGGGTTCAGTAACGTCAGCTGCTCCCTTGCTGTGTGTCCGGCCATATCTCCTGCTCCCTCCAAATTCATCCCAACATCAGATATTAAACTTGCTCCAATTAGGCCTTAGCCTACTCCATGAATGACCCTGGGCTCCAAAACCGCCAGTTGCTGCTCAGAAGTGCCATCTGCACAGTCAACACATGCTCCAGTGTTAGTGGGGGTCAGTAATGTCAGCTGATCCCCTGCTGGGTGTCCGGCAATTTCGCCTGCTCTGTCCACATTCACACTACTCCAGATTTTAAACTTGCTCCAATTAGGCCTCTGGCTGCACTCTGTTTCTACTGTAATCCCTGGGCTCCAACACCGCTAGTTGCTGCTCAGAAGTGTCTTTGGCACAGGTACTCCCTCCTGCCCAGCCTGGTTCCAGCACGCCAGCTGTTTCCAGGTAGTGTCAACGTCACTTTGCCACCAATACGTTGTCGTGTCGTATTGGTGGCAAAGTAGTGCCATTGGCTCTTGTTCCTTCTGCTGCCCCTCTGGGTTCCAGCACCGTCAGCTGGTCCTCGGTAGTTCCATTGGCTCTTGTAGCTTCTGCTACCCATCCGGGTTCCAGCACCGTCAGCTGGTTCTCGGCAGTGTCTTTGGCACGGGTACTCCCTCCTGCCCAGCCTGGTTCCAGCACACCAGCAGTTTCCGGGTAGTGTCAACGTCACTTTGCTACCAATACATTGTCCTGTCGTGTGGCGGTCGGGTTAGCCGACTCTATGCTGCCTGCAGTTTCGGTGCTTCCTATGTGGGCTGCGGGATCTGGCAATAAGTAGTGCCAATAGGACAAGCACCCCCTGTAGGACTGTGGGTTTCGGTAACTGCGGCCGGCTCGCGGCCTTGCAACTTTGTTTTTCTGCTACCCCTCTGGGTTCCAGTACCGTCAGCTGGTTCTCGGCAGTGCCTTTGGCTTAGGTGCCTCCTTCTTGGTATCCGAGTGCCAGCAACGTCTGCTGGTCCTTGGTAGTGCTTTCTGGCACAGGTACCTCCTGCTTAGTAACCGGGTTCCAGTACCATCAGCTGGTCCTCGGTAGTGCCATTGGCTCTTGTTCCTTCTGCTGCCCCTCCGTGTTCCAGCACCGTCAGCTGGTCCTCGGTAGTTCCATTAGCTCTTGTAGCTTCTGCTACCCATCCGGGTTCCAGTGCCGTCAGCTGGTTCTCGGCAGTGCCTTTGGCTTAGGTGCCTCCTTCTCGGTATCCGAGTTCCAGCAACGTCTGCTGGTCCTTGGTAGTGCTTTCTGGCACAGGTACCTCCTGATTAGTAACCGTGTTCCAGCATCGTCAGCTGGTCCTCGATAGTGCCATTGGCTCTTTTAGCTTCTGCTACCCCTCCGGTTTCCAGCACCGTCAGCTGGTTCTCGGCAGTGCCTTTGGCTTAGGTGCCTCCATCTCGGTATCCAAGTTCCAGCAACGTCTGCTGGTCCTTGGTAGTGCTTTCAAGCACAGGTACCTCCTGCTTAGTGACCGGGTTCCAGTACCGTCAGCTGGTCCTCGGTAGTGCCATTGGCTCTTGTTCCTTCTGCTGCCCCTCCGGGTTCCAGCACGCCAGCTGTTTCCCGGGTAGTGTCAACGTCACTTTGCCACCAATACGTTGTCCTGTTGTGTTGCGGTCGGGTTAGCCGACTCTATGGTGTCTGCAGTTTAGGTGCTTCCTATGTGGGCTGCGGGATCTGGCAATAAAGGCAGGTTCCATAGTGCCAATAGGACAAGCACCCCCTGTAGGACTGTGGGTTTCGGTAACTGCGGCCGGCTCACGGCCTTGCAACTTTGTTTTTCATGGGTACCTTCTGTTACCCATCCGGGTTCCAGTACCGTCAGCTGGTTCTCGGCAGTGCCTTTGGCTTAGGTGCCTCCATCTCGGTATCCGAGTGCCAGCAACATCTGCTGGTCCTTGGTAGTGCTTTCTGGCACAGGTACCTCCTGCTTAGTAACCAGGTTCCAGTACCATCAGCTGGTCCTCGGTAGTGCCATTGGCTCTTGTTCCTTCTGCTACCCATCCGGGTTCCAGTACCGTCAGCTGGTTCTCGGCAGTTCCTCAGCCTTCTTGTACCTTCTGCTACATTTCCAAGCTCAAGCTTTTTGAAATGGTTTTTGGTAATCACTCCGGATCTCCCTGATGACGACAATGAAGACGACGACGACCCTGAAGACCAGCCCGAAGAAGGCGACGACACCTAAGATGATGACCCTGAAGACGACGACCCTGAAGACCACCCCAAAGAAGACCAAAAAGATGACCCTGAAGAAGATGACCAAGAGGACAAAGAACATGAAGACAACCACCAAGATGCAGAACAACAAGAGACAGAAGACCAAGAAGCAGAAGATCATAAAGCAGAAGAACAAAAAGCAAAAGAACATTAAGCATAAGACTAAAAATCAGAGCAAAAGATATTATCTAAATTATAAGCAGAAGAAGACTAAGCAGTGTATGGGGGTGAGTCCGTTCCTCCTCATGGTGCCCCTGGAAAATGCCTGCTGCAGGCCAAACTGAATGCGGACAAATCCTGTTGTAAATCTTTTGTGACAGGCAGAACGGAAGGTGTAATCTTCAAACTTTTATAGATAACAACTACAGGAATGCCTGTCACAAATAAGAATATGATGAAGAAGAAAAATAAGAGAAGATGAAGAAGTAGAATATGAAGAAGAAGAATAGTTGAATAAAAAGAATATGAAGAATGTAAAAAAAAGAATAGTAGAATAGTAGGAAGGTGAAGAAGAAGAAGATGAATAAGGTGAAGAAGAAGTTGATGAAAAAGATGCTGCTGAGGATCATGAAGGAGAAAGTGTGGGAGAAGTAAAAAAGAAGGTGAACAGCATGGAAGTAGTGAAACATACATATCTGACAAAATATAAAAAAAGGTTAACATAGTCAATATCTTTGTAACTCCGAACGTCTTAAAAAAAAATTTATTCCTGCTATTCCATTTGATTGGGCTAAACCTCTCTGCCTTTAATATGTCCTCCACCTCCCCCAATACATTCTACATTATTCTTAGCTGTTTTTCTTCATGTAGAATTAACCTACAAGGAAAGAAAGGGTTTATTTTAATTCCGATATTTCTGTCCCATTGACTTGCATTGGTTTCCTGTATCGGAATCGGCGATATCCGATACTTTTTGGGTATCGGCCCGATCCAATCCGATCCGATATCGGAAGGTATCGCTCAACACTACTCGGCAACATTCATTGCTGCTTGTCTCTGGAAAATACCCATGGAGTCAAAATTGTTACCACACCTGTAGATAAATTCCCAAAGAGGAATAATATCCTACATGGTGTCACTTGATGGGGGATTCTGCTCTTCTAGCAATTTGGAGCTCTGTATATGGAGTCTGCAAACTGTTCTAGGAAAATCTGCGCTCTATGAGGCAAATAGCACTCCATTCCTCCAGAGTCTCTCCATATGGCTGATTCGTGGCAGTTCTGGTTCCACTTTTATTTAAATGTAGCTTTTTTCTTTTCTAGACAACAAGGCTTAATGTCTGCTTCCTTGCTGGCAGCTGCTGTGTTGCTGGTCAGCTGATGTGGGTAGTGAACACTTCTACCGTCCTTTAAATAGTCACCTGATGCATCAGCTGATTGTTGGTAATAGAGTTTTCTATGTAGACCAGCCTTGGAGTTGCGGTTTTCTGGTGTCAGCGCTGAATCTGTTTCTTCTCTGGATTTTGGGGTCCTGTTTCTGCATTTTCTGTGGTGCAGAGCCTGGAGCTAAGTTTTGTGTATTTACCTTGTCTGTCTCCTGCTTGTCACTATCATCTGTGTTTGTACCATCTGCAATGGTGATGCTAGCGTCGATGTCGGTAGCCAGGGTATTGTGAGGTGACAGGGACGAAGTACGTGAAGGCAGAGGGGGAAAGGACCCCCTAAGGGCATTAGGGAATTTCAGGGACAGGCTCAGGTTGGAGTTCAGGAGGTGTCCCATCCCTCGTTCCCTATCGTTAGAGCCTTCCTCTCTCCTTTACCATCCCGTTGTGTGTGCATTGTTCCGTCTGCTGGAATGACTCATGTTGGTGACAGCTAAGTAGTACTGTTTCAGACACATATGGGATATTGCGACGTTCAGCAGAAATTGTGGGACAAATTATGGTGCCATTGTTACCCACTTTTTGTGTGAAAATTTCAAATCTGGGGCTGAAACAAAATTTTGGTGGTAAAAATGTGGTTATTTTTTCTTCACTGCCCAATGGTATAAATTTCAATGACACCCCCTTGGTGTCAATATGATCATTGAACCCCTAGATGAATTCATTGAAAGGTGTCGTTTGTAAAATGGGGTCACTTATTGGGGGTTCTGCTGTTCTAGCACTTCATGTGCTCTCCCAGTGGGCCATTACATAATGGTAACTCTGGCGCTCCTTGCCTTCTGAGCTTTGCACTGTGCCTGAAAAATATTTCCCGATTACATGTAAGGTATTGGTGCACTCAGGAAAAAATGGACCTCAGTTTGCTGCTTAAAAATTTACTATTAGCCCTTAGAAAAATTAAAAACTTGTTGCTAAGGCTGGTTTCACATTTGCGTTAAAACAACGCTGCGCCCTGCGTCGTTAAGCCCCGCCCTGAGCCGGCTCCCTGCCCGCCCCATCCGGGATCACCGCCTACTTTCGCATTTGCACGCATGCGATCGGCGCACCCTATCTTTAGCATAGGGTGCGCAGATCATGCGCTGCCAGTGTGAAAGTAGCGTGCTGCGCACTTTTGACGGTGCGCCGTGCGCGCCGAAATGCAACATGCTGCATTTCGGCGCGCACGGCGCACCGTCAAAAGTGCGCAGCACGCTACTTTCACACTGGCAGTGCATGATCTGCGCACCCTATGCTAAAGATAGGGTGCGCCGATCGCATGCGTGCAAATGCGAAAGTAGGCGGTGATCCCGGATGGGGCGGGCAGGGAGCCGGCTCAGGGCGGGGCTTAACGACGCAGGGCGCAGCGTTGTTTTAACGCAAATGTGAAACCAGCCTAAAACAACATTTTAGTGGCAAAAATGTAATTTATTCTTTTCTCTCCTCTCAATAGTATAATATTCTGTGAGGCACATCTGGTGTCAATTTGATCAATGCACCCTTAGAGGAGTTCTTTGGGGAGTGTATTTTGTTAAATGAGTTCACATATAGGGGGTTTCTGTTGTTCAGGCACTTCAAGGGCTCTGCCAATGTGACATAGCATTCTCAAACCACTGCAGCAAAATCTGAACTCCAATATGGTGCCTCTTCCCTTCTTAGCTTTGCACTGTGTGAACAGTAGTTTTCTCCCTCATATAGGGCATCGGCATACTCAGAATAAATTGCACTACAAACTGTATGGTGCAATTTCTCCTGCTACCCATATGAAAATGCAAAATAAGGGGCCAAAATAACATTTTTTTGAGGAAAATGTGATTGTTTTATTTTCACAGCTCAACCTTGTAAACTTCTGTGAAGCACCTGTGGGTTCAAGTTTCTCACCACACACCACACCACACCACACTATACATTACTTAAGGGGTCTACTTTCCAAAATGGAGTCACTTGTGAGGAGTTTGCACTGTTTAGGCACATCAGGGGGTCTTCACAGGGGACATGACTTCCTGCTATTATTCCAGGAAATTTTACATTTAAAAAGTCAAATCACAGCCCTGCTGTGCACCGAAACATTGTTTTTCTCCCACATACTGGGTATCGGTGTACTCAGGAGAAATTTTGCAACAAACTGTATGGTGCAATTTCACCTATTTCTCTTATGAAAATGCTACATTGGGAGCGTATTTGTGGGGAAAATGTTTTTATTTAATATTCGCGACTCAATGTTATAAACTTCTGTGAAGCACATGAGGGTTCATTGTGCTCACTACACATCTAGATCAGTTCCCTGAGGGGTTTCGTTTCCAAAATGGTATACATGTTGGGGATTTTAACTGTTTAGGCACATCATAGGCTCTCCAAACGCTACATGGCGTCCACCAATTGTTCCAGCAAATTTTGCTTTCAAAAAGTCAAACAGCGCTCAACCCCCTTCCGAGCTCTGCCGTGCGCCCAAACAGTGGTTTTCTCCCTCATATGGGGTATCAGCATGCTCAGGAGAATTACACAACACATTTTGGGGTCCAGTTTTTCACGATAACCTTGTAAAAATTGGATCTAAAATAAATTTTTTGCGAAAAAAAGTTAAATGTTCATTTTTTCACATTCCAAAAATTTCTGTGAAGCACCTGAAGGGCTAATTAGCTTCTTTTATGCAGTTTGAGCACCTTGAGGGGTGCAGTTCTTAGAATAGTGTGACTTTTCAGTATTTTCTATCATATAGACCTCTCAAAGTGACTTCAAATATGAGATGGTCCCTAAAAACATGGCTTCAATAATTTTGTTGGAAAAATGAAAAATTGTTGGTCAATTTTTAACCCTTATATGTAACTTCCTAACAAGATTAAAAATGTTGGTTCCAAAATTGTACTTATGTAAAGTAGACATGTGAGAAATGTTATTTATTGAATATTTTGTGTGCCATATTTCTGTGATTAAAGGGCATGAAAATTCAAAGTCTGAAAATTGCGAAATTTTCATCAAATTTCGTTTTTTTTTAACAAATAAACGCAAGTCATATCAAAGACATTTTACCACTTTCATGAAGTACAATATGTCATGGAAAAAAGCGGGATCCATTGAAGTGTTACAGAGTTATTACCGTATATACTTGAGTATAAGCCGACCCGAGTATAAGCCGACCCCCTAATTTTGCCACAAAAAAACTGGGAAAACTTATTGACTCGAGTATAAGCCTAGGGTGGGAAATACTCCATAGATTATTCCCCGATATGGTGTCCCCAGAAGAAGCTCCATAGATTGTTCCCCCATATACTGCCCCCATAAGAAGCTCCATAGATTGTTCCCCCATATGCTGCCCCCAATAGAAGCTCCATAGATTATTCCCCCATATGCTGCCCCCATTAGAAGCTCCATATTGTTCCCCCATATACTGCCCCCATAAGCAGCTCCATAGATTGTTCCCCCATATACTGCCCCCATTAGAAGTTCCATAGATTATTCGCCCATATGCTGCCCCCATAAGAAGCTCCATATTGTTCCCCCATATACTGCCCCCATAAGCAGCTCCATAGATTATTCCCCCATATACTGCCCCCATAAGAAGCTCCATAGATTGTTCCCCCATATACTGCCCCCATTAGAAGCTCCTAAAGATTATTCCCCCATGTGCTGCCGCTGCTGCAGCATGTAAAAATAAAAAAAATGACATACTCACCTCTCCGTCGCTGGGTGTCAGATACTCACCTGTCCTGCGTCCATGGCTGCTCACCGCTATCTGCCACGTCATCAGTCAGTGACGTTCAGACTGCAGGGGGCGTGGCGCGCACTAATCACGTCACTGCGCCCTCTGCTGTCTGAAATCACTGACCGATGACAGACAGCAGCAAGCAGCCATGGACGCAGGACAGGTGAGTATCGCTATACTTACCCGTCCTGACGCTGTCGCTTGAGCCCCAAGCTTATCCGCGCTCTCTCTTCCTGCGTTCAGCGGTCATGTGATACCGCTCATTAAAACTCATGAATATGCACATATTCATGAGTTTTAATGAGCGGTACCACGTGACCGCTGAAGGCAGGAACAGAGAGCGCGGAGAAGCTGGGGGCTCAAGAGACAGCGTCAGGACGGGTAAGTATGACCTGACACCCCCGCCCCCAAAAAAACGGGCTGAAAATCTCGGCTTATATTCGAGTATATACGGTACCTCATAAAGTGACAGTGGTCAGAAATGTAAAAATTGGCCTGGTCATTAACTTGCAAACAACCTTCGTGAGTAAAGGGGTTAATAGTAACAATGTTTGAAATATAAACCCTTTATGTAAAAAATGATATACTTCGCTATTGCAGATTTAACAGTTTTTCAATCAATGCATCAATACAAAAGACAATGAAGAAACTTTTCTTAGTGTTAATTTAAAAAATATTCACTTTACAAAATATATATTGTATTTGTGAGTACTTGAGTTCTTACCACAATAAATCTACCTCATTTTATTAAGCCAGTGCAACCTTGGCGCCAGTTTAGTCTGGCACGTAATTTTATTTTCCACATATTAACATCTTTTAGATATCCCCTATAATGAGAACACTTTGGAACTTTGCATTTTAGCAAAGTTTTTTGGGTCTGGTTTATATCAAGCAGATTTTCAAAGTTGATTCCAAACAATACAATGACAAATGCAAATAAATAATAGATCAACAAATGACTTCTATTAGTGACTTGATGTTAAAAGGGAACAGTGAAACTATAAGATAAAGGGAACCTTTCAGGTCCTCTGTTGCCCCCAGAACCACCAGCGATTGTGTCTACCTATCTAAATTCACTGCCTAACAGACCCTTTATTACATTGGACACATAAATAGATCTTTAGAAATAGTGTTTCTAAAGTCCATCTATAATATGTAAATGAACCCTTCGACTAGTCGGTGGGCATTGGGCATTAGTTTCCCCAGACTAGTTGGTCCACTTAGCGTGTTATCATGTCCTTGTGGACATGGCAACATGCCTTTCAAGACCCGGCATCATCGTCCGAGCTGTACAAATCTCGCACAGTCTTCTGTACTTCTGATAATGAGCAGTGCGTCTCTCTGAAGCCAGGATGCATATATCCGGCTTCAGAGGCTAAATAATGTAAGTGCACAAAGATGCGTGCATGTGCGAGATTTGTATAGCACTGACGTTCATAGGAGTTCATTTGAGATCATGATTTTGGCTACACATAGCAGAACTGATTGGATGTTCGCAGCTTCAAGTCTTCTATTGAAGCAAGTAAAAAACAAGTTTTAAAAAATATTCAAAAATATTAAAAAAGCATAAAAGTTCAAATCACCCCCCTTATGCCTCATTCAAAATAAAACAATTAAAAAAACATAAAAATACACATATTTGCTATCTCAGCATTCAGAAATGTTTGATTCATCAAAATATAAAGTAAATTAATCCGACTGGAAAATGGCGTAATGAGAAAAAATAATCAAAGCTCCGGAATTACCTTTTTTGGTTGCCACAACAGTGCAATAAAATGCAATAACAGGCTATCAAAACATTGTATCTACCCCAAAATGGTATCAATAAAAATGTCAGTTCGGCGCACAAAAAATAATCCCTCACCCAGCTTCAGATCATGAAAAATGGAGACACTATGGGTCCCGGAAAATGGCAACATTTTTTTCCTTACAAGCTGCTACCCCCAGAAGAAGGCTTTATATGCTGAAACGTTCTTCGGAGCCTGGCACCACACTCTACAGGAGGTAATCTATACCCTGCTCTCTTTCTCTCCCCCCTTTTCTTCCTTGTATGCAATACTTAAATCACATCTTCTGCACTCTGTGGCAGACATTTTTTGGTAACCTATCTACTACTAGTATTACAATGTAATATATTTACCTTTATGTTAAACTAATATTACCAGTATAAAGACTATGACTTATTGCTAGCATTATAATCTTTTTATTGATCGCTCAACTATGACTGACGAGGGTCCTTTGAACTAATGATATACAGTGGGGGAAAAAAGTATTTAGTCAGCCACCAATTGTGCAAGTTCTCCCACTTAAAAAGATGAGAGAGGTCTGTAATTGACATCATAGTTAGACCACAACTATAAGTGTCAAAATGAGAAAACAAATCCAGGAAATCACCTTGTCTGATTTGGCAAGATTAATTTTTCAAATTATGGTGGAAAATGAGTATTTGGTCACCTAAAAACATGCAAGATTTCTGGCTCTCACAGACCTGTAACTTCTTTAAGAGGCTCCTCTGTCTTCCACTCATTACCTGTAGTAATGGCACCTGTTTGAACTTGTTATCAGTATAGAAGACACCTGTCCACAACCACAAACAGTCACACTCCAAATTCCACTATGGTGAACACCAAAGAGCTGTTGAAGGACACCAGAAACAAGATTGCAGTCCTGCACCAGGTTGGGAAGACTGAATCTGCAATAGGCAAGCAGCTTGGTGTGATGAAATCAACTGTGGGCGCAATAATAAGAAAATGGGAGACATACAAGACCACTAATAATCTCCCTTGATCTGGGGTTCTACGCAGGATCTCACCCCATGTGGTTAAAATGATCACAAGAACGGTGAGCAAACATCCCAGAACCACACGGGTGACCTAGTGAATGACCTGCATAGAGCTGGGACCACAGTAACAAAGGCTACCATCAGTAACACACTACGCTCAGATCCTGCAATGCCTGACGTGTCCCTCTGCTTAAGCCAGTACATGTCCGGACCTGTCTGAAGCTTGCTAGAGAGTATTTGGATTATCCAGAAGAGTATTGGGAGAATGTCATATGGTCTGATGAAACCAAAGTAGAACAGTTTGGTAGAAACAAAACTCGTCATGTTTGGAGGAGACAGAATGCTGAGTTGCATCCAAAGAACACCATACCTACTGTGAAACATGGGGGTGGTAGCATCCTGCTTTGGGGCTGTTTCTATGGAAAGGGACCAGGACGACTGATCTGTGTACATGAAAGAATGAATGGGACCATGTATCGTGAGGTTTTGATTGCAAACCTCCTTCCATCAGCAAGGGCATTGAAGATGGAACATGGATGGGTCTTTCAGCATGATAATGATCCCAAGCACACCACCAGGGCAACGAGGAAATGGCTTCTTAAGAAGCATATGAAGGTCCTCGAGTGGCCTAACTAGTCTTTAGATCTCAACCCCATATAAAACCTTTGGAGGGATTTGAAAGCCCATGTTGCCCAGCGACAGGCCCAAAACATCACTGCTCTAGAAGAGATCAGCATGGAGGAATGGGCCAACATACCACCAAGAGTGTGTGCCAACCTTGTGAAGACTTAGACCTGTTTCACACATCAGTTTTTTCAAATCAGTCAAAATCCGCCAAAAAGTGAAAATGGCGGATCCGCTAAAAATGTGTAAAAACGGATGCCAGCTGATGGTACGGATCCGTTTTTTGACGGATCCACTATACGGATTTTTGTACGGATCTGTCAAAAAGCAGATCCGTTCCATCCGCTGGCATCCATTTTTTCCATCCGTTGGATCCGTTTTTTGGCGGATCCGTTTTTCCACACCTCCAAAATGGGATGCCCCCAAATATGATTGGCTCTTGGAAAATGCTCCCAAATGTGATTGGATACTGGAAACTAGGAAAAACTATATCTAGGGTGTTGTAATACAAAATCTTTGAAAGGTTTTAGAGCTAGTGGCAGCGATGGAAGGAGTTATTGCGAGTATTAACAGCTTCTGTGTGGACTTTGATCTTCACTGCAATCGGTTGGCAATTATTGCTCTCCAGAGGGAGAAAAGAAGACTGCGAATCCTGCGTCTGAGGAGACGACGGCAGTGGATTCATCCGATAAATGCACAGAGATTTACCTTTGGCGTGTTTTCTACACTATACCTGGAATTGAGGGATAACCCGGACAAGTTCTTTAACTATGTGCGCATGAGGCAGGACTTGTTCGAGATATTGGTGGAGCGTGTTGGAGCACAAATCCGGAGAAGGGACACCTACATGCGGTTTTCTATTTCACCGGTGGAGCGTTTGATGGTGACCCTTCGGTAAGTTATCTATTTTTTAAAAGGTTTCAGATTCTGTTGACTTTTATTGTTATGTTATGGCTGGTAGTTTGCATTAATTTAACTTTTTTCCCTTTTTTTACAAGTTTCCTGGCAACTGGAGAATCATTCACCTCCCTCCATTACCAGTTCCGCCTTGGTATTTCATCTATATCTGGAATTGTACAACAGACCTGCTGGGCATTGTGGGATTGTCTAGAGGAGGAATGCATCCCACAGCCAACACAGGAGAGGTGGCTGGAGATTGCCGACAACTTTCAACAAATCTGCCAGTTTCCAAATTGTGTTGGTGCTGTAGATGGGAAGCATAGCAGGATTGTGAAACCCATCAGATCTGGATCATAATTTTACAACTACAAGAAATTCTTCTCCATTGTACTTATGGCCATTGTAGATGCCAACTGCAAATTTATTGCCGTGGACATTGGTGCGTATGGGCGTTCAAACGATTCTCAGGTCTTCAAGATGTCCGCAATGGGCCGTCGTTTGTATGGAGACAATTTTGACTTCCCACCTCCAAGACCACTCCCTGGAACAACAGGCCCACCAATGCCATTTGTGTGTGTTGGAGATGATGCATTTCAGCTGTCCAAACACCTTCTCAAGCCATATGGTAGTCGTGGCTTGACACACCGCAAAAAATTTTTTAACTATCGATTAACCAGAGCACGAAGAGTGGTGGAGTGTGCTTTTGGGATTTTAACTGCAAAATGGAGAGTGCTGTTAACGGCCATAAAAATGAAAACAGAGACTGTGGATGAGGTGGTGAAGGCATGTGTCATCCTGCACAACTTTGTACTTTCAAAGGAACCTGTTTCCATGGAAGAAAATCTTTCTGAAACCACCTTGTGGGATTATCAGCAGCCAACTGTTCAGAGTACTGGGTCAGTGGCAAGAATGAGGGACACATTTGCAGATTATTTTCTGACACCAGAGGGAGAACTTGACTGGCAAGATGACATGGTATAATTTTTTTTTTTATACTAATTGTTGGTAATAAGTGTTTTTTTTTACCTTGTACACCACCGGTGTACTTTTGAAATGTTACCAAGTGTTTGCACACCACCGGTGTACTTTTGAAATGTTACCAAGTGTTGTGTTTTTTTTTACCTTGTACACCACCGGTGTACTTTTGAAATGTTACCAATTGTTGTGTTTTTTTTACCTTGTACACCAACGGTGTACTTTGAACCTTTACCAAGAAATAAAGAACAAAAAAGAAACTACACAATAAAGTTCTTTTTAAAAAAAAGCCTTGTTTATTTGTGAAATTTTTCAGTTCTATATTTGAAAACATTGTTTATTTTTTTGTTAGAAATTTTTTTTTATTTTTTTGTAAAACAAACAACATTTTTTATTACATCACAAATGCTGGTACTGTTGGGTGAAGATACTATTGGAGGGGTTAACAGTGTTGACCACATCGAGGGGGGGTGGAGGACTGGGAAGGGAGTTGGTGAGGATCAGAAGTGGAAGGGGGGTTGAAAACATGAGGTTGGGACGGGAGTGGATGGACAGACGAGGTTTGTGGGAACATTGAAGGTGTGTGTGGGGGTGGGTATGGTGAGGGCATTGGGGTATAATGCAATGGGGAAGGAAGGTACTGGGAAGAATGGAATGGGCAACTAGAGAAAGGAGAGGGAGTGGTAGGAGGAGGGGTGGTTGTATGATGGATGGTGGTGGAAGGATGGACGGTGGAAGGATGGACTGTGGAAGGATAGACAGGGGAAGGATGGACAGAGGGAGGATGTACATGGGGAGGATGGACAGGGGGAGGATGGGATGCTTCAGAGAGTACCTCCACTAGAGCATTGTGACAGGCTTGCATCACACGCATCTGCTGGTGAGTACTTAAACCTTTCATTTGCCAGACAACTGATTGAAAAAATATGTCTCGGCGTCTGGTTTGACTCTGAATTCATCCGTTCCATGTATCTTCTGAGTTCCATGATACTTTGATTGATCATGGTCAACCCAGAAGATAACTGTTGTCCATAAGTGTGGAAACCCTGCTGGACGGATGAGTTCAGACTCAAACAGTCAGACAAGGTCATCCTTTCCTGACCTCTTAGACGCTGCCGGCCAGAACCAAAAGTTGGTCGAGATGTTGCGGCAGTGTCAGAGGGGTGGGGTAAAGGCTACTGTAAGTCGTCACCAGCAGCTTCATGTGATGAAGTCTGCCCTGCTGCTCCAGTGCTGGTGGAGGGGATAGAGGGACGAGACAAGAGGGAAGGTAGAGAGGGGTCGAATACCTCAATGTGGTCACCGGGGGCAGTCTCACAAGGGATCCCTCCAGAGGGAGGCAACTCAGATTAAATATTGATATTTAATTTAACTTTGCTGAAAAAAAATAATTGGTTAAACAAGTAAACATTTGTACTACAGAAATGGTGTGTGGAATATGTACCTTCTGCTCACCATCGTCGACCGGAGGAACGCCAGGGCTCTGTAATTTTCATACTAGGTGCTCCTGCGTCCTCCCGATCCACTCAGGGCCTGCATCTCCTTGTTGAAGTCCCTCTTGAAGCGATCCCTGAGCGACCGCCACCGTGTGATAACCCTGTCACATGTGAAGGAAACAAACAAAGGTTAGTATTCAATACTTCACATGCTGTAATATAAGTTACTGAAATTGGAATACATACGCACAAAATCCCTGGCCCTCGCATCGAGCTCCTCCCAGTTTTCAACAACCTCCAAACACACCTCATCCCAGAGCCGTCGGGTGGTTGGTCGGCGTGGTATCGGTTTTCCATGCTCCACAGCGGCTCCCGTGGTTGCACTGCCTGGATGAGGTCATCTACGTCTATTATCAGAGCCTCTTCCAATGTTCTCTGGGGAGCACGCTGTGAAACCTGTGAAGAAAAAAAATGAAAACAAAAAAAAATTATTACATTCAATTCAAACACATCAGGTTCATTAATCAATCACCCAAATAAAGGGTTACTTACCGTTCGCCAACCACCAGAGGCAGCACCTCGACGACGCTGGGATGTCCTGGGAGTCGCTCTAGTGCGGGCACCTGATTGTGAAGACTGTAAGAAAAAAAAAATAAAAATTGGGTTGGATTGATGCGTAATTATTGTGTGTGCTGTGATTAATGTTTGTGTTGGGTGTATTATTTATGTATGAATGTATGTATGTATGTGAGTTTTTGTATGTGCTAAACTTACACTCTGCGCGCCCCCTCCTTGTATTTCTCCATCCTGCATGTCTCCTCCTGGAAGCTCCTCAGCTTCACCTTCCTGTGAAAACATAATACATGGATATAGGGTAAAAAAAATAAAAAGTTAAAATACGCGCAAAAAAAATAAAGATTAAAAAAAACATTTACCTCAGTTCGCTGATGATGTGAGGGGGAGCTTTCAGAAGAAGACATTCCTGTGGCCTGGCTTGCGGGTCTACTCTGCTGCGGCCTGGCGGGTCCTTCCTGAAAGGATCTGCAAGTATAAAGACACTTGTTAAGCTACTATACAAAGGATATTAAAAGCTTTCAGGCCTTTATACTTACTGAGAACAAGGTTGTATGGCGGTTCTGCTGTGGCCTGGCGGGTCTACTGCAGTCTGGCTGGTCCTTCCTGAACGGATCTGCAAGTATAAAGACACTTGCTCAGCTACTATACAAAGGATATTAAAAGCTTTCAGGTCTTTATACTTACTGAGAACAAGGTTGTATGGCGGTTCTGCTGCAGCCTGGCGGTTCTGCTGCGGCCTAACGGTTCTGCTGCGGCCTGGCGGGTTCTTCCTCAAAGGATCTGCAAGGAAAGAGAATTTTAATAACATAAAAAAAACCTTCATTGCAATTAATGTGTTTAAATTCCCTGAAAATCTCTCATTGAGAGTGTAACCACACTGTGATTGCAGGTGTGTAATTCCTGAGTATACCCACACTTTGTGTTTGCATGTGTGCTTATTCCATGAAAATCTCTCACTGAGAGTGTAACCACACTGTGATTGCAGGTGTGCAATTCCTGAGTATACCCACTTTGTGCTTGCATGTGTGTTAATTCCCTGAAAAACTCTCACTGAGAGTTTAACCACACTGATTGCAGGTGTATAATTCCTGAGTATACCCACACTTAGTGTTTGCATGTGTGTGAATTCCATGAAAATCTCTCACCGAGAGTATACCCAAGTGTTTGCATGTGTATAATTCCCTGAAACTCTCACCGAGAGTATACCCAAGTGTTTGCATGTGTGTAATTCCCTGAAACTCTCACCGAGAGTATACCCAAGTGTTTGCATGTGTGTAATTCCCTGAAACTCTCACCGAGAGTATACCCAAGTGTTTTCATGTGTGTAATTCCCTGAAACTCTCACCGAGAGTATACCCAAGTGTTTGCATGTGTGTAATTCCCTGAAACTCTCACCGAGAGTATACCCAAGTGTTTACCTGGTTTTAAAATTATACTACAGAGAGTTTTTAAAAACAGTTTTTATTAAAAAAAATTTTAGTTTTTTTATACAAGTAGGAACTACTCTGCTCTTTATTTTAAATACCACAATAAATGAAAATTAAAAAAACAGTGATATACAAGAGAAACACCACATACAATACACAACACAATCACAGCACAATTGCAAATATTATAATAACATTCAGTACACATGCAACAGAAAAACAATTAAAGTATGAAAAAAAAAGCATAATAAAAATACACACACACGCACAGACATGCAACACTGGGAGGCCACGAACATACATGCAGGAAGGCAGACCACACACACACTCTCAGAAACACACAGACAAGCCACACAAACACAGGCAGACAAGCCACAAACACACACAGACATGCCCCACACAAATAGTTTAGCACAATTGCAAATATTGAAATAAAATTACAGTACTATGACAATAAAATTCAGTACACATGCAACAGAAAAACAATTAAAGTATGAAAAAAAGCATAATAAAAATACACACACACACACAGACATGCAACACTGGGAGGCCACGAACATACATGCAGGAAGGCAGACCACACACACACAAACACGCAGGCCACACACACACAGACAGGCCACACACACACAGGCATGCACAACACAAATAGTTTTAATACTCACACAATTGCAGGCTTTGGTGGATTGGCAGCAGGCCTCTCCGTCTTGGCTTGGTGCTGGGCAGCTGGCCAGGTGCTGGCAGGCCTCTTGCTCCAGGGGTCTTGCAGCTGGGGTATGGCAGGCTGGCAGGCTCTCTCTCTTTCTTCTCAGCTGGGGGTCTTTCTGCTGGGCAGGTGCTGGCTGGCTGGCTGGATGGCTCTGGCTCTGTCTTCAGTCTGGCTGGTGTCAGATGTCTGGGCCCAATGATTAATTAGCCCACCTTTATATAGTTTTGGGACTGTCTGGAAAAGTATCTTTTTTTCTGAGCATGCTCAGTGCGATTTAGCGGATTCCGCCGGCGGATTCCGCAAAATAGCGGATCCCGGCGGATCCGCCACCCATAGGCGCCCATTCTACCGCATGGGGGACGACGGCGGATCCGCCGTTGTCTGCCATTTTGACGGCGCCAAAAAACATTGCAAGCTCCGTCCACCTCAGACAGAATCCGCCAGGAATCTTGCGGATCCGCCGAATAGCGGACGTAACTGACGACCATCCGCCAAAATCCACCAATAATGTATCTCAATGGGAAAAAATGGCGGATCCGCTACAAGAAAAGCGGATCCGCCATTTTCAAATTTTGGCGGATTTTGACTGATGGTGAAAAACTGATGTGTAAAACAGGCCTTACAGAAAACGTTTGACCTCTGTCATTGCCAACAAAGGATATATAACAAAATATTGAGGTGAACTTTTGTTAATAATGACCAAATGCTTATTTTCCACCATAATTTGAAAAATAAATCTTGCCAAATCAGAAAATGTGATTTTCTGGATTTGTTTTCTCATTTTGACTCTCATAGCTATGGTCTACCTATGATGTCATTTACAGGCCTCTCTCATCTTTTTAAGGGGGAGAACTTGCACAATTGGTGGCTAAGTACTTTTTTTTCCCCACTGTATATGTACAATAAGGAATGGACCAATCTAATAAAATTTCATGTTTTATATTAATATGGTTCATTTTCTCCAGTTTTCTTTTCTTGGATTATATTGTTTGATATACTGAACCGTGATCATTCCATGTGGTATATTGGGTACTTGAAGTATATAATTAAATAATTGAATTTTATAGTGCCTGCTTCTTCTGCTTTAATGTTTGGTATCTGCGTACTCGTGCTGACCTGGGGAATCATATTGCCAGGTCAGTTTTAGCATTTAGTGAACATGGTAAATAAAAAAACAAAAAAATAATTGTGGAATTACTCATTTTTTTGCAGTTTCACCGCACTTGGAATTTTTTTCCCTACTTTCCAGTACACTATATAGTAAAATCAATGATGTAATTAAAAAGTACAACTCGTTCTGCAAAAAAACAAGCCCTCAGATATTGACAGAAAAATAAAAAAATTATGGTTCTTGGAAGAAGGGGAGCAAAAGGGAACCGCCATTTAAGTTCCTAAGGGAACTGTACCCGGGGAACGGAGGAGGAAGGTGGACGGCTGAGAGTGACAGGACAACAAGGGGAGGGGCGAGTATAAAAGGGGCAGGGAGCGTGCAAGGGAGTCAGTTAGCTCAACGGCAGACACGGATCAAGAGACTGTGGGGGCGTGAGAAAGCCAGAGCGACAAACAGTGACCAGACAGGAGGCCAGCAGCAGAGGGGAGACTTACAGCGGCCTTCGGGTAGGAGACGCCACTGTGCTCCAGCCTGTTACTGCCTGTCCGCTGCCTCTCACAGCCGCTACTGCTCCAATCAAGCCCGCGGTTGCGGCCTGCCCGCTGACGCCCGCGGACGCTGCCACTCCGCTTCAGCCCGCGGCTGTGGCCTGTCCATCACCGCCCGCGGCTGCCATCACCCCGCTGCAGCCGGCAGTTGGGGCCTGCTTCTCGCTAACAGAGAGACTCTTTGCACAGCCCCAGGCCGTGCACATGGCCGACCAACCGCCACTCCTGGTAACTGCGACACACCCCTGCTTGGGGACTGGGGTCTCCCTGAACCTGCTAAAGAGCTGAGCCGCACTGCCTTCTCAGGGGGTTACCTCATCAAAGGACTCACCCAGGGCCTGTTGTGCCCCTACTCCTCCTGGGCATTGGAGCGCCCGAAGACTACGCCAGATCTTCAGAAGCTGGGCCCAGCGGCTGCAACACCAAAGCAGCTCCAACAGAGACGCCGAGGGATGTCAGGACGGATAAGTGACACTATAGGAAATAAGGACCCGTAGTCGGCCATATCGCGGCCCTATAATAACCGGCCTTTGCCGGGTTAGTCGTGTTCTCTTTAAATAGTTTTTGGTTGTACTGAGTCTCTGCGAGGACAATTGCTGTTACTTGGTTTAGGTTGCTTAGGATAGCCCTAGCGGCTTCAATTTTATAAAAGTTACTTCCCAAAGTACAACTCAGTCTCGCATCTCATCACTGCATCCTGCATACCTGCTATAAACTATAGCAATTCAAGAAACCTCTAGTTTTACAAATCATCTGTTATGTCAGATGGTCTTGACTCGCCCCCAGAGGCCGTGGGGTACTCGGTGCCGGGCCCGTTGATTACAATGGGAAATGTCACAGTGGCAGTGACCCAGTCTGTGGCCTCAGGCGTTCAATGTAAAAGGGGTAGAGTGATGGGGATAAAGTCATTGAGATGATTCGTAAAGCCACCTGTGGTTTCTGGTCAGTTTGACCAGCGCTGCACGGTTGCCTCTCTGGGACAGATGGTGTGGTGCAGCAATGATGTTGTAGCCCTCCACAGGTAGGGCTGTAGTCCCAGAGCAGAGTAGATGAGGTGGGCAAATTAGAAGATAATGAGGAGAAGTACATGGTGCAGGGTTAGGCACAGAGATGCAGCAGTGCTGAGTGGGTTGGCGCAGGAAGAAGGCAATGAGACAGATGAATGCTGTTCCAGTTCTTTTACTCACGCTCTTGGCACAGACAGGTGCCCGCTTCAATGCCGCGGTCTCCAGATCAGGGGCTCAGCCAACTCCCATGCAGACGGAATTAACCTTTCCAGCTCTCCCTCTCGTGTTCCTGTTCTGAACGTCTCTTTACTAGCGCTTATACTGAAGTACTTCCTGAGTTTTTTAGTTTTTTACCCCGTTTAATTGTTAATTCTCCCTTTGGTTCACTCACCATTGCGTAGCTACAGGATTCGGCAGAGCTGGGAGTAGTGTGGAGACTGCGATCAGCTGGGACCGGTGTCTTTCTGTCCTCGTGGAGCCCCGTGCCTGGATTCAGCTGGGAGAGAGTGAAGCTGCTGGCTGCCTGCCAACTTTCCTACAACTTGTACCCATTTCCAGCAAGCAGATGATCCCAGGATAGGAAACCTGGTGGAGTGTGCGGTGCTTGAGTTGTTCTGGAGATCTTGTGGTCCACGTGGAGCTGTAGGGCTACAGGATTCTGCAGAGCTGGGAGTAGTGTGGAGACTGCGACCAGCTGGGACCGGTGTCTTTCTGTCCTCGTGGAGCTCCGTGCCTGGTTTCAGCTGGGAGAGAGTGAAGCTGCTGGCTTCCTGCCAACTTTCCTACAACTTGTACCCATTTCCAGCATGCAGATGATCCCGGGATAGGAAAGCTGGTGGAGTGTGCGGTGCTGGAGATGTTCTGGAGATCTTGTGGTCCAGGTGGAGCTGAAGGGGTGAGCTGGGCAGGTTTGGACTGACTGTTGGCGTGTCCCCTGATGTCCCTGTCTTGTTGCACCCATGCCCTCCCCCCCAGCAGTGCTGGGAGCACCCTTTATGGAAAGTTGTACATTTAACTCTGCTAAGCTGTGACTGTTCAGTCTTTATAGCTACAAGCTGAGTGTAATCATGGCCACTGCACTCTGTAAACCTACTCTTATGATTTCAAGGGACGATTTATTATTCTGGAATCATCCGCAATTTCTCATGGACTCCCCTTCTTGGAGCATGATTGCTAATTCAACAATTGAGTACATAAAATCCATTACTTCTGTGAAACCTGTGGAGGTGTACTGCAAGAGAGGTAGGAGAGGAGGCGTCCTGGCACGCCTTCGGAGGAGAGGGTTCAGAACAGCTCTTCCTTTACTCCACTTGGCTAATGTCCGTTCCTTATCTAACAAAATGGAGGATCTGAGCTTACTTTGTAACATGAGATCTGATATGGCCAATTCAGCTGCTATTTGTTTTACTGAGACCTGGTTGAATGAGACCATCCCTGATTGTAGTCTGGATCTACCTGGTTTTGTTATCTACAGAGCTGACCGTGATTGTGTAGCTTCAGGTAAACAAAGGGGGGGTGGGGTATGTCTCTACATCAACACTCGCTGGTGCTGTGATGT
Source organism: Dendrobates tinctorius (assembly GCF_039654945.1). Classification (NCBI taxonomy): domain Eukaryota; kingdom Metazoa; phylum Chordata; class Amphibia; order Anura; family Dendrobatidae; genus Dendrobates; species Dendrobates tinctorius. The sequence goes on from NW_027361750.1 coordinate 7,230,691, forward strand.
TAACATACTGGGAAAAGGTTGCTCTCCAGATCTAGAGTACCTTGCACTCAATTGTAGACCTTTTTACTCTCCAAGAGAGTTTTCATCTATGGTTCTGGTTGCAGTATATATTCCCCCTCAAGCATCTGTTAAAGCTGCTATTGGTGAATTAGCTTGCAAAATATCAGAATGGGAGAAAGGATCTCCAGAAGCATTTGTGATCGTAATGGGGGACTTTAACAAAGGAAAACTCAACCTGGATCTCCCCAAATTTACTCAACATATAAACTGCTTCACGAGAGAGAACAATACGCTTGATCACTGCTATACAGTCATAAAATGGACCTACAGGGCAGTGAGGAGAGCAGCAGTGGGCTTTTCAGATCATTGTCTAATTCATTTAATTCCAGCCTACAGGCAAAGGTTGAAAACATCCAAACCTACAGTTTATACAAAGAAGACATGGTCTGAGGAGACAAAATTGCAACTACAAGCATGCTTTAAATGCACGGACTGGGAGGTATTCCAGGAAACATGCTCGGGTCTGGATGAATGGCTTGATGCAGTGTCCTCATATATCCGTTTTTGTGAAGACACGTTTATTCCATCCAAATCTGTCCACTTTCAGGGAAACAACAAGCCGTGGTTTACAAATAAAGTCAGGTTGATCCGTAAGAGAAAAGAGGAGGCTTATAAAGCAGGCGATATTACTGAATTCAAGAAACTTAGGAACTCGCTATCTAAAGAGATCAAGTGAGCCAAACACGAGTATGCAAAGATTCTGGAGGAAAGGTTCTCATCAAAAGATACTAGATCTGCATGGAGAGGATTAAGATAGGTCACCAATTATAAAAGCCACCCCACTATAGTGAACCCCAGCAGAAGTCTGGCAGCAGAGTTAAATGAATTCTACTGCAGATTTGAGGCAAGCTCTACACACAGTGGCTATTCATCTCTAAGCTCCTCAGTCTGTTCATATAAAGATCATTCATTGTGCAACACCCAAGTAGTGATTTCCGAGGCAGAGGTGATACGCATCCAGAAGGGACTTAAGGTCAAAAAGGCACCTGGCCCTGATGGTGTATCTCCAATGTGTCTGAAAGTATGTGCTACCCGGCTTGCCTCTATACTGACAAATATATACAATGTGTCACTGAAAGAGTGCGTTGTACCTCAGTGTTGGAAAAATTCCACAATTATCCCTGTCCCCAAGAAAGTGGGATCCTCTGAGTTGAACAACTATAGACCAGTAGCACTCACATCTGTAGCTATGAAAGTCTTCGAAAGAATTATGATGTCCCACCTGATAAAATTCACGCAGAAGCTATGGGACCCGCTTCAGTTTGCCTATAAGGAGAATCGTTCGGCAAGCGACACTGTCAATCTGGCACTGAAGTACATTTTGGATCATACAGATGAACTGCACTCATATGTCCGGATTCTTTTCATGGACTTTAGCTCAGCGTTCAATACCATTGATCCGAATTTACTTCATAAGAAAATGGTAGCTCTTAGAGTCCCTCTCAACTTATGCTTGTGGATTTATAACTTCCTGACAGCCAGGATACAGAGTGTAAAAGTTGGACCATTCACTTCGGACACCTTGGTCACAAACATCGGGGCACCTCAGGGGTGTGTTTTGTCCCTGTTACTGTTTTCTCTCTATACGAATGATTGCATCTCTTCAGCAGACTCAGTAAAAATCTTGAAATTTGCCGATGATATGACACTGATTGGTCTCATCAGGGGAAATGCTGAAGACTTGTATCGGAGTGAGGTGGAAAGAATAAATGACTGGTGTAAAGCCAATAATCTTGTACTCAACACTAAAAAAACTGCTGAGATGGTTGTGGATTTTAGGAAAGATCAACATGAGATACTTCCAATCTACATCCATGACGAAGTGGTTCTTAGGGTCACAGAGACCAAATTCCTTGGTGTTATCATCTCTCATGATCTTAAATGGGGGAAAAACGTGGATGCTGTTATAAGAAAAGCACAACAGAGGATGTTCTTCCACCGTCAGCTGAAAAGATATGGTTTGTCTAAGAATCTGCTGATCTTATTCCTTAATGCTGTCATCAGATCTGTGATTTGTTCCTCTCTGATAGTCTGGTATGGAGGAGCCACTGCGCATGACAAACTCCGCTTACAAAGGACTGTCAGAACAGCAGAGAGAATTATAGGTTCCCCCTGCCTAAAATCCAGGATCTTTATGATAAGAGTATTCGATCCCACGCATTGAAAATTTCATCCGATCCCTCTCACCCGGGACACTCCTCATTCCAACTACTCCCTTCAGGACGTCGCTTCAGAGTCCCCAAATGCAGCACCAACCGCCATATGAACATCTTCTATCCACTCTCTGTTCCACAATTAAATCGTCATGTGTAGACTATATACTGTATCTGTCTTGTTAGATGTTACTTGTTGTATCTGTTGTTATATATTATGTTGGCTCTTTGCCACAAAGAATTCCTTGTATATATGTAATATGTGCTTGGCGATAATAAATTTGATTGATTGATTGTGTGTTAAACCCAAGTTCCTCCTCTCAGATGTTCCTTGGAACTCTACTCGCATGACAAGTGACTGTAGCCTGCATCGGGGACTCCATCCGTCATGTCCCGGCTCACACATAGGTTGCCACCGTGTCTTCGAGTCTTTTGTGGGAACAGAGCATTGCTGCTGGAACATTAGTTTCACAAACAGCCTCGGGGACCGGACCCCGGCCATGCGCTTCAAACTTCAGGAAGGGCTCTGCTCTGACCCTAGTCCTTAGTTCTCTTCTCCTTACGTTCCGTACTAAACTATCTTCCTTCTGAAGAATCAGGCTTTCTATGGCTCTTTCCTGTGCCAGCAGCTCCAGGTCACAGGACTCTGCTGCAACACTTCCTTCACTCCATCCCTCTCTGGGGATCTTCTCTCACAGACTGACCTTTTCCTAATCTTCTCCCACTCTCTTGTGCAGTCTAAGCTCCACCCACCTCCCAGCACTCTTCGTGTTCCAAGCAGGGAGCCATGAAGGTTGCTCTGCTACACTACTGTGTTTGTGTGGGATGCAGGTGTTGAAGGCTGGTCAGGTGTTCCATCTTACCTGGAGCGTGGGATACTACACCTCAGGAGGAGGTGCAGTACCTCTGTGGCGACTGAACCCTCAGGGGCGCCACAGTCTCATATTATCTTCAAGTACTCATTAGAGCAACTAAAACTTTTTTTTATGTCCAACTTGTAAGGGGTTACTGAATAATGTGGTGTTCCCTTTTAAATAGAATGGATACACTGGCTCTTAGACAAAGTGCTTTCCCCAAAAAGTAATGCAGACTAACAACAGCAACAGTTCAAACAGATTTTACTTACAGGGAGGCAATCGGCTGGTTAGTTAAAAACGTCTCTTTGATTGGTTAAATGTTTGAATAGAGGTTCACGACTGGTATATGTTAAGTCTTTTGATATTTGTATGCATAGGCTTTCTGACTGAGCACACCACCCATAAGCCTCTGGTGGCTTTAATGACAGCAGGATCCTACCTTCCCATATAAATAAACACTCAAACAACAACAAAACACATGGTAACGATCGTCATATAAATGGATTCATGTCTAAAAGTATATATAGCTCATATGTGCTTGTAATTGACTATACAGGACCTATCGTCATGCAACAGAGATGAACAAGGGAAAAACGATGATAGAGTAGTCCAAAAATAGTGAATCAATTGTACTTTATTACTAAAAGCATAAAAACTGGTGTGTGGAAAAGGGATATAAAAATTGTATATCAAGCAAAAATATATATGCTGTAAACACGTAGAGCACTCAAATCATGGATATGGCTGTACATGGCAAACAATTACACACTGACTATAATGCCACAGCAATCATTAAGTAAGAAATGCCATCCCTGCATGGGAAAAGTATGTATTACCATACCAATATGCATATATCTATACACAACTGTGAGCCATGTGCCTGGCCATTATGGTAACTTAAAAGGCAGACATTACCTATGCACTCTGTACAAAGTACAGCCAGAGTCCAGAGTTGTGTGCGTCCAGCCCAATATGTGCATCGGTCCTGTTTTCATCAGGGGTCATGTACATCCTAGGGTTTGCTAGGTATTTATAGTATGCAGCATGCTATGCTAGTCCAGAAGTGACACCGCTCAACCGGAAGTGGCGTCCCCGGGTGGAAGTGACGCACGTGTCGCCGTGACAACTGTGACGCCCGCGGGTGTCGGCGACATGTGGTGGGAGGTAACCAGGATGCCAATCACTGCTGAGAGATGCCGAGAGCCGGGAGCAGAGCAAACATGCCTACGGGCAGGAGGTGCCAGGATCATTGCAGGGATGACCATCAGTGGTGATCCTGCTACCACAAGATCCAGGGTACAGCTCGCAATGCAAGATAAGATTAGAGCATATTCTTATTAGTTCGTGTGCACAGTGACCTACTCACAGCAATCAGGGCCTTAATTAGCAAGTGCATATCTAATAGGATAAGCCCCGTGAACTCACAATATACAGTATATACCTATATAACACACAAAAATGGCAACATCAGCATATATTAGATGCAAAAAACAAAATAGAGAGATGAGAATTATTACAAATTATTCATTAATATATATGGCACATTATATTTATCATTCATGGTGTATAGGTTTTCATCTCTCTTCAGTAGCGATGTGCATCCAATTGTCGCTGTTGTCACACAAGGAAGGTAATAACCAAAGGAAAGGGGTACATGTGAGCATCAACCGAAGCCTACTAAACCAAAACAAATGCAACACAAATTTTAAAATGATAAAAAACATAAATTACAGCAATAATGTAAATTACATTATCCATATTTATCCAGAACAGAACCAGTGATCACAGAAATGGAGCATAGCTAATATTGTCATTTAGACTAGATGAATATAATGTCCCAAGTGTCCAAATCCATCTGGACTCCATTTGGGCAAGTCTCATGGAGATTCCACCTCCACAGACATCGACATCGCTAATGTCAATGCCCCTGACCTTGAGAAGGCTGCCATCACAATTGTAATGGGATTTAAAATGGCGCAGGATTGTCTTGATTGTGCATAAGTCCACATGCATCGCCGCGGAAGCAATGCAAAGCATGTGCTCTCTCATGCGCACCTTAATTAAGCTGTCGTGTTGTTAACCCAATGTCACGCTCGCACCTTGGCTGAATGGCGCGAACCGGGGGGTTGTGGCCCCACTGTGCCACAAACCAGACTACCCTGGAAGGGGCGTGACTACGACAGCTACCTCGGTCTTCACTGGAGCCTCTGATGGTGAGGTCAGGCTTGTGCGGCAGATAGCTGTCGGGTGCCACTCCAGGGTGGTGTCTGGCTGTGGCTGCTGATCCCACACGGGGACAAGTCACTCGGACAGGTGTGACTAACAGGCAGACAGAGACACAGCGCAAGAAGGTACGACAGATACAGGGCAAGCAGGCGTGGCTTGGAGACACTGGGCAAACAGGCACGGCTTGAGACACAGGACAGGCGGGCACGGCTTGAGACACAGGACAGGCGGGCACGGCTTGAGACACAGGACAGGTATGTGACTGCTTGAGACACAGGGCAAGCAGGAGTGGTATATGAGAGGACAGGTTTGGACCTGTTCACACAGGAGGTGCAGGTATGGATATAGGCAGGAAGGAGTGGTATATGAGAGAACAGGTTTGGACCTGTTCACACAGGAGATGCAGGTATGGATATAGGCAGGAAGGAGTGGTATATGAGAGAACAGGTTTGGACCTGTTCACACAGGAGATGCAGGTAGGCAGAGCCGCAGGAGTGCGGAGCAGGCAGAGCCGCAGGAGTGTGGAGCAGGCAGAGCCGCAGGAGTGCTGGGCAGGCAGAGCCGCAGGAGTGCGGGGCAGGCAGAGCTGTGAGGGTGCAGATGCACAGATAAAGCTGCGAGGGTGCAGATGCACAGATAAAGCTGCGAAGGTGCAGATGCACAGATAAAGCTGCGAAGGTGCAGATGCACAGATAAAGCTGCGAAGGTGCAGATGCACAGATAAAGCTGCAAGGGTGCAGATGCACAGATAAAGCTGCAAGGGTGCAGATGCACAGATAAAGCTGCGAAGGTGCAGATGCACAGATAAAGCTGCGAGGGTGCAGATGCACAGATAAAGCTGCGAGGGTGCAGATGCACAGATAAAGCTGCGAGGGTGCAGATGCACAGATACGGAGAACACAAGGAAAGACACGGCAGAGAAGGAACCACAAACAAGGAGACTGACAGACAGAGGTAAGACTGAGTTCATACAGAGACACCGGGACAAAGACACAAGGACCAGGATATTCTGCTTCCTGGCAAGCGGACAGAGAACAGACAAGGCACAGGGAACAAGACTCAACGGCCAGGATATTCTGCCTCCTGGCAGGCGGACAAGGTACAAAGCAAGACTAGAGTAATCCTCCAGAGAAGGAGACACACAGAACAGGGCCTGGCTAGCTCAGCAGCAAGATACTAACTGAGTATAGACATTGCACAGGCAATGTTTCAGTGGGAGTGGTGAAACTAAATAGTCAAGGGCTCCAGGTGATTGGTCAGGGACAGATTACCCAGGTGCACCCTGACTGCATAAGAACCAGAGTTCAGGCGCCGCCCCCCTATACACACAGTCAGGAAACATTGAGAGCAAGCAGGAAAACACGAGGCATAGCACATGGAGCACAGGGCTGGCAACAGACAGTATTCACAGCATGGCTTGAAGCAGAAAGTAAGTTGGTGTGCAGGGGATGGGAGGCCATGCAGTGATGCCAGCAGGGTTGTTACAGTACCCCCCCCTTTACGGCCCCTCTTCCTCAAGCCTGCCAAAATGACCAGAAGAAGGAGTATGGGACCGCACACAGTCCAGGTTGACATGACATCCTTCAGGTAGGGTGGAGTATGTGTGCAATCAGGAATCCCAAATTGCCCGGTTTCTTGGTGCCCAAGGGAGTCAGTTTCCAACACAGAGGGTACAAAGACTTCTTCCTCCAAATTGGCAAAAGGCGGGAACCAGGCAGCTTCAGACTTTGCCCCTACCTCCGCCGGCCAGCTAGAAACAACAGACACCTTCACCGAGTCCGACTTCAGCCCGACATGCCAGAAAAACTGGACCTCCTCCTCCCGGTTGGTGAGAAACGGAGATACGTGGGTCACTGTTCCAACCTCTTCACCCACCTGCCAAATGGAAGCTGGAGGCATACATACAGGGAGCCACTTCAGCCTGTTACCCTGAAAAAACTGAGCCTCCTCTACCAGGTTAGAGGGTGAGAAAATCTCTGTCTCATGTCTTCACTCACTGGCCACATGGGGATTGAAGGCATATATTTAGGACCCATCTTCAGCCCATAATCCAGGGGAGGATAATCAAGAGACAGGGATGCTCCTGGGAGCAGATCACTGGTATAGTCGCTGGAGACGTGTGAGGAGACTGACACTGCTTCCCCTTCTTCGGAGACGTCATCACCCCTTGACTCGACGACTAGCAGACCAGATGAAGAAGGTGACAATGCTGACCGACTCTGACGCAAGGGAACCAGACACCTCTTGTCACTTGATTGTTTCAAGTGCGGTGCCCTACTAGGTTTCCAGACATAGACGGGTACTAGAATCTCTGGATCAGAATGACCCATGGGCATACAAGTCAGCAGATGGAAGATGAACTTCTTCATGTATCAAGCTCCGACCTGGAGCTGTAGTTGTCCTTGCAGGACTAGACTGTTTTCCAACAGGGCTCGGCCACCTCGAGACAACGCCCACGTCGGCTTCGGGAGCTGTATGACAGAGACGACACACTGACTCCGTATGGCTGGCGGTTTATACACACCAAAGCTCCCAGAAGGCAGAGAAACAGTCATTGGCTTCACAGGACAGAGACCGTCAAGATGTTCCTTCACGAGACCAGATTGCGGCTGTAAGCTTGCCAGACACTTTTTCTTAGACCTCTTGGACCTTACACGGGAGGCCGCCTTAGCAGGCTGAGGAACAGGAGTGTCAGGGACGGTCACAGACGGATGAGAGGATTCACCCATAGGTTCCTGTTGTCTGGTCTGTATTTGGAAGCTTGAAGAGGAAGACTTTTCAAGAGCAGCTGGACGAGGCACGTCGAACACTTTACGGAAGGCCACCAGGAAGGCCCCCAGGCTCATGACGACAGGATCCCCTGCTTCCCAAAGGGGACAGATCCATATCAAGGCATCACCAGCTAGGTAGGACATGATGTATCCCACCTTGACCCGGTCAGAGGGGAAACAAGCTGCATTCTGCAGGATGTAGTGCAGGCACTTCTTCAGGAACCCTTGGCACTCTTTAGGGTCCCCATAGAATCTAGACAGATCTGCTGGGTCGTGCTCTTCGTAGGCAAGGAGCTGCTCATAGATGGCCTTGGAGACTATGAGTGGTTCAGAAGTCTCCACAATTGGAACCACACAAGGCGGAACAAACTCTTCCGGTGGCTCACACTGGCAGGGAGAGAGTTCATGACGCTCTGCGAGCGGAAGGACATAGGACTCAGCGGGGACCATGGCCTGTGCAAACTGTCACGCTCGCGCCTTGGCTGAATGGCGCGAACCGGGGGGTTGTGGCCCCACTGTGCCACAAACCAGACTACCCTGGAAGGGGCGTGACTACGACAGCTACCTCCGTCTTCACTGGAGCCTCTGATGGTGAGGTCAGGCTTGTGCGGCAGATAGCTCTCGGGTGCCACTCCAGGGTGGTGTCTGGCTGTGGCTGCTGATCCCACACGGGGACAAGTCACTCGGACAGGTGTGACTAACAGGCAGACTGAGACACAGGGCAAGAAGGTACGACAGATACAGGGCAAGCAGGTGTGGCCTGGAGACACTGGGCAAACAGGCCCGGCTTGAGACACAGGACAGGCGGGCACGGCTTGAGACACAGGACAGGCGGGCACGGCTTGAGACACAGGACAGGCGGGCACGGCTTGAGACACAGGAAAGGCGGGCACGGCTTGAGACACAGGAAAGGCGGGCACAGCTTGAGACACAGGACAGGCGGGCACGGCTTGAGACACAGGACAGGCGGGCACGGCTTGAGACACAGGACAGGTAGGTGACGGCTTGAGACACAGGGCAAGCAGGAGTGGTATATGAGAGGACAGGTTTGGACCTGTTCACACAGGAGATGCAGGTATGGATATAGGCAGGAAGGAGTGGTATATGAGAGAACAGGTTTGGACCTGTTCACACAGGAGGTGCAGGTATGGATATAGGCAGGAAGGAGTGGTATATGAGAGAACAGGTTTGGACCTGTTCACACAGGAGATGCAGGTATGGATATAGGCAGGAAGGAGTGGTATATGAGAGAACAGGTTTGGGCCTGTTCACACAGGAGATGCAGGTAGGCAGAGCCGCAGGAGTGCGGAGCAGGCAGAGCCGCAGGAGTGTGGGGCAGGCAGAGCTGTGAGGGTGCAGATGCACAGATAAAGCTGCGAGGGTGCAGATTCACAGATAAAGCTGCGAAGGTGCAGATGCACAGATAAAGCTGCGAAGGTGCAGATGCACAGATAAAGCTGCGAAGGTGCAGATGCACAGATAAAGCTGCAAGGGTGCAGATGCACAGATAAAGCTGCGAGGGTGCAGATGCACAGATAAAGCTGCGAGGGTGCAGATGCACAGATAAAGCTGCGAGGGTGCAGATGCACAGATACGGAGAACACAAGGAAAGACACGGCAGAGAAGGAACCACAAACAAGGAGACTGACAGACAGAGGTAAGACTGAGTTCAGACAGAGACACCGGGACAAAGACACAAGGACCAGGATATTCTGCCTCTTGGCAAGCAGACAGAGAACAGACAAGGCACAGGGAACAAGACTCAAGGGCCAGGATATTCTGCCTCCTGGCAGGCGGACAAGGTACAAAGCAAGACTAGAGTAATCCTCCAGAGAAGGAGACACACAGAACAGGGCCTGGCTAGCTCAGCAGCAAGATACTAACTGAGTATAGACATTGCACAGGCAATGTTTCAGTGGGAGTGGTGAAACTAAATAGTCAAGGGCTCCAGGTGATTGGTCAGGGACAGATTACCCAGGTGCACCCTGACTGCATAAGAACCAGAGAGTTCAGGCGCCACCCCCCTATACACACAGTCAGGAAACATGGAGAGCAAGCAGGAAAACACGAGGCATAGCACATGGAGCACAGGGCTGGCAACAGACAGTATTCACAGCATGGCTTGAAGCAGAAAGTAAGTTGGTGTGCGGGGGATGGGAGGCCATGCAGTGATGCCAGCAGGGTTGTTACACCCAACATATATTTTGGTGCATGGGCACATTACATAATAAATAACATTTGTGCTAATGCATGTGATACGCTTCCTGATCTTATATTGGCATGATTGATTGGAGTCAGTAAACGTATCACAGCGATAAATATTGGGGCATGCTACGTAGCGACCACATGGGACGCATCCACGTCTCTTTGCAATTGCATTTAGAAAGGTACCGGGTAGTTCGTCGACATAATGGCTGTGGACCAGACAATCCCATAAGTTCTTAGATCGACGCGCCATGATGGCAGCCCTCTCCGGTAGGAACCTAGAAATAACGGTCAGCCTTTAAGATAGGCAAAGATTTAACAAATGCTTTCCTCACCAATGGAAATTGCACGTGAAAGTTGGTAATGAAACGGACAATATGCTGGTCTTGCCTCTTCTGAAGCATACAGTCTAGATCACGTGAAGTCATTATTTCCCTCTACTCCTCTTTGGTCAGACCTCATCTGGAATATTGTGTCCAGTTTTGGGCACCACATTTTAAAAAAGACATCAACAAACTGGAGCAAGTTCAGAAAAGAGCGACCAGAATGGTGACCGGTCTGCAAACCCTGTCTTATGAGGAAAGGTTGCAGGATTTGGGAATGTTTAGTTTGCAAAAGAGAAGACTGAGAGGAGACTTAATAGCTGTCTACAAATATCTAAAGGGCTGTCACATTGTAGAAGGATCAACTTTATTCTCATTTGCACAAGGAAAGACTAGAAGCAATGGGATGAAACTGAATGGGAGGAGACACAGATTAGATATTAGAAAAAACTTTTTGACAGTTAGAGTGATCAATGAGTGGAACAGGCTGCCACGAGAAGTGGTGAGTTCTCCTTCAATGGAAGTCTTCAAACAGAGGCTGGACAAACATCTGACTGGGATGATTTAGCGAATCCTGCTTTGAGCAGGGGGTTGGACCAGATGGCCCAGGAGGTCCCTTCCAACTCTACGATTCTATGATTCTATGATTCTATGACAAAGGTCATACGAGGGTTAACGTCACCCAGTGTGAGCAGGAGAGGTCTCTGTTACATCACAGAGCCGATGTACAGCGAAACTTAAATGCCGGAGTCTGTTAGCACTCACAGAGCTCGGCAAGGGGGTGCTCAGAATGTGGTCACAGAACTCTGCCCCAAGGACATGGGGTCAGAGTCCCTCTAGACCTCCTGAGCGCGTGGCATCGCACCTGCAGACGCCACTATAGACGCTGACTATGGAGTGTCGATCACGTGCACCGTGGCGTGCTGAGCCACAGGTGGACACTGATGCCTGTGGGACGCCCTCACATCCAGGGCTGTGGGGTACTCGGTACTGGGCCCGGTGGACTTCAATGGGAGGTGTCACGGTAGCTGTGACCCGGTCCGTGGCCCTGGGTGCCCATGGTAAATGTTCAGTGTGAATGAATAAGTCGTGACGCCACCTGTGGTGTTCGGCAATGTAGATGTTAGGCCGACGCTGCAGACAGATCCTCTGGGACAGATGATGTGGTGCAGCAGTGATGGTATAGCCCTCCACAGGCATGTCTGTTGTCCCAGGGCAGAGTAGATATGGTGACACTTAGGTGGTGTAGTGTCAGGCGCAAGGCATGTAGCGGTGCCGGGCAGGTTGACGCTGGAATAAGTGGAGGACACCAGGGCATATAGTTCCAAAGCTTTACTCACAGTCTGTTGCACAAACAGGTGCCTGCTTCTGTGCCGTGTCCTCCGGGTCTGGGACTCAGTCAACCCCCCAGGCCAGATGGAATACTCCTTTTCAACACTCCAACTTGTGCCTTTCTGAACGTCTCCTCTTATAGCGCATATAGATTAAGTACTCCTAGTACTGAGTTACACTGGAGTTCCTCCTGGCTGATGTTCCTATCAACTCTGCTTGTACGGCAGACAACTGTAGCCTGCTTCGGGGACTCCTTGCTACTAAGTCCCAGCTCACTATCCAGTTGCTGTTATGCCCCCAAGTCTTGTGTGGGAATAAAGTGGTCACTACTTCTATTCCTCCGGTGTCTGCTGCAGGACCATTAGTATCCGTACAACCTCGGGGACCAGGCCCCGGCCTTGCGCTTAGAACTTTTAGGAAGGGTTCTCTTCTCACCCACGTCCTCTGATCTCTTTTACTCCTCACGTTCCGTACTAATCCTTTCCTTCTATGGAGAGTCAAGCTTTCAGTCTATGTTGCTCTCTCGTTCTCTCTTTCCCGTGCCAGCAGACCCAGATCACTGAGATCTGCTGCAGCACTTCCATCCATCTATCCCTCTCTCTAGGGATCTTCTCCTCTCTCCCTCCAACTACCGACTCCTCAACTTAAACTCTTCCCGCTCCTTGTAATGTAAACTAACTCCACCCACTTCCCAGCACGTTTCGTGTTCCAAGCAGGGAGTCACCAATGGGTGCTTTGCTATATTCCAAGCAGGGAGCCGCCGAAGGTGCTTTGCTACACTATTTTGTGGTGTGGGGTGCAGGTGTTGGAGCGTGGTCAGGAGTTCCCACCTTACCTGGATGGTGGGGCACCACACCTCAGGAGGAGGTGCAGTACCTCTGTGGCGACTGAGCCTCAGGGGCGCCACACCTGTCTCAGACTCTGTCCTACCTACACCTAAGCCTGGGCGCTTAACAGGCTAGGCTGCACAACACATGCGTACCAAGGGTAGGGGTTTCTTAATGAGTCATTCACCAGAGACATTCATACATGCATACGACACTCACTCCTCATAGTCTGATAATGCAGTCTATACTAGCGCATGGTCAAGCGGCCATGCAAACCTTTTATAGCTGCGGGACCTTTCTGATGGTCCAATCCGAGCTGGAGAAGGACCTTCAATCTCCAATGAGAGATTGTCCCACGGGCATGCTCAGTGGGCCGAAAGGAGGACTTAATCCCTGGATTTGCTCGCTGCTGACCTGTCTGCGTTGCTATAGCTGGACCAGAGGTGGCAGCAGCAACTAAACCTACAGAGCTGGTCTGAGCAGAGCGCCTGGATCGACGAGTCTGCTTAGCAGTCTCCTGTGCGGCCGGAGAAGAATGGGAGACATTCCCGAATGCAAGGCTCGGGATTCCTGCTGTGCAGTGACCGGAACCCGACGCCTAACATCCTCCTTAATTGGGGAAGGAAGCTTGCCCCCTGATTCTAGCCTTTTTTTGATGGGAATTTTTTCAACACATTTTTCAAAATGGCCTTCTGGTATAGCACCATTTTAGAAAGACCTCGGCCTCAGGAAGGAGAGGTGCAAGGTTCTCCTTATAGCATGGGTCGAGAAGGGTGAACAACCAGTACTCTTTTATGCATCATTAAACAGCATGTCCTCCTGTTGATCTTGGAACATGCAGGGTGAGAGGCCACAATAAAGAAATGATGATGTAAAGCACTCCTCTGAGTGTCCTAGTGTGCGATCACTGGTCTCCTGTGATTTGACCCTCCTGGTGGGAGGAAGGAGGATCAAGGTGAGGATTAAGTGATGAAGACTGTTGGATTGTGAGATGAAACTCCTGCAACTGTCCCTCCCTATGGTAAATGCAGAATGTATCTAATACAAATATCAAAGCATAGATTTAGCTCTTACTTAGGCTGTTAGGATGATGGCTCAGAATCAGCACCAGCATCAACACTATAGGATATTGATTTGTTCAACTGTGCACACCTACCTCTTCCTTTTTAATGTCATTGAGCTGTGCAATGGCATCAGTGTGCCAGGCTTGGCAACGCCTATCTTTTTATAACCCCTGATGATCACACGGCCAGCCAATCACAGTAAAGTCACAACCAAGACAGCTACAGCATTACAGTGACTTTGCGGCAATCTCCGTTTGCTTAATGGCTGTGTAACAGGCGCCAAACATGCGGAGCCAGGATTCAAGTTTCAAATTTGAGCACCGGCTAATGCTCGCCAAATACATCCAAGTACCCAGATACTCAAGTGATAACCGAGTATCACCGAGCACGTTCGTGCATCCCTACTTATTATGTGAGTGATCTGAATATCATAGGCCAAATTATTACTAGCATCAGTATTGAGTCAACTTCCCTCCTTTGTAAGGCTTTGGAAACTGAACTTCAACAACAATTCTCTGGGGAACAATGGGCTGGATGTTTCCACCTATCCCATAAATCAGCAATCACCACTCAAGAATAAGAAACAAGTAACAAAATTATTATTAGGTGATATCAATTTCCCGGTGCTTTGTATAGATGGTTACAAGAAGCCTTAAATAAATGGTGGCAGTGACGGGGGAGTGAGGGGACAATGACACATTTGTATGGTGTTATTCTGAATTTTCAGCTATACTTTTATATATGTTTCTTTGTTTCCTATGACCAGACTTGGCTATAAAAAAATCTTTGCTGCACCATCTCCTCCAAGCAGCCAAGACAGTAATTCTTCATTGCTGGATGTCTATAGACCCTCTACCATCAAAGGAATGTTTTTTGGAGATAGCAATGATCTGGCATATGGAACTGCTAATAGCCCAAACTCAGAAAGTGGTAAATAAAGCCACTAAATGGTTCCATTGGAAGACCTTTTATCCTCCCCATCATATAGGAATATATTAACATGACCCCATTGTATGAGCCCCATTGCAATTTTTCAAAACATATCAATAATACATGATTAATCTTTATATCAGTTGGTGACAAACTCTCTGAGATTATCTGCGATTCTCATATAGAATGTTCCATCCCTGTGGTCCACTACTAAACTCTTCTGTCACAGGCAGTACTGCCAGGTTGCAGGCCAGCAGGACAGGTAGGAAAGGGTAAGTCAGGAAGTCCAGAAACAATTCCAAAATCATCAGACAAGATTATAGTCAGAGATGAAGCTGGGGTCAATTACAGTCTATGCTCTTGGACAACAGAAGATGCAACCGAACCAGCAGCAAAGCTATAACGGGCAGCCATAGACTGATTGCTGAGGGTTTAAATAGCAAAAAATCCAGCCTATGGCTCCAGTAGAAAACTAATCAAAGTTAACCACTGAAGTACCAGAGCAAAAACAGAAAATAGAAAGAACACCAGTCTTAGTAGGCCTAGGATTCAGCTGATCAATGTAACTCCACATCACCTAGTAAATGTGCCTGGCGTGGCAGGATAATTTTTTTGGGATAATATTGGTGTGTAAAAAACACACTATTGTTGAGATATTTAGCTTACACGTTTGGATAAAGTCAGTATTGAGGTGCCTGTATTCTAATATGTTTCACGTGGTGATTTTTTTTCTTATGTCTATTGTGTATTTACTCTTGAAAATGCAATAAAACTCAAAATGTATTTAAAAAAAAGTAGTCAAGATGGAATACAGACCCTTATAGCATGTGTGCTGTGACCAACTGTCACTTCATCACTATCTTTTGTCTATATGTTTTATGGGATCCATCATTTTGTCCTTCAATCCTTGACATAGCTTTTCTTATGCATTCCAGCATGGAGCACAATCTGACAGCACTTCCTCTTGAGTCACTCTGCGGAATGTTCTAAAATCTCCAGTGCAGTACACAGTCTGATGTCATCTTCCCTCAGGGAGTCCCACTCTTTTGAGTAGTGACTCCTTCCTTTCCCATACTTACGTATTGCCACCTGATATGATTCTCATGTTGCCTCACATTATCTGATTGGTCAACCATCTTATAAATAGCTATTGAATTTGTCACTTTATAGTTCCCTTGAAAAAGCAACGGGTGAAACGCACATTGGGAGATAGCATACAGGCCATGAGGGTCTGTATTCCATCTTACTTTAATTATGTAGGGACGCTGCAGTGTTTACATTGATTAATGATCTGTGTGACATGACTTTTGAAATGTGCATTGTATTATTGTCTGCTATTTTAGCACATTAATATATTTTTTACCTATTTGCACATGCCACTTTATGCGACATCACACAGTTCTTTAGTTATGTGAGGATACAGCAGAATTTACTGTACATCAAATAATGGTCTATATGACATGATTTTTGAGATGTGCATTGTATTATTAATACTCTTTGTTGTTTTAGCAAGTTAATATATTTTGGCATAATGGCCATGTCACTTTATGTGACGTCATACTGATAAGATTTATTTGCACTATTTATAAATATCCCCTATTTTATCTTCATGTTATTTTATAAACCTTCCTATCATGCATTTTTGCTCATTTTTGTTTCATGTATGCCTTATATATGTATTATCATTTTATGTCTATGTAATTAAATAAAATATATTTATTTATATATATCAAGTTCAACCTTTCTCCACCAATTGTACATTTGGTCACTAATTTAACTAAAAACCCGCAATGTTATGTGTGTGGAGGAAATCATCCAGCCCTTTTATAAATGCTGTTAGTGTCTGCAATTACTTCCTTTTGTGGTAGGGCATTCCACATTCTGACTGCTTTAACTGTAAAGAACCCTTTCCTATTTAGCTGCCAGAATCGCCTTTCTCTCACCCGTAATGAGTGCCCACTGAGCCTTAGTATGGTCTTTGGAAGGAATAAGTCATATGCGAGTGTCTTGTACTGACCACACATGTATTTATACGTGTAAATGAGATCTCCTCGGAGGCGTCTTTTATCTAAGCTAAACAAGTCCAACTTTTCCAACCTCTCCTCATATGAGAGGCCTTCCATCCCTTGTAATAATGTAGTTGCCCGCCTTTGAACTGACTCTAACTTTTGAATATCTTTTTTAAAATGTGGAGCCCAAAACTGGATCCCATATTCTAGATGTGGCCTCACCAGTGATTTATAGAGAGGAAGCAATAAGTTGGGATCTTTGGATTTTATCTCTCATTTTATAAATCCTAAAATCTTATTTGCTTTTGCGGCTTCTGCTTGACATTGAGCACTGCTGCTCAGCTTATTTCTAAACAGAATACCCAAGTCCTTCTCCTGTTCTGTAGTCCCAAGTGTACTCCCATTTAATAAATATTCAGCAATAGGATTACTCCGCCCTAGGTGCAATACTCTACATTTATCTACATTAAACCTCATTTGCCAAGTGTTTGCCCATTCAGTCCTTATCCTGATCATTTTGCAATATTGTAGAGTCAAGGTCAGAGAGCTGCATTTTTCTACCTTCACTACTGCATTGCCTCCACGTCTGGCAGAAATGGAATCCTGTGCTCTACATATGGACCATCTGAAGTCCTTCATAAGAGTGAGCTGAATACCTTTTTATATTTTACTACAGATTTTAATATCCTACATAGTTTGGTATCATCAGCAAACACTGACACTTTACTCGCAATCCCATCCACTAGGTCATTAATAAAAAGATTAAACAGAATTGGTCGTAGCCCACATCCCTGCGGTCCCCACTACTCCCAGTACAGATCCCTGCTGATTATATCCCATTTAGAGAATGTACCATTTATGATGATTCTTTGTTTCTTGTCATTTAAGGAATTCTTTACCCATCTGCATATAGTTTCCCACAGTCCTTGCTTCTATAGCACGTCCCTGTTACAAGAGAGTCTAAGAATATGAGATACAGCCATCAGTCAATTATTGAGCTCAATTCCCTCAGTATCTGTGGATGAATGCCATCTTGGCCGGGGAATATGTCAATGTGTAAGGTGTACTTCTTCTTGTGTTGAACTAGCTATATCCAGGGCCGGTTTTAGGCAAAGTGGGGCCCTAGGCAAAATTTAAAATGGGGCCCCAAATGCTAACATATTGCACATCACACAGAAGCATTTTGATTGTAGTTACATGCGCTGAGTTCAGGCCACTAAATGAGTGTGATCGACAATATTGAAGTCGTTCAACACTTGTTTCCCGGCCTCTTTCCACCGTATGAGAAAGAATGATGGGGACAGAACAATCACTAGTAGATCAATCTGTCCCCATACAGTATCATGTTATCAGCAGCACATCTACAGTTTACACCCCATAGTCCTCCATATAATATAATGTGCCCCATAGTCCTCCATATAGTATAATACACTCCTCAGTCCTCCATATAGTATTATACACTTCCCATAGTCCTCCATATAATATAATGTGCCCCATAGTCCTCCATATGTATAATACACTCCTCATTGCCCTCCATATATTAAAATACACTGCCCAGTCCTCCATATAGTATAATACACTCCTCATAGTGCTCCATATAATATAATGTGCCGCCATAGTCATCCATGTAGTACAATTCACTTCCCATAGTATAATGCACCCCATAGTTCTTCATATAATGTATTCCCCATAGTCCTTAATACAGTATAATGCAGCCCACATATAGTATAATGCAGCCACCCCATAGAGTATAATGCAGCCCCACCATACAATATAATTTAACCCCCATAGAATATAATGCAGCCCCCTCATATAATATAATGCAGCCCCTCCACAGAATATATGACAGCCCCCTGTCATGATCCCAGTGCAGGTTTTTGAGCTGCACATCAGGGCTTAATGTCTGGAGCTCAGTGCAGGTTTTGACCTGCACACCTGGGGTTAATGATTGTGGCCTCTTTTTGGTTCTGGGAGAGCTTCTTAAACCCCTGGGAAGCTCCAATCCCTGTCAGTTATACTTTTGCCTTTAGTCGAGTGTGGTGACCTCTGTGTGCCTGTGCCTGTTCGTTGTTATAGCTTGTTTATATGGTTCTGACCCGGTTCTGTTCCCCGTTGTGAGTTTGCCTGTTGATTCTGTCCTGCGCTTCCCTCTCTGTGTATGACTCATTGCCTGTGATCTGACTACTCTCTGCTCGCCCCTCTTGTACTTTGCAGCTATCTCTGTGTATGACTCATTGGCTACGTCCTGACTATCCTCCCTGTCTATGCCCCTTGGTAATTTTGTCTTGCAGTTACCCTGCTGGGAGTTTTCTTGCAGCTCCTAGCTCTCTGGAGTTTAAGCCATGCCCCTAGCAGTCACGTGCTTCAGGTCCTGCTGCTCTGAAGTACGCACCTATTCGGCTGCTGCCCACTCCACAGGTATCTTTGAGCACAGTTCGCTTTACTCAGGACACACGCACTGGCTCAGTGAGCAAGTTCAGTGCAGTGTTCCTGACACCCCCTCAGAGTATATTGCAGCCGCCCATAGAATATATTTCAGCCCCTTTTATAGTATAATGTAGTCCCTTCATAGAATACAATGTAGCCCCCCTCATAAAGTATAATGAAGCCCCCATACAATATAATCTAGCCCCCATAGAATATAATGCAGCCCACATAGAATAAAATATAGCCTCCTCATATAGTACAATGTTTCCCCCTCATAGAGTATGATACAATCACCCCCATAGAATATAATATAATACAGCCCCCCATAGAATATAATGTAGCCCCAAATAGAATATAATATAGCCCACCTTCCCATAGAATATAATCTACCCCCCCATATAACACAGCCTCTCCCATAGAATATAATGTAAAATGTACCCCCCATGGTATATAACAGCCGCATAGTATACAGCACAGCACCACATGGTATATAGCCCAGCACCACGGTATATATAGTCAAGCACCACATGGTATACAGCCCAGCACCATGGTATACAGCCCAGCCACACATGGTATATATAGCCCAGCCACACAGGGTATATAGCCCAGCACCACATGGTATATAGCACCCAGCCACACATGGTATATATAGCCCAGACACACATGGTATATAGTGCCCAGCACGACATGGTATATATCGCCCAGCCACCCATGGTATATAGCGCTCAGCACCACATGATATATAGCCCAGCCACACATGGTACATAGTGCCCAGCACAACATGGTATATAGCCCAGCCACACATGGTATATAGCACCCAGCAACACATGGTATATATAGCCCAGTCACACATGGTATATAGCGCCCAGCACCACATGGTATATAGCCCAGCCACACATCATATGGAACTTTTTAATGTACATTCAAACAAACAATAATGAATATACAAATAAGTAAGCTGTACAGCGTCCCCCAACATGAATTTTTGAGGGTACTAGTCCTTGCTGTGTTGAGGTGCAGTCGCAGACTGCAGTTAAAAAAAACTCACCAGTGACCTGACCAGTCCTGTAGTAGTAGTATTGACGTGACGTGTTGTCTATGGAAGCCAGCCAGGAACACTTCTCCTGGGCGGCAGCACAGCTCCTGTACTCTTTCCTGACAGGCACTGCAGACACTGTGCAACGTCAGGACGACGTCAGCAGTCAGGTGACCATGTGGAAGGTCCTGTCCCTGAACAGCGGCTGCCAGCCCAGGACACAGAATAAATTATAACACAGAAGCCGGCTGTAGGAGTGATGAGTGAAGATGGATCGCCGTAGCGCAGAAGAACAAGATAATATGCAGAGCGCAGGTCACGGTCAGGTCAGTATAACATGCCAGACTGCTTCTGCCTCCAGCCCCGGGATCACCGCCAACATTACTATAAATAACACAAGGCAGTGCAGCGCTGGCCGGGAAAGGCTCGCATTGCAGAACAAAGCGAAGCACTGCCTTGTGCTGTGCTATTTGGATTTGTGGAAGCAGGCAGTTGCCTGGTCTGCCTGGTCCTAACGTCGGCCCTGGCTATATCAGGTGGTGAACTTTGATTTTTGCCTTGATGAAAGATCCTTAGAACAGGGATGAAAAGTTCCTGTTTTATAGCTCTGCCTTTTCTTTGTCCTCTATAATAATCTTGTTATTATTGTCTTTTAAGGGGCTGACACCATCTGTTTTATTTTTTTTGGCATTGTTGTATTTGTAAAATTTTGGGGTATTTATTTTAATGTCGCTGGCTATATATTTCTCTGTAGATAACTTTGTTAGCTCGATTTCTTTTTTACATTTCTTATTTAGATCTTTATACTCCTGAAATGTTATCTTTGTATTCTCAGCCTTCAGGATTCTGAATGTCCATTGTCTTAGTCTTATTAAACTTTGCACTGTCTTATTTATCCACAATGGTTTATTTTTATTCCTTGACATTTTATTACCAGAGGGTATATGTTTTCTACATGATTCAGTATTCTTTTGTTGATAGGTTGTTATAGTCTTTTTTCGGTAAAAAAAAGAAACACACCTAAAATACACTTTTTTTAAGTATTGAACATTTTATATGGGCAAACGACTAAGTAATAAAAGTAATATTTAGTTATTTGCCCTGGATGATGACAAGATGATACATGTGACCGTGTGATGCGATGTAATTGGTGTCCTGCAGAACTTCTTTTTTTACAGTACAGCCACTGTTTCAAGCTAAGGATTTATAGTACATCTTTCCTTAAATTAAGGTGACAGTGAAATGGATATATTATTATTTGTCATTTTGAAATATAGGTACTTCTCCCAACTAAAAGCAAATGAAAGGAATAAGTTGTTGGTTTACAGTTAAATAATCTGAAGACATTCAGGGCGTGTGTAAGAGGTCTGGTTTATACCAGGTGTCATAAAAAGAGCTGTATAATTGAAGTTATGTTTTTATTCATTACATTTACTGCATCAATTTAGAGAAAACTCATAATAGTTAACAAGTTCTTTAGACTATAAGAAAAATTAAAGTGGATACCATTATATAACCTTGTGCTATGTCTGCATTTTCTAATATCTGGAATGTAAACAGCTTTACACACTACTTTTACAGTATAACTTTGAATAAAACATACCTATATAAAGCAATATTACTTAGGAAAGTTTTACAGCCGTCACCTGCACAGAATGAGAGAAGTGAGACTAGAAAGACCTGTGTTACAATGTCTGAGGTAGGAATTAGCTGCAAGTCAAAAATATGTACAGTTGTGGCCAAAAGTATTGACACCCCTGCAATTCTGTCAGATAATACTCAGGTTCTTCCTGAAAATGATTGCAATCACAAATTCTTTGGTATTATTATCTTCATTTAATTTGTTTTAAATGAAAAAACACAAAAGAGAATGAAGCAAAAAGAAAAACATTGATCATTTCACACAAAACTCCAAAAATGGGCCAGACAAAAGTATTGGCACCCTCAGCCTAATACTTGGTTGCACAACCTTTAGCCAAAATAATTGCGACCAACCGCTTCCGGTAACCATCAATGCGTTTCTTACAATGCTCTGCTGGAATTTTAGACCATTCTTCTTTGGCAAACTGCTCCAGGTCCCTGATATTTGAAGGGTGCCTTCTCCAAACTGCCATTTTTAGATCTCTCCACAGGTGTTCTATGGGATTCAGGTCTGGACTCATTGTTGGCCACCATAGAAGTCTCCAGTGCTTTCTCTCAAACCATTTTCTAGTGCTTTTTGAAGTGTGTTTTGGGTCATTGTCGTGCTGGAAGACCCATGACCTCTGAGGGAGACCCAGCTTTCTCACACTGGGCCCTACATTATGCTGCAAAATTTGTTGGTAGTCTTCAGACTTCATAATGCCATGCACACGGTCAAGCAGTCCAGTGCCAGAGGCAGCAAAGCAACCCCAAAACATCAGGGAACCTCCTCCATGTTTGACTGTAGGGGCCGTGTTTTTTCCTTTGAATGCCTCTTTTTTTCTCCTGTAAACTCTATGTTGATGCCTTTGCCCAAAAAGCTCTACTTTTGTCTCATCTGACCAGAGAACAGTCTTCCAAAACGTTTTAGGCTTTTTCAGTTAAGTTTTGGCAAACTCCAGCCTGACTTTTTTATGTCTCGGGGTAAGAAGTAGGGTCTTCCTGGGTCTCCTACCATACAGTCCCTTTTCATTCAGACTCCAATGGATAGTACGGGTTGACACTGTTGTACCCTCGGACTGCAGGGCAGCTTGAACTTGTTTGGATGTTAGTCGAGGTTCTTTATCCAACATCCGCACAATCTTGCGTTGAAATCTCTTGTCAATTTTTCTTTTCCATCCACATCTCGGGAGGTTAGCCACAGTGCCATGGGCTTTAAACTTCTTGATGACACTGCGCACGGTAGACCCAGGAACATTCAGGTCTTTGGAGAGGGACTTGTAGCCATGAGATTGCTCATGCTTCCTCACAATTTGGTTTCTCAAGTCCTCAGACAGTTCTTTGGTCTTCTTTCTTTTCTCCATGCTCAATGTGGTACACACAAGGACACAGGACAGAGGTTGAGTCAACTTTAATCCATGTCAACTGGCTGCAAGTGTGATTTACTTATTGCCAACACCTGTTAGGTGCCACAGGTAAGTTACAGGTGCTGTTAATTACACAAATTAGAGAAGCATCACATGATTTTTCGAACAGTGCCAATACTTTTGTCCACCCTATTTTTTATGCTTGGTGTGGAATTATATCCAATTTGGCTTTAGGACAATTCTTTTTGTGTTTTTTCATTTAAGACAAATTAAATGAAGATAATAATACCAAAGAATTTGTGTTTGCAATCATTTTCAGGAAGAAACTGAGTATTATCTAACAGAATTGCAGGGGTGTCAATAGTTTTGGCCACAACTGTATATTATAGGGCAAAACAAGACTGAAGCTTTTGGTTTGATGTACTCTACGACATGAATCCTGTAGATTTGTCACAATATATTCCAAATTAATCAGAATGGACAACAGTGAAAAATATCGGGCAGAAGTGGTTCTGCCAAATGAAAATGAAATAAGGAAACATCCACATCCAATCCTTCAAGTTTAACCTACTGTGTAGCCAAATATATATGGATATCCTGACTGTTTCCTCTAAGTTGCAAGTTTCTGGGATACAAGAACCTTTATCAGCCAAATTATTTATTGACTTGTATGTGACGTATGATGCTAATAATTGTTATGTCTTTGTGTGGAAACACATACAAACATACACTGCTCAAAACAACAAGGGTATGTGCACACGTTGTGGATTCGTGTGTGGATTTTTCCGCGCAGTATCTTCAGAATCCGCAGGTCAAAATACCCGCGTTTTTACTGCGGATTTCTTGCGGATTTTGTGCTGATTTGGCATGCGATTTTACACCTTCCTATAATGGAATGGCTGTAAAAACGCTGTGGAATCCGCACAAAGAATTGACATGCTGCGGAAAATAGACCATCAATCATGATCTCCTTCTTTTAAAAATAAAATCATTAGAAGTAAACAACAGCAAGGAGCTTGGCAAGAGAGGCATCGCTGAAATCTGTGTTTTGACCCCTACAGCATGTCATTTTCAGATTACATAGCAAAAAGCTGCTGACAGATTTGCTTTAATTATTTTTTATGCTTTCTACAGCAAGTTTTTGACATTTAAACTTTTGCTTCCATCTCATCAGCCATTTTGGATCAAATTGACATTTTTTTTAATAAAAATATGAAGTTCACGGGGACAAGAATGTATCATACAATGGATGATGTGTAAAGTGAAATAAAGTTTGATGCAAATTATTCGCTATCTATTGACTGTAAATGAATGCATTCATTGAGTGAGCATTTAAGTCCAAACTCTTAGCACACTAACGCCATACACTCAGCTCCACAAACTAATTCTATCGCCTGGTTCAGCTTCCTGAAATTTATGGTTTCCAATGCGCTTGATTGTTGTTGGAAAGTCTCTTACTGTATTTACAACTTAATACTTGAACTGTGAAAAATGTGACAAGTAATTTTATGATACTGTTCTATTAAAAAGTCCCTGACAGTAGCACATTGTTCTTTAGTGATATCTGCAGAACACACTTGGCAAAAAACCTTAGCAGTGGCGCTCTGTTTATGTTGTCCATGTTCTCCGACAAAATCCAAAGATGCATTTGAAAATGAGTAGAACTATCTCAAAAAGCACAAATTGTTTTGAATGGAAATTGAATCTCTGCATGATCTGGGTAGGTGACCTAAAAACATTTTATTTTCTACAAATAATTTTGACAACTTTTTTTTCATTATTGTATATACAGAGCCAGGTGTGTGACCACCAGTTCTATATTTCACTGTTACTATAGGTACATTTCCAAAATATATTCTTGGAATAAAAGCTTCAATTGACTTTACGGCTCTGTAGGCTTAACTTTGTGCAGCTAAGAAATGAAAATGAATGCAGTTATACTGCAGTAAATTCATAAGTAGGGCACTGTCCAAATATGACTGACACATACAATATAAGTAGCCAATTTTATTTTACTGCACCTTTATAAGCTGGTAGCACACTAGAGCTCCCTTTGTCCCTGGTGAGGATAAACTTTCCAAGACTTTCCAAAATAAATATTTTTATTTGAGGAACAGATTAGCAATAGAAAGTAAAGTTAGCTGATTAGCTGGCTTTCAGTTCATAAATAGACAGTGAACAGTACCTCCAAAAGGCAGTTTGTAAATGAAAAATATTGATTAAACCCAAATATATATATATATATATATATATACATATATACACACACACACTGTATATAGTCTGATAACAAAAAAATAAAGCAACACTTAAATTGCACATTGGATCTACATGAATGAACGATTCAAGTTAAAAATCTTTACAAACATAAATTCTGTAATTCATTATAGACAAAAAAAAACATATCAATATTCAATGGAAATCAAAATCATCAACTAATTGAAGCATGAATTCCAATTAACCTCAAAAATCTATTTTATGGAACTGTTATTATTAGCTATAATGACTGACAGCAAGAATGATTTTTCTTGGCTGTCAGTAGAGTAGTGAGAGGGAATAGGTGGAATACTTTGAGCAAGCTGTGCCAACAATGGTCTAGGAAGAGCCTGATACTGATGTGGAAGCAAGTGATGTGACATTACAATCATGCATCATAATGCTAAGCAAAGGAGTAAAAGAAGCTTAAAAAAGGTAAAAGACTTGCATATTTTTGGGCAAAGGGCCAAAATCCAGATGGTCAATGAGTGAAGTCAAGTTGACCTACTGTTTGTTATAAAGAATGGCTTCGGTCTTTCTATGTGTCTGTAAGAAGATAGACCAGACCGCGGGTACCTGTATACCGAGTCCAGAACTAGGAAGGCTGCATCCTTTGTTCCCAGTGGAAAAGTCTGAGTGAGGAGGACCTTCCTCTGCTGCAGGAAGGAAGGAAGAGATTAAGCTTCCTGCTGACAGGAGGGGGCGGGGAGAACCTAGAAAGAGTGTGCAGCCGCAGAATTATAAGAAGGAAAAGCATGAGAAAGAGGGGAGCTTGGCGCCATTCCAGAGCAGCGCGCAGTGGGGTGAGCAGTGCACTCCGCTCCCCATCCTAACACTGAGTACCGGCACTGCGACAAGCTGTGCTGCAGTCGATCAGAAGGACAGGGACTGCTGCGGTGAGGGAAGCAGTGTGCCCAGCAGCAATTCAGAACAGAGCCATGCAGAGCCATACACACAGAGCAGAGCTGAGCATGGTGTTACAGCAGCCACAGAGAAGAATGCTTCAGCCGGGCGCACCAGCAGCGTGCAAGCCAGTGCCTGTCATCACCCGCCGCCAACAGCGGGTGGGGACGAGAGAAGGTGATGTGCAGTGTAAGCCCAGTGGCTGCCAGAAAGTAAGGTGCAGAACGCTTCGTGTCTGTGAGTACAACACACGTGCCTCATAAGAGTGACAAGGGACAGGACAGACACTTGCACCCTGACTGGGCCATTAAACACCTGCCGAGCCATGTTGGGCTTGTACAAAACCGTGACCTGTATTACTGTCAGGCACTTTGGGCCCGCTTGACTGAGACTGTCAGGAGAGTTGTGCAAGAGTCACGTCGGGCCTAGACAGTACCGTGGCCTGTAACCTTGTAGGCATCTACAGTATATGGACTAGGGGCAGTGGAAGGTACTGGAGATCGACCACTGTTACCAGAAGAAGGGGTATTGTTTGCTTGCTGGACCCCAATAATAAGGACACCTCGTAGGCCGTTGCCGGCGCCATTGAGTTCACAGCAGGAGCTGCAGTTTAAGGGCTTCCTTATGTGCTAACGAACTGACATTTTCTGAATCATTGTTATATCCTTTGCCTTAATGTACCGTTGGTCTCCCCTGTCTAATCCTTTATCTCCCGACATCCTTTTCCATTTATGCTGTTTACCTCCCTGCGTGGAGTATTCCCATGTAAATAAACCCGTTAACCCTCTACCAGGTACAGTTAAGACGATTAGACAGTATTGTGATAAATGGGTTTTGATGAGTGAAGGCACCTAGTCGTATGGCCATGATGCTAATGTTTTGCTTAATGATGGTATAGTAGATATACAAAGTCACCATCATGGACAACAACATATTAGTCTGTCTAATCATGGAAGAGTTAGTTCATCGCACTATGTTTTCACTCTGATTACAAACTTGCCAATATAGAAGCTGTGGAGTTATGTATGGTAATTAAATAAGCAGCTCTGGAAGGACTAGACCAACCAATACTTATTGCAATTGGTCCACATGTCATTAAGATTAGATGGATTAGAGGGAAAGAACAAAAAAAAAACAAATAATGAGATAAAGTACACAAAAGGGCTATAAAACCATAATAAAGTTGAAATTAATGTTTTGCTTTGTTGTATCAACTCCTGTAAAGCAATGCAAAGCTAGCACTTTCTGTGGATTAGTCTGAAGAAGCACGATCCTAAAAGCCTTTGTAATATCAATAGCCATACGGTGGGGAAAAAAAGTATTTAGTCAGCCACCAATTGTGAAAGTTCTCCCACTTAAAGAGATGAGAGAGGCCTGTAATTGGCTGTAATTGGCCTGGAGTGGCTTGGTAAGAAGCATATGAAGGTCCTGGAGTGGCCTAGCCAGTCTGCAGATCTCAACCTCATAGAAAACCTTTGAAGGGATTTGAAAATCCGTGTTGCCCAGCGACAGACCCAGAACATCCCTGCTCTAGAGGAGAATTGCATGAAGGAATGGGTGAAGATACCACCAACAGTGTATGCCAACCTTGTGAAGACTTACAGAAAATGTTTGACCTCTGTCATTGCCAGCAAAGGATATATAACAAAATACTGATATGAACTTTTTTAATGACCAAATACTTATTTTCCACCATAATTTGAAAAATAAATCTTGCCAAATCAGACAAGGTGATTTTCTGGATTTGTTTTCTCATTTTGACTCTCATAGTTGTGGTCTACCTATGATGTCAATTACAGGCCTCTCTCATCTTTTTAAGTGGGAGAACTTGCACAATTGGTGGCTGACTAAATATTTTTCCCCACTGTAGGTATAAGTATCATGAGTTGTTGGATCACTGTATTATGAGGAAAGAAAAAATAAAAGTGTTGGAATACCGTATATACTCGTGTATCAGCCAAGATTTTCAGACCATTTTTTGGGGCTGAAAGTCCCACCCTCGGCTTATACACGAGTCATATACCTGGGGTCGATGGAGGAGGGGGAGCGGGGGGTGTCAGAGATCATACTGACCCCCCTGATGCGTCTCTGCAACCCCCCCGCTTCTCCCACGGTCTCCCTTCAGCGGTCACGTGGTACAGCTCATTAAACTCATGAATATGCGCATATTCATGAGTTTTATGAGCGGTACCATGTGACCGCTGAAGGAAGGAAGGGAGACCATGGGAGAAGCAGAGGAGGGGCTGCAGAGACCGCGCCAGGATGGGGGTAAGTATATTCAATATTCACCTGTCGCGGGCCATCTCTGCTTGGTGCTGTCTGCTGCGTCCTATGTCAGTGACGTTTAGGCAGCAGAGGGCGCCACGTCACTGCGCCCTCTGCTGGCTGAACAGTCGCTGACACAGGACACGGCAGACAGCAGCGATGGACCAGGTACAGGTGAATGCTCACCATCCAAAGACCCAGTTGGATGGTGAGCGTGCATCCTTCTGATCTTGAGAGTGCTGTCAGCCATTCTGTGTATATGTTTGACAGGTGCAGGTGAATATCTCAGGTGCCGGGTCCTGAGCCAGCGGCAACACCTGTCCCCCATAGCGCACTGGTGTCGCCGCCTGCTCAGGACCCGACACCTGGCCCCCAGCAATGAGAGGTGAGTATGCCATTTTTTTTTGCAGCAGCATATGGGGGCATAATATATGGAGCATCTTATGGGGGCAGCATATGGGGGCATAATATATGGAGCATCTTATGGAGCATTATATGGGGGCATAATCTATGGAGAATATGGGGGCATAATTAATGGAGCATCTTATGGGGGCATAATCTATGGAGCATCTTATGGGGGCATAATCTATGGAGCATCTTATGGGGGCATAGTCATGGAGCATCTTATGGGGGCATAGTCTATGGAGCATCTTATGGGGGCATAATCTATGGAGCATCTTATAAGGGCATAATCTATGGAGCATCTTATGGGGGCATAATCTATGGAGCATTTTATGGGGCCATCATGAACTGTAAGGAGCATTATATGGGGCTCCTGATTCAATATGGATATTCAAAAACATTTAACCTACCGATGTCTCAATTTATTTTACTTTTATTGGTATCTATATTTATTTTTGAAATTTACCAGTAGCTGCTGCATTTTCCACCCTAGGCTTATACACGAGTCAATAAGTTTTCCCAGTTTTTCGTGGCAAAATAGGTCTTATGTTCTTCCTTCATAGTTACATAAGGTTTATTATTTCAGTACACATATATAACACAGCAATATAACATCATTTTATTTGTGTCAAAATAATGTTGGACTTGGAAAAACAGATCAAAATAGCAACATGTTTTTCATGTATCTCCAAACCTTTTCATAAATGTTTTGCAGATTCAGATTCAGGCGTATGCCTTGTCTTTGTAGCTAATTTTCTTTTCTCATTTTAGTTTTTTCCTCCACTTCTTTCAAGAGCCATAACTTTATTTTTTTTCTGTAGGCATAGCTATATGAGGTCTTGTTTTTGGGGGGACCAGTTGTAGTTTTGAATTACACAATTAATTTTATCATATAAGACACTGGAAAATAGCAAAAATAAAATCCATATGGGATGAAATGGTGAATATGCAATTCTGCCTTGTTTTTTGAGACGTACAAAGTGTGGTAAAAAAGATGTGACAGGCCTATCTGAGTACGGAGATTGCAAACTTGCATCAATTATTTTTTTCATTTAATTCTTAGTTTGTAAGAAAAAAAATCTGGTTTGAGTCATCATTTTGGCAGACCAATAATGTTTTTATTTTTCCATTTATTGAGCATTGTGAAAACTTGTATTTTTGTATGGTGAGCTGAGAGTTTTATTGATACTAATTTGGAGTACATATGTTTTAATCACCATTTGTTGCATTTCTTAGGCATTTTGATTATTTTCCATATGAGTTAATTAATTTTATATTTTTATATCCCAGACATTTACAGACAGGGTTAAGTCAAATATATTATTTTTATTGTTCATATTTTTTTACAGGGAAAAACAGGAAAGTTTTACATTTTTATTATAAACTGCTTTTTTATAAATTGAAAAATATACTGTATATATTTTTAATCCTCCTTTGATCAACTGATTGCTTTTACTATATTCTGCAATACTTTAGTGCTGCCTGTATACTCACTTTGTATGCAGAACTGCTAATGGAGGAGATGTCATGGCTAACGTGACTAGACAGTCCAAGAACTGTCCAGGCAGAAATACACCAGGTCTAATAAGCTCTTTGCTGTGGCCAATGGGGCATACTGCTGAGAATTGCCAATAAGGTTATGAGCATGCAAACTATTTTTTTATGAGTTTTCTACTAGAAATTTCTTTAGGAAACACCCCTGCTTTCGGGAGATTTTGGAGGAGTTCTTAATTTCCTGAAGCATTTTCTGAAGTGCTTTTGAACAAATTTTTTAAGCATTTGGAAGGGTTTTCTTTTCCCTGAAACTTTTCACAGCCTTCTGATTGGACAAAGCTTAATTTGGAGCAAATTCCATTAAGTGCTTTTTCAAGGAAGTGACACTGACTTTCTTCCTTTAAATCAGACATTTTTCAGAACTGGAAGCACAAAAAAAGTTTCAAAACAAGGATGCTCATGCCATTTTGAATATGTCCATTATTACTGATATACTTAACAGACTGAACATATGAACATCAACATAGTTTCACAATACAAACGTGTAGCAAAAGTATTTAAAACATTTTCAAAACAAATTTTCAAATGTTTTTTGAAGTGCACCCACTAAAACTTTGTAATTTGTGCGCATGGATATCCGGGATGTCAGTCTCTGTCAAATTCATATTATGAACCTACATAGAAAACGGAGTATAACGCCATAGAGTCAATGAACATAAATGGTTATAATATCAAAAATTATTCGCTCTTTATTAGTACAGGTGCATAAAAGGTGTACATTTCAAAATACAATCATATGATCAGATGTCGGACATGACACTAAGAAAAAAGGGGGATGGATACGCCGCACATGTATGGTAAATGCAATGGTACAAAAAATGATAATACATAGCCCCAAAAACTGCATAGAAACTTGTACCCATGCTGAAGAGTCTCACACTTGGCCATCTAATGTTTCTACCAAAGTGAAGTACATGCCAAAAGACATGGGCGATTCATACAGGACCTTCCAGTAAAGTGCTATGTGCAGAAAGGTGTGGGGAAAAATATGAAAAGGTAACCATGCTTACCCATAAGGAAAGTGCATATGCGTGGTGTCCAGCCCCAGAGCCCCTACGCACGTTTCGCGCTGGGCTTCATCGGGGGGCATGTGTGGTGCTGCTGGAAATGCAGGGTATAAATGTCTAAGGCACAGGTGTCCAGAATTAGCATCGCTGCGGGAGGAAGTGAGCGCATGAGAGGCGGGCCCCGATCGCGGCACGTCACATCCGGCCGTCATTACCTGTGGAAGGGACAAGGAGAGATGCAGCTCTCCTGACGTCATTGTCCCGCCCCAGGCAGAGCTGACGCCTTCCGAGACGCCCACTAACAACGGGACCAGCCGCGCATGCGCAACCCCGCAGCGGCCATTTTAAATACTGGCCAGGAAAAGGGCAAGTGGAGATAGGAACGCGGAACCAACAAGAAAAATACAACCAAAGGAAAATAAGAAAAAAAGGTTGGTATAAAGTGGAGGAGCAGAAAAGAAGAATACAATACTGATTCCAATGATCATACAATATAACCATACATGCACTCTTCAACAAGCTATATTAGCATTGTTCTCAAGGCCGAACAACTCGCAAGAATTGTACTTAACGGACATTATAATAACAACTGAAAAAGACCAAAATATTACACACAACAGAAAAAAATCTCTGCTGCATGCGCATGTGGCTCTGTATACAAAAATGACACCACAAAAGGATATCTAAATATCTTATTTGTATAGATGATGTTGAAATAATCTGGTAATGATTACAGCACTCTTTTTCATCAATATGATATCGCCATCATTCAATCGGGACAAAGCCCACTTAGGGTTACTCATGGTGGTCAATCTATTATGAATCATAGTATCTAAAGAGTGCTGTATATCATACCATCTTATTAAGATGTCAAAATCTCATTTGATGTATTATAAGTCTAAACATGAAATTACGGCACAAAGATGACTTGTAGAAACAAAAAAATATATATAAAAATATAACTCCAGGATCTACATAGAAAACAGAGAAATAGCAATAGCATATCCTGTACACGGACAAGAAGTGAGGTTCCACGTAATTAGTTCTCCACCATTTCTTCCAAGATTCCAGATGGACTTGATGAAGACATACGATCAAGAATAACCCCGCATAATGCATCCAATAACTCATACTGATTGTACACTGAGAAAGGATAAATAAAAACAGCAATTAAAAACAAGAACAAAAACAACTTATACACAAATATGTATATAATAGCCAGAAAGACATACTGATGCTACAAGAAGGGGGCAAAGGATAACTTTTCATTGAGTCCATGAGGTGTCATAGAACCCAAAGTGACTATCCATCGGCACTCCAGCTGGGCTAAGATCTTCTTATAGTCTCCACCCCTAGTCCCCAATTGTACTCTATCGATCCCTTTAACTTTAAATGTCCGTGGATCACAATTATGGACTTGCTTAAAGTGCCGAGGGATAGTCTTCAATATTGTAACATCTGAAATCTCCTTTGCCGCCCTTATGTCCCTAACATGTTCCCTAACTCTAGTACGAAGCTCCCTAGAGGTGAGGCCCACGTAGATCAGGTCGCATCCACATACCGCATAATAAACCACATATGTGGTGCTGCAAGAAATATAATTTGTAATATGGTATTCCATACTACCATCAGCCACCTTAAAAGTGGTTGCCCTAACGATATTTTGGCAGGCCAAACATGAGCCACATGGGTAACACCCCCACCTCTGGCGCCTGGCACCAAAAGGGTTAATGGGTCTAGCCACATAATGACTTCTCACAAGAAAGTCTTTCAAATTTCTTCCCCTTCTAGCAGTCAAGAGGGGTCTATCAGGTAGAATTCCCTTTAATGTCTTATCTGTCTGTAAAACAGACCAGTGTTTTCCCATGATCTCTCTAATCTTGTGCCACTGATTATTATAAGTCATAATGCACCTCAGTGGTTGTTCCCTAGGTACATTGGCATGCTGTTTGGAGTCAAGGAGTTGTTGGCGAGGGGTCCTCCTGGCACGAGAGTAGCCCGACTTAATGTTTCTCATACTATATCCGCGATCTCTGAACCGCTGGGTAAGGTCCCGAGCCTGATCCTCAAAGATCCCATCAGTGGAACATATTCGCTTCATTCTCAAAAACTGACCCACAGGAATGGCCCAAATGGTTGAAGCATTGTGGGCAGATGATGCATGTAGTAGGGAATTGACGGACGTGTCCTTCCGAAATACGTCAGTTTGGATCGCACCATTCCCACATAATGTGATCTTAATATCCAAAAAATCAATCTCACTCGTCGCCACCCTGTGGGTCAGTTTGATGTTACGACAATTATGATTTAAACCACAGATGAAATCGAGGAGGTCAGACTCGGTACCCTGCCAAATTATAAAGACATCGTCAATGTAGCGGTACCAGCACTGCACATGGGACGCGGCACATGCACCATCCCCGAAAGACGATGTCTTTATAATTTGGCAGGGTACCGAGTCTGACCTCCTCGATTTCATCTGTGGTTTAAATCATAATTGTCGTAACATCAAACTGACCCACAGGGTGGCGACGAGTGAGATTGATTTTTTGGATATTAAGATCACATTATGTGGGGATGGTGCGATCCAAACTGACGTATTTCGGAAGGACACGTCCGTCAATTCCCTACTACATGCATCATCTGCCCACAATGCTTCAACCATTCGGGCCATTCCTGTGGGTCAGTTTTTGAGAATGAAGCGAATATGCTCCACTGATGGGATCTTTGAGGATCAGGCTCGGGACCTTAGCCAGCGGTTCAAAGATCGCGGATATAGTATGAGAAACATTAAGTCGGGCTACTCTCCTGCCAGGAGGACCCCTCGCCAACAACTCCTTGACTCCAAACAGCATGCCAATGTACCTAGGGAACAACCACTGAGGTGCATTATGACTTATAATAATCAGTGGCACAAGATTAGAGAGATCATGGGAAAACACTGGTCTGTTTTACAAACAGATATGACATTAAAGGGAATTCTACCTGATAGACCCCTCTTGACTGCTAGAAGGGGAAGAAATTTGAAAGACTTTCTTGTGAGAAGTCATTATGTGGCTAGACCCATTAACCCTTTCGGTGCCAGGCCCCAGAGGTGGGGGTGTTACCCATGTGGCTCATGTTTGGCCTGCCAAAATATCGTTAGGGCAACCACTTTTAAGGCGGCTGATGGTAGTATGGAATACCATATTACAAATTATATTTCTTGCAGCACCACATATGTGGTTTATTATGCGGTATGTGGATGCGACCTGATCTACGTGGGCCTCACCTCTAGGGAGCTTCGTACTAGAGTTAGGGAACATGTTAGGGACATAAGGGTGGCAAAGGAGATTTCAGATGTTACAATATTGAAGACTATCCCTCGGCACTTTAAGCAAGCCCATAATTGTGATCCACGGACATTTAAAGTTAAAGGGATCGATAGAGTACAATTGGGGACTAGGGGTGGAGACTATAAGAAGATCTTAGCCCAGCTGGAGTGCCGATGGATAGTCACTTTGGGTTCTATGACACCTCATGGACTCAATGAAAAGTTATCCTTTGCCCCCTTCTTGTAGCATCAGTATGTCTTTCTGGCTATTATATACATATTTGTGTATAAGTTGTTTTTGTTCTTGTTTTTAATTGCTGTTTTTATTTATCCTTTCTCAGTGTACAATCAGTATGAGTTATTGGATGCATTATGCGGGGTTATTCTTGATCGTATGTCTTCATCAAGTCCATCTGGAATCTTGGAAGAAATGGTGGAGAACTAATTACGTGGAACCTCACTTCTTGTCCGTGTACAGGATATGCTATTGCTATTTCTCTGTTTTCTATGTAGATCCTGGAGTTATATTTTTATATATATATTTTTTTGTTTCTACAAGTCATCTTTGTGCCGTAATTTCATGTTTAGACTTATAATACATCAAATGAGATTTTGACGTCTTAATAAGATGGTATGATATACAGCACTCTTTAGATACTATGATTCATAATAGATTGACCACCATGAGTAACCCTAAGTGGGCTTTGTCCCGATTGAATGATGGCGATATCATATTGATGAAAAAGAGTGCTGTAATCATTACCAGATTATTTCAACATCATCTATACAAATAAGATATTTAGATATCCTTTTGTGGTGTCATTTTTGTATACAGAGCCACATGCGCATGCAGCAGAGATTTTTTTCTGTTGTGTGTAATATTTTGGTCTTTTTCAGTTGTTATTATAATGTCCGTTAAGTACAATTCTTGCGAGTTGTTCGGCCTTGAGAACAATGCTAATATAGCTTGTTGAAGAGTGCATGTATGGTTATATTGTATGATCATTGGAATCAGTATTGTATTCTTCTTTTCTGCTCTTCCACTTTATACCAACCTTTTTTTCTTATTTTCCTTTGGTTGTATTTTTCTTGTTGGTTCTGCGTTCCTATCTCCACTTGCCATTTTCCTGGCCAGTATTTAAAATGGCCGCTGCGGGGTTGCGCATGCGCGGCTGGTCCCGTTGTTAGTGGGCGTCTCGGAAGGCGTCAGCTCTGCCTGGGGCGGGACAATGACGTCAGGAGAGCTGCATCTCTCCTTGTCCCTTCCACAGGTAATGACGGCCGGATGTGACGTGCCGCGATCGGGGCCCGCCTCTCATGCGCTCACTTCCTCCCGCAGCGATGCTAATTCTGGACACCTGTGCCTTAGACATTTATACCCTGCATTTCCAGCAGCACCACACATGCCCCCCAATGAAGCCCAGCGCGAAACGTGCGTAGGGGCTCTGGGGCTAGACACCACGCATATGCACTTTCCTTATGGGTAAGCATGGTTACCTTTTCATATTTTTCCCCACACCTTTCTGCACATAGCACTTTACTGGAAGGTCCAGTATGAATCGCCCATGTCTTTTGGCATGTACTTCACTTTGGTAGAAACATTAGACGGCCAAGTGTGAGACTCTTCATCATGGGTTCAAGTTTCTATGCAGTTTTTGGGGCTATGTATTATCATTTTTTGTACCATTGCGTTTACCATACATGTGCGGCGTATCCATCCCCCTTTTTTCTTAGTGTCATGTCCGACATCTGATCATATGATTGTATTTTGAAATGTACACCTTTTATGCACCTGTACTAATAAAGAGCGAATAATTTTTGATATTATAACCATTTATGTTCATTGACTCTATGGCGTTATACTCCGTTTTCTATGTAGGTTCATATATTTCTAAGGGAGTTGTCCTTTCGTTTATGCCATTATGAACGTCCTTTTTTCTAGATAGGAAAAAGTATCATGTTCATTGCTATGTTGGATCATGTCAAATTCATATTATGTATGTTTGTCTTTGTGACATGGCCTAAGTTTGTCTAACGTTGTTTTTGACTGACCTTGTAGCAAACCCCAACTAATAGGCCGTGTTCACACTTGTGAGTGCAATGAGAAAAACTTCCACGAGTCTCTCGCCTCAATACACTGCACTGCCGCCGGCTGTTCAGACCGGAGCGTTCAGCTGCATAGAAAGACAGGCAGCTGCAAACTCTGGTCCTGAGTGCCGGTGACAGTGGCGGGTATTGAGGTGCGAGTTTCTCGCATTGCACTTGCAAGTGTGATCTCGCCCTTACACTCACTTTGGTATCTCATTTTGAATCTGTCCCATCTGTTAAGGCCCCATCACACACAGCGATCTCGCTGAAACATCTGCGCTAGCGGTATAGCATAACATGATCACGTTATGCTATAGCGTTAACACAGCCCATCAACGCTATGTGTTGAACGGGCTGCTTTAACGCAGTATGAACCTAGCCTTATCGCGTTTTTTCGGCTGTGGATTTTGTCTCTTTGATATGTCATACTTTAAAAATAACTGCTTTGTTTTGAAAGCTTCTTGTTAATTATCTTTGATAAAACCTCATTGATAAAGTCATGTGCAGGTTACATGCGCAAGGACACTCGCCTCACCACTGCATATGATGAACAACACAGGAGAGTGACAAATACAAGACAGATAGAGGGGAACTTAACAACTTTTTCTGCTGCAAAGCTCCACACAGCAGAGAGTAAGGCACTAGACCACGAACTCCAAGAAAACAGCGGATTCACTACTGCAACTAGAGCGCTCCATACTCCAGGCTTGGTTAACATAGATTACTCTATTACTGACAGTCAGCTGATGAGTCATATATCCAAGAAGTATCATTTCTCCTTGCGGAGAATGACATGCTAAGCATGTCGTGGTGAGGAGACTTAAAGCCGCAATGCTCCTCTGGGAAATATGCTAATTATGCAAATTGACTCTTCAATTTGCATAAATAGCTGATGAGTCATGTGACTTTTTAACCCCTTTCTGACCTCAGACAGTATAGTAAGTCCAAGGTCAGAATCCTTGCTTTAATGAGGGTTCCAGTGGTGAACCCGCATCAAAGCCGGGACATGTCAGCTGATATGTACCTGCAATAGGCGCCTATTAACTAGTTAAATGCCGCTGTCAAACGCTGACAGCGGCATTTAACATGCTCTTCCGGCCATCGGGCCGGAAATAAGAGCACCGCTGACCCCGTCACATGATCAGGGGTCAGCAATGCGTTGGCATAACAACCAGAGGTCTCCTTGAGACCTCTAAGATTGTTGATCTCAGATTTCTATGAGTGCCACCCTATGGTCAGTGCTCATAGGAATGCAGTAATTCTACTGCACACACGGCGATCTGAGTATCTCCTGTATGTAGCAGAAGTGATCGAGTTGTGGCAGCTTCTAGCCTCCCATGGAGGCTATTGAAGCATGCTAAAATAAAAAAAAATGTTTTTAAAAATATGAAAAAAATATAAAAGTTTAAATCACCCCCCTTTCACCCCATTCAAAATAAAACAATAAAAAAAAAAAATTCAAACCTACACATATTTGGTATCACTGCGTTCATAATCGCCTGATCTATCAATAAAAAAAAGGATTAACCTGATTGCTAAACGCTAATCGTAAACGCGTAGTGATAAAAAAAGTAAAAATGCCAGAATTACGTTTTTTTGCTCATTGCGACATTGCATTAAAATGCAATAAAAGGCAATCAAAAAAACATATCTACACCAAAATGATATCATTAAAAACGTCAGGTCGGCATGCAAAAAATTAGCCCTCACCCAACCCGAGATCACGAAAAATGGAGAAGCTACGGGTATCGGAAAATGGCGCAATTTTTTTTTAGCAAACTTTTGGAATGAGAGAGAGAATTTGCTGCCAGAACGGTTTTCGGGGTTAAATTTAATGAAAGGGAATTCTTCCGGGCATGCTAAGTATGAAAAGGCGGATCCGTTGGCGGATTCCGTCAATTAACGGTTGGCAATGGATCCGTCGCCCATAGACGTCCAATATAACACATGGCAGACAGCAACGGATCCGGTGCTATCTACTGTTTTAATGCAGACAAAAAACGTTTCATTGTCCGTCCACCCCAGACAACGGACGATAAAATTATGACGGATCCGTCAAAAAACGGATGCAACGGATGACCATCCGTTTAACTGGTTTTTTGCCTGTTGGTGGTATGTGTAGCTATCCGAACAAATGCTCCGAGTCCAAAAAAAATTGCTCTATTGGTATAGAACATTTTAATTGCGGGGGATGAAATGAAACAGCATGTAATAATGCATTTGTTGCAGTGACTTTTCGGTATATATGGGTTGCCCTCCCAGGGCTGTGGGGTAGTCGGTACCGGGCCAGTCTCTCAGAGGGGATTGTCACAGCAACGGTGACCCGGTCCGTGGCCCTGGGCGCCCATGTAAAAGGGGTTTGAGTTGGGAATAAAGTTTATAAGTGATTCGTGACGCCACCTGTGGTGTTCGGCAATGAAGGTGTTAAGCCGACGCTGCAGACAGATCCTCTGTGACAGATGGTGGGGTGCAGCAATGATGGTGTAGCCCTCGACAGGCAGGGCTGTAGGTCCCAGGGCAGTCTGGATACGGTTTAGGAAGAGGGTGCAGTGTTTGGCACAGAGATGTAGCAGTGCTGAGGATGTTGCGGGAAGGAGGCAAGGACACAACAGAGTGCAGTTTCTTTACCCTTACTTGGCAAACGCAGT
Source organism: Dendrobates tinctorius (assembly GCF_039654945.1). NCBI lineage: Eukaryota > Metazoa > Chordata > Amphibia > Anura > Dendrobatidae > Dendrobates > Dendrobates tinctorius. The sequence continues at coordinate 7,270,334 of NW_027361750.1, forward strand.
CCAGGGTCCTGATTACAGATGGCACAGGAGCAGGCTAGCCTGGAAGCAGCTCAGGGATCTCTCTGTCAGATTGGCTGTGTAGTCTCCTTCCTAGTGCTGGCTTGAGGTACATGCAGTACTTTGTTACACTGAAGTTCCTCCTTCATATCTTCTCTTAGAATTACCTCGTATGGCAGACAGCTGTAGCCCTCTATCTCTCTTGGCTCACCCGTCACTGTTGTGCCTCCGAGTCTTAGTTGGGAATAGAGCATTTACAGCTTCCTATTCCTCTGCTTTCTGTTGCAGGACCTTCAGTATCCATACAACCGTGGAGACCAGGCTCCAGATCATGCGCTCTCACTGGGAGGGAGCTCTCTTTCCTCAGCTCAACCTCCAGCTTCTCTCCACACGTCTACACTCGTTGCCCTCCTCACACTAACTACTAATTTCCCCTCCTAGCCCTCAGAGCGTGCTCGTCCCCCAATCCTGGTTCAGAGCTCCCTCTGCTGGCCTGGAGTGGGAACTGTGTTGCATGACATGGTTAACTGTTAGAGAGACCCTTCATTTCCTCCAAGCCTGACATCACCCTCCCTGGAGGAAGGTAATGCCACTGTGGCGACCATACTCCTGGGGGTGCCGCATTCCCCCCAGTGCAAGTCAGCACTCCTGGGCTGATGAAAAACATATGAATAACATATAAACATGTAAACAGTATGAAGGTTACAAGATTTTGACAAATGAAAAATGTACAAAATCTACAAGCTCCAAAAATAGTCCTATGATGATAAGTCAAAGTATCAATGTCCATGGTCCATTCCTGGGCAAATGGTGAACTATATACAAATTGGTGACCACACAAGTCCTGTGGTACAATGTTCATAAAACAAAACTGGCAAATTCAAAGGAAACTCTTACAGATTACCTGTAGGCACAAACTTGAAAACAGTTGCATATATACACAATTTCAACATTCACATAAACTTAGCTATATACGATATCTGATGGGTGGTATACCTTGTGTAGTATGGATAGACCTACGTAACACTGGTGTGACTGGGGATCTTACTGGTTGTCTAGTGCTCACTACTGGTGTAGTTAAACTAGGTAGTATTCTCCTACTGACTCTTAGTCTCACCATGGGTATGACAGATTCACCATTGGCAGGGCGAGGGTTCTCTGGCTCCATCTGCTACCTGAACTTCCCGATTTTCAGAGTTCTCATGAGTCACTTCTTCTTGTACTGCCAGTTGGGGAAATGTCAACACTGGCACCACTATAGCATGATTTACTTTAGTCCAATTTGCAGGGAATTCTCCAAGTATGGTGCTGACCTTTTCTTCTTCTATGGGTTGGACGTTATCTTGTTCTTCCATTCTTTCTCTTAACTGATCAGGGCATAATTTCAAATGATCCCTTGATATTGCTGCTGAGGTTTCTCCTCCATCATTACTAATAAGGCACACCTTGGTATTGTCAAAGTTTGAGGGTAGAATGGTATAGGGTTCAGCTTCCCATTGGTCATCCAATTTATGCAGTCTTCTTTTCCTCTTGAGGACTTGTTCTCCTGGTGACAAGGGGACTGCAGGTGCATGCTGATTGTAGTTCCTCTCTTGTTTTTGTCTTGCCTGAGCTAGACTCTTTTCCACACACTCTTGTACTCTTCTGTACTGTTGCTGCCTCTCTGTATCCCAGTCAGCATCTGGTGACATCACCTCAGGTGTCAGGACTCCCATATTCAAATCCATAGGCAGTTTACCAGGCCTTGCTCTCATTAGGTAGGCTGGGGTACAGTTGGTGGAATTCACTGGAATATGGTTGTAGAGGTCCACCAGATCTGGCAACTTCTCTGGCCACAGGTTCCCCTCCTCCAAGGGCAAAGTCTTCAGGAGGTCAATCACTACCTGGTTCATCTTCTCACACATGCCATTGGTCTGTGGGTGATACGGTGTTGTCCGGATCTTCTTACAACCATACAAGTTACAGAATTCTTGGAACACTTCTGCCTCGAAAGCTGGACCTTGATCTGTAAGCACTCTTTCCGGATATCCATGTGGTCTACAGAAGTGCTGTTGGAATGCTCTGGCTGCTGTCCTGGCTGTCTGATCTTTGACAGGCACAACTACCAGGAATCTTTAGTGGTCCACAATGGTAAGAGCATAGACATAGCCGGACCGGCTTGGAACCAGCTTCACATGGTCCAGGGCTACCAACTCAAGGGGCTGTTTGGTGATGATTGGCTCTAGAGGAGCTCTCTGGCTGTTTCGATCCTTTCTGCGCAGGTTATATTGTCCACACTCCCGGCACCACTTCTCAATGGCTTTCTTCATACCAGCCCAGTAGAACCTCTCCCGGAGCAATGCTTCCAACTTCTTCCATCCGAAGTGTCCAGCTCCATTGTGGTATGCTTCCAGGACCATTGATGCCTCTCTCTTTGGGACTATCACCTGCCAGACCAGCTCATGAGTGCGGGCATTGATACTCCTCTGACACAGTTTTCCTTCATAAATGAACAGCCGACCTCTTTCCTTCCACAACTACTGGGTTTCTTCAGGAGCATCCGACTCTGGGCGTGAGTCAGCTTATGACAGTAGCTCCTTCACCAGGCGGACTGCGGGGTCGCTATCCTGCATTTCTGCCCAGTCACGATGGTGTAATGGATTTAGAGTGACCTCTTTCAAGCCAGACCACCTGTTTCTCACTCCTTGCACACGTTGGGCTGCAATTGGCCAGTGGAAGGGAGGTAACTCTATCTCTTCAAGAGCCTCAGGGTCTTCTCCTGTATCTGGCAGATTAGGCATCCTGGACAGCGCATCAGCATTGGCATTCTTGTGCCCTGCCCGGTACTTGATGGTAAACTCATAGTTAGACAGCCGAGCCATCCATCGCTGTTCCAGTGCACCTAGTTTTGCAGTGTCCAAGTGAGTCAACGGGTTGTTGTCCGTGAAGATGGTAAACTTGGCTGAAGCTAGGTAATGCTTGAATCTTTCAGTCACAGTCCAGACTATGACGAGGAACTCCAGCTTGAAGGAACTGTAGTTGTCAGGGTTCCTTTCAGTGGGACGAAGCTTCCTGCTGGCGTAGGATATCACACTTTCTTTGCCATTCTGTACCTGTGACAGTACTGCTCCCAGTCCCACGTTGCTGGCATCAGTATACAACACAAAGGACTGGTCATAATCTGGGTAGGCCAGAACTTCATCTCCTGTGAGAGCCATCTTCAGTCGGGTAAAGGACCTCTCCAACACCTCAGTCCATTCAAATGTGAATTCTTCTGCATGGCTTTCTTGGACTGTCCCACCTGGAGATTTTGCATAGGAGTGGCTATTTCCGTGAAGCCTTTGATGAACCTTCGGTAGTAGCCTACCAACCCGAGGAATTGGCGTACTTCATGGAGGTTGCTGGGTTTCTGCCAGTCCCGGATGACTGTGACTTTGTCAGGATCTGGTGCCACACCTTCTGCACTCACTACATGACCGAGGTACTGTACCTTGGGCTTCAGGAGGTGGCATTTGGAAGGCTTCACCTTCAGGCCAAAGTTGGACAAGGCTTCAAACACCTCAGCCAGGTGCTCCAGATGGTCTTCATAAGTCTTGGAGAAAACAATGACATCATCAAGGTACAACAGGACTGTCTCAAAGTTCATGTGTCCCAGGCAGCACTCCATCAGCTGTTGAAATGTTCCTGGGGCAGTGCAGAGCCCGAATGGCATATAGTTGAACTCACAGAGACCCATTGGGGTGGTAAATGCTGTTTTCTCCTTGTCTGCCTCTACCACGGGAGCCTGCCAATACTCACTAGTGAGATCCAAGGTGGAAAAGTAGTTAGCAGTTTTAAGTGCAGCTAATGACTCTTCAATTCTGGGTAATGGGTAGGCATCTTTATGTGTAATGCTGTTAATTTTTCTGTAATCAACACACATTCTCATGGTACCATTCTTTTTCTTTACAAAAACTATTGGGGCTGCCCAGGGGCTACAACTGTCTCTGATGACCCCTGCTTCCTTCATTTCCCTCAACATTCCTTTGGCACATTGGTATTGTGTTGGGGGTATAGGCCAGTGCCTTTCTTTAATGGGTAGATGATCTCCAGTGGGGATATGATGTTGAACCCCTTTTGCCTTCCCAAAATCTAGAGGGTGCTTACTGAATACCAGTTCATATTCCTGGGTCACCCTGTAAACCCCATTTTTCTTGTATGAAGGTGTAGAGTCAGTCCCCACCTGCAGTTGCTGGCACCACTCCTCCTGCTGTTTGACAGAGCCATTGTCCTCCACCTGGTTGGATGAGACCAAGGGCTCTGCTGCCTGCATTGCATTGTTACTGACAGTGAGCAGCTTAGCAACTGTGGCATACCAAGGTATTGTGGCCTCCTCCTCCCCACAATTCAAAAGGCGTACAGGTACTCTCCCCTTTCGTACATCAACTACCCCTCTGGCTGTCAGGACAGTGGACCTGCTATCAGAGTATTCTGGCTCTACCAATGCCTGGTAATGTTTCCCTCTGAGGCCTATGACTGCCAGACACCAAATCAACATTTCACATCTGGGGGGTATCGCAATGGGGAAAGCATCACTCACTCTGACGCTGCCAATTTCTCCGCCAGAGAGTTGTACCTGCTGTCTTTGCATCAGGGCCTTGATCTCCTTCTGCAGGACTCGTTGTTCACTGGAACCAGCAGTCTCAGCCACCTGTTGCAACAAGACAATAACCTCGGAAAGACAATTTTCAATTACATTTGTACCAAGAGTCATAATGGGATTACATTCTTGGCGATCAATATCCACAACTATCAGACCTTGAGATTTTAGCTCCACCCTCCCCACTTTAACAGTAATTTCTTTACATCCCACTTGTGGTAAAGACTGACCATTACTGGCAACTACTGTTAGTTCATCAGTTGGGCCTCAGGTGAGTTCAGAGTCAGCCCAATACAGATTGTAGAGAATATAGGGCATAGTGGTCACCTGGGAGCCAGTGTCCAGCAAAGCGTTCATGGGGATGCCGTCAATCACCACTGGAAGGATCAGTCTCTCTCCCACATACTTGGCTCGCCAGTTCCTTGGGCCTTGTGGTCCTGCTCCTGGGGTTGGCCCTCTGCCCCAGGGGTTACTTGTTTAAAGGACAGAATCTTGCAAGATGGCCTGCCTTGTGGCAGGGACGACAGATGGGACGTCCGTCCTGATCATAGCGGTCGTTGTTCCTCCCTCAGAGTGGTGGGGTTCTCCTCTTCCAGAGCCATGGGACATCCTCTGGACTGGAAGCAACTGGATCTTCTGCTTGGAGGACACCTGCAGGGACTGCACGGTTTTAGTAAGTGCAGCCATACCTTTGGTCAACTCCTGGACCTGAAGACGCAGCTCTTCTGTTGGATCTGTATCCAGAGTCTGTGCATCAGCTTCCACAGGGATGGAAGGGAAAGATGTTGCTTCCTGGTGGTAGGTAATCGCTGGGCGCTGGACGGCTGACAGTTGGTTCCTGCAGTACCCGAATAGCCCTGTCCTTGAAATCAGCAAAGTCCAGGTCAGGGTTTTGTAGGGTTATGATGCGCAGCTGCGCTCTGTGGGTACTGGATAGGAGTCCTTCGATGAACTGCTCTTTTAACAGTTTGTCTTCCTCTTTCACACTGTCAGGATCAATTTGCTTGACAGCTCGCAGCGCCTCCTGCAGGTTGAGAGCATAGTCCCGTATACTGCCCTGCACTTTGTTTACATCCAAAGAATCTCATCTTGATTTCAGCAGCAGTGCGGGTGTCAAAGGTGCTCCTTAGCTTAGCCAGGATCTTTTTAACCGTCTCTTTATCAGTGTCCTGCCAGGCTTTTACTTCTCTCTGTGCTGCACCTGTTAGCTGCCCAATCAGGATGTTCACCTTCTGGTTTTCAGATAGAGGATACACCTCAAACAAACTGCACAGTCTCTCTTTAAATTCACTCAGGGTATGGGACTCACCCGAGTACTGCGGTAGCCAGGCCGCTCCCGGTATGTAGGGCATAGACAGCGGCATTAAGGGGACCGCTGCGGTGGGTGCTTCCGGAGCAGCAGCCACGTTAGGCACTGCAGCTGGCGGCACTGAGGGGCTGGCGGGGGTATCAGCCACTGCATTGGTGCTTGCCTGAGACATTCTCCTTCCCCCCTAGTTAATGGTTGCCAGGCCACGGGGTTGAGCGGCTTACCGGCTGTAGGCCTCAGCTCCTCCCCTTCTCGCGCGCTGTCCTCTCTTCCCACGCGGCACTTCGCTTCTTCGCGCTCTGCGGCAGGCTCCGCCCGCGAAGGCCTGCCCCTTTTCTTCCCACGTGCACCAATCAGCGGGATAATGGCGGCAATGGTGCCAATTTTGCACACAGTCTATAGCACACAACAGTCTCTGGCACACAGGACCCGTGGATACCGGGCTCCGTAATCCTGTTCGTGACGCCAAAATGGGTCACCCTCCCACAGCTGTGGGGTAGTCGGTACCAGGCCGGTCTCTCAGAGGGGATTGTCACAGCAGCGGTGACCCGGTCCGTGGCCCTGGGCGCCCATGTAAAAGGGGTTTGAGTTGGGAATAAAGTTTATAAGTGATTCGTGACGCCACCTGTGGTGTTCGGCAATGAAGGTGTTAAGCCGACGCTGCAGACAGATCCTCTGGGACAGATGGTGGGGTGCAGCAATGATGGTGTAGCCCTCGACAGACAGGGCTGTAGGTCCCAGGGCAGTCTGGATACGGTTTAGGAAGAGGGTGCAGTGTTTGGCACAGAGATGTAGCAGTGCTGAGGATGTTGCAGGAAGGAGGCAAGGACACAACAGAGTGCAGTTTCTTTACCTTTACTTGGCAAACGCAGTCCAGGGTCCTGATTACAGATGGCACAGGAGCAGGCTAGCCTGGAAGCAACTCAGGGATCTCTCTATCAGATGGGTTGTGTAGTCTCCTTCCTAGCGCTCAGTGAAGGAAAATTGGATAGGATTTATTTGGAGGCTAATATGTTGATGGTGATATGTGACGTTACAAGTCGTTAGGTCATGACCACGGGATGAGAGCTGCCAGATTTTTTCTTGAGATGACAAATCTTGATTGTGATTTGATTGAATTTGTTATAACTTTATTACATTTTGTACTTATAATTTTTTGTGTTCAAGGACCGCCCCTTCCTAGAGCTCCAGGGAACGACTATGGGGGCCACCTGGTCACCCTCATATGCCGACCTTTTCCTCTGGGAAAGGGAGGTGGTCCTTGACACACCAGGATATGGCAGCCTCATCTCGTCGTCTCACTATATTGATGATATTTTTTCTCATCTGGCAGGGCTCTACGTCACATTTCGATAACTTCTTGAAAAATCTCAGCATCAATAATTTAAATATTAACCTTACTTGGATATATAATAAAACCAAAATGGAATTTCTTGATGTTTTGATTTCTAAAAAAACAGATGGTATGGTGGCTACATTTTCCATGTACAACAGACAGCACACTGATCCTATAGTGATGTATTATCAAATGTGACACATTAAAGGGAACCTGGCACAATAAAAGTGGAGTTAAATCTGCAGACATCATGTTACAGAGAAGGTGGAGCTGAGCAGATTAATGTATATATAGTTTTGTGGGAAAAGATTCAGTATTACCTACGTTTTAATCATTTAAATCTCTGACCTTTTGGGGATTTTTGGTCCAGTGGGCGGTCCTATCAATTTTCTCTCTGTGCTTACTTATACAAAGAGAGCTGTCAAGTAGCCCAGCACCTGAAACAGAGGTCACTGATGAAGCTTAATTTCAGGGAGGAGGCAGAGGCTGCAGCAGTGACCGCAGTCGCTGCCCACCTGATCACTGGGATTCTCAAGCAAAACATCATCAAAAAGGAAGTAGCAGAAAAAATGAAGCATTTAGATAGTGTAGAGAGGGAAGGATTGGGAATTTTTAATTATACTTGTTGGCAGCGGATTATTCAGGATACTTTCCAAGCATGTGACAACAGAGCTTCTTTATTCAGGAACAATCAGGAACAATACATGATAAGCTTAATAGGTCAGAAATAAATCATTTGTGTGTCTCTATCTGTGCAGCATCTACAGCAGGCTGCTTCTTATCTCATACACAGGAAAAAAAGGAAATACAGTCACATGCTCTCCCTGTGTGAGCCTAAGGGAGTTTGTTTTTGCTCTAACTTTATGAACAGCATGCAAATCTAGCAATTAAACACTCATAGACAGGAATGGAGTTGTTGCACCAAACATATTCCAACACACCTCAATATACTCTGGCTAGTGCACTGATCTGCAAGGACGCAAGCCTCGCCACTGAAGATTGTAAAAACACAAATGATGAGAAAAACATGGAACAGACAAAGAAAAAGGGACATAATACTGAGCTTCACGCTCTGCTGCCAAGCTCCACAGCAGCAGAGAATACAGTACCAGGAATTTTTACTCCAACAGCAGCAAAAAAAGCATCACCGATACAAGAGAGCTCCTCACTCCAGGCTGGTCTAAATAGAATAACTCTACTACCGACAATCAGCTAATGGTTCATGTGACCATTTAAAGGATGGTGGGAGCCCTTACCAACCAACATCAGCTGACCAGCCTGAAACCAGCTGCCAGCAAGGCACTAACATTAAGGCCGAGACCACACTACCATAGAATACGGACGAGTGCTATGCGAGAAAACATCGCATAGCACTCGGACCAATGTTAATCTATAGGTCAGCTCCCATCACTGTATTTTTTCTCAGACGTAATCGACGTGCATGTGAAATTGTAGCATGCTGTGATTGTACGTGTATATCGTCCAGGACTCTCTAATGCAAACCTATGGATGTGAGAAAAACTCGGACACCACACAGACCATTCATCTAGCTTGTGACTAATACGCACACATTTTCCTCATTTCAGCCCATTGAGCCATTGAATTCAATGGGGAAATTCAGAGAGAAATATGAAGTAATACGCATGTCATACAGATACATAGGTGCGAGAAAATCACATCATCGCATTCCAAACGCATTACACACAGATGACCATACGGAGAACTCTGGTGCGACTCTCAGCAGTGAGTCTTGGACCGATTTTCCATACGTTTAGTGTGACCCCGGCCTAACTCTTGCTGGACCAAAGGGAAAAAACAATATTTAAGTTACTGCAGAACTAGAGCTGCCACGAATCTCATAATTAATTGTGACAATTGATATAATGGGGACCATCAAGTTTTAGATCTGGTGTTTTTCTTGATAAAAAAATAGCGCCGCAGCCTACACTATTCTTGCATAAAGATAATCTGAGACTTCGAAGCCAAAACTAATGTGAACAGATCTTGTTTTAGAGCTTCTGTTTAGATTTTTGTAGATAGAAAAAGCTGACAAGAGAGCAATTATCTTAGCGCTGTGTATTTCTAGCTTATATCCCACGTTCTCTGCCTTATTGTAAAGCAGAATGGTTAATCCTACATCTGTTTTCTATATCCTTGTTTATTTCTTTGCAGTAGCGATGTAGACGTCTGTATTCCCTCTATGCACATGCTATTCCCTCCCTTTAATTATCTGGTTAGAGCCGACCATGTGTTGTGAAGGTAACGGTGTATTTCAGTTGGATATATTTAGAAGTGACATCATAACTTTATTAAGAGTGTAACTTAATCCTGTTCTCCACAAGAACACAGACCTTTATTTATTAAGGAGAAATACTACAGCCTTCTCGTTTCAGGTCGCAAAATTACATGAACCAGGTGTGTCGTTAAGAAACCTCAATGTGAAATGATGCTTTACTTTTATCATATGTAACAAATATAATCTGGCATCACATAACATATAGCATACCTCCAGCAAGAAATTATAATTTGACAGTTCCTATAACTCTTATGTAGTAACTGGATGCAGTCTTGCCCTTGTAAGCTCAAATGATTGCAAATAATTGTATTCCAGACTTTTCTAATTTTGACTTAACTGTATATACTCGTGTATAAGCCGAGTTTTTCAGCCACTTTTTTGGGCTGAAAAAGACCGTCTTGGCTTATACACAAGTCATACACCCAGAAGGGGTGCAGGAGACATGATACTCACCCTCCTGGCGTCTGCATATCAAGCTCTGCTACATCTCAGTCTCGGCGTCTGCATCTCCCTTCCTGTTTTCTTCCTGTGCGATCATGTGTCACCGCTCATTAAAGTCATGAATATGGACAAGTCTCCACTCCCATAGGGGTGGAGCCGTATATTCATCCAGGAGAGTGAGTAGGACTGGGAGAGAGTGAGCCATGCCATATTCACCTGTCCCCGTTCCACCTCTGCGCTGTCTCCTGGGTCCTCTGGTTGTGATGTTCAGGTCAGAGGGTGTGATGATGTGATTAGTGCGCACCCTCTGCCTGAACAGTCACTGCAGAGCCGGTGACACTGAGGAGCTGCGTGCAGCAAGGAGAGGTGAGTATGTAATTTTTTTTTAAATCGCAGCAGCATTATAAGGGGTATATATTAATATGGAGCATGTTATGGGCCACCATTAACTTTTGTGCAGCATTATATGGGGCATATATTAATAAGGAGCATGTTATGGGCCACCATCAACATTTGTGCAGCATTATATGGGGCATATATTATTATGGAGCATCTTATGGGGCCACCATTAACCTTTGTGCAGCATTATGTGGGGTGTTGATTAATATGGAGCATGTTATGGGGCCATCATTAACCTTTGTGCAGCATTATATGGGGCATATAGTAATATGAAGCATCTTATGGGGCCACCACTAACCTTTCTGCAGCATTATATGGGGCATATTTTAATATGGCGCATCTTATGGGGCCACCATTTTACTTTTATTAGTATCTATTTTTATTTTTGAAATTTACCAGTAGCTGCTGCATTTCCCACTCTCGGCTTATACTCGAGTCGATAAGTTTTCCCAGTTTTTTGTGGCAAAATTAGGTGGCCTCGGCTAATACTCGGGTCGGCTTATACTCAAGTATACACAGTAATTTCTTACTGTTAACCACAGTAACTCTTATAGAGCAGATATTTTGATCTTAAAGGGGTTGTCCACTACTCGGTCAACCCCTTCTCAACCCCTATGGTTCTCCCTTTTAAAACAAGAACACTTAGGCTGGAGTCACACACAACGTATAAAAATACAGTCCGTTTTACATGGATGAGAATCGCAGAAATATTCCTTGAACAGTGATCAGTATGTCATCCATGTGCAATGCGAGTATGTGATTTTCTCGCATCTAAGCATCTGTGTGACATCTTGGATTTTGTCACCAGCTTGCAAAATGGACATATAATGGATCCATGGCCTCAAATATTGGTGAAAACATATATACAGTCTATATATATATAGATATATATATAAAATATATATGGCAGTGATACACATATATATATCTTTTTATATCTCATACAGAGGTAGATGGCAGAATAGCCGATAATTCAATTGTCGGCATCTGCAAAATCATTGCAGACCCCAACAGGATATAAGCCATGGCTTACATACAGTAAACCATTGCATATCCATTAGATTTATATATGTCCCTCACTAATAATGTTAGTAGTGTGTGTTGCAAAATTTTGGAGCTGTAGGTGTTATATTAAAGGATTAATTCACAAAAAAAACTTGCGTGGGCTCCTGTGCAATTTTCTCCGCCAGAGAGGGCAAGCCAGTGACTGAGGGCAGAAATTAATAGCCTAGAAAGGGACCATTGTTTTTGGACCCCCCCTGGCTAAAAAAATCTGCCCCAGCCTCCCCAGAAAAGGTGCATTTTGCAATTCTGGCACTTAGCCTCTCTCTTCCAATTGCCCTGTAGCGGGTGGCATATGGGGTAATAAGGGGTTAATGTCACTTTGCTGTTGTAAGGTGACATTAAGCCTGTTTAATAATGGAGAGGTGTCAATAAGACACAACTAGTCTGAAAGGGTTAAAAAAACACACAGACATTAAGAATAAAGACTTTTAGTGAACACATTTTTTCCATCTTTATTTAACTCCCAATCCAATCAAAGCCATCGCTCTCCTGCAAAAAAGCCAAAATAAAAAGTAACAATATTCCATACCTATCCGCCGTACAGTCATGTGCCATGCTGCAATCCATCTCATGGGGTTAAATTGTTTACAACCGGGCTAATGCGAACGGCATTGCTGTAAGCCACGGAGGAATGAAGGAAAAGCTGCCTGCGAAGCCTCCCCGCCTGACCGTAGATGAACTCATTAGCGTGGGAACATTTCTGAACATTTTCCCATGCTGTCAGTTCACCGCTGGTCAGGCGGGGAGTCAGCGCAGCCTAAGTGACGTAAAAAAACGGATGACGGGAGCTGCCCATTGGTCCAAGTGCTATGCAATTTTTTCTGTCATAGCACTCGTCCATATTTCTCTCTAGTGTGACTACAGCCATATACTCACCGATGTTCCAGCGATGTCGGCACTGTCTCTCCTGGTGATCTTGTGACATCACTTGATCAGTGTGGCCAATCAACGGCTACCTCCCCGCCTTCAGACAAATTACTTACATCCGGAGGAAGTAAGTGCCACTGCTCTCTCTCTTCCTTTGGATGTATGTGATACGTCTGAAGGTGGGGAGAGGGAAGCAGACACTGATTGGCCCCAGAGATTGTGTGACGTGACACTGTTACGCGATCACCGGGAGAGACAGTGCCGACATCGCTGGAACATCGCCAAGACCAGAGATGAGTTTAAGTACTTTATTTTTAAAAGGGGGAAAAAGATTAAGAAGGAATTTTCTGAGTAGTGGACAACTTATTTAAAGCTAATACTGTGTTTTTATACCTAAAGTGGGTAATACACAAATCGGAGCTGTTGGCTAATGGCTCATTTAGATAATATTTACCCTAAATGTATCCTTGATTCATGCTGCTCAAACCACTAGATGCATATGTGGTGCCCCTGAGGCTCGGTTGCCACAGAGGTACTGCACCTTCTCCTAAGGTGTAGTGCCCCAGTGCCCCACCATCCAGATAAGGTGGGAACTCCTTTCCACACTCCATCACTCGCACCCCACACAACAGGGTAGTTCTGCACAACCACATTGCGGCTCAGTGCTTAGAGAGTAGCAGAGCACCTTTGGTGGTTCCCTGCTTGGAACACTGGATGTGCTGGGAGGTGGGTGGAGTTTAGATACATAAAAGAGTGGGAAAGTGTAGGATGACAGGTCAGTCTGACAGAAGGTCAGACGGGTAGGAAGTCACTCAGACAGGAGTGAGGATCCCTGGAAGAAGGGATGGAGGAAGGAGTGCTGCAGCTGCCTCAGTGATCTGAGCCAGCTGGCACGGGAAAGGAAAAGAAGGAGAAGGACGTAGAACTGAAACCTAAGCTTCCATAAGAGAGAGAAAGACAAGTACGGAATGAAGGAGTAGAGAGAACAGAGAGGACGTGGGTTGGAAGAGGAACCCTGCATATAGGTTCTCAGCGCAAGGCCGGGGCCCGGTCCCCGAGGTTGTATGGATACTTATGGTTCGGCAGCAGACACCAGTGGAGTAATTGGCTGTAAATGCATTACTCCCATCTAAGACTTGGGGCACAACAGCAATCGGATAGAGAGCCGGTACTCAGGAGAAGGGAGTCCCCGAAGCAGGCTACAGCTGTCTGCTGTACAAATAGAGTTCTTGGGAACATCTGTTAGGAGGAACTCCAGAGTACCTCGGTACTGGAGATCTTCACACTTAAAGGCGCTATAGAGGAGACGTTCAGGAAAGGCACATAAGTTGGTGGAGTGTTGGATTGGAGCTTTCCATCTTGCCTGGAGGTTGACTGAGTCCCTGACCCGGAGGACACGGCACAGAAGCGGGCATTACTGACTGTGCAGATTCCTCCATGCAGATCTCCTCTAGAGCAGTGATGTTTTTGGCTTTTCGCTTGGCAACACGGACTTTCAACTCCCTCCAAAGGTTTTCTATAGGGTTGAGATCTGGAGACTGGCTAGGCCACTCCAGGACCTTGAAATGCTTCTTACGAAGCCACTCCTTCGTTGCCCTGGCGGTGTGCTTTGGATCATTGTCATGTTGAAAGACCCAGCCACGTTTCATCTTCAATGCCCTTGCTGATGGAAGGAGGTTTGCACTCAAAATCTCACGATACATGGCCCCATTCATTCTTTCATGTACCCGGATCAGTCGTCCTGGCCCCTTTGCAGAGAAACAGCCCCAAAGCATGATGTTTCCACCACCATGCTTTACAGTAGGTATGGTGTTTGATGGATGCAACTCAGTATTCTTTTTCCTCCAAACACGACAAGTTGTGTTTCTACCAAACAGTTCCAGTTTGGTTTCATCAGACCATAGGACATTCTCCCCAAACTCCTCTGGATCATCCAAATGCTCTCTAGCAAACTTCAGATGGGCCCGGACATGTACAGGCTTAAGCAGTGGGACACGTCTGGCACTGCAGGATCTGAGTCCATGGTGGCGTAGTGTGTTACTTATGGTAGGCCTTGTTACATTGGTCCCAGCTCTCTGCAGTTCATTCACTAGGTCCCCCCGCGTGGTTCTGGGATTTTTGCTCACCGTTCTTGTGATCATTCTGACCCCACGGGGTGGGATTTTGCGTGGAGCACCAGATCGAGGGAGATTATCAGTGGTCTTGTATGTCTTCCATTTTCTAATTATTGCTCCCACAGTTGATTTCTTCACTCCAAGCTGGTTGGCTATTGCAGATTTAGTCTTCCCAGCCTGGTGCAGGGCTACAATTTTGTTTCTGGTGTCCTTTGACAGCTCTTTGGTCTTCACCATAGTGGAGTTTGGAGTCAGACTGTTTGAGGGTGTGCACAGGTGTCTTTTTATACTGATAACAAGTTTAAACAGGTGCCATTACTACAGGTAATGAGTGGAGGAAAGAGGAGACTCTTAAAGAAGAAGTTACAGGTCTGTGAGAGCCAGAAATCTTGATTGCTTGTTTCTGACCAAATACTTATTTTCCACCATAATATGCAAATAAAATGAAAAAAAAAGAGACAATGTGATTTTCTGGATTTTTTTTTCTCAGTTTGTCTCCCATAGTTGAGGTCTACCTATGATGTAAATTACAGACACCTCTCATCTTTTTAAGTGGTGGAACTTGCACTATTGCTGACTGACTAAATACTTTTTTTCCCCACTGTATGTTTTTTCTTTGAAACATGCTGGAATTTCAGAGAAAACATAGTTTGAAGAACCAGCCGTGACCATTGGAACAGATGAGACTAGTCCATGCCGCCCTGCAGCAGATTTTCCCCACACCACTCCTGTTGATTAACAGGTTTCTTAATTTGAAAGAGACTGGTTAAACACCTGGAAAGGCACTGAAGGTAGCAGGTAGCAGGCCATTCGTGACACCAAACTAGTCTTGTCTCGTGCTATAGTCCCTGACCAAATCTTCTAATTTTTTCTATTCTTTGGAACGCTGCCGCCAGGTTCTGATTCATGCTGTCCTCGGTTTTAGGCAGCATAAATCGAGTAACAGGTTCCCAGTAACAACTTCACCATAAACATGCATGCTCAAGTCAAAGGTGAAATAAGCCACAGTCTTTTAAGCCTCATTTACATGTCTGTGTTTCACATACATGTTCTTCTAACCCTATGCTTTTCATGGATAGAACACATGGCTATTATAATCTATGGGACAGTTCATGTTTCTGCAACCACCTCAAGTTAAAAAAGACATGTTCAATTTTGATCTGAGTCATGGATCAAAATTTGCTATTCGAGTCTATTGGTCCACGAAAACCGCAGACAGTGCACTGATAGCATCCCAGCTGAATGTTAGCACTATCTATTTTTCCTTGACTGGTAGAAGAAGCTTGAGAAACTTCTATCTTTTGTTTTGCAAGTGAGAAAACCTGCTGAAACACTGGTGGGTAAAACAGACGCACTAACCAAAGACAGAGAAAATTGTGATCTGAAGTACTAATAAAAAATGGTCCTTGTTTTGTAAGAGAAAAAAAATTAAATGTCCCAATGAAGCATTATACTTGTCATATAATTATAATCCCAAGGGGCTGGTGAATGTGTTTGTTTCAATCTAAAGCATCAATCAGATTTTCTCCAACATCAGTCATCACAGGACAATTGGAAGACATGTTATATACTGTAGTCACATAAGTTGAAAAAGACCTAGGTTCATCAAGTTCAACCTTTCTCCACCAAATGTTCATTTTTGCACTAAATTTTGTATAATCCACATTGTTATGTGTATTGATGAAATCTTTCAGGCATTTTTTAAAAGTGCCTGTTATAGTGTCTGCCATTACTACCTCCTGTGGTAGGGCATTCCACATTATCACTGCTCTAATTGTAAAGAATCTTTTCCCATTTAGCTGCCGGAATCACCTTTCTTCCACCTGTAATGAGTTCCCTCTGGTCCTCAGTATGGTTTTTGGAAGGAATAAGCCATGTCCCAGTCCTTTGTACTGACCACACATATATTTATACATTTAAATGAGATCTCCTCTGAGGCGTCTTTTTTCTAAGCTAATCAAGCCCAACTTTTCCAACCTCTCATCATATGATAGGCCTTCAATCCCTTGTAACAGTCTAGTTGCTGTCTTTGAACTGACTCTAACTTCTGAATATCCTTTATAAAATGTGGAGCCCAAAATTTGATCCCATGTTCTAGATGTGGCCTTATCAGTGATTTATAGAGGGGTAACAATACGTTGAGATCGCAAGATTTTATCTCTCTTTTTATATATCCTAAAATTTTGTTTGCTTTTGCGACTGCTGCTTGACATTGTTTATTACAAAAAATGCAGAGGGCACCATCAAATAAATAGAGCTAGTTAATAGGGATCCGACCACAGTATGTCCAAACCACATGTATATCATAGAAGAAAGCTAAGGAGACATACACCAAAAGCAGGGATCACCATAGAAAAATTATCAATTTTATTGCATAGGATACACAAAAACACAAAACCATATTAAAAGCATTTAAAAGAACAACGGTTATTTTCACATAACCGTATAACCATAAAAAGAAGCCACAGCACTTTGATATCGGCAATCTCATATATCCCAATATGGAACAATTAGATTTATTATTAGTTATAGCACTGCTTTAACAACCAACGACAAGCTAGTAAGGAGTTAGATTACTAATAGTTATAAATAGCGGCGATCTATTATTCATCAGCATACAGCAACTGATTTGGTGATAATTATAGCGCAGATAGGTCTATCCAATATTATCATATACCAATGACATAGGAGTGGACAAGCTCAAGTTTACAACAGCCTAGCAGACTTATTTCACCAGCTGAAGCAAAAATCATATAGATATAAATGGTTAAGTTTACCACATGAAGATGCCGCGTTGAAAAAATGTCCAGAAGTACATATCAGAGAGGTGGGATACCGCTCATTCACCAAAATCAAAAACCCATGTCAAAAATGCAGTTTTTTTGTTTTTTGGAAAAACCACCACATTTGTGCAGTACTAATGTGAACTGAAGCAAATATTTATAGTTCCAAAAAGGATGATTATTTAGCACATGTGAATAGATATCATAGTCAATGACTATCAGTTTGAAACTGTTTATAAACATGAAGTAATTTCAATTCACATTTAAACCAATAAAGGCATATGCCCATAGGCCAATAACTCCATCTATTGTGACCCAATCAAAGTTGGTCAAATAGGTAAATTAAGGTGTCTGCGGTCCAATAGCCCGCATAAAGGACGCTCCAGGTGCTGGCGTCTACTCCCTCAAGCAGAGGCCACAAGGACGTATAGGCTGAACTGGTAATGTCAAAACACCTCTAGCACTCAGAACAATATCAAAAACGAAGTTGCTTCCAGAAATATATTCATTTATTTCATCTTTTTATTTAATCTCTTTATGCACTGGGAATTCACAGCCAATATATAAACTTGTACAGCAGAGTATTAAAGCCCCAGCAGAGTATTAAAGCCCTTAGGGGCTATATAGCGATAGTACAGAGCAGAAGAAGGAGTAGTGACTCACAATGATTTTCATTACTACGCCTGTGCAGTAGTATTGGAAGGTCCTGTCTCACTCCTTTAGAATGTGATTATGTGACCTATTTTGGCAGGTCCTACAACTGAAATATAGCGCTACTTAGACCATTATAGCCATAAAGAAAAGCCACAACACTTTGATTCTGGTAATCTCATATATCCCAATATGGAACAATTAGATTATTGTTAGTTATTGCACTGCTTTAACAACCAACGATAACCTAGTAGGTATAAAAAAATTTAGATCAATGATAGTTGTAAATGGCGGCGATCTAGTATACACCAACATACAGCAGTTGATTTGCTGGTAATTATAACGCAGATAGGTCTATCCAATATTACCATATAATAATGATCAAGAAGTGAGCAAGCTCAAATTTACAACAGCCTAGTGGATTTATGCACCAAAAAATCATATAGATATAAATGGTTAAGTCTACCACATGAAGATACCACGTTGGAAAGACTATCCAAAAAGGGGATATCAGGGAGGCGGGATACCGCTCATTCACCAAAATCAAAGACCCATATCAAGAGTGGGTTTTCTGAGAAACCACCACATTTGTGCAATGTTAATGTGAACTGAAGCAGTTGTTTATAGTTCCAAAAAGGATGTTATTTAGCACATGTGAATAAATATCATAGTCAATGACCATCAATTTAAAGCGGTTTATAAAAATGAAATAATTTCAATTCACATTTAAACCAATAAAGGCATATGTCCATAGACCAATAGCTCCATCTATTATAAGCCAACCAAAGTTGGTCAAATAGGCAAATTGAGGTGTCTGCGGTCCAATAGCCCTATGAAAAAATGAGGTACATTTAAATTGGTATTCAAGATGAAATTTAGAACTTCAGATGCCATATTGAGTTACCAAGATAAATACATCCTGAAAATCATGTACCTTTTTTATTTTTATTATTCAGCAGGGGGAGATATTCACTCCCTCTAAAGGGTATAAATATCAATTACTAGGTCCCCTAAAGAGTCCCAATAGTTCGAGGCATTAGTTCAAGATGTAAGGCAGAATACTATTGGTCTGCATATTAAAGCATAAATGTACCAGATTAAAGTATCCAAAGGGGACAATCAATACCATAAAAAGATGTGTTTTTAGTTCAAATTTTAACCCACTAGGGGCTTATGAACACCAGCTAATGAGTCCATCTATTGTTACCAAGTACCAATGGTCAAAATAGGTAGATGACAGTGACCAAATAAACATCCAGAAAATAGGTCGTAATTATGTTCATGCACATAGTGAAATTTGACGCATATGGATGCTACAACAAAGAAGATTCATCCAAAGAATGATGCATTCCCTGGTCACCAAAGATCCAACTGCACCCATTTCAATAAGTAATTCCCACATCTACGACATGTCAGCAGAATATAAGACATTTATTAGCAGTGCACAACTAAAAACTGATGGTATATTCAGATATCCAACAGGAGGCCGACCACAAAATTGGTGTGATCTTCATTCACCAGCGCACAAAGGTGGTTTTAGGGCATGTAGATGTACCATTGGGGCATCATAAAAGGAGAGTAATTTTAGGTGGAGTAATTGCTTGACATTGAGTACTGCTGCTCAGCTTACTTGTAACCAGAATACCCAAGTCCTTCTGTTCTGTAGACCCAAAGTTGTAGTGCATATGCCTTTAAGATGCAGCAGAGCTAGCAGCTGTTATGGAAATATATATGTATATGTATTTCATATAGATCTCACTTGCCTGCTATAGGCTATATACTGCTATATACTCCATATACTCATGTATTCTTATATAGCCATATGCATACAGATACATATTCACAGTTTGAACCTTATAACTAGTTGGTGGAAGTTGACCTGCTACCCAGTCATCTCATGATAGCATTGTCTTCTGACTTGAGAAATATCTAGCAGACATAGGGAATGAGGAAGTAAGGGCAGATTGTCCAGCCGATATTGGAGACTTGCTGACGAGTGCAAGACTCCGGACAGTAAATCACGTGGTGTCTAAGTAACCCCAGGTCGGACACCCATATATGTTCATGTATTTAAACTGACCATTTAGATAAGAATTAAAACCTTTATGTTATTGAGTAACCACTCCTTTCTGTACAGCTAATAAAACCAAGTATATTCAATAAAATTTCCAGAGTTCTGCTGGAATGAGTTGTTGCTAACCAAGTGTAGCTTCCTCTTTTCCTTTGAGCGCTCAATAAGACTCTGTCTAATTAGGACAGGCCACAGCATGCACAGAGATATATATCTATATCAATCAAAATTTCCACATTAATTGACGCCCAACTCGAGGCCGTGGACGAAAACGCACGGTGATCCTGCTGACCGGAGAGGACAGAGGTGCCAGCCAAGGTCTTGGCTCATGGGAACGGAGATTTGCGCAACTCCATAAGTAAGGTAAGAAAATCTAGTTATCTTACCTCATCAGGTTTGCTCAATGTTCACATTTCCCTTTGCAGATGATGTACCTTAGAATTCAGTACATAGAAGTGGTTTAGTTTATTTATGCATAGAGTGATGTGCTTATTGTATTCTGCTTTAAGGAGGTTGTAAAGAGTTAACAAAGCAGTGCTGCTTTCTTTAGATGGCCATAACGTCACATGGCTAGACCACTTGACCAAATACTGAGCAGAAGACATTTTGTGTGCACCAGTGAGTCATATAGAAAAATGAAAAAGCAGGTAGGAAACAGCCAGAACTCCTGTAAAAGAGAAAGCACAGCCTCAACTTCAGAAATCTGTGAGACAAGGACTGTACATATAAGCAGAAGTTGAGACTCAGGAATCACTGCACCATTGTCTATACCGGAAAATAACTGATTGCTGCTTTGGAACTGAACCATCGTTTATCTGGATGTACTTGTGTATTCTTGCAACAAGTAAAGTTTATCGATAGCCTGTCTGGCCTCCCTGTTTTCTGGACTATTGGAGTGCACCACATTACAATACACTACTGGGAGGTTAAAGGGAATCTGTCACCCCATTTTTCGAGTATCACCTGCCAGCACCGCCATCAGGGGTTTATCTAGAGCATTCTGTAAAGCTGTAGATAAGCCCCCGATGTAACCTGAAAGATAAGAAAAATTAGTTAGATTATACTCACCCAGGGGCGGTCCGGGTCCGGTTTTGGTCTGATGGGTGTCGCAGTCCTGTCCGGCGCCTCCTATCTTCTAACGGTGACGTCATCTTCTTTGCTGCCTGTCATGGCTCCTGCGCAGGTGCACTGCTCTGCCCTGTTGAGGGTAGAGCAGTATATATATATAAACTTGGCACACACCAAAGGTTTCTGATGCAGAAAGGTGATTTTTAATTATACAACAGTACATACATACACAGACGTTTCGGTCTAGGACCTTCATCAATGTACGATATATTGTACTGTGAGATTCTTAGTGACTGGGCTTTGTGAGATAGACCAATCCTGTGAGGAGGCACATGAAGCCGTCCCACTGCGTGGTGGTTTGTGGAGTGTGGACGCAGTATCCGCCGCGAATTCCAAGTGCCCATGAGGGTAGAGCAGTGTCCTGCAGTGCGCAGGTGCCGGGAAAGGTCCGGCGCCTGTGCACTGCAGTATTAGTAACATAGTAACATAGTTATTACGGTTGAAGGAAGACTTTAAGTCCATCTAGTTCAACCCATATCCTATCCTAACTTGCCCTAACATGTTGATCCAGAGGAAGTCAAAAAAACCCATGTGGCAAACAGTAAGCTTCACACTGGGGAAAAAAATTCCTTCCCGACTAGAGTTGAGCGATACCGTCCGATACTTCAAAGTATCGGATCGGAATGGATCGGCTGATCTTAAAAAAGTATCGGTATCGCCGATTCCGATACCGGAAGTCCCATTCAAGTCTATGGGACTTCCGGTATCGGAATAAGAAAAACCCTGTTTTTGCCTTGTACAGCCTCTCTGGGGTCTGTACGGGCCTTTCGGGGGGCTGTGCCGGCCTGCCAGGGGGTCTGTGCAGGCTCTGGTGGGCTGTGCCGGCCTGCCGGGGGGCTGTGCCGGCCTGCCGGTGGTCTGTGCAGGCTCCGGGGGGCTGTGCCGGCCTGCCGGGGGGCTGTGCCGGCCTGCCGGTGGTCTGTGCAGGCTCCGGGGGGCTGTGCCGGCCTGCCGGGGGGGCTGTGCAGGCTTCGGGGGTCTGTGCAGGCATCGTCCGATGGGACTACAAGTCCCATCGGGCGATTCCTGCTACCATGACAGTGATTGACACATTAGCCAATGATGGGACAGTAGTAGTCCCATCATCCGGCTAATGTGTTGAATGTAAAAAAAAAAAAAAAAAAAAAAAAATTACATGCTACATACATACTACATATATACATACTACATACATACTACATATATACTACATATATACTACATGCTACATACATACAACATGCATACTACATATATACTACATGCAACATGCATACTACATACATGCTACATTCATACTACATACTACATACATGCTACATTCATACTACATATATACTACATGAAACATACATACAACATATATACTACATGCATGCAACATGCATACTACATATATACTACATGTAACATACATACTACATTGCTGTGTGGGAATTTCCCACGCAGCAATGGCATAAAGTGAGACTAGGGACTTTTTTTTTTTAAGTGGCGGAGGAATACAGTGCGGAAGGATACCTACCTTCCGTCATTGGATTCCTGCAGCCCGTAGAGAACGGCAGCATCAGCTGATGCTGCAGTTCTCTACCCAAGATCGTCGTGGGACACACTAGTGGACTGCTTCGGATCATGGGTGAGTATTTTTGTGGTTTGTTATGTTAATATTTATTCCGTAAAAGACAATGGCTTCGGGGAACAATGTGACAAGTATTGGTAAGTATGTTACTCTATGTTATATGTACTGTATGTCTATGTATGTATTGTATGTAGCATGCATGTAGTATGTATGTAGTATATATGTGGTATGTATGTAGCATGTAGTATGTATGTAGCAAGCATGTAGTATGTATGTAGTATATATGTGGTATGTATGTAGCATGTAGTATGTATGTAGTATGTATGTAGCATGCATGTAGTATGTATGTAGTATGTATGTAGTATGTATGTAGCATGCAGTATGTATGTAGCATGCATGTAGTATATATGTAGTATGTATGTAGCATGTAGTATGTATGTAGCATGCATGTAGTATGTATGTAATATGTATGTAGTATGTATGTGGTATGTATGTAGCATGTAGTATGTATGTAGCATGCATGTAGTATATATGTGTTATGTATGTAGCATGCATGTAGTATGTATGTAGTATGTATGTGGTATGTATGTAGCATGTAGCATGCATGTAGTATGTATGTAGTATATATGTGGTATGTATGTAGCATGTAGTATGTATGTAGCATGCATGTAGTATATATGTGTTATGTATGTAGCATGTAGTATGTATGTAGCATGCATGTAGTATATATGTAGTATGTATGTAGCATGTAGTATGTATGTAGCATGCATGTAGTATATATGTAGTATGTATGTAGCATGTAGTATGTATGTAGCATGCATGTAGTATATATGTAGTATGTATGTAGCATGTAGTATGTATGTAGCATGCATGTAGTATATATGTAGTATGTATGTAGCATGTAGTATGTATGTAGCATGCATGTAGTATATATGTGGTATGTATGTAGCATGTAGTATGTATGTAGCATGCATGTAGTATATATGTGGTATGTATGTAGCATGTAGTATGTATGTAGCATGCATGTAGTATGTATGTAGTATGTATGTAGTATATATATATTTTTTTTTTTTTAACATTTAACACATTAGCCGGATGATGGGACTACTACTGTCCCATCATTGGCTAATGTGTCAATCACTGTCATGGTAGCAGGCATCGCCAGATGGGACTTGTAGTCCCATCGGACGATGCTTGCACAGACCCCCAGACATCAGCACAGCCCCCCGGCAGGCCGGTACAGACCCCCACAGGGTGCACAGACCACCGGCAGGCCGGTACAGACCCCGGGCAGTCCACACAGCCCCCCGGCAGGCCGGCACAGCCCCTCGGCAGGCCGGCAGAGACCCCCGGAAGGCCCGAAATGACGGCGCATCATGATGCGCACACACCGCGCATCATGATGACGTCATTTCGGCTGTCAATCAACTTTGAACTTCCGATTCCGATGCCGACTTCCGATATTGAAAACATATCGGAAGTCGGTATCGGAATTCCGATACAGCAAGTATCGGCCGATACCCGATACTTGCGGTATCGGAATGCTCAACTCTATTCCCGACCCCACACACGGCAATCAGACTAGCTCCCTGGATCAATGCAATATTAAGGAAACTAGTGTATATACCCTGTAATATTATACTTTTCAAGAAAGGCATCCAGTCCCTTCTTAAATTTTAGTAGGGAATCACTCATTACAACATCATACGGCAGAGAGTTCCATAGTCTCACTGCTCTTACAGTAAAGAATCCACGTCTGTGAGTTTGCTTAAACCTTCTTCCCTCCAGACGTAGAGGATGCCCCCTTGTCCCCGTCACAAGTCTAAGAGTAAAAAGATTATTAGAAAGGTCTTTGTACTGTCCCCGCATATATTTATACATTGTAATAAGATCACCCCTAAGCCTTCGATTTTGCAAACTAAATAACCCCAAGTGTAATAACCTGTCTTGGTATTGCAGACCCCCCAGTTCCCAAATAACCTTGGTCGCTCTTCTCTGCACCGGCTCCAGTTCAGCTATGTCTTTCTTATACACTGGAGACCAGAAATGTACACAGTATTCTAAGTGTGGTCGCACTAGTGACTTATATAGAGGTAAAATTATGTTCTCGTCATGAGCATCTATGCCTCTTTTAATGCATCCCATTATTTTATTTGCCTTTGCAGCAGCTGCCTGACACTGGCCACTAAATGTGAGTTTGTCGTCCACCCATACACCCAGGTCTTTTTCAGTGACAGTTTTACCCAGTGTCTAACAATTATGCATATAATTATACATCTTGTTCGTTCTACCCAAGTGAATGACCTTACATTTATCCCCATTAAAGCTCATTTGCCATTTATCAGCCCAAGCTTCTAGTTTACATAAATCCTCCTGTAATATAAAATTGTCCTCCTCTGTATTGATTACCCTGCAGAGTTTAGTGTCATCTGCAAATATTGAAATTCTACTCTCTATGCGCCCTACAAGGTCATTAATAAATATGTTAAAAAGAAGCGGGCCCAAAACGGACCCCTGTGGTACCCCACTGCTAACCGTGACCCAGTCCGAGTGTGCTCCATTAATAACCACCCTTTGTTTCCTATCCCTGAGCCAGCTCTTAACCCACTTGCACATATTTTCCCCTATCCCCATTGTTCTCATTTATGTATCAACCTTTTGTGTGGCACCGTATCAAAAGCTTTTGAAAAGTCCATGTACACCACGTCCACTGCATTCCCTTGGTCCAGTCCAGAACTTACCTCTTCATAAAAGCTTATCAGATTAGTCTGACAGGAACGGCCACTTGTAAACCCATGTTGATATTGGGTCATGAGGTTTTTCTTCTTCAGATACTCCAGTACCCTCCAGGATTTTATCCACAGTTGAGGTTAAACTTACTGGCCTATAATTTCCAAGTTCAGTTTTTGTCCCCTTTTTGAATATTGGCACCACATTTGCTATACGCCAGTCCTGTGGTACAGACCCTGTTATTATGGAATCTTTAAAGATTAAAAATAATCTATCTGTCTTTGACTGTGCTTAATTCCAGCAGTACTCGGGGGTGTATCCCATCCGGGCCCGGGGATTTGTCAATTTTAGTGATTTTTAGACGCCGCCTTACTTCCTGCTGGGTTAAGCAGGTGACATTTAATGGAGAATTTTTATTCCTGATCATGTTATCCGTCATGGGATTTTCTTGTGTAAATACTGTTGAAAAAAAGTCATTTAGCATATTGGCTTTTTCCTCATCCTCATCCACCATTTCACCCAGACTATTTTTAAGGGGACCAAACTAACATTTGTTAGCTTCTTAGTATTTATGTAGTTAAAGAATATTTTGAGATTATTTTTTCTTTCTCTGGCAATGAGTTTCTCTGTCTCAATCTTTGCTGTCTTGATTTGCTTTTTACAGAATTTATTTAATTTTCTGTATTTATTTAATGTCTCACTACTATCTACTTGCTTTAATTCTCTAAATGCTTTCTTTTTGTCACTTATTGCGCCCCTTACAGCTCTACTTAACCATAGTGGTTTCCTCCTATTTCTAGCATGTTTATTCCCATACGGTATATACTATGCACAGGTCCTATTCAGGATGCTAATAAACGTCTCCCATTTTCTTTGTGTATTTTTTTGTCTCAGGATATCGTCCCAGTTAATTGCACCAAGATCATGTTAGGAACGGCAGAACGCACTAAATAAAAATATAAATAAAGTGCGTTCGCCGCTCGGGGTCCACCGTGCA
This sequence comes from Dendrobates tinctorius, assembly GCF_039654945.1. Taxonomy (NCBI): domain Eukaryota; kingdom Metazoa; phylum Chordata; class Amphibia; order Anura; family Dendrobatidae; genus Dendrobates; species Dendrobates tinctorius. Next base: position 7,296,691 of record NW_027361750.1, read on the forward strand.
GTAGGTGAAATAACCGCTGCTAGGTGGTGGCAGGAGCAATATGGCGGAATTACACACGGGGTTAAACTCCACCCAGGTGTGCAGAGCAATCTCAGTTAAACTCATGGAGATGCCAAAAATACAAACACAAATAACTGAGCCTGTTTTAGTCACAGAGCTCAGTAAAAAACGCACACACGGTATACGGTCACAGGAGTAGTCCAAGACGGCGGCACTACGTCCGTCTAGACCTACCGTGTGCGTGGCATTGCAACTGCAAATGCAAAGGAGGCTGCTACTGCAGCGCAGCGTGGACACTGCCGCCAAACGACAAAGGCAAGACGCAAGCGCAATGTCGGACGCTAGCAGCTGTTCGGGTTGAAGCAGAGGAGCGCTGGCGCTGAAACTAACTCAGTCCCTATTGACATACGTAATATCAGAGGGAAGGGGTTTCAAATGAGTCTGTCACCAGAATCATGCATCCGTCCTCATACACACAGCAGCAAGTATGACTATACTAGCGCATGGCTTAACAGTCATGCGCGCCTTTTATAGTAGCCAGGACCTTCTGCACGCTTCCAGATCTCTGAGATGGACCAATGAGAACTGGAACGGGACCTGAGCACATGACTCCCGATCTCCAATGGGAGATCGTCCCATGAGCATGCCCAGTCAGAGGACAGAAGGACTTAGCCTCAGGAGAGATTTGCTGCTAGGCAATCTCCTCTGCAATCTCCTCTGCAGTGGAAAAATAGGAGGAGAGTGCAGAATGTGAGGATCTGGATCCCTGCTGAGTAATCGCAGGAATCCGACTCCAAACATTACCCCCCCCCTAAGGCCCCCCTCCCTGAGCCTTACAATCCACCAACTTGTGCCCGTAAGAGGTATAGGCCTCAGACTCGTCCGCAGGCAAGTCTGATGTCCCGGTAGATGACAGAGAGACTGGGGACACGTGGAAGGCCTCAGGGATGGCAAGACCGTCTGGTCTGAGAAGGGACCCATGGGAGACAGCGGGAGCGGAAGTTAAAGTGGAACGCCACCGTGTGTCGGCAGGCGTCTCCGCTCTTTGCTTAAGGAGGCTATTCCGAGCACAAAAGGTGCAGGCCCGAATATATTTTTTAACATACCGAGCCCTGGGCGGCCACCAGTAAGACCCTGCCAGGAGTTTTGTGGTCTGCATATAGCTGCAGTGACCACCCCTCCTGGACTTGTGAGCCTAAGCAAGAACCTTCGGCCGAAGGTGGGGAGGAACAAGGGTCTTACACGGCGGTACAGAATCTGGCCGTTGCGGGGCACAGTTGTTCTGAGACCCTGCGTGTTGACAAATAAGGCCGCAACTGGAGTCTTGTGCCGGACACGCCTGAAGGACGGCGCGAGACACCTCCATGGGCTCTGGGGGTGGAACCTCTGGCTCGGGTAGTTCCAGAGGCTCAAAAAAATTGGGAGCCGGAGTAACCTTCCGTTTGGATTGAGCACGTTCCATACCGCGCTCCGAAAAAGGGAGGTCAATGCGGGTGGAAATGGCAATCAGTTCTTCCAAACTGGCCGGAACCTCTCTAGTGGAGAGAGCATCTTTTACATGCTCCACCATACCTCTCCAAAACACAGGGATGAGGGCTTTATCAGACCACTCCAACTCGGAAGCCAGTGTCCAAAAACGGACAGCATACTGACTAACCGATAGAGCACCCTGACTCAAAGCGAGAAGCTGAAGAGAGGTATCGTGCGTGACCCGTGGACTGAGGAAGACCTGCTTAATAGCTGTTAGAAAGTGAGCAGCGGTCCAGACCTCTGGGTCACCACGCTCCCATAGTGGCATTGCCCACTTCAACGCTTTGCCCGACAGCAGGGAGACAATAAACCCCACCTTGGCCCGTTCCGTAGGGAATCGCTCAGCCAGTAACTCTAGCTAAATGGAGCACTGGCTAATGAAACCCCAACAGGAGGCGCCATCGCCAGAAAATTTATCGGGCAACGGGAGGCGGGTAACTGTCGGCGCGGGGGAGAACGTGGACATACGGGAAACCGCGTCTGTGATTGCCTTTACAGCAGCTTCGGTGGATTGTGCAGCTGAGAGAGCCCTCTCAAGAGTGGCCAGCCGGCCCTCTAGCTGCCGAATACACTGTAAGAGTTGCTGCTGTTCTCTCATCACTAGCCAGACCCTGGCGCTAGTATAATGTTAGGAACGGCGGAACGCAGTAAATAAAAATATAAATAAAGTGCGTTCACCGCTCGGGGTCCACCGTGCAGTAGGTGAAATAACCGCTGCTAGGTGGTGGCAGGAGCAATATGGCGGAATTGCACATGGCGTTAAACTCCACCCAGGTGTGCAGAGCAATCTCAGTTAAACTCACGGAGATGCCAAAAATGCAAACACAAATAACTGAACCTGTTTGAGTCACAGAACTCAGTAAAAATTGCACACACGGTATACGGTCACAGGAGTAGCCCAAGACGGCGGCACTATATCCGTCTAGACCTACCGTGTGCGCGGCGCTGCAACTGCAAACGCAAAGGAGGCTGCTACTGCAGTGTAGCGTGGACACTGCCACCAAGCGACAAAGGCAAGGCGCAAGCGCAATGTCGGACGCTAGCAGCTGTGCGGGTTGAAGCAGAGGAGCGCTGGCACTGAAACTAACTCAGTCCCTATTCACATGCGTAATATCAGAGGGAAGGGGTTTCAAATGAGTCTGTCACCAGAATCATGCATCCGTCCTCATACACACAGCAGCAAGTATGACTATACTAGCGCATGGTGGAACAGCCATGCGCACCTTTTATAGTAGCCGGGACCTTCTGCACGCTTCCAGATCTCTGAGATGGACCAATGAGAACTGGAACGGGACCTGAGCACATGACTCCCGATCTCCAATGGGAGATCGTCCCATGAGCATGCCCAGTCAGAGGACAGAAGGACTTAGCCTCTGGAGAGATTTGCTGCAAGGCAATCTCCTCTGCAATCTCCTCTTCAGTGGAAAAATAGGAGGAGAGTGCAGAATGTGAGGATTTGGATCCCTGCTGTGTAAACGCAGGAATCCGACTCCTAACAGATCATCTCTCATCCGTTGGAAATTCGCCTTCCTGAAGTTTAGTGTCCTTGTAACCCCTCTACTACACATCTTATTAAAGGACACCTGATAACTTATTATTTTGTGATCACTATCACCCAAGTGACCCTCAACCCTTATATTTGATATGCGGTCTGGCCGGTTGGTTAATATTAGGTCTAGTAGTGCCCCCCCTCTTGTTGGGTCCTGAACCAGTTGTGAAAGGTAATTGTCTCTCATAGTTGTCAAAAACCTATTACCTTTGCGGGAACTGCAGGTTTCGGTTCCCCAATGTATTTCAGGGTAGTTGAAGTCCCCCATAATAATGACTTCTCCTTGAGTCGCAGCTTCATCTATTTGCTTTATGAGGATATTCTCTGTTGCTTCCATTATTTTAGGAGACTTATAACAAACCCCTATCAGTAATTTATTATTTTTTCCCCCTCCCCTTATCTCCACCCACTGGGACTCTACATTTTCATTAGATTCATATATATTATCACGCAGGATGGGTTTTAAGGATGATTTTACATATAAACACACACCTCCCCCTCGCTTATTTGTTCGGTCATTTCTGAACAGACTATAGCCCTGTAAATTAACCACCCAGTCATGGCTCTCGTCCAGCCATGTCTCAGATATCCCCACCATGTCATAATTATGTTCTAACAACATTAACTCCAATTCCTCCATTTTGTTGGCGAGGCTTCTGGCATTAGTTTACATGAACTTTATGTATCTCTCTGTACCTCTAATCTTTCTTAAATTATTAACTGTTCTAACCCCACCCCCCATGCCACTCCCACCCCCAATTTCATTATTTGTGCCCAGGTCTCTATCTGCACTGTCTTCCCCTCCTATAAAAAGAATACCCTCCCCCCCATCCCTAGTTTAAACACTCCTCCAACCTTCTAGCCATTTTCTCCCCCAGCACAGCTGCAGCCCATCCCTAGCGTAGAACTTGTAACCAACTGAGAAGTTGGCCCAGTTCTCCAGGAACCCAAACCCCTCCTTCCTACACCAATTCCTGAGCCACTTATTAACCTCCCTAATCTCCCGTTGCCTCTCTGGCTTGGCATGTGGTGCAGGAAGTATTTCCAAAAATACCATCTTGGAGGTCCTTGCTTTAAGCTTGCAGCCTAATTCCCTGAAATCATCTTTAAGGACCTTCCACCTACCTCTAACTTTGTCATTTGTGCCAATGTGCACCATGACCGCTGGATCCTCACCAGCCCCTCCCAGTAATCTGTCAACCCTATCAGCGATGTGTAGAACTTGAGCGCCAGGTAGGCAGCACACCGTTCGACGATCCCTGTCTTTGTGACAGACTGCCCTATATGTTCCCCTAATAATTGAGTCCCCCACTACCAGCACCTGTCTGGCCTGCCCTGCTCTCCTATTTCCCCCCTTACTGGAGTAGACACTCCTCCGGCTTTCAGAGGACATGCCTTGCTGCAGCAGTGCTACTCCTGCACTAACACTCCCCTCATCTGCTAACTTAGCAAACTTATTGGGGTGTGCCAGATCAGGACTAGCCTCCCTGGTGCACTTCCCTCTACCCCGCCTTCTAACTGTCACCCAGCTAGCTGCTTCATTGTCCTGCAGCTCCAATCTAGCATCCCCCCCTCACCTATCCCACTGAGCGTCTGCTCAGTGAGCAGAAGACTCCTTTCCATATTGTCTATGGATCTCTGTGTTGCTAGCTGCACATTTAGATCCAGTATCTGGGCTTCCAAATGCACAATGTGCTCACATCTCGCACAGCAGTATGTCCCCTCGATCGGCTGTTCAAGGATTTCATACATGTGGCAAGACGTACACTGGATGGCATTGGCAATAGTGGAGCACATCCTAATGGGGATTGCACCAGACAAAAAAGATAAGCAAAAATAAATAAAAAGTATTAACAAAATATAACAGTAATTCAGTAATACCTCCCTTGGAAACTCCCTGAATCCAAAGTCGCTGAATCACACACTTACCACAGTTCGCACTTACGCTCAGGTCACACTCAGCTCGTTCACACTCGCTCAGGCAGAAGATTTAAAAGAGATTTTTTTTTCCCCTTTTGCCAGCACACCACCCTGCTGCTCAATGCACTTCCAATAGGGTAGAGCAGTGCGCCTGTGCAGGAGCCACGACAGGCAGCAAAGATGAGGACGTCATCACTACAAGATGGGAGGCGCCGGACCACAACACCCATCAGACCAAGACCAAACCGCCCCCCCGGTGAGTATAATATAACTCATTTTTCTGATCTTTCAGGTTACATCGGGGGCTTATCTACAGCATTACAGAATACTCTAGATAAGCCCCTGATGGCGGTGCCGGCAGCAGATACTCAAAAAATGGGGTGACAGATTCCCTTAAATTAAGTGCACTCTGATGTCACAAACTTTTTTTGCCATGGAGAAATAGTAACATGCACACACCCTATGGTGCGTGATCTTTGGCATAGTATTGCATCTTGGCATTACACTGAGTATTCTTTCATTTAATGTATATGCAGCTATAGGATTACTCCTTCCTATGTGCATTACACTACAGTTATCAACATTAAATCTCATTTGCCAAGTGTTTGCCCATTCAGTCATCTTATCCAGATCGTTTTGAAATATTGTACAGTCAAGGTCAGATTTTAGTATCCTACACTGTTTGGTTTTGTCAGCAAAGACTGACACTTTACTCTCAATCCCTTCCACAATGTCATTAATAAAGTGGTTAAAAAGAATCATTTCTAGCACAGATCCCTGTGGTCCCCACTGCTACCTATATCCCATTTAGATAATGTGCCATTGATGACAACTCTTTGTTTCCTGTAATTTAGCCAATTCCTTACCCATCTCTATATAGTTTCCCCCAGTCCTTCCTTCCATAGGTTCAGTGGTTATGTGGAACAGTGTCAAATGCCTTTGCAAAGTCCACATGAATCACATCAGCCGCATTGCAAACACACAGATTTGCCCTCATCTCCTCATAGAAACCCAACATGTTAGTTAGACAAGACCTATTCTTCATGAGTCCATGCTGGTGGTCAGTTATTATATTACTCTTTGCAATATATCTCTGCTGGTCATCTCTTATGATGCCCTCAAAACTTTGCACACTACTGATGTCAGACCCCCCTCACGAAAGCGGCAGGCCGAAACATGTGTCGGGGTGGAGGCCACTCTGAAGAGGAAGCATGACAATGTAAGTTTTTGCAATAGTTCATTTTTTTGCATTTTATTTTATCATATATTTTTTGTTATTTTGGTGTATAAAATTTCCATGATATTGATAGAAATGTTATTGGATTTTAATCACAATATTTAAGCATTTTTTATTTATATACATGGTTTTATATGATATATGGGCGTTTCCACAGGAAATGATGTCAAAGAAAGGTGTATTGAAAGAGTTTCTAATTGTATTTATATCCTGAATTTGTGATTGTTTTTTATGCCCTGATGAAGTAACTGGTTTTGTCACGAAACGCTTAGGCTTATTAAAGAGGTTTTTTATTATATGGACTGCCGAAGGTGCGTTTTTTTCTGGTCAGCGCGGTTTATTCAGCCCGGCTCTTTTTTCCACTTTGGATTTGTTTCATTAGTTACTATGATGGCACACACCATAAGTAGTAAATACTCACGACATAGTACCCACAAGCTACAGGATGAATGATTTTCTGCCTAGGAACAACATCTGATCGATACCATAATTATCATAGAAATTCTATTGCATCTGCACTTTACCTACCTACTATTATAGCTACAGCATTTTTCTCATAAATATCTGATATGAGTAATGGAAAGATGTATATCTTTGTACCGTGTTAGCCAGTAGATAGAAAAATATTCAGGATTGAGAGTCCTCAGTAGTTGATACCTTTTAATGGCTAACTGAAAAGATGGTAACTAGAGTTGAGCGATACCGTCCGATACTTCAAAGTATCGTATCGGATGGTATCGGCCGATCTTTAAAAAAAGTATCGGTATCGCCGATTCCGATACCGGAAGTCCCATTCAAGTCTATGGGACTTCCGGTATCGGAATAAGAAAAACCCTTTCCTGCCCTTGTACAGCCTCTCTGGGGTCTGTACGGGCCTTTTGGGGGGCTGTGCCGGCCTGCCAGGGGGTCTGTGCAGGCTCCGGTGGTCTGTGCCGGCCTGCCGGTGGTCTGTGCAGGCTCCGGGGGGCTGTGCCGGCCTGCCGGGGGGCTGTGCCGGCCTGCCGGGGGGCTGTGCAGGCTCCGGGGGGCTGTGCCGGCCTGCCGGGGGGCTGTGCCGGCCTGCCGGGGGGCTGTGCAGGCTCCGGGGGGCTGTGCAGGCATCGTCCGATGGGACTACAAGTCCCATCGGGCGATGCCTGCTACCATGACAGTGATTGACACATTAGCCAATGATGGGACAGTAGTAGTCCCATCATCCGGCTAATGTGTTAAATGTGAAAAAAAAAAAAAAAAAAATTACATGCTACATACATACAACATGCATACTACATACATGCTACATTCATACTACATACTACATACATGCTACATTCATACTACATAAATACTACATGCAACATACATACTACATATATACTACATGCATGCTACATACATACTGCATGCTACATACATACCACATATATACTACATACATACTACATGCATGCTACATGCATGCTACATGCTACATACATAACACATATATACTACATGCATGCTACATACATACTACATGCTACATACTACATATATACTACATGCATGCTACATACATACTACATATATACTACATGCATGCTACATACATACTACATGCTACATGCATGCTACATACATACTACATACATACTACATGCTACATACATACCACATATATACTACATACATACAATACATTCATACAATACATACATAGACATACAGTACATATAACATAGAGTAACATACTTACCAATACTTGTCACATTGTTCCCCGAAGCCATTGTCTTTTCCGGAATAAATATTAACATAACAAACCACAAAAATACTCACCCACGATCCGAAGCAGTCCACGAGTGTGTCCCACGACGATCTTGGGTAGAGAACTGCAGCATCAGCTGTTGCTGCCGTTCTCTACGGGCTGCAGGAATCCAATGACGGAAGGTAGGTATCCTTCCGCACTGTATTCCTCCGCCACTTAAAAAAAAAAAAAGTCCCTAGTCTCACTTTATGCCATTGCTGTGTGGGAAATTCCCACGCAGCAATGGCATAAAGTGAGACTAGGGACTTTTTTTTTTTTAAGTGGCGGAGGAATACAGTGCGGAAGGATACCTACCTTCCGTCATTGGATTCCTGCAGCCCGTAGAGAACGGCAGCATCATCTGATGCTGCAGTTCTCTACCCAAGATCGTCGTGGGACACACTCGTGGACTGCTTCGGATCGTGGGTGAGTATTTTTGTGGTTTGTTATGTTAATATTTATTCCGGAAAAGACAATGGCTTCGGGGAACAATGTGACAAGTATTGGTAAGTATGTTACTCTATGTTATATGTACTGTATGTTTATGTATGTATAGTATGAATGTATTGTATGTATGTAGTATATATGTGGTATGTATGTAGCATGTAGTATGTATGTAGTATGTATGTAGCATGCATGTAGCATGTAGTATGTATGTAGCATGCATGTAGTATATATGTAGTATGTATGTAGCATGCATGTAGTATATATGTAGCATGTATGTAGTATGTATGTGGTATGTATGTAGCATGTAGTATGTATGTAGCATACATGTAGTATATATGTAGTATGTATGTAGCATGTAGTATGTATGTAGTATGTATGTAGTATGTATGTGGTATGTATGTAGCATGTAGTATGTATGTAGCATGCATGTAGTATATATGTAGTATGTATGTAGCATGTATGTATGTAGTATGTATGTAGTATGTATGTGGTATGTATGTAGCATGTAGTATGTATGTAGCATGCATGTAGTATATATGTAGTATGTATGTAGCATGTAGTATGTATGTAGTATGTATGTAGTATGTATGTGGTATGTATGTAGCATGTAGTATGTATGTAGCATGCATGTAGTATATATGTAGTATGTATGTAGTATGTATGTAGTATGTATGTGGTATGTATGTAGCATGTAGTATGTATGTAGCATGCATGTAGTATATATGTAGTATGTAGTATGTATGTAGTATGTATGTGGTATGTATGTAGCATGTAGTATGTATGTAGCATGCATGTAGCATGCATGTAGTATGTATGTAGCATGCATGTAGTATGTATGTAGCATGCATGTAGTATGTATGTAGTATGTATGTAGTATGTATGTAGCATGCAGTATGTATGTAGCATGTATGTAGTATGTATGTAGTATATATGTAGTATGTATGTAGCATGTAGTATGTATGTAGCATGCATGTAGTATATATGTAGTATGTATGTAGCATGCATGTAGTATGTATGTAGTATGTATGTAGTATGTATGTAGCATGCAGTATGTATGTAGCATGTATGTAGTATGTATGTAGTATATATGTAGTATGTATGTAGCATGCATGTAGTATGTATGTAGCATGTAGTATGTATGTAGCATGCATGTAGTATGTATGTAGCATGTATGTAGTATGTATGTAGCATGTATGTAGTATGTATGTAGCATGTAGTATGTATGTAGCATGCATGTAGTATGTATGTAGTATTTTTTTTTTTTTTTTTTTAACATTTAACACATTAGCCGGATGATGGGACTACTACTGTCCCATCATTGGCTAATGTGTCAATCACTGTCATGGTAGCAGGCATCGCCCGATGGGACTTGTAGTCCCATCGGACGATGCTTGCACAGACCCCCGGACATTAGCACAGCCCCCCGGCAGGCCGGCACAGCCCCCCGGCAGGCCGGTACAGACCCCCACAGGGTGCACAGACCACCGGCAGGCCGGCACAGCCCCCCGGCAGGCCGGTACAGACCCCGGGAAGTCCACACAGCCCCCCGGCAGGCCGGCACAGCCCCCCGGCAGGCCGGCAGAGACCCCCGGAAGGCCCGAAATGACGGCGCATCATGATGCGCACACACCGCGCATCATGATGACGTCAGGCCGTCAATCAACTGAACTTCCGATTCCGATGCCGAATTCCGATATTGAAAAAATATCGGAAGTCGGTATCGGAATTCCGATACAGCAAGTATCGGCCGATACCCGATACTTGCGGTATCGGAATGCTCAACACTAATGGTAACACATTGCAAGCTTTCGAGACTACTCAGGTCTCTTCATCAGGCTAGACTAATACAATATAATATAATGACCACGGACAAGATAAAGATCCCCAACTCACATCAGGACTACAAGATCCCAAGTACTTTCACATGCATTACATCTAATGTGGTGTACTTAATTAATTGTACTAAATGTCCAACTGGGGGTCTGTATGTGGGGGAGACAGGGCAAAAGCTTAGAACAAGGATGAATGCTCATCGTCACACAATAAGAGAAAAAAGAATGGATCTACCTGTGGCAAAACATTTCTGTATCCCTGATCACAGCAAAGTGGATATGAAATTACTGGTATTGAAAGGTAACTTCAATTCTCAGAGAGAGACGAGTTTGGGAGTACAAATTTATGACGACCTTTGACACTCTCAGTGCTGGAATGAATGTGTCGCATGGATTTATGTCTTTTTACATCAATTAAGGAATTTCCTTTTAAAACCTTGTGGGGGCATCACAACACAGAACTAGACCCCAATCAGAGGACCATAAAACATCCGGACGCCTTATCTATGAACTGGTCCAATGTTTATATTTATGTTTCTCCCTCTCCCATATTGATAATTCTGCTTCATGTCACTTGTCTCATCTATTGCATTTTTTCTAGGCTGTATTGTGCATAAATATGTGACTTCAGATTTTGTATTAGTCTAGCCTGATGAAGAGACCTGAGTAGTCTCGAAAGCTTGCAATGTGTCACCATCTAAAAGGTATCAACTACTGAGGACTCTCAATCCTGAATATTTTGATATGAGTAATGAATAAAGGTTACTTATGCTGAAAATTTGCATGGATCATATACTACCTGTATTGTATTGTATCCAGTCTTCCTCTGGATACTGATCTACACCTGTCTGGGTGTGCGTCCCTTGTTTTCATTACATGTTTTTGTATGTCTTTAGGCATTGTTTTCTTATCACATTGTTTATCACCTGATTCAAATAAAATAAAATAGAATCTCGGGACTTCATGGCCGGATTCTAGAACACTTACTGTAAATCACAGAAAATTGATCACATGGACCAATCGCAACATCTCTTTTTTTATTTTAATAAGCTTTAACCCACCCACAACACAGATAACTCCTGAAACAAATACAACTATGACGGCACGGTTGTTCAGTGGTTAACACTGCAGCGCTGGGGTCCTTGGTTCAAATCCCACCAAGGACAACATCTGCAAGGAGTTTGTATGTTTTCCCCATGTTTGCGTGGGTTTCCTCCTGGCACTCCAGTTTCCTCCCACATTCCAAAGACGTACTCATAGGGAATTTAGATTGTGAGCCCCATCGGGAAAAGTGTCGATAATGTCTGTAAAGCGCTGTAGAATTAATGGCGCTATATAAATGAGTAACAACAACAACTATTGCACAGTTATCACAAACTATGATATTGTGTTTAATGGTGCACCACACCGCTCAGCAGCCTCGATTAGCGTATCTGGAACTTGTAGTCCTCCAAACAGCTAAGCATGCGCATACACTTGATGGTCGATGATATTGGACCACTTTTTATTTAATGTGCATGTTGAGTATAAAGGGGGTTTTACACATAGCGATATCGCTAGCAATATCGCTAAAACGTCACTGGTTTTGTGACGTTATAGCGATATTGCTAGCGATATCGCTATGTGTGATACTTACCTCCGACCGGCTCCCCTCCTGCTGTCCATCGCTGATCGCGCGAGATCGGGCGGCTCCATTTCTCGTCGTCAGCTTCCTGCTGGGGCTTCCTGCTGTGATGACGAGCGACGCTGGACGCAGGCGGGAGGACGTCAGGATCGCTGTGTGTGAAGGGTGAGTATCGTCCGCTGCGTCACTGCTGCATCGCTGTGAGATCTTTCTGTACGAAAGCTCACTAGCGATCATTTAGCGATGCACCAGGGATCCTGACCGGGTCGGATCGCCAGTCGGATCGCTGGTGCATCGCTAAATGTAAAAGGGCCTTTAGCCTTTATGTACTTGTATTTGCTGAGGATTTTCTCTAGGAGCTTCTACCAGCTGAGTATTTTTTAAAGGGAACCTGTCGTCAGACATTACTCACAGGAGATATTAGTAGCCCTTTATCAGCTTTATAAAAACCCTTTTTATTTATGCTCATATTAAGCCTAAACACCAATGTAAGTGTTTATAAAACAATTTTAATTGTCCTTGCTCTCCCTGCTTGGGGTCACAGGAGTAATCCAGGATGTATGGTCCAGTTTTGACGAAAAAATTGGTTGCATGCACGAGCCCTATTAGCAACCACTAACATACACTTGCATACAGTATTTTGTTAATATCAGCATTTTAGATTAAGGCCGGGGTCACACTGGCGAGGAATACGGCCGAGTGAGAGGCGCTAAAAGCACGCATTAGACACGGACCAATGATTCTCTATGGGGTCCCTCGCACCAGCCGTATATTTCTCATCCGTATTCTACGGTCCGTGCCAATCGCAGCATGCTGCGATTGTCAGCGTACTACGGCCGTAGTACGCCAATGCAAGTCTATGGGTGCGCAAAAAATATGGATTACACACGAACCACACATGTGACTTGCGCGAAATACGCACCAGGTGTCTTTTAGCAAAGCCGGCAATTCAGTGCGCTATACAGTAAACTCACACTGACAGTTTTAATAAAGAAACAAAAAAATAGATATAGACACATAGAATACCTATATATATATATATATATATATATATAGGTATTCTATGTGTCTATATCTATTCTTTGGTTTCTGTTAGAAACCCTGTCATAGGGCTCCATTATATGTCCATTTTGCAAGCCTGCGAGAAAATCTCAGCAGACGGATGCCATACGGATTACATACGGATGCTGACATGCGCAGCATACGCGACCGCACCTTGATTACGGATGACATACGGAGCACTATTTAGGGGTCATTCATCCGTATTACGCATGTAAAATACTGACCGTATTTTGCGTCGGTTAGTGTGACCCCGGCCTAAGTCCTCATTTACTAAAACCTAAATATTTTTTTACATGGCAGTAATGCAACACAAGGCAAAAGAGACCACATATGGGCAGTAGGTATAAGCTTCTTGGTTTAGAATGTTAAAAAGAGAAATTAATGGATTTTTTTTCTTTAATATTCAGTATTAACAGCAGTGTTTGTAATGAGGCTAAAGAGTGAAAGTTCTGTTTGTTGAGAAGCTTTCTGACTTGTAGAACCATAAGTTGTTGCCATCCATATGTTACAACATTGTCAGTGAACATGTGTCCTTGACAGAAGCAATAAAATAATACAAAAGGTTTAATCTCCTTAAAGCTTGAATAAAATGAAAGCACTGCATAATTATTCACTCAAAGGTTATCTGTGTATGTGTATAGATATTACAAATACTTTTCTTTAAAGCCTGGAACAATATTTATCCATTGATTTAGGTTTCATGTTTGCTAATTTTTCTCTGAAAGCAGAATTAGGATCAGTCATTGGAAGTGATGGATTGGCCACAGTATCCTGAGTGTTGTATGATCTTTGAATCTACAAATATTTTCTCAGCTTCTTTTTGATTCTTCATCGTTTTTCCCATAGGTGGGATATTTAAAGGAATATACAAATTGTTTCTTCAGAGAGAAAGAGGACATGACCTCTAGTGTCAACATTTAACCCCTTAGCGACAGAGCTTAATGACCAGGCCAATTTTTACAATTCTGACCACTGTCCCTTTATGAGGTTATAACTCTGGAATGCTTTAATGGATCCCGCTGATTCTGAGAATGCTTTTTTGTGACATATTGTACTTCATGTTAGTGGTAAAATTTCTTCAATAAGTCTTGTGTTTATTTATGGAAAAAAAACGGAAATGTGGCAAAAATTTTGAAAATTTTGCAATTTTAATACTTTAAATTTTTATGCCCTTAAATCAGAGAGATGTGTCACACAAATTTCTTAATAAATAACATTTCCCACATGTCTACTTTACATCACCACAATTTTGGAAGCAAAAATTTTTTTTGTTAGGAAGTTATAAGGGTTAAAAGTTGACCAGCGATTTCTCATTTTTACAACAAAATTTACAAAACCATTTTTTTTAGGGACCACATCATATTTAAAGTCATTTTGAGAAGTGTACATGACAGAAAATACCCAAAAGTGGCACCATTCTTAAAACTAGACCCCTCAAGGTGCTCAAAACCACATTCAAGAAGTTTATTAACCCTTTAAGTGCTTCACAGAAATGTGGAAGGAAAAAATTAACATTTAACTTTTTTTGCAAAAAATTTACTTCAGAAGCAATTTTTTTTATTTTCACAAGTGTTAAAAGAGAAAACCAACCACAAAATTTGTTGTACAAGTTCTCCTGAATACGTCGATACCACATATGTGGGGGTAAACCACTTTTTCAACACACAGCAGAGCTCGCAAGGGATGGAGCGCCATTTGACCTTTTCAACCCAGAATTGGCTGGAATTGAGATCGGATGCCATGTTGCGTTCGGAGAACCCTTAATGTGCCTAAACAGTGGAAACCTCCAACAAGTGACCCCATTTTGGAAACTAGACCCATTAAGGAACTTATCTAGATGTGTGGTGAGCACTTTGAACCTTCAAGTGCTTCACAGAAGTTTGTAACGTAGAGCCGTGAAAATAAGAAATCCATTTTTTTTCCACAAAAATGATATTTTCGCCCCCAAATTTTTATTTTTACAAGGGTAACAGGAGAAATCATACCCCTACAGTTATTGTGCGATTTGTCCTGAGTACGCTGATACCACTTATGTGGGGGGGAACCACTGTTTTGGCGCATGGGAGAGCTTGGAAGGGAAGGAGTGCCATTTTGAAATACAGACTTTGATGGAATGGTCTGCGGGCGTCATGTTGCATTTGCAGAGCCCCTGATGGGCCTAAACAGTGGAAACCCCCCACAAGTGACCCCATTTTGGAAATTAGACCCCCTAAGTAACTTATCTAGATGTGTGGTGAGCACTTTGAACCCCCAAACGCTTCACAGAAGTTTATAAACGCAGAGCCGTGAAAATAAAAAGTCTTTTTTATTTCCACAAAAGTGATTTTTTAGACCCAATTTTTAGACCCCCAAGGTTGGTAAATAGTGGAAACCCCTCAATTCTTGCTCCAACCCTAACCCTAATCCCAACCCTAACCCTAATCCAAACCCTAATCCCTAATCCTATTTCTAACCCTAATCCTAGTTTGTCCTAACCCTAATTCTAACCCTAGCCCTAACCCGAGCCCTAACCCTAGCCCTAGCCCTAACCCTAACCCTAGTCCAACCCTAACCCTAGCCCTAACCCTAGCCCAACCCTAACCCTAGCCCAACCCTAACCCTAGCCCAACCCTAACCCTAACCCTAGCTCTAACCCTAGCCCAACCCTAACCCTAGCCCAACCCTAACCCTAGCCCAGCCCTAACCCTAACCCTAGCCCAACCCTAACACTAGCCCTAGCCCTAACCCTAACCCTAATGGAAAACTGAAAAAAAAATATTTTCTTTATTTTGTTATGTTGGCCTAACTAAGGGGGTGATAAACGGGGGGATTATGTACTATTTTGTTTATTTTGATCACGATGATAGTTTATCATCATGATCAAAATGAATGAATAGAATCTGCCAGCCGGATCCTGCAGATTCCCGGTGAGCGTACTGCGCATGTGCCCACCATTTTCTCCGGATCCAAGATGACGGCGCCCACCGGAGGACGCCGGCGGGACGCGGGACCACCGAGAGGTACGGGGGGGATCGGGGACCCTAGTTCCCTCTCCTTTGATGTGCGATCACATCAAAAGAGAAATTTAATGCACAATCGAGGCTTTTTTTTTGCGGTCACCGTTATAGGGTTAATAACGGCGATCGCAAAAGCGGGGTCGGTAAAAAACGACCGATTCATGTTCTCTGGGGTCTCGGCTACCCCCAGCAGCTGAGACCCCGGAGAAAATCCGACACTGGGGGGCGCTATTCACTTTCTCCACAGTGCCGTGAATTAGCGGCGCTGTGGTTTATGTACACTTAAATACCGCCATTAAAATGCATATCGGCGGTCACTAAGGGGTCAATTTCCCAGAGGAACAGTCTCCTCATACTGGCAAGCCAGACCTGGCAAGTCACTCTCCACAAGGAGAAAATATGCCCCTTAGATTTAAAGGAATATGACACCCGATTTCACAATTCAAACTGCATTAATTAAAAAATAAATAGATTGCTTATACCTGCTGATGTACTTATTTTGATTTATCAGTGTAAAGGGCCCTTTACACATAGCGATATCGCTAAAGCGTCACCGATTTTGTGACTTATCAGCGATATTGTTAGCGATATCGCTACATGTGATACTCACCTCCGACCGGCTCCCCCGCTGGCTATCGCTGATCGCGCGAGATCGGCCTGGTCCATTTCTCGTCGTCAGCTTCCTGCTGGCGTCGACAAGCAAGACATGGACGCGGGCGGAAGAAGACATCATCGCTGCGTCTGAAAGGTAAGTACGACCGCCGAGCATCGCTGCGTCGCTGGTGAGATCTGCCTGTTTGGCAGCTCACTAGCGACCATTTAGTGATGCACCAGCGATCCTGACCGGGTCGTATCATGGTCGGGATCGCTGGTGCATCGCTAAATGTAAAGGGGCCTTAAGAATGGCTGTAGAATCCCTTTTGAAAGTTTTTCTATATGTTCACGCAGGTCATAGAAAGTAAAATAAAATGATACCCTGATATCAGCAATAATAATAATAATCTTTATAAATATAGCGCCAACATATTCCGCAGCACTTTACAGTTTAACAGTTTCAAAACACAAGTCATAAATAACAACGCTAACAATACAATAATTAAAGCAAAATAAGACGACCCTGCTCATGAGAGCTTACAATCTACAATGAGGTGGGGGAGATACAAAGTACAGGTGTGTATTTACAACGATAGGTCCAGCCATCTTGAAGGAGTGGGGGATAGATGGGGATAGTGAATGGGCTACAAATGAACACTTTCACATAAAATTACTTTGATTAGTGAACATGATAAGCCGCTCTGAACAAATGTGACAGCCATTTTCAGGTCTCTCCAGAGATGCTCAATTTCGTTTAGGTCAGGGCTCTGGCTGGGCCAGTCAAGAATGGTCACAGAGTTGTTCTGAAGCCACTCCTTTGTTATTTTAGGCTGGTTTCACATTTGCGTCTGTGTGCGCAGCGTTTTATCCGCAGCAATCTTAATGCATCATGTGTTCCTACTGTATCTTTAACATGGTGTACGCAGGGACATGCGTTTGCATCATTTCTCGGTGTGCGGCGGGGTCCGGCGAACACAACATGTTGCATTTTTTGAAGCGAAAAAAATCCATCAAATATGCACAGTCATGCGGATGAGTGTGTCAAAAAAATGTATTACTGTCTATGGAAATGCATGCGTACGCAAGCACATGTGTACGCACATGCGTTCAATACACATGCGTACTTTTAATGAGCTTGTCCAGTAAGTGATTTAACCACCTGCTAACTGGTAGCTCTATAAAAGGACGTGTGGACACTGCAAGGCCATAAATCTCTGGACTCTGGATGATAGCACAAGACTGGCTATGTAAGTACAGAACCTTTGAAAATGTCTGTCTCTCTCACTGCCGTTTGTACTTTGTACTAATTTTTTTCTGTTACTTTTAGGCTGCATGCACACGCTGCGGATTCACCTGCGGATTTTTCCATGCGGATTGTAGTCCCATCGGACGATGCCTGCACACACACACACAACCCCCGGCAGGTCCGCACAGACCCCCGGCAGCCCGCACAGACCCCCGGCAGGCCCGCACAGACCCCCTGCAGCCCGCACAGACCCCCGGCAGCCCGTACAGACCCCCGGCAGCCCGCACAGACCCCTGGCAGGCCCACACAGACCGCGCATCATGATGACATCATTTCAGCAGGCAATCACAGCCATGCCATTAGTTAACATGGCTAACACAACTAACACAACTGGCTTAGTTAAAAAAATCCAGGTTGTGTTGTGCTGCTCCAGGCTCTGTGTGGAAAAAAAACATTATAAAAAAGAAAAAAAAAATATATATATATATACAGTATATATATATACTTACGTTCGCTGAGCAAGTGAAGGCCTCAGAAATGCAAGGTTCAGGTGGCATTTGTATTTCCGGAACCTTTGAACTTTGAACCCGAATCTCCTCTCTCATGTCCTTGTTGAAGCTTTCCTTCATCGATCGCCAACAGATTTTGATTCTCTTCATTGTGAAGGGTGGAAAAAAAAGAAAAAAATTATTTGGAAAACAATGCACATACACATACATGCAAAGCACATACATTAATTAGGGATTCCTTGACAGGAAAATGGTACCAAAAAACAGGAGTAATGATGATCATTTCGCACACACACTGCGCTTCCACAGGTCGCAGTGTGTGTGCGAACCGATCGTTGTTACTCCTGTTTTTTAGGATTCCCTAATAAAGTCTTGAAAGTTTTTACCCCGTGAGTGCCATTCAAATTCTTTTTTCAGCAATATGATGAACTTTGTGGTTTTCATGTGAATGAGCACCTATGGGTAATCTTGGAAGTTATAGCCGGCTGTGGGTTCTGTGAAATATTTTATCCGGAGGTGTGAGCTTGTTAGCAGTGCTGTCCAGCTTTCTTCTTTGGAATAATCACATACTGTACATTAACAGGTTCATTGCCGCATCAGACCACATTGCAATACTTACCAAAATCATTTCTGGCACGTGGCGTGGCTTGGTCCCAATCAGCCAGCAGCGATGTTGCCACTTCATCCCAGAGACGTCGAATCACCACATTGTCAGAGTGCTGATGGTCACGGGTGTCCCACAATGGTACTCGCTCTTGCACAAGGTGGATTAGTTGCTCACTGTCAATATCCAGTGTGGCTTCTTCCCATTGTGAAACCTATAGATAAAATTAAAAAAAAAAGAATTTTAAGTAGAGCTGAAAAAAAATTCTATTACAACTCTGATGAAAAGACTACTTACACCCCGTCTTTCCTCCTGAGACACATGGGCCTGACGATCCTGGGAAGCTTCAATTCCACTTGACTGCTCCTGCTCTTCATCACTGGCAGGTACATGTAAAGATATTACATGATTTAACACATGTGGAGTATTGCCAGTCAATACATACCAATCAGTCTAGCAAATGTGATTACATAATCTTTGTCAGGTCCACCCTGGGAAGAAGTCAGTTCTTCACTTGAGGACATGTTTGAAGAGCAGGCAGCAGTCAAGTGAAAGACTACAGAAAAGAACAGAGAAGAAAAATTAAACTTGTTAGATCCAAGCGCAATGTAGACAAAAAAAATCCATGGACACCAATAATTACATTACAGGCAGTAGTCCAACAGCACAGCAGTCAGCACAGGCCAGGAACAGATGGCAGCACCAGGAGACAACTGCAGCAACAGGAGACAACTGCAGCACCATGAGAGTTGACCAGTCTACAAGAAACAGAAAAAGCATTGAGAGAAACAGACATTTTTAAAGCTTCTATACTTACATAGACAGTGTTGTCCTCACCAGGACAGAAAGCAGCACCAGAAGACAACAGCAGCAACAGGCAACAACGAGGAAAAAAACGCTGCACCAGGAGAAAACTGCTGCACCAGGAGATAACGGCTGCACCAGGAGAGTCAACAAGTCTAAGGGTATGTGCACACGCTGCGGATTCTGCTGCGGATCCGCAGCGGGTTTGGCCCTACGGATCCGCAGCAGTTCCACAGACAGTGTACAGTACCATGTTATTCAATGGGATTTCAAATCCGCAGTGCAGATGCTGCTGATTTTTCCGTGCGGTTATGCTGCGGTTTTAAGTCCGCAGCATGTCAATTCTTTCTGCGGATTCTGCTGCGGATTGATACCTATTCCATTGTCCAGGTGTCAGACCGCAGAGGAAAACCGCAGACAAATCCGCAGATAAAGCGCAGGTCACGACGATCTCCTGCAGTGCATCACTGAGAGGTTACTATAGTTCACTGGTCTCACTTTATGGCAAAAGCTGTGTAGGAACTTTCTCACACAGCAATGCCAAAAGTGAGACTAGGGACTATTTTTTTTACAGTGGCGGAGGAATACAGTGCGGAAGGATACCTACCTCCCGTCATTGTATTCTTTGGGCCCCTAGAGAGCGGTCGCATCAGCTGATGCTGCTGTTCTCCACGGGAGATCGTCGTGGGACACTCGTGGATTTCTGCGGATCAGAGAGTATATCGGTTGTTTGTTATTTTAATATTTTTTACAGATGACACTGGCTTCGGGGATCAAAGTGACAAGTGATGGTGAGCATGTACTCTACGTTATATAAATATGGAGGAAAAACAAACGACCAAGAATCTCACAAAAAAATATATATAATAATCAAAATATAATTTATTAAACAATCAATAAGACCAGAGCATATGAAAAACACAGTGGCATGGAAAATCCAAGTCTGCTTGTGCATGCAGAGAATACACCAAAGGATACACATGTGTCAGGAAGGGGAAGGAAAAAGTATAAAGCACATATGTAGTGCCTGTTAGCAAAGATAGATGTAATTATACCTGCTCATAGCAAAATTGCACATCCCACAAGGAGCCTCATGAAAAACACATCACCAGGCATGTATCCATAATGGATAGTAAAATGTAATAAGAATGTAAAGTGTTAAAGTCATACCTGGTAAGGATAGGAGGCAACCCGACTGGTGTGTGTCCCCCCCGATGCGCATTTCGGCGTG
Organism: Dendrobates tinctorius; assembly: GCF_039654945.1. Classification (NCBI taxonomy): domain Eukaryota; kingdom Metazoa; phylum Chordata; class Amphibia; order Anura; family Dendrobatidae; genus Dendrobates; species Dendrobates tinctorius. The sequence continues at coordinate 7,317,638 of NW_027361750.1, forward strand.
AAATGCCTTTCTCAAGGGGTGGTGGGAAAGGGGAAGTGAAGGGATTTAAAAACGCTGTGTCCACCAATCGCAGGCAAGTATGCCAATCATGTGACCCATATAACCAATCAGAGCCGCGCAGTAGCGGCTATGTGATTAGGAATCCCGGTTACCATAGAGACACACATGTGCCTCAAGGCATCCACGTCATAGTCAGGCCGCCTCTAATGACGCATGCGCCACCGTGGCAACCGAAGACACCAGGCGTCGTCGGCGTCAGCTGACCAGCGACGTCACAGGAGGCGTGACTAATCGCCAGATCAACAAAGACGCCGAGAGCCGCCGGGGGCCGTGGAAGCAACAGGGCGCATGCGTGCCGGCGGTCAGTATGAGATGGCGTGATGGATGGTGCTGGCTCAAAGACGGGAAAACAATTATTGATGGCAGAGATTGAGTACATTATCCATTAGATATAAATATGCAAATGACACTTAATAAGTGTAAACTGACAGGGAAGCCCTATGTCAAGGGATAAAGGTACATAATCAAAGATAATAGCAATAAGGCATACAAGAAAAAATGTACATGCAGTACTCGCAGCAAAATGATCATAATGCTATTCAAGATGATAATAATAGTAAAAATAGAATAAACATCATTATAAATGAATGTACATGTATACACAAAATTGATAATAGATCATAGTATAATATATACACAATTTTTAAGGAATATATATAAAGAAAAATACTACAATAATAAATGCCATTATTTGCCACCATGGACATAATTGTCCTAATATCAAACACGAACAATTCCCATATGTATAGATAATACAATATGTTCACAAATATATTTAGTGAAATAGAAATAAAATGCCACTTTCATAAGATGTCATATAACATAGGATAATGCAAAACAAAAGGAGAATGAATCACACAACATGACAGGAGTCTTGATATCATGTGGCGTATCCCAATCCACCGACGATTCATGCCTCATGGATTTACAATTGGTGAACAAAGCTAAGTAATAAAAAATTAAAATGTAATATTAGTACAATATTAAAAACAACAACGCAAAACTGCAATATAACAAGGAGACTGTGCAGACAGTCCGAGATGTTATAAAAATGGAACAAAGCTATTTGATTCATTTAGGCCCTTAGGGTGAACAGTGTCTAATGCCCAGATCCATCTTGTCTCACATTGAGACAATTTTGGGCTGATTTTTCCCCCCCGGATATTTGGCTCAATGATATCAATGCCTCTAACCTTGAGTAATGAGCCATCACACCCGTGGTACAATTTGAAATGCCGGGGAAGCGTCCTAAGCGTGGTCGGATCATCATGGTCGGCTGCCGCCTGAATACCCAGAATATGTTCACGGGTACGTACTTTTAATTGACGAGTCATCATACCTACATAGATTAAGTTACATGGGCACAGAGCAAAATAAATCACATAGCGTGAAGTACAGGAGCTATGTCCCCTGATGTCATATGTCTTGGTGCCACTAGAATTAAAGAAGGAATCAGTACGTTCAATATTTGGACAGGCGACACACCGACCACAAGGAAAACAACCACGCCTAGGACCACCACTTCCAAAAATATTGGGCTTCAGTTCACTGTGATAGTGACTGTGTACCAGATGATCTCTGAGGTTTTTAGACCTCCTAATAGTTATACTGGGTACCTCAGGAAGAATTTGCTTCAAAACCGAATCAGTTTGGAGGATAGGCCAGGCCTTCTGAATACAATGTCTCATTCGTGCAAATTGAGAATGGTAGCTAGTAATGAATCTAATTTTCTGAGATGATCTTTTCACTTTTTGGCCATATAGTAGGGAATGTCTTGTGGAATGTTTTGCTCTATTATAAGCACGCTTTATAGATCGTCTACTGTAACCCCTCTCACGAAATCGGACTGAAAGGTCCAGAGCCTGTTTCTCAAAATCACAATCATCAGAACAGATTCTGCGTAAACGCAAGAACTGTCCAGTGGGAATGGAATTGATGAGTGACCTTGGATGTGCAGAAGACGCATGAAGTAACATGTTAGTTGATGTTTGCTTCCTAAAGATGGTAGTCTGAAGGACATCATCAGAATTGCGCCATACTGTAACATCCAAGAAGTCAATTCTACTGGTATGTACTTGATAGGTGATATGGATGTTACGATCGTTGGAATTGATGCCATCCATAAATTCACTTAAGTGTAAAGAATTTCCCTGCCAGATTAGAAAAATATCATCAATGTACCGCACCCAAAAGGGGATGCGGTCCATTGACGACCCCCAATCTGACAGGGGGAGGTCCCTCTCCCACAGCCCCAGGAACAGGTTAGCGTAGGAGGGGGCAAAGGATGCCCCCATAGCTGTACCCTGGAGCTGTAGGTAGAAGGACCCCTTAAAAGTAAAAAAATTATGTTTAAGTGAAAATTCTAGGAGTTCCAGAATCAGATCGATGATCCCCACAGGTAAATTGGACATATTCAAAAAATATTTGGTAGCTACCAAACCGTCCGTGTGTCTAATATTCGTGTAAAGTGATTCAACATCACCCGTTACAAGCATAGTGTCTCCTCCAATGGGGAGACCATCGATCCTTTTCAGGAACTCCCCAGTATCAAGAAGAAAAGAAGGAAGACTCTCCACAATCGGCTGTAATTTAGAGTCAATCCAGCAATTGACTTTCTCGCGATAATTGCCTGAACCCGAGATGATGGGACGCCCCGGAGGGGACTCCACATTTTTATGCACCTTGGGTAGAAGGTACAATGTTGAGATGGTTGGTTCCTGAACCTGTAGTGCCGAAGCCAGCTCTTTGGTGATGGTACCAGTTTGTACCGCTCTATTCAAAATTTGTAGTAGCTGTACCACAAATGAAGACAGGGGATTAAAGGTAAGGCGTCTGTAACATGTTTTATTGCCCAGTTGTCTAAAAGCCTCTTTTTCATACAGGAGTTTGGGCCAGATTACAATGTTACCGCCCTTATCAGCTGGCTTCAACACTACATCAGGAAGAGCCTTTAGGAAATCCAACCTCTCTCGTTCCAAGGGCTCAAATTATCTTTACCAATGCCTCTAGGAATATTCATAAAATCATTGGTAACCACCTGTACAAAGAGATCAATCTGTGCACAGGTGGATAAGGGAGGAAATTTTTTGGATTTAACCCTTATTGATGTTGGAATCTTACCTCCCTCACCCAGTTGATGTTCGGTAGATAGCTCTTCTAATTCTTGTAAGGCTATTTGTTCCTCCTCTGCGGGGAATAAAATTTGTAAGTCAGGGTTAAAGAAGTGTCTCTTAAATATTAGAGATCTTGCAAAAAGGTGTAAATCCTTAATGGCCGTAAATGTGTTGAAACTAGATTTGGGAGAAAAAGAAAGTCCCCTACTTAATTATGACAGGTCAGTTTTAGATAGGGCATGAGTGCTTAGGTTAATTACCTTATTGTTGTTTTTTGACTGTTTCCGTTCGGGGGATGCAAATTGCATCCGCTTATATGGATGGAATCCCGTATCTCTTAGTCTCTTAGATCTCGGTCCAGACCGTGTTGTCATAGAGGGAACAGACCACTCAGATAAATCACTCATGGCAGAGAGCGAACTCTCAGAAGAAGCACCCGTCAGTCGGGAAGTTTGAAAGTTGGACTTCCTCCAGTGATAAATATTTTTAGTTGCAAAGTCCTTAATATCTCTTTGTAATTTCAACGCTTGTTTGTCATGTATTTTTTGGACACAAGTGTCCAACTTTTTATCAATCCGGGATTCATAGTCAGAAACTTTGTCAACTGGACATTGGGCTTTAAATTTACGTTCAGCCTCATCCAATGACTTATCAAGATTCAAGATCAACTTAGAATTATGATCCACCAATAGCTTCATAAAAATGGAGGAGCATGAATTACATGCTTCCTCCCATCGAGAAATAAATTCATTATCATCAATGGGAAAAGTGGGAATGACCCGCACTCTCAAACCCCTAGGAATCAATTTGCACGAAATATATTTTTCAAGGAAGGCCCGGTTCCACCACAACCTGGTTCTCTTAGTAAGCAATCTTTCAATCTCAAGGGCCTGGTCCTCAATAGTCTGGTCCACTGCTGGCTGTGGATCTGCCCCACTGGCTCCAAACACCTGGTCAATTTGGCCGAGCCAAGTTTTGTCCTTAGCTCGGAAGTCCATATCGCAGAAGAAAAAACCTGTGCAAAACACAGAAATTAAATACCATACACACTTCATGGATAGATCACTTGCTCAGATAAATATAGCTGGAATAAAGGTACAATCACTGAATGACATTGTAAAACTAGAGCAAGGAAATATATGAAAAATAGGACAATATTGAGAAAGTCGCACTAGAAACTTAAATATGGAGGAAAAACAAACGACCAAGAATCTCACAAAAAAAAAAAATATAATAATCAAAATATAATTTATTAAACAATCAATAAGACCAGAGCATATGAAAAACACAGTGGCATGGAAAATCCAAGTCTGCTTGTGCATGCAGAGAATACACCAAAGGACACACATGTGACAGGAAGGGGAAGGAAAAAGTATAAAGCACATATGTAGTGCCTGTCAGCAAAGATAGATGTAATTATACCTGCTCATAGCAAAATTGCACATCCCACAAGGAGCCTCATGAAAACCACATCACCAGGCATGTATCCATGGATACATGGATAGTAAAATGTAATAAGAATGTAAAGTGTTAAAGTCATACCTGGTAAGGATAGGAGGCAACCCGACTGGTGTGTGTGTCCCGCGACGCGCGTTTCGGCGTGAAATGCCTTTCTCAAGGGGTGGTGGGAAAGGGGAAGTGAAGGGATTTAAAAACGCTGTGTCCACCAATCGCAGGCAAGTATGCCAATCATGTGACCCATATAACCAATCAGAGCCGCGCAGTAGCGGCTATGTGATTAGGAATCCCGGTTACCATAGAGACACACATGTGCCTCAAGGCATCCACGTCATAGTCAGGCCGCCTCTATTATCTTTGATTATGTACCTTTATCCCTTGACATAGGGCTTCCCTGTCAGTTTACACTTATTAAGTGTCATTTGCATATTTATATCTAATGGATAATGTACTCAATGTCTGCCATCAATAATTGTTTTCCCGTCTTTGAGCCAGCACCATCCATCACGCCATCTCATACTGACCGCCGGCACGCATGCGCCCTGTTGCTTCCACGGCCCCCGGCGGCTCTCGGCGTCTTTGTTGATCTGGCGATTAGTCACGCCTCCTGTGACGTCGCTGGTCAGCTGACGCCGACGCCGCCTGGCGTCTTCGGTTGCCACGGTGGTGCATGCGTCATTAGAGGCGGCCTGACTATGACATGGATGCCTTGAGGCACATGTGTGTCTCTATGGTAACCGGGATTCCTAATCACATAGCCGCTACTGCGCGGCTCTGATTGGTTATATGGGTCACATGATTGGCATACTTGCCTGCGATTGGTGGACACAGCGTTTTTAAATCCCTTCACTTCCCCTTTCCCACCACCCCTTGAGAAAGGCATTTCACGCCGAAACGCGCGTCGGGGGACACACACACCAGTCGGGTTGCCTCCTATCCTTACCAGGTATGACTTTAACACTTTACATTCTTATTACATTTTACTATCCATTATGGATACATGCCTGGTGATGTGGTTTTCATGAGGCTCCTTGTGGGATGTGCAATTTTGCTATGAGTAGGTATAATTACATCTATCTTTGCTGACAGGCACTACATATGTGCTTTATACTTTTTCCTTCCCCTTCCTGACACATGTGTGTCCTTTGGTGTATTCTCTGCATGCACAAGCAGACTTGGATTTTCCATGCCACTGTGTTTTTCATATGCTCTGGTCTTATTGATTGCTTAATAAATTATATTTTGATTATTATATATATTTTTTTTTTGTGAGATTCTTGGTCGTTTGTTTTTCCTCCATATTTAAGTTTCTAGTGCGACTTTCTCAATATTGTCCTATTTTTCATATATTTCCTTGCTCTAGTTTTACAATGTCATTCAGTGATTGTACCTTTATTCCAGCTATATTTATCTGAGCAAGTGATCTATCCATGAAGTGTGTATGGTATTTAATTTCTATGTTATATGTACTGTATGTCTATATGTATGTATTGTATGAATGTATTGTATGTAGTATGTGTGTTGTATGTAGTATGTATGTTGTATGAATGTAGTATATATGTAGTATGCATGTAGTATGTATGTATGTATGTTGTATGAATGTAGTATATATGTAGTATATATGTAGTATGTATGTAGTATGTATGTATGTATGTTGTATGAATGTAGTATATATGTAGTATGTATGTATTATGTAGTATGCTGTATGAATGTAGTATATATGTAGTATGTATGTAGTATGTATGTATGTTGTATGAATGTAGTATATATGAAGTATGTATGTAGTATGTATGTTGTATGAATGTTGTATATATGTAGTATGCATGTACTATGTATGTTTTTTTTTTTTCTTACATTCAACACATTAGCCGGATGATGGGACTACTACTGTCCCATCATTGGCTAATGTGTCAATCACTGTCTGTGATGAACAGCCCACCGCTGTTTGCCAATACGTGACGAACGGGGGTCCCGCTGCCACCAAAACGTGACAGACAGCGGACCCTGTGTCACCAATATGTCACAATCCCACCACTGACACGGGTGTATCAGCGGACAGAAGGACACGACACACTGCTGGCATACGGCTATCACAGGCACAGTGGGGACTTATCTTAGTTATCCCACCACTGGCACCATGTGACAAAAATATCCAGCAAGCTAATCTCGCACTAACAATTTACCGCAGGGGGGTATTTTGGGTGCCCCACTACTGCTATCAATCTTCTACAAACAGCGGGGATTTATGTATATCCCACTTTCTCAGTTCCACTTTGGAACTCACAGCTCTCCGGCGCCCCCCTTACCCTCAGGTCAGTCAGGGAATTGCACCTAGGATAAATAGTTGGCTACTGCAGCAAGGGAATTATCAATGCTGTGGCCGCAGCCCCCTTTTAGCAATATAAGACCCTTCTGTACTGCAAACTAGCCGAAACAACCACACACAATGCGCTGCCACCAGTCACGGTTTACTTAATTCACAGAGTCAATTAAGAGGGTCCGCGGCAAACCCCTAGAATTAGTAGCGATTATCTAAACAAGGCGTATAGTTCGTTTCTTAGAGCATGGAGACAAACTGAATAATTTTATCATTTATTTCCCAAAATGAGGGCAGTGATTACAGATAAAAATTGCTATAAAGTTGAGACATAAAATATGTACAATTACAAGTATAAAACAAAATATGGACGAAACAGAGAGTAACACTCATGATTGTTCATGACTCTTTAGGCAAAACCATGTGGCTGAGTGGGGGATGGGCCGCTTAACCAAACGTCGCCGCTCATCTGCACGTCTCTCTGGCACGAGGACTTGAGCTGTTCTGAATGGTTTTGCCAAGGGAATGTCTTATAGCCTCTGCTGTGTGACATCACGGAAGGGGCAGTCTGGAGAGGGTCTGCCCCCTACTCTTGGATTTAGAATCAAACTACAAAACTTAATATAACTGTATCTCATAGGGGGAAGTTCGCACAAACACGCACATGGTATCATTCTTTGTAGTTTGTTGATTACAATATTTGAAGCCGAAATGTGCAGTAGTTCTGATACACCGTTTAGAAGGAACCCATATCTCAGGTTCTGAAGGCCCGAGGACTTCGCAAAAGCCACGGTAGCGATGCCGGGACCACTCCGATCACAGAAATATGACTATTAGTTCTCTGTCATGTATGGTTTTTGCAATATGACTTGTTTTAATATTTCTCATATTGATCCCAGCACATGTCTAGAGACAAAGGACTTCCTGTCCTGGCATGCAGGGGAGAGAAAAGGAATTCTACACTGAGGTTTCAGGTTTCACAGAGCTGCAGGCAGGGGGGCACTGGTCTGTGTGTGTAAGCTGTGGGCGAAAAGAGGAGGGGGAAGCTGCAAACGCTGACAGTTTACAATGTCATCCGAAGAGTAGCACTGGGAGATCATCCAGAAGGCTCTAGAAACATATCTACAGTACATCATACCTTACTCAACATTACACCTCCCCCTTTAGAGGGCGCTACGGAGGAATTACCTGTCGGTAATCGGCCATGTGCACCTCAGCGGGTTCGCCCCGGCGGGACAACCCATCGGCATTGCCGTGTTCACTGCCCTTTTTTGTGTTGTACAGTAAAGTCGTACTGTTGAAGGGCAAGGCTCCAGCGGAGCAACCTTCCATTGGTTCCGGACTCATGGCACCCCCGCCTGCCCGGTGCCCCAGGTAGTGGACCTCGCGCATGCCCATCTGGCACTTTCCCGGCTTGATAGTCAGGCCTGCCTGGTGAAGATGCTTGCGCACCTCCTGGAGATGTTGAAGGTGTTCCTTCCAGGTGGAACTGAAGATGGCGATGTCGTCTAAGTACGCCACTGCGTACTCCTCCAGTCCCCAAGGCAGGTGGTTGACCATCCGCTGGAAAGTGGCAGGGGCATTTTTCATGCCGAAGGGCATTACTGTGGACTCGTACAGTCCAGAGGGGGTGATAAAGGCGGATTTCTCCTGCGCCTCAGGGCTCAGGGGAATCTGCCAGCATCCCCGACTCAAATCCATGATGGATATGTACCTTGCTTTTGCCAACCGCTCAAGCAAATCCTTGTTGCGCGGCATCGGGTGGGCATCAGAGGTTGTGATGGCATTGAGCCCCCTGTAGTCCATGCAGAACCGGGTGGTTCGATCTTTTTTAGGCACGAGGACTACAGGTGAAGCCCACGCGCTTTTTGACCGTCGAATCACCCCCAGCCTTAACATCTCATCGATCTCTTGGTGCATGACTTGTTGCACTGCCTCAGAGATCCGATAAGGTGTTCGCCGTAATGGGGCGTGATTCCCGGTGTCCACCTCATGAACCGCTAACTCCATCCTCCCAGGTTGGTTGGTGAACACGGCCCGGAAGGGTTCCAGGACTTCCACCAACTGCGACCGCTGGGATACGGTTAGCAAACCACTTAACTCCATGTCCTCAATGGACCCATCGGCCTTGGCTTGGGCCAGCATGTCCAGGAGGGGATCTTCCTCCCCATCCTCGGGCAGGTTACAGACCGGTAGGACGCAAGCTTCACGTTCGTGGTGCGCCTTCAGCATGTTGACGTGAAAGGCCTTGCGCCTACCCCGAGCATGGTCAAGCGTGACCACGTAGGTGACTGGGTTGAGCTGTTTGTGGACGACGTACGGGCCTTCCCAGGCTGCCTGAAGCTTATTCGTTGGTACGGGGACCAGCACCCACACCTTTTGACCCGCCTGGTAGGTCCGCTCCTGGGCGTTCTGGTCGTACCAGTGCTTTTGGTCAGCCTCAGCCTGCGTCATGTTGTCATGCACCAACTGCGTCAATGTCTGCATCGTGTCACGGAAGCGCATGACATAATCCACAATGGACACTTCTGTGGGGTTTGGCTCATCTTCCCAGGATTCTCTTATCAGCCCAAGGGGTCCCCGGACTCGCCTGCCATACAGGAGCTCGAAGGGGGAGAACCCGGTTGAGGCCTGTGGAACTTCTCTGTAAGCGAACAGCAGGTGTGGGAGGTACCGCTCCCAGTCGCGCCCTTGGGTCTCAACCAGCATGCAGAGCATCTGTTTGAGGGTACCGTTGGAGCGTTAAAACAAACCATTAGTCTGTGGGTGATATGCACTCGATACCAGGTGCATCACCTGCATTTTCTCACAGAGAGCCTCCATTAGGCGAGACATGAATTGGGTCCCTTGATCGGTAAGCATCTCCCTGGGAAATCCTACCCTTGAAAAGACGGTCACCAGTGCATCAGCCACCTTATCTGCCCTGGTTGAAGACAGAGCTACTGCCTCTGGGTACCGGGTAGCATAGTCTACCACGGTGAGAATGTATTGCTTTCCAGAGCTGCTGGGGACGGCCAGCGGGCCTACAATGTCCACCGCGATTCTCTGGAAAGGCTCCTCTATCACCGGCAAAGGAATAAGGGGAGCCTTAAGAGCAGGCCCCGCCTTACCCACATTTTGACAGGTGGCACAGGAGCGGCAGTAGGTCGTGACATCTGTCCCCATATTGGGCCAATAGAAGTGTTGAGACAGCCGTGCCTTTGTTTTGCTGATCCCCAAGTGTCCAGCGAGTGGAATCTCATGGGCAATCCGCAACAACTCAGTTCTGAACTGTAGGGGAACAACTAGCTGTCTTTCCCTCAACCACTCCTTTTGGGAATCTCCAGGTACTATCTCCCGGTACAACCTTCCTCATTCCCAGAACACCCTCTCCTTATCAGACTTGGAGGTGGGCGTCTCGGCGAGATCTCTCAATTTCTCCAGACTCGCATCTGAGTGCAGAGTAGCCTGGAACTCCTTGCTGGAGACTGCCAGAAGTGACGTCAAGGTTCCTTCCTTACTGGGACCCTCTGGAACCGGCTCTGGGTTCACCTCTGGTTCAGTCTCTCCTGTAGCAGACGAGAGTCCAGAAGACAGTGCGCTACCTGCGATCTGGGCACTCTGACTGCGTGTGACAGCTGCTTTGTATGCTGTCTCCCTGGGGATTTCTACAGACCCACCAATCGGCGCTGCCATGGGCCCTACCTCCCCATCCACCCCCAACACTTCAGGAGCAGTGCTACTTATGGGCCAGTTACCTTCCTCGGTGGCACTGGTCAGCTGCATGGCATTACCTTCCTCATGGTCCCCATGCACCTCCCCATTTCCTTGAGCACCGTTGCTTGCTCCTGCCAGGGGTTCCTCAGCCGTCTCACTCTGCAGAGTGACGGGGCTGAGCACTTCGGTACCTGTGGACAAATCTACCATTTCAAAGAAAGGGTTAATAGGTTCAGTCGGCACAGCTACATCATCTTCATCATCATTCCTAGGAACAGAACGGTTATCAGATTGCTTTGGTACATTCACATCACCATCAGCATAATATCTGGGGAAAGAATGTTTGGTAATTGCATTATTGCTTATCAAGGCATTAGCAGGTAACACATGCAGTTTCCCATCATCATCATCAACATCAGGGTTAGCGTTACCCTTATTATCAGATTGGGGAAGGGTGTCAGGGACATAGTATGCAACCATCCTCCCCAAGTCAGTCCCCAATAAAACATCAGTGTGCAGGTTTTCAGACACTCCCACCTCCCTCAAACCGCTCCCAGCACCCCAATCAAGAAAAACCCGAGCCACTGGCAAGGGACAACGGGTGCCTCCAATCCCGGTGACAGTCAGGGTTTTCCCCTCAACAAACTCTTCAGGGGCTGCCAGTCCAGGACGGATGAGGGTTCGTTCAGCCCTGGTGTCCTTGAGGCCTGTAGCAAGACGGGCCCCCACCTGAACAGGTTGAACGTTGTTGTCAATCTTCCCAACCACACCTCCCACCAAAAGAACAGAAGCGTTGGGCCCAGAGGCCTTGGCTGGGGGACTCTTCGGCTTTTCCGGACAGGCGTGATGGAAGTGACCAGTCCGACTGCAGGTGAAACACAGGCGACTGTCAGTAGTAGGCCTGGTGTTGGCAACAGGCACAGGGCCTCCGGAGGGACGGCTAGCTAGGGCATTGGGGTTGGTTGCAGGCTTACCCCCTCTCCAGCTGTTGGTGACTGGCCTCCGCATCTCTGGCTTCCGGTTGGCCTCATAGTTGTCAGCGATCTGCGCCGCTTTGTCCGCATTCGGTGGTTCGCGGTCCAGGATGAACTGTCGGACCTCAGCTGGGCAGAGATGCAGGAACTGGTCTTTGATCATCAGGTCCCGTAGCTGCTCAAAGGTGTTCACTGACAGTCCATGGATCCACTGGTCAAAGTGGGTCCTGAGTCCTTGCACCACATCACTGTAGCTATCATGTGGGCCACGTTGGAGGTGCCGGAACTTCTTTCGGTATACCTCAGGTGTCAGCCGGTATTTGGCGATCAGGGCCTGCTTTATTGCATCATAGTCATCATCGGCTTTTGGCGGAAGAGAAGCAAACGCCTCCAGAGCTTTGCGTTTTAGCCCTGGGGTCAAGTACCTGGCCCATTGGCCAGGGGGCAGACGGTACTGTCTGCAGGCTTTCTCAAAGGCTCGCAGAAACGTGTCCAAGTCCCCGTCCTTTTCCATCACGGGAAAATGCTCTGGCAGGGGTTTAGGAGTCTGGACGCTGCTGGGTTCACTGCTTCGGGCTGTGGGGGCATTCCACCCCCGCTGTCGGAGCATCTCCAGTTCATGGGCTCTCTGAGCTTCTGCTTGGCACTCAGCTCTCTCAGCCTTCAAAACGAAGAAACGGGAGGGTATACTTGCAAGTACACACTAATGTCTCAGGACTAATAACCACTGAGTCTGTTCTCCAAAACCTATGATGCAGGATTCCCACAGGAACCATGCAGGTTTTTAGTGAGAGGAATGATTGCTCAAACCAAATCACTAATGCTCTAGGATTATCCCACCGCTGCCACTAATATGTGACAAACAGCCCACCGCTGTTCGCCAATACGTGACGAATGGGGTCCCGCTACCACCAAAACGTGACGGACAGCGGACCCTGTGTCACCAATATGTCACAATCCCACCACTGACACGGGTGTATCAGCGGACGGAGGGACGCGACACACTGCTGGCACACGGCTATCACAGGCACAGTGGGGGCTTATCTTAGTTATCCCACCACTGGCACCATGTGACAAAAATATCCAGCAAGCTAATCTCGCTCTAACAATTTACCGCAGGGGGATATTTTGGGTGCCCCACTACTGCTATCAATCTTCTACGAACAGCGGGGATTTATGTATAACCCACTTTCTCAGTTCCACTTTGGAACTCGCAGCTCTCCGGCGCCCCCCTTACCCTCAGGTAAGTCAGGGAACTGCACCTAGGATAATTAGTCGTCGGACGGGCTGCTAGTTGTGAACTGGAAGTTAGGCTACTGCAGCAAGGGAATTATCAATGCTGTGGCCGCAGCCCCCTTTTAGCAATATAAGACCCTTCTGTACTGCCAACTAGCCGAAACAACCGCACACAACGTGCTGCCACCAGTCACAGTTTACTTAATTCACAGAGTCAATTAAGAGGGTCCGCGGCAAACCCCTAGTATTAGTAGCGATTATCTAAACAAGGCGTATAGTTCGTTTCTTAGAGCATGGAGACAAACTGAATAATTTTATCATTTTTTTCCCAAAATGAGGGCAGTGATTACTGATAAAAATTGCTATAAAGTTGAGACATAAAATATTTACAATTACAAGTATAAAACAAAATATGGACGAAACAGAGAGTAACACTCACGATTGTTCATGACTCTTTAGGCAAAACCATGTGGCTGAGTGGGGGATGGGCCGCTTAACCAAACGTCGCCGCTCATCTGCACGTCTCTCTGGCACGAGGACTTGAGCTATACTGAATGGTTTTGCCAAGGGAATGTCTTATAGCCTCTGCTGTGTGACATCATGGAAGGGGCAGTCTGGAGAGGGTCTGCCCCCTACTCTTGGATTTAGAATCAAACCACAAAACTTAATATAACTGTATCTCATAGGGGGAAGTTCGCACAAACACGCACATGGTATCATTGGTTGTAATTTACCAAATAGAATCCGAAAACACCAAGAATGCTATGCTTAGGACACTCAGTTTGGGAGTACTCCATTTCTCGGTTTCTGGAGGTTCGAGAACTACGCAAGAGGCACTGTAGGGAAGCCGGGATCGCGCAGATCACAGAAATATGACTATTATTTCTCTGTCATGTATGGTTTTTGCAATAAGACTTGTTTTAATATTTCTCATATTGATCCCAGCACATGTCTAGAGACAAAGGACTTCCTGTCCTGGCATGCAGGGGGGAGGAGAGGAATTCTACACGGAGGCTTCAGGTTTCAGAGAGCTACAGGCAGGGGGGCACTGGTCTGTGTGTGTGTAAGCTGTGGGCAAAAAGAGGAGGGAGGAAGCTGCAAACGCTGACAGTTTACAATGTCATCCGAAGAGTAGCACTGGGAGATCATCCAGAAGGCTCTATAAACATATCTACATTACATCATACCTTACTCAACATTACACTGTCATTGTAGCAGGCATAGCCCGATGGGACTCGTAGTCCCATCGGACAATGCCTGTACACACACACAACCCCCGGCAGGCCCGCACAGACCCCCGGCAACCCGCACAGACCCCCGGCAGGCCCGCACAGACCCCCGGCATCCCGCACAGACCCCCGGTAGCCCGCACAGACCCCCGACAGGCCCACACAGACCCCCGGCAGCACGCACAGACCCCCGGCAGGCCCGCACAGACCCCCAGCAGCCCGCACAGACCCCCGGCAGGCCCACACAGACCCCCAAGAGACCCATATAGACCCCGCCCGCACACACAGACATGCACAGTGTCCGCCCATGCACCGCCCACACTCTTCCCCCCTCCCGAACTGGATGTGCAAGGAAAGAAAGGGTTTATTTTCATTCCGATATTTGTGCCCCATTGACTTGCATGGGTTTCCGGTATCGGAATCGGCGATACCCGATATTTTTGGGGTATCGGTCCAATCCAATCCGATCCGATATTTCCCGATATCGGAAGGTATCTCTCAACACTACTTGTGACACAGAAAAATGTAAAGGTTGGCATCTCTGTAAAAACACCTATGTTGCCTCCGACTTGGAATCTTCCAAAAACCACATCATCTCCACTGTTCAGAGAGAAACCTACTCTGTGGAAATCCAATGTCTCATTAACAAAGCTCCAATACCAGCGAGCAGCGCATTGAGAAAACTCAACCCATTCATCAACAACAACGGCTTGCTGAGCGTAGGAGGCCAACTCAAAGAAGCTAAAATGGAGTTTGAGGAGAAATTCCCTATTATCATTCCTTATAAGAACTAAGGAAAAAGGAAAAGCGCAATAGGGTCTTATCTGGGTGGAAAATGGAATAAAAACTGGTGAAATTTACTCACCCTTTCCAAGAAGGATATAGGCATAAAGACCAATGTCAGCTTGCTGCACGCCCGATGGTCCACACCGTGACCACCAATATAAGTCCTTTTGGATAAGTATCAATCTCAGGCTTACTGTGCGCTGCTTGACCAAGATAAAAATGAGAAGTTTAACCGTTTATTCCCAACGCGTTTCAAACACTTTGAAACGTGTTGGGAATAAACGGTTAAACTTCTCATGTGGTAGTATTTTATCTTGGTCAAGCAGCGCACAGTAAGCCTGAGATTGATACTTATCCAAAAGGACTTCTATTATCATTCCTGGAAAATGTCACATTGCTTACCTAACTGTACGACACTACCGCAATCTGGTCAAACACCAAAGAAGACTATTTACAGAAGGAGCCAGCAGAACTGCTGGCCTGTGGATTGTCAGTGCAAAGAAACTCATTAGTAGTGTCATCTACAAATGTATTACCTGCCGTAAGCTTCGTGGTTCCACTCAAACCCAAAAGATGGCTGACCTACCAGCAGATAGACTCAGCCCAGACCCTCTTTTTACCAGCGTTGGTCTCGATGTGTTTGTGCCTTGGTCAGTTGTTACTCATCACACGAGAGGCGGACAAGCTAATAGTAAACGTTGGGCTGTCATGTTTATCTGTCTGTCAATCAGAGCAATCCACATAGAGCTCATTGAGTCACTTGACACTTTAAGCTTCATCAATGCTTTGAGACGTTTCATTGCCATCCGTGGCCTTATCAAGCATATACATTCAAATAGAGGTACCAACTTCATTGGTGCAGCAAAGGAATTGGGAATACCTTCAAATCTAGACCATAAGACTCTCAAGAGGTTCCTCAGTGACCAAAGTTGCACATGGTCATTCAACCCACCTTACTCCTCGCAAATGGGTGGATCTTGGGAACGAATGATTGGTCTAGTATGGAGAATTCTTGACTCTACTCTTCTTCAGGAAGGAGCAGCTTACCCATGAAAGCATAACCACCTTCATGGCAGAAGTCGCAGCTATAATCAACGCAAGGCCCTTGATTCCAGTCGCTAATGACCCCAAGGAGCCCTTGTTATTGACTCCAGCTACTCTCCTCACCCATAAAACAGGATTATCCAGTGCCCCTCCAGGAGGATTCGACGCTAAGGACCTCTCCAAGCTCCAATGGAGACAGGTACAAAGTCTTGCCAATACATTCTGGGACATGTGGCACAAACAGTATTTGTCTACCCTGCAGCCAGGGATGAAGTGGCAATCAACCAGGCCTAATCTGAGGATTGGTGACCTCGTCCTTGTGAAAGACTGTCAAGCCCATCAGAACCAGTGGCCACTTGGACTAGTGACTGCAACATACCCGAGTAAGGATGGCAACATCCGCAAAGTCGAACTTAGGATGGCCAAAGGGAATGAACTTAAGACATTCTCCAAACCAGTAACTGAGCTGGTCTTATTGTTGTCTTCGGAGAAAGAGAATAGTGACATCCGTTTGATGCTAGACAGGGAGTGTTCTGTCTCCGACATTTAATTCATGATCTTTGACTGTCTGCTTGTTTATATATATACAGTGATTTGCTATTGAATATACAGAATGTTCAGTTTCTTCCATAGATTCTAATGTTTGCAGTGTTTTTGGCTCCATCTAGTGACCAGAGTCATAATCGCAATCTTATTGTATTATTTTACTTTCACTTTTGGTGCTCCTACTTTTCCCTCCATTCACAATGAATTCTGGGAAGTTTTGCAAGGCACCCTGGTAAGTTTTGCAAATGATTATGGTTAGTCCAGCCCCATTTCCCTCCAGTTCTCCATTTTCTCTCAGCCCTGCATCCTGGAAGCATCTCATTTCTCTCTTCACCTTGTGTCATTATCGCTGGTACATAATCAAGCTTCCTATATCTAATTCCTGTCTCAGATCAGCCTGCTCAGTTAGTTCTCCCCTGGTTAGCTATTAGTGAAGATAATGTATGTTATGTATTTTATGTATTTCTATGTACCCTGAATTGACTGAGTGTATTTATATGTTTTACTTGTAGTTTCACCGCGCCAATATACCACTACATTCAATAAAGCACAGATTCAACCTACAGTCTCCTTATTGGACCCCCGATATAGCAGTTTAGCTGCCTGTATAAGCTACATGAATCTTGGTTCATTTAGTGAGGACAGAACAGATACTGCTAGCTTTTTATTATCTGTGCAGTGCCTAATAATAATAATAATAATAATAATACCAGCCACAATCAGTTATTTATAGATAAACAGTCAACAAGTTTTTGCTGTTTAACCTGAGAGCTGCGTAACGTGAATACATAAACCCCGATTTCACTGATGTGTCACTTACTGGGCTCCTTGTTATAATTTCATTAAAATCAGTGTTTTATCAGCAGGAGATTAAGATTATCACTAGAGATCTAGCTTTCTAGTGCCATGTAGTCCTACCTTGTCCCTGCCCCTGATTTGCAGCTTTCTGCCTATGCACAGAGTACACAGAAAGCTACCAATAAGAGGTGTGGGAGGGGTTATACAGAGCTCAGTATTCAGATAGCTGCTAGATATGCAACAAAGAAAACAGCAATTTTATAAAATTTACAGCATCAGTAAATGACACATCGCTGGAATCAGGGTCTGTGCCCCTACATCATGCTGCTCTCAGATTACATGGCAAAGACCTGGTGACATATAACTTTTATTGCTTTTACTCCACGGCTACACCTTCTTCATATATGCTATCTCTTCTTCAGATAGAATTTATTTGTTAGTGAGTACATTAAAATATCCCATGGAATCCTGCGAGGCATTTAAGTCTTCTCATACTAGCCTGCAAGACCTGGCTTGTCACTCTCCACAAGGAGAAAACTTACCCCTTAGATTCCAGTCTTAGCCTCTCACTTAGCCAAATCAAATCTCATACTTTGCACTGACGAGGGGCAATATCCCTAAACAAAGTGTCTGCAAATTGAGATTCTGATTTGACTTTTATCCTGTCATATTTCAAGGCTCATTAAAGTGTTGGTAATGACTTGTAGGATCGCTACTACCAACAGGTGCCGCTAGAGATCAAGTCCTCTTCCTCTCTGAAGAGAAAATTTGCATGAGTACACCATGTGAGACTGATGTAAGCTAACTTCAATGGTTGGGACTTTTTTTGATGTCTCAGTGAGCATAGTGTTGGAGGCAATCTGAAGCATGAACTTATAAGGAGGCAGTTTTCTCTTTTTCTGCTTGGAAAAAAAACTTGATTGCTCAGATCTACTGGTCTTTGCTGGGAGGCCTGTTGATATATCATGGTCTACTTCCGTAAACTACTTAACCTGCCTTAGTATGTTTTATCAGTAGGGTGTCAGTGCGCTGTCCTGTATAGACGTACAAAAAAAAGCAACAATTCCGTAACCTTTATTGGAAATCCACAGTTTACAGCTCACAAACCGTTTTTTGTCCCCAAACAGAGGCCTTCGTCAAGTGACAAACACCTGATGAAGGAGGTGTCCGGAGGTGAGAATCAGTTTGTGGTCTGTAAACTGTGGACTTGCAATAAAGGTTACGGACAATTTGCAGCGTATTGTACCTCTATACCAGGCAGTGCATTGACACCACACCTCTAACTCTATTGATTGTTAACCCGCTCAATTCCTGAACGAGTTTCCTCTTGGTGCTGTCTCTGATACTTAAGGTGAAATTGGTTCATCACCTAACCTCCTTCTATTCCACCACCTGAGCACCACCTAATCTTCATTTCTTAGTATGTTTTATGAGTTTCAAATATGCCAATTTGAGCACAACTATGCAAATGAAAAAGGGGCAAATTAGTGCAATTATTAATGTGCTAAAAAAAAAATGTCCTGCCTATGACCTTGCTCTAGTTCATTTTTGTTTAGCTGCCTTCTCCATCCATGTAATGCACAAAGGTGCTGCCCGTGACCTTGCTCTAGCTCTTTCCTGCATAGATAATACCTATACTGTCTATGTAACAGAAATCTGGGAGTATGACTGCAACTGGAGACAAAATGGACAGGTAACATTCTTGATGCCATGAGAAAAAGCAACCATAACTTGTGATAATTGAAATTAATGCTTTATGTCTGACACAGTACATGTCAATTGTGACCTTTGCTGAGCACTGAGATGTGTAATAGATACACCACTGTTTCACCTGTTGAGTCATAATAATAACAAGGTATTACTCTCCGAGGAGCTGCCTTACTGACTTTGTTTGGCACACTTTAAATCAAGATCTAATTTTTACAAGGTTCTAACCAAACATACATGTCCATGTAATATTTTCCACTGCCATTCCGCATCTATAAGTTCCAGCCGCTAGTAACTTAATCTCAGCACAGTAATTTTAGTGTATGGAGAAAAGACTTAATAGAGGAGAATTATTTTCAGCAATTATTTGTTTAAGAAAATCAATTCTTGAATGAATTCGTAGACTGAAGTGAATGGTTTCAAAAAGAGATGATAGGATCTCTTGAATTTCAAATTTCCACCTTCAACAAATTTTCCTCAAAAATTTAAATAGCAAATTTCTACAGACATTCACATTGCAATACTGCAAAGGTGCACAAATAACACGTGGAGGTCTACTAGGACTTGTGAGAATCGTGTGGGAATAGTGGATGAGGGCAAGTATATCTCACCCAGATTCCTTTCCTATGTGGCCTAGTCTGGTCAGTATCGCACCTGCTTGCTAATGAATAATGGGAGGTGGATATAAAAGGATGCCAGGTGGTTGTGTGAGTGTCTCAGCCTGGGAACACAGAGAGCCTGTCTGTGTGAGAGACACACGTGAGTGGAAGCAGTGCCCACTGCAACTGTGGTTTGGCTGGACGGGAGAAGCCCGCCAGTGGGTAGTTAGGTTGTCCATTGTTTAGTTAGTGCCGGACAGGCAAGGATTTGTTTTATGTTTTATTTCCTTTTTTGCATTGCTTTCACTGTTAATAAACCTGACCCAGGGTCAGTTTCACCCGAATCCCAGCTCTGCGCCTGAGTTTCATGCTGAACGCACGTGACCTTTGACCCCAGCAAAGCCGATCCTGGAGTGTTTTATCACAGACTACATAAGACCCCTTTTGAACTCTGACAGACACAGCCCTATTAATGAGGATCCTGAGGATGATGATAAGGCTGGCATCACACTAGAGAGGAATACGGACGAGTGAGAGGCGTTAAAAAAACGCATTGCACACGGACCAATAATTCTCTATGCGGCAGCTCCCATCAGCCGTATTTTTCTTGCGTATATTTTACGGTCCGTGCCAATCGCAGCATGCTGCAATTGTCAGAGTACTACACCTGTAGTAAGCCAATGCAAGTCTATGGGTGCGCTAAAAATACGCATTACTCACGGACCACACGTGTGACTTGCGAGAAATACGCACCCAGTGTCTTTTAGAAAAGCCGGCAATTCAGTGCGCTATACAGTAAACTCATACTGACAGGTTTAATAAAGAAATGAAACAATAGATATATACACATAGAATACACATATATATATACGTCATTGAGACACATGTATATATTTACTGTATGTTTCATAGAGTTCTTCATAGCAGAATAGCCGCTAATTCAATTGCCGGCTTCTGTCAAATCATTCCCCAACCCGACATGAAATGACACATGGTTGACATAAAGTAAACCATTTCATTTCATGGTTTTTTTATATGTCCCTGACTAATAATTAGATGAGGGTTTGTGTGCAAAATTTGTGAGGTGTAGGTGTTAATTTAAGGGGTTAATTCGTTGTAAAAAAAAATGTGTGGGCTCCCGCTGTAATTTCTCACCCAGAGAGGTAAAGCAGGTGAGTGAGGGCAGATTTTAATAGTCATTGTTTTTGGCCCCCCACGGCTACAAAAATCTGCCCCCAGACATCCCAGAAATGGTGCATCTATAAGATGTGCCAATTCTGGCACTTATCCTCTCTATTCCCATTGCCCTGTAGCAGTGGCGAATGGGTTAATATAACAAAGGGTTAATGTCACCATTCGAATGTAAGGTGACATTAAGCCGATTTATAATGGAGAGATGTCAATAAGACATCGATCCATTATTAACCCTATATTAAGAAAGCGTTAAAAACCACACAGAGACATTAATTAAAAAGTCTTTTAATGAAATAAATACACCAAGTTTTTGACAAATTTTTATTAGTCTGGTAATCCCAAATAAACCATGACCTGCAACAAAAATAACCTAAAAAATCACCAATATCCTTATCTCTCTGCCATTCAGTCATGTCCCACGCTGCAATCCATCTGAAGGAGTTAAATAGTTTACAATGAGGACCGGTGCTAATGCGACCAGCTTTACTGTAATCTACTACAAAATGAATTGATTCAGCTCTGCGCAGCCTCAATGACTGCCTGTAGATGATCTAATTACCGTGGGAAAGTTTCTGACTTTTTTCCAACGGTCATTAGTTCATTCACAGATCAGCCGGGGACTCCGCGCAGTCTCAGTGATGTCAGCGGAAGGACCCGTTGAAACGCTCTAGTAGCGCGAAACGGCCGTTGTCAGCCTTTTTGCACTCCTTATGTCACTCCCCCGGCCTGACGTGATGTATGTGTCAATAAACCCGTGAATTTCTTCCAACTCGATGACTGCGACCATTTCTTTATGTGGATTCCGAGGATTGTCTATTTTCAGGTCAAGCACCCGAGATCACCATCCGCCTGCTTCCTACATACCGCACACCTTCTGGGAATATACGGTAATAGCGGTGCCATCCGTGTTTTTTCTTGATTGTTGCTATATATATATATATATATATATATATATATATATATATGTGTATCAATGACATGTATATATATATATATATATGTATTCTATGTGTCTAGATCTATTCTTTCGTTTGGATTTGAAAATCTGTCATTGGGCTCCATTATATGTCCGTTTTGCAAGCCTGTGAGAAAAAAACTGTATACGGATGCCATACGGATTACATACGGATGCTTACACGAGAAAAATATGAGGCCACACCCTAACAATGGATGACATGCGGAGCACTATTTAGGGACCATTAATGCGTATTATGGCCGCAAAATACGGTCCGTATTTCTCATCGCTGTGTGTGACTCCAGCCTTACTGTGATATCAGGTCGCGGAGCAGAGGAGGGCGGCCACATGGTGCAGCCCGAGAACTAGTAGTTTCAGCCCTTCGAACTGTCTCAGTCCACCGGCTAGGCTATAAACAGCCAGATGGAGGGCGAGATGTGACCCACAGGACACACTTTGCCTATATCTGCTGTTTTCTTAGCCCAGTCTTGGTCTGTGTGTGGTATCCCTGTTCCCGTTCTATTACTGCTGAATGAGACAGTTGTCGTGTGGCAGTAGATTTGTTCCAGTGTGTCAGAATTAGTTGGGCACTGTGAGTTAGATGTAATGCATTGCATTGTATACCAAAGACTCATAAATATGCTTTGCTGCCATCTACTGGCCAATGTGTATATGAAAGTTGATTATTCCCCTCACAACAAGCTGCCATAGAAACGGCTGGAAGGAACCTCCCAGCTCAGGGCTCACACAGACTTCCTGTGGTAACTTCCAATCCTGGGCAGTTCAAGCTGTCTGAGGAAGCAGACTCTACTGCTCCCAGCATAATTTTCCATGCCAGTCCATGCAGGCGGGACATTTTTCTCCACATAATATCCTCCACAAAGGAGTGAAGCCTTATACAGTCAAGTAAGATAAGCTACACATGTGCTCTCCTGCATGCTGCTTATCCTGTTTGCTTCTAGCCAGGACCAGATCCACGTGGCGGATATGCTACCAACTTTATTTAACCTACCCCCTACGAACGGGAATGGTAGGCTCAAAACTGAGTACTTCCACACTTTACTGTGTTTCCACAGAGAGCCAAACTGTGAAGGTCCCCATATCAGTGTAATATTTCTTGGACTGCCCATAGCATTTTCTCTAATAGTAAGTGAAGAGAACCCTGCTCCAGCCGCCCTGCCAGGCCATAACCTCGCTTGTCTCATGTGGAGAGAATCATTACCGTATGTACTTGAGTATAAGCTGAGTTTTTCAGCATATATTTTTGTGCTGAAAATGCCCCCCTCGGCTAACACTCGAGAGAGGTGTCCAGAACATGGTGGGGGAGGGGCAGCGGGTCACAGGAGGCAGGAGTCGGCTGCTGCAGCTAACTTTTGTGCCTGTAACGAATGGAAGCGGAGGCAGAGATGGTGAAGTTCACATTCGTTTTTATTTTTTAAGTGGAACCTCGGGACCACGGTCTGGGGGGCTCCAAAGGGGGTGTGACTAGGGAGCCCCGGGCACCCGTAGTAAAGCCCCTCAGGCAGGGCCAGAATGGAATACCCGGAGGACACAGGTGCTACCTCCAGTTAGACCCCGAACACGTGGCAGCTGTCCCAGCCGGACCAAAAGGGATAACAAAAATTACAGCAGAGTCCGTAATGCGTTGGGTCCTGGATCCAGTTAGTTGGTAAGGAGTTGGTTCCAGTGACCTTCACACAGTCTTTGGACTCGGATGGCTGTAGGCGGAACGGGATGGCTTAGGCCTAGATGGTTGCTGATATAACCAGGTAACACAAGATACTGATATGCTGTGGAAACAGAGTATTAGAGAATGCACAGAGACTGCAGATGCAGCGCAGACAGGTTAGCATGAGAACCAGATGTAGCAATGATAGATACTCGTTGCTCCGGCGCTCTCCCTATGGAGGAGAGGCCAGAAATAGCAGCCAGTGCACTGACATTGTTAGATTGCATTTTTTGAATAATGCACGCCGCCCCTTTAAGAAGGCAAGAGAGGAGGCGGGCGTGCCCTAATAGCCTTAGCTACAGATCTCCTCACAGGACGCCAGGAGGAGGAGGCAGGAGGGAGGACAGAATGCTGAGCAGCAGCATGAGAAGCTCGAGGTGAGTGCCCAGAACGGAGAGCAGCAGCAGGCCTGGACGCAGCGCCAGGATGGGGGCCAGGTGTAATAGCGGCAGACCTGGGCGCAGTGCCAGGACGGGGACTGGGTGAAACAGTGCCCAATGCTAAAAAGAAATTAATATTCACTGCACTGGCAATGAATATTCATTTCTCTGTAAGCAGCGGCCAGGCGGTCACGTGTGCCGCTACTTAAGAGAAATTAATATTCACCTCTCTCCAATCACATGGGCGTGAAGAGAGGTGAATATTCATTTCTCTTAAGTAACCGCATAGGTGACCGCTCGGTGGCTGACACTGTGCAAGCTACTAAATACTCACTGTACTTGCGGCATAACGCATTCAAGATGAGACATTATAGGATGTGGATGTGGTGGTGCCCGCCAAGGCCGTATGACAGATGCAAAAGGTGACTATATCTCGTTCTAGGTTCCTGTCAAAATTTGGTCAGCGCGCAATGACACTAATGAACCCAGACAAGTGCGAGGCTGTTGTGGGTTGGATGGCAGACAAAGGCTCCAGTGTGTTGACAAGAAGCACCACAATGTCTTCCACACGGTCCAATCTCAGTAGGCAAGAGGCTGGGCCTCTGAATCCTCAACCTGGTCCTTCTTCCTCCCACCATCAAGAGTCCCAGGAGACATATGACCACAACGCTGGCCACTCTGAGGAACTGTTTACATTCCCTTGTAATTTGTCAGGCCTCTCAACGTGCACCATTAAAGAGGGTCAAGAAGAGGTGGAGTGCAGTGATGCCCAAACATTTGAGCACCCACGGCCAAGAGAAAGCCACGTTGGGGAAGGTCAATTCATGTCTGAATAGTTGTAGGATTATCATGAGGAACAGTTGCCATCAGGTCAGCCTCAAATCGCAACTCACAAGGAGGATCAGATTGAGGAATTGGAAGACGATGTGGTCGAACATGAGGCCACTGATCCAACCTGGCACAGTGGCATGCCTAGCGAGCATAAAAGTGCAGAGAGGGATGAATCCATTACAAGAAAACAAGCAAGAAGAGGTTGTGGTTTGACCAGAAGCAGAACTCGGTCAACTGTTCCACAGAGCCCCACCACTTGGCTAAATAGCAGGCCAAGGGTGCGTTGCTCCCCTGTATGGCAGTTTTTTTTTCTGAAAGTCCTTCAGACAAAATAACTGTAATTTGCATAATCTGACAAACCAAGTTAAGAAGAGGCAAGAACACTGCCAGCCTGAGCACCACAAGCATGCAAAAGCACATGGCAGCCAAGCACCCCAGTAGATGGGCGGAACGCCTGGGTTTCAAATCTGTGTCTCAGGGTCAAACTACAGCACCTTCCCCTGTGTTATGGCCTTATCAGTCTGCTGACCATGAAGCAGGTGCTGATGCCTCCTGCCCACAACCAGCGGTTGCACACACACAACAATCAGCAGGGCCACCTGAGGGCTCTTACCAAACTAAGGTCTCTCGGCACCTGCTGGCATCTTGCAAATTGTAAGCAAGGGACACATAATGACATAGCAGTGGACATGGTGGTGGTGGCAGGGTGATCACCAAAATTCAAATGGGCATGTTTGAAATGGCATTGCAAAGGGATGGTGAATATGTATTCCACTATCTAGCAAACTATTTGGCATGACGAAGGGACCACCCAAATGTAAAAGTGAGAGCCCTCACAAATGTTAAAGGAAAAACTGAAACTTGCCGTATGAACATATGCTAAAGGGGAGGTATAATTTTTTTTCATTTTATTTTTATTTAGTGTTTTATACATATTATTATGAAGGAAAAAATGTTTCTTAGCAATTTTCGGTTTAAATTTTTTTTTGGTTTGGTAGGTCTTTTTAAAAATCCGTAAAACCAGCACAATAGTCTGACAACATTATTCCTAGATACCATATGCGAGTCAGAAAGGCTTGCAGGCATCTTCTCCATGCTGTTCCTATATGTGGCATGAGCCCCACACAGCTTCCCCCATATGCGGCATGAGACCCACACAGCATGAGCTACACACTGCCTCACCATATACTGCATGAGCCCCACACAACCTCCCTACATACAGTGCATGAGCCCTACACAGCCTCCCCATATACTGCATAAGCCCTACACAGCCTCCCTATATACACTGCATGAGCCCCACACAGCCTCCATATATACATTGAATGGGCCCCACACAGCCTCCCTATATACTCTGCATGAGCCCCAAACAGCCTCCCTATATACATTGAATGAGCCCCACACAGCCTCCCTATTTACACTGTATGACCCACACAGACTCCCTATATACACACTGCATGAGCCCCACACAGCCTCTCTATATACATTGAATGGGCCCCACACAGCCTCCCTATGTACACTGCAGGAGCCCCACACAGCCTCCCCATATACTGCATAAGCCCCACACAGCCTCCATATATACACTGCATGAGCCCCACACAGCCTCCATATATACATTGAATGGGCCCCACACAGCCTCCCTATGTACACTGCAGGAGCCCCACACAGCTTCCCTATATACATTGAATGGGCCCCACACAGCCTCCCTATTTACACTGTATGACACACACACCCTCCCTATGTACACTGCATGAGCCCCACCCAGCCTCCCTATATACATTGACTGAGCCACACACAGCCTCCCTATATACACTGCATGAGCCCCACCCAGCCTCCCTATATACACTGCATGAGATGCACACAGCCCCCCATATACACACACAGCCTCCCTGTATACTGCTTGAGCCCCACACAGCCTCCCTATATACACTGTATGAGACACACACAGCCTCCCTATATACAATGAATGAGCCCCACACAACATCCCTATATACATTGAATGAGCCCCACACAGCTTCCCTATATACACTGCAAGAGCACCACACAGCCTCCCTAAATACACTGCATGAGATCCACACAGCCTTCCTATATGCACTGCATGAGCCATACACAGCCTTCCCCATATACACTGCATGAGCCCCACACAGCCTCCCTATATGCACTGCATAAGCGCCAACATGCCTCCTTATATACACTGCATGAGCCCCACACAGCCTACCTATACACACTGCATGTTGTCTCCACAGCCTCCCCATGTGCAGCATGTTGCCTCCATATGCATCACCTTGTGCTGCATTTCACCCCCATATGCAGCACCATGTGCAGCATGTCGCCCCCATATGCAGCACCATGTCACCCCTATGTGCAGCACCTTGTCATCCCCATATGTGCAGCACCATGTCACCCCCCATGTGCAGCAACATGTCAACCCCTTATGTGCAGCACCATGTCACCCCCTATATGCAGCACCATGTCACCCCCCTATGTGCAGCACCATGTCAACCCTCTATGTGCTGCACCATGTCACCCGCCTATGTGCAGCACCATGTCACCCCCTTATGTGCAGCACCATGTCACATGTCAAGTCACTGTTAGTAGTTTAAATTGGATACGCTGGGAAATTGAGAGCCAGTAAAGGGATTTGTAAAGAGGTGAAGCAGGAGTATAGCGAGGAGAAAGATTAATTAGTCGGGCAGCAGAGTTAAGGATGGACTGGAGGGGTGCGAGAGTGTTAGAAGGTAGACCACAGAGGAGGATGTTGCAGTAGTCGAGGTGGGAGATGATTAGGGTATGCACAAGCATTTAGGTAGAATGAGGGTTGAGGAAAAGACAGATTCTGGAAATATTTTTGCGTTGGAGGCGACAGGAGGTGGCGAGAGCTTGGATATGCAGATATCAAGCTACATTAAAATTCAGGAGTTGAAGGACTGCAAATAGTCAAAAGCAATTCATTTTCCCTGTTCTTCCTTCATATATTTTCTCCATTAATCATTCTTTGAAAAAGTTTTCCAGCTTCCACAAGGCAGGATCCAGTTAAGAAATAAGGGCTTTGTCCACTTTTTAGATTGTTTTTTATTGAGGCCAATGATTCAATTATTATCAGACTCCCATGTTGCCTGGGGGCACTGGAAACATGTGATAGGTCATAGATCTCAGACACCAAAGAGTATAGCTAAGTAGTGAGATGAGTCTTATATCATAGTTGCAGTTTTGACTTGTCCTAGTTATGTTTGTTTTTTGTTTTTCTGTATTTTAATGGCCTTTGGGTCAATCGCGTTTGTCTTGATGGATGAACGCTCTGTAGGAAGATCAATCTTGTGTGGCCTTGATAGGTCCACCAGGGTCTTCTCCACCGTAAATTTGTATCAAGCCATTTCATTGCTGGTCTTCCACTTCACCTTGTTCCTTCTATTTGTCTGACCATGATGTCATTCGTATCGTGTGCCCAAAATAGTCAAGTCCTATCTTGATGATCCTTACTTTGAGTGACATGTCTGGCTTGCTTTCTTCCAAAATGTATTTGTTTGTTCTTCTAGCCATCCTTGGTAATAGATGTTTATTTTATGTTTATTATTCTTCAATGTAAGGGTACCGTTACACCTAGCGACTCACCAGCGATCCCGACCAGCGATATAACGCGGTCAGGATCGCTGGTGAATCGCTGGGTGGTCGCTAGTGAGCTGCCACTCAGGCAGATCTCACCAGCGACATCGCAGGGGACGGGGATCGCTACTTACCTGTCAGACGCGGCGATCCTGCGTCCTCCCGCCCGGCTCCACGCGTCGCTCGTCGTCACAGCAGGAAGCGCCGCAGGAAGTGACCGACGAGGAATGGTCCAGCAGCTTCTCGCGCGATCAGCGATAACCAGCGGGGGAGCCGGTCGGAGGTAAGTATCACATGTAGCGATATCGCTAGCAATATCGCTGTAACGTCACAAAATCGGTGACTTTACAGCGATATTGCTAGCGATATCGCAGTGTTTAACGGGGGCTCCATTTTGAGTTCCAATTGCTCATTTTTGATCTAAAAATGGAAAATGGCCTAAAAGCTTCATATGACAATAAGTTTAGAAACACTAAGGCATAGAGCCCAGAGTTGCACATATGCAGCTATATCAAACAGATCTGAGAAAGCTGCGAAATCCACGAATATGAAATTCAATCTTTCACAAACCTCTCATTTGTTGCCATAAATAACAAGATTTTTGTAAAAAATACTCTTAGTGTCCATTACCATAAACTTTTATTTGTTTTTTACACTTAAAAAAAGTCATATTTGTAATGAATCAGTAAAATAAGAATAACATTTAAGAGAATTTTGATTCTAATATGATACAGGCGGGTATTTATTAACCACAGTTGCAAGAATATTTTGGAGAAGGAGCTAGATTCGCCGCCAAAAATATTGCACATTATAGTTCAAAAGGTAAAGACTTGAGATGAAACAGGGAGGACAGATGGCCTGAATTTGGTACAACTAATAGCTGCTAAGAGAATTACTACATAATGGGACAGAGTTTCTTGGAAAAAAATAATAAAATGCTATAGTCATAAAAAAAATCACAGATTACTCGCACGTTGGATTCTAAAACATTGTATGACTTTATAATAGAATATCATTTTTATCATCCACCTTTCGTGTCTCCCCCATTTCCTCATAGATTGTAAGCTTATGAGCACGGCTTTCACTTCTTTTGGTATCTGCTGATTTATGTGTTATTCTGTAATTTGTTTATTGTCTGTAAAAGTCCCCTCTAAAAAATAAAGTGCTGCAGAATATGTTGGTGCTGTAGAAGTAAAAATTATTATTAGTATAGAATAAGCTGCAGTCACTGGTGATGAGCAAAAAAAAGTGCATTTGTGATCTCTACGCTATGTGCCTCCAGGATGCACTGACATGTTTAGTAATAGATTGGCACCTGCATGTGGAACAATTTAAGGGAATGTGTCAGCTGCAGCGCAGCCAATCAACAAGCTTTTAGGCTTTGGGCACTTGCTGAGCCATCACAGCTATGCCAAGTGATTGGCCGGCACACCATGTGACTTGGCCTGTATAAATGCCTGATCAAGAGTGCCATCACCATTCTGCTCTCAATAGTATAGGGACAGGATGCAGCTGGAGTGAGGGATAGAATTAGCCTACGCACTCTCAAAAAATAATCCTCTTTGTGTACTCTGCACGTGTCTCAATGGGAGTACTGTGCCAAAAGCCACTGTGTGTACTCTTCACCCATATCTGTGGGAGTACTGTGCCAAAAAGCCTCGGGGTGTACTCTGCAGCCCCGCCTGCAGTAGTACTGTGCCTTTAAGCTTCTGTGTTTATTCTGCAGTCCTGCCTGTGGGAGTGTAGGGAAGGTGACCTGATGGACGGACTTGTCTGTAGGGAGGAGGGACGGTTGGTGCACTATAGATGGACGTTTGTCATAATAGAAGGGAAACAGCTGGGGAAAATGAAATAGGAGTGCAGCACCTAAGTTTGACCACAAGATGGCATGGGGGAGCGTGAGAACAGGACTTGACAGCAGCTTAAGGCTACGAAAACGCTTAGTCATGGGGGGCAGAGAGATAGGAACCCAGGAGGGAAATTCCCGAGGAGGGAGATAAATAGGACAAGAGAGGTTTCCAGTCCCGGGAGGAGCTCAGGCGGAGAAGAGACAGTTAAGGAGAATGAACAGCAGTGGAGAGCTTGACCAGGGGACTGAGGAGAAAAGCAGTCAGGGGGGAGGCCCCGACACGAAGAACCGCAGAACAGATGAGGCCCTGGGGGTACCAAATTGACGACGACCTCAGACTGGTGAAGCGTTGGCGGTAGATAGGCCTAGGGCAGCCCCAATGAAAGAGCCACGAGGAACGTCACTACGACAGAAGGAAGGTGCAGGTACCCGGGCCTGAATGCGGAGAGCTGTAAAGGTGCTGCAGTGTATTGCTACAGTCGTCAGGAGGACGGCCAATAAACTCGGACCTGTTGTACCCGAAGATCTGCCTCCGTCTTGTCTCTGTGTCGTCTGGTCGCGGTAAGCAGTGGACCACCCCCCAATCTGGCCCTTACTACAGGAGTACTGATCCAAAAAGCCTCAATGTGTACTTTGAATCCGTGTCTGTATGAGAAGTGTGCCTAAAAAATAATTCTACTCTGAAGCTGTGTCTTTCCCATTGTGGGCCCAAAAAATAATTTATCTCAATCTCTGTGTCTATACATGTAGTGTACCTAAAAAGTAAATCTACTCTGCAGCTATCTTTTTACCGTTTTTGGGCCCAAAAATAATGTTACTCACCCGCTTTATCTATATGAGTAGTGTGCCTAAAAAATAAATCTACTCTGCAGCTGCCTCTTTGCCACTTTTGGTCCAAAAAAATAATTTTACCCTGCAGCTGTCTCTTTGCCATTTGTGACCCAAAAAAATAATTTTACTATACAGCTTTTTCTGTACAAGTAGTGTGCCTAAAAAATAAATCTACTCTGCAGCCACCTCTTTGCCATTTGTGGGCCAAAAAAAATATTTTACTCTACCGCTGTCTATACAAGTAGTAAAATAGCCTTTTTCTAGATTATAGTAACAACCTAAAAGCAACAAAGAGATCCATAATATATTAAAAAATTCAATAACCTTTATTAATTATATTAAAATATACAAATAAAAACTAAAGGGGACACTTTATATAACTGATATTATACCTAATAGGTAAAACATCATTTAGGAACCACAAACTAAGGGATATAGCCAAATAATGAAGTGTTCTCTGACATAAATACAGTGGTTATCCTGCAAGAGTGGATATGAGGATAGAAGCTGCTGATGGTGGTTGTGGTTTAGCTGCTACAGGGAGAGCACATGGTCGTTTTGTGCCTGCTACATGCCAAAATGAAACACCTTCCATTGGTCACACAGGTGACAGTTCGTTCTGCATGATTTCGTAGGGCCAAGTACCCCTGCACAAATGGTGAGTCCACTCGATGTTGAAAAGGTGTTAGATTGGATGTCTGAGAGTGCTTCCAATTCCTTCGCATTATCTTCAACCCTGTCCACTGCAGAAAGTGCAGAGTTGGCACCTGAGGACCATGGTCATCCGGCTTCCACCTCACTCTCTTGCAAATCAGCCCAGCAGTCTGAGCACCAAGTCATGCAGCAATCTCTTCTGCTTTTTGATGACTCCGCTGGTTGGGGTTCCATGGCCCATCCTCCTGGCCCTGCCACAGAAATGGAAGAGACTGAGTGCACTGATGTTCAACCACTTGTTAGATTGGAGAATGAGTACATGGGAGGGCTAGTGCACATGGTCCGTGGACCACCGCAGCACAACTCAGAGGATGACGAAATACAGTTGTGAACTGCAGAGTCTTTCTGCATTGTGCAGACCACTAAGGAGGGAAGTGGTGAGGAGTGGGAGGAAGATGAAGAAGTCCTACACCCCACAAGGAGCAAAGGCCATCCTAATGACATGCACAGTTTGGAGGAAGAAGAGGTGGCCATGTAATAACCAGGCCGAACGTTCTCTGCTATCCACCGCCACATGGTGTCCGCAGCCGAAGGAATTATGACACACACCGGTCTCGGGGATAACAGTTGCTTTTACTTCAGCAGGAACGGGAATTATAACTTGGAACAAATAAGGAACAGTCTATCATGGGTAGTCTATGGTAATTACAGTTCACACTTAGATGCTGAGATGTGATTGGGTCTGGAGCTTTAAGAGCACTGGACAGTGTCTTTTGGTATTTTACAGAGGGAGGTAGATGCAGCAATTAGAGGTTACAGACCTGTACTTGGGGTTAGCTTCACAGTGTGTCACGGCATGTGCACAAATACTTATAGGTGAATGTAGAAACTGTGGTGAATCCTGTCATAAATACTATAGATGTTGTGAATCCTGTCAGAAATACTTTAGAATGATTTCTGTACAGTTTAGAGAGGGAACTCAGGCTTTTAGGCCTGCAGGAGATCTTGAGGTAAAAACATCCTCCATGTGTGTTCTGCTCTCCCTGAAGGCATCCTTCAGACTAAAAAACATTCTAGACTTACCTGGAAAACAGCTCCTCCTATTGACCATGTGACTAGGAGCTGGCCAATAGGAGACCGAATTCACATCTCAGATCCTTACAAAACAATAATTGAGTCATTGTACACTTTCACCATTAGATGGCGACAGAACACAGCAAATGAGAAATGCATTGCATCTAAGTGATTAGAAATGGAGAATTACAGCTCACAAATAATGTAGAAAGCCAGTTAGGCCTGTTTCACACTTCCGTTTGTGACCAGTCAAGATCCGCCGATTTGAAAAAAAACGGATCCGCCATTTTTCTTGGCGGATCGGTTTTTTTCCTCATAGAGTTGAATTATCGGCGGATCTTGACGGATGGTCGTCCGTTCGATCCGCTTTTGTACGGATCCACCAAGATTTTGCCGTCCGCTAAGCGGTCCAGACGGAGCATGTAACTTTTTTTGGTCTGCGGATCCGATATTTACTGATTTAACCCGCATTTCAGTCTGGCTGCTGTATAAAATTCTCTCTCTCTCTCTCTCTCTCCCCGTACCTGCTCCTCCCGTTTTACGGCACATCATGCTTATTCTTCACGACATCGCACATGTTTACGGCACATCATGCTTCTTCTCCACGACATCGCACCTACTGTTCCCGCGACATCACCGCTGCTGATCATGACAGCTCCGACGTCACCATGCCCGCTCCCGGAGAGCGCTACATCGCCGGTAATACTTTTTTTTTTTTCTAACAGGCGCGGTTCCTTTAAATTTTCTCCTTCGGTGGATCCGTACATCCGACGATCCGATGCCACCCGTTCCTGTCAGTCCGCCTGCGGATCCGTTTTCCGCTATTTTGGCAGATTCGGACTGACAGGAAAAACTGAAGTGTGAAACAGGCCTTAGGAGAGTGAGCAGTAGTGTACAGAAGCTACTCACAATTCAGTGATACTTAAAGGGACGGACACACTCTGGACTGGGTCACTACAGCCACGCTGTACCAGCAGCACAGCAAAAAGAGAAAGCAGAGTGCAAATGCACAGTGGGCTGTCCTAACCAGTACAACAACTGTTGCTGCCCAATTGCAGCTGAAATCAGCACACCAAAGCCAGCTCAAAAGAGCATTTCTTCAGGGAATGTGCTGACGACAAGTAACTGGTGGTTTGTGTGCTGTTACATTAGAACTTGAAGTGAGGCATAAAACTTCTGAACCTGAACACCACTTGCATGATGAGGCATCTAAATTCCAGGCATGAGGTGCAGTGAAATATAAGTCTTAAAAAGCATGAGGAGATACCCCCTACCCACCCAAGAGCCATGGTCCTTAAAGACAGCATTTTCAAATTACTGGTCTTTGAAATGCTGCCATTCCAGCTGATGGAGATGGATGGAGATGGGTAGTTTTAAAAAACTGATGGTGATGGCTGTCCCATAACACATTCTTCTCCGCCGCCACTACTTTTCCAGGCGTGCCATCCCTGCCCTGCAAAACATATTGTGGACAAAATAAGGTGTGGACTGTGCAACTGTAACAGTGGCTAAGTCAATATAACCATCCATAGGTATAACTGGTTATGTGGTATAGTAACGCTGATGATGCTGTGGTAATGGCCCGAATTGGGGGGTGGTCCACTGCTTACCGCGACCAGACGACACAGACACCAGACGGAGGCAGATTTTGGTTGCAACAGGTCCGAGTTTATTGGCCGTCCTCCTGACGACCATAGCCATACACCGCAGCACCTTCACAGCTCTCCGTATTCAGGCCCGGGTACCTGCACCTTTCTTCAGTCATAGTGACGTTCCTCACAGCTATTTCGCTGGGGCTGCCCTTGGCCTATCTACCGCCAGCGCTTCACCAGTCCGAGGTCATCGTCCAATTGGTTCCCCGGGGCTGCGGTTCTTTGTATCAGGGCCACCCCCCTGACTATCTCTTCCTATCAGTCCCCTGGTCGAGCTCTCCACCGTTGTCAGTTCTCTGTACTGATTCTTCTCCTCCTGAGCTCCTCCTGGGACTAGCACCCTCTGGAACCCTCTCCTGTCCTATCTTTCTCCCTCCTCGGGAATTTCCCTCCTGGGTTCCTATCTCCCCGCCCCCCATGACTAAGCGTTTTCGTATCCCTAAGCTGCTGTAAAGTCCTGTTCTCATGCTCCCCCCTGCCATCTTGTGGTCAAACTTAGGTACTGCACTCCTATTCCATTTTCCCCAGCTGTTTCCCTTCTACTATTACAAGCATCCATCTTCAGTGCACCAACCATCCCTTCTCTCCATACAGACAAGTCCGTCCGTCAGGTCACCTTCCCTACACTCCCCCTTCCTTTGTCTATTGTCATCCTCGACAATCGTATTCCCTACCTTCGTCATCCTGAAGCTTTTCCACTGTCTGTTGTCGGAACGACTGTTGGGTCGAACCCGCCATACGTGGGGGGGCCGAACCAAACTGGGAGCACTATGCTCCGAGCAGCCTACCGCTACTCGCCGGTGCGCATGCCACATGACAACTTCTTTCAGGTTGGGCTAGGTCCACCCGGACTACTCTACGGCGTGTACCTCCCACTACTATCCCCTTCTGTCACCCTTAACTGTCCGGAACGCCATGACCGAGGCCTTACGCCTACCAGGTCATAGTCAGCATCTGCCTATACATCTGGGGTGTCCGTGGTATCGGGGACCTGACTGAAGGACCACTGTCTGGTTCAATACCTTCCTTCTCTTTGTCCTTCACTTTAAAAAGAGTCATGGTCGACGTTTTCATCATACCTCGTACCCGGGACCTGTTGAACATTCTTATGTATATTACATATCAAGCCAACTTTTGTATACCGTATACACGGTTAACCAGATTTCAATAATAGCATAAGTAACCCCTTTTTTCTGCTTTTTTTTTTTACTTTTTCTTTAAACACAACTTTTCAAAAACAAAACGTGAGTACTCCTCCTTCCTTTAACATGAGCACTTTCCCGTATGCATCCTCGCTGTATTAGGAGAAAACTACAAACAAAAAACATTTTTCCTTATCTTGGACATGAAACTGTCCTGTAGGCTGCACAACGGTACACCGTCCCGACAGTCCAGGCCATCTCCTGACTGCCGATGTTGCGCCAATCCAGCAGGGAACCCCACAGCCGTGAGGTCCCCGGGGTGCTTGAAGTGTCTATGTGAGTCCTTTTATGGGGGCTCGGGGCCTTCGGGCTCGGCGATCACTGCTACCGCGTAGTAGCTGCGGGGGCAGTATTCCTTATAATAGGACACCAAGTCCCCCTCCCGCAAAGCCCGGCCATGGCGGATGGAAGACACGTTAAGGCATACCTTTTGGCCGGTTGCGAGATCCCAAATGAACCCGTAACCCTTCTCCAGGTTGGTGTATACGAGCCGCGCGGTGGATCGTGGAGCCGCCATGCCAGCCTCTCCTTTCTCCTGGAGCAGCCACCAGATCTCCTGCTCTCTGGCCTTCTTCTCGATGACCTCCGCAACCCAAGCAGAGGGACCGGTGTACGTCACAGAGTCCAGTGGGTGGGCCAAGGCTGACAGCGGGGCAGGGGCGGCCACAGATTCCGGCGGTCCAGCAGCTGGAGCCAGGTAACAGGCAGGGGCAGCCGCGGGTCCCGGTGAGTAGGCCGCAGAGCCCGACAAGCAGGCCGCAGCCAGCTACGGGAGTGGAA
This sequence comes from Dendrobates tinctorius, assembly GCF_039654945.1. Classification (NCBI taxonomy): domain Eukaryota; kingdom Metazoa; phylum Chordata; class Amphibia; order Anura; family Dendrobatidae; genus Dendrobates; species Dendrobates tinctorius. Next base: position 7,353,932 of record NW_027361750.1, read on the forward strand.
TGGACGCGGCCGTGGGGGAGGCCACAACCGGAACCAAGGTGGCCGCAGGCATCGGCGGGTCAACTGCAGCCAGGGCTGCAGATGGAACAGCGGCGACCTCAGAGGCCGGTGGATCAGCCGTGGCGGCCGGTGGCCCGGTTGTAGTAGTGGCCTGGAGCGGAGCTGACATGGCAGCAGGCCCTGCTGGATAGGCCACTGCCATATGCTGGCGCGCAGTGGGGGTGGCCGCGGGCTGGTTCCACGGGTGGGCTGGCACGGAGTCGCTGTTGGAGATGTCGGTCAGCCTGGCAAGGGCCATGAAATCGTCCGGAGCCAGGGTCACTAAAGAGCGGGAGGTCGGGCGGGGAGGCTGAGGGCCGGTGTCGGGGCCCCGAGGCTTGTACGGAGCGCGGGGACAGGATCCGCCCACCGCACTGCCGGCGGGATCGGGGGAACGCTCACCTTCCCCGGTGCCAAGAATCTTCACCCCGCCGTCCGGCAGGGCCAGCTTCCAGGCTTGATGGTTCCATGGGGAGGCTCCCTGAAGATTTCTTCGGCGGCTGCTCCAGCAGGGCCCGAAGTCGCTCCTTTTCTCCGACCGGTGTCCGGGGTATTGTCGGCGGCTCCCAGGGGCAGGTGTCCCGAAGAGACTCGACCTTCTGGAGTCACCGCCATTCCAGGTGCCCGAGACCGCGGCAGCTGCAACGTCGCATTCCATCCGGTGTACAGCAACTGAATGGCGCCAAGCAGCCGCAGCCAGTCTCCCCTCCTGGGCCACTCCCGTTCTTGGGTAGGGCGGTGGTCGGCTTCTCCACCCATCTTCCAGGGTCAAGCATGAGGGGGCGGCGGTCTCCAGATGTACACCGCTCCCCCCGGGGGCAGATTTGAGATGGCCCCAGATCATCCAGTACAGCTGCAAACGCCTGTGCTTCTTTCTGACGCTGGATTATCACAGTCATTTTGTCCGGTTTTTGTACCGCCCTGTATCCTTTGATGACAGCCAATGATCTGGGACAAAGTCTCAGGTTTGTAGTCCACAGGTAAGGCAACTCGAGTTCTTCTGGGTACTCCTGTCGCAGGCTTGCTGCTGAAGGTTGAGTATTGTCGGCAGCGATCCTGCCGACTACGCCAAATGTGGTAATGGCCCGAATTGGGGGGTGGCCCACTGCTTACCGCGACCAGATGACACAGACACCAGACGGAGGCAGATTTTGGTTCCAATAGGTCCGAGTTTATTGGCCGTCCTCCTGACGACCGTAGCCATTCACCTCAGCACCTTCACAGCTCTCCATATTCAGGCCCGGGTACCTGCACCTTTCTTCAGTCGTAGTGACGTTCCTCGCGGTTCTTTTTCTGGGGCTGCCCTAGGCCTATCTACCGCCAGCGCTTCACCAGTCCGAGGTCGTCGTCCGATTGGTTCCCCCGGGGCCTCGTCTGTCCTGTGGTTCTTTGTGTCAGGGCCACCCCCCTGAATATCTCTTCCTATCAGTCCCCTGGTCGAGCTCTCCACCATTGTCAGTTCTCCGTACTGATTCTTCTCCTCCTGAGCTCCTCCCGGGACTAGCACCCTCTGGAACCCTCTCCTGTCCTAACTATCTCACTCCTCGGGAATATCCCTCCTGGGTTCCTATCTCCCCGCCCCCCATGACTAAGCGTTTTCGTATCCCTAAGCTGCTGTAAAGTTCTGTTCTCCTGCTCCCCCCTGCCTTCTTTTGGTCAAACTTAGGTACTGCACTCCTATTCCATTTTCCCCAGCTGTTTCCCTTCTACTATTACAAGCAACCATCTTCAGTGCACCAACCATCCCTTCTCTCCCTACAGACAAATCCGTCTGTCAGGTCACCTTCCCTACAATGCCATCATCAGCATTAATATACCACTTTTATACCTGCTGGAAAAAAACTATTCAGGCGATGATGGATAGGTGGTAGCACAGGAGGAGGAGAAGCAGGGCCAACTCACACTGTTATCAGGCCTGTTGTCCACACATGGCTCGGAGGGTGGGTTACTGTCCCAAAAGTGGCCAGTGGAGCATGGTTGAGTGGACACAGAGTACCCAGACGATACACTTTCCACTGAGGACCGGTTGTCATTGCCTCTGGGAAGCCTGGCACACATGAGCCATTACATGTTGCTGTGCTTGCGCAATGACCACCAAGTTGCCCGTATTGTTACCAATACAGATTACTGGGTGGCTGCCCTTCTGGATCCCCGCTAGAAAGACAATGTTCTATCATTACTTTCGACGCTGGAGCACGATCTCAAAATGCGTGAATACAAACACAAGCTGGTAGAGAAACTACTGATGGCTTTCCCACCTGTCAGTGGTGGCTCAGTAGATGAACAATGCAGAGGAGGATGTTGCCAATGCCGCTGGGGAACAGACAACCCCATCTGCTGAAAATGAGTGTTCATTCTGGTCATATACATCTCTTCCACAGTTTCTATCTGCATATATAGGAAGGAGAGAAGTCCGGCTTTCAGGATCGCGCTGTTCCAGTCCAAAGTACACAAGGAGTTAATCAAAGGACCAAGTAACTTTTGCTCCTGAGGAAGTGTACAGTGTGTACACGAAACGCGTAGAGTTTATGGAATAAAAAGAAAGTTATAATCACTGCTTGGTCCTTGGATTAACTCCTTGTGTACTTTGGACTGGAACAGCGCGATCCTGAAAGCCGGACTTCTCTCCTTCCTATATATGCAATTCTAGTGACCGGCTGATTGCTGCAGTTCATTGGATCCTACCCATTTGTGCTTATGGTTGTTGTGTTCCACACAACTGAACCAGGTGATTGGATCCATATCTGTGAAACGTTTATATCATTGGATAAGACCCTATTGTGCGCTTCTGTCTCCCCCTTTTTTACAGTTTCTATCTGGATATCTTTCTTCCATATGTTTTTTGTTAGATTCATGTTGTTTACGGTGATCTTTAGTGAGAATTTTTTAAATGTATTTATTGATTTTAATTACTTAGAGTGGGTATGGAGAGTGTTCAAACCCCTTTAAATTTGTCACTCTTTGTTTCATTGCAGCCATTTGGCAAATTCAAAAGAATTCATTTTTTTCTCATTAATGTACACTCTGCACCCCATCTTGACTGAAAAAAAACAGAAATGTAGAAATTTTTGCAAATTTATTAAAAAGGAAAAACTGAAATATCACATGGTCATAAGTATTCAGACCAGTATTCAGACCCTTTGCTCAGACACTCATATTTAAGTCACATGCTGTCCATTTCCTTGTGATCCTCCTTGACACGGTTCCACTCCTTCATTGGAGTCCAGCTGTGTTTAAGTAAACTGATAGGATTTGATTTGTAAACGCACACACCTGTCTATATAAGACCTCATAGCTTACAGTGCATGTCAGACCAAATGAGAATCATGAGGTCAAAGGAACTTGCCAAGAAGTTCAGAGACAGAATTGTGGCAAGGCACAGATCTGGCCAAGGTTACAAAAGAATTTCTGCAGTACTGAAGATTCTTAAAAGCACAGAGACCTCCATAATCCTTAAATGGAAGAAGTTTGAGACCACCAGAAGTCTTCCTACACCTGGCTGTCCAGCCAAACTGAGCAATCGTGGGAGAAGAGCCTTGGTGAGAGATGTAAAGAAGAACACCAAGATCACTGTGACTGAGCTCCAAAGATGCAGTAGGGAGATGGGAGAAAGTTCCACAAAGTCAACTATCACTGCAGCACTCCACCGTCGGGCCTTTATGGCAGAGTGGCCTGACGGAAGCCTCTCCTCAGCGAAAGACATATGAAAGCCTGCATAGAGTTTGCTAAAAAACACATGAAGGACTCCCAGACTATGAGAAACAGGTTTCTCTGGTCTGATGAGAAGAAGATAGAACTTTTTGGTGATAATTCTAAGTGGTATGTGTGGAGAAAACCAGGCACTGCTCATCCCCTGCCCAATACAATCCCAACAGTTAAACATGGTGGTGGCAGCATCATGCTATGGGGGTGTTTTTCAGCTGCAGGGACAGGACGACTGATTGCAATTGAAAGAAACATGAATACGGCCAAGTACAGAGATATACTGGATGAAAACCTCTTCCAGAGTGCTCTGGACCTCAGACTTGGCCGAAGGTTCACCTTCCAACAAGAGAATGACCCTAAGCACACAGCTAAAATAACAAAGGAGTGGTTTCAGAACACCTCTGTGACCATTCTTGACTGGCCCAGTCAGAGCCCTGACCTAAACCCAATTGAGCATCTCTAGAGAGACCTGAAAATGCCTGTCTACCAATGTTCACCATCCAACCTGACAGAACTGGAGAGGATCTGCAAGGAAGAATGGCAGAGGATCCCCAAATCAAGGTGTGAAAAACTTGTTGCATCATTCCTAAGAAGACTCTCAGTACCAACTGCATATAGCTCCATTCATTCTACAACGCTTTACAGACATTATCAGCATTGTCCCCATTGGGGCTAACAATCTAGATTACCTATCAGTAAGCCTTTAGAGTGTGGGAGAAAACTGGAGTACTCGGAGGAAACTCATGCAAACACAGAGAGAACATACAAACACCTTGTAGGTGTGGTCATTAATGACCATTCACAGTTTCAATGTATCATCCATGTTTGCATGGTAGTGGTGAGAGACTTTAGTGTTTGCTACTGGATCTGGAATTACCATTAATTTGCTTTACTGCTACCTTCCTTAGCTGTGGTACTCATTTATCAGGCTGCCTCCTTTTATGTGGTACCCGTTTATCAGACTGCCTCTCTGGAATAGGCCTCTGATTACCCATGGTCACCATGGAACAGAGCCCGCATGGCACAAGAGGGGTGGTCGGAAGGGTGGAGAGAAGCACCCCTTGCACGGTGAGAGTGACGTGAATGACCTCCAGAGGACACCACTACCACCCTGCCTCGTCAACCAGTGCACCCATGGCAATGTACAGGGTCACTTGGGAGAGGGGTGAGGGCGTGGGAGCCTATGCAGCACCTCTGTCAAGCTTTCCATGAATTCCCTTAACGGTTCATGTTTTTACGGCGATCTGTAGCCAGAAATTCAAAAATTGTCATCCAAATTGACAGATTTAATGACCATTTGCTGTTTCACTGTACCATCCATGTCTGCAGCGCCGTTGTGGTACAGGACCTCATCTTCAAAGCATTTTTAATCCTATCTAGTGATGAGCGAGAATACTGGTTGCTCGGGTGATCTCCGAGTTTTTTGGCGTGCTGGGCGATTTAGTGTTTATCAATGCGGCTGCATGATTTGCGGCTGCTAGACAGTCTAAATACATGTGGGGATTGCCTGTTTGTTAGGAATTCCACACATGTATTCAGGCTGTCTAGCAGCCACAAATCATGTAGCTGTGTCGACAATCACTAAATCTCCGAGCACGCCAAAATGCTCGGTGATCACCCGAGCATGCTCGGGAAAACCGAAGTAATGAGTATACTAAAATTTGTTTTTTTTGGGGGGTGATTCCATGTTATTTTAAGCCATTTTCCTATCCACATTTTTTTGCAGTGCACTTGTCCTGCTCTTACCCAAGCCCTTACTGTGACCATTTTACAGCCATTTAAACGCTCTGAAGCTTGGGTCACCATTAACTTCTATGGGGTTCGAGTTCAGGGTCATGTTTGGATACTGAACCAAATTTTTAACTCTAATTTGGCCGAACCCGACAAACCCAAACATCCACGGGTCTGCTCATTCCTAGCCATGATTATTTACATTTTCTGCTTCCATAGCTGTGAGCAGGTTTTTATATGTAGAATGAACTGTAGTTTTTATTCGCATTATTTTTGACACATATTACTATTGCGTTGATCCAGGGAGCTAGTCTGATTGCCGTATGTGGAGTAGGGAAGGAATTTTTTTTCCCCAATGTGAATCTTACTGTTTGCCACATGGGGTTTTTTTTGCCTTCCTCTGGATCAACATGTTAGGGCAAGTTAGGACAGGATATGGGTTGAACTAGATGGACTTAAAGTCTTCCTTCAACCTTAATAACGATGTTACTATGTTACTATGCTACATACAACTTTTTGATCACCTTTTATTCTGTTTTTTTTTCTTTCTTCATCGACCACGGCATCTCGGTGGTTTGACTGCTGGATTTATAACCCAACAATAGATCGTTCAAGCATAACTCCTGTGTCCATGCCAACTGCATGCACTTCATGATGTGAGTTGCTATATTACACGATGAAAGATGTGCATGTATGTTACGTTGTGCAAAGGGATTAATGCAATGTAAAATATATGGAACAGAAATTCTAGTTCTTACAGAAATATCCCATCATGAAAATTTGAGAAAAGTGAAGAGAGCTTAATTATGAATTCATGAAAATTCAGTTTTCATCTTAGTTGGTATACCAGTTACTGTAAGTATATAGGGAATTAGCTATATGAATCTGAGGTTTCAACACCAGCATTTTGATTACAAATGTGTCCACAATGGATGTAAATTTACTGAAAAAATCCACCAAGGATGAATCCAGAATAAAATCCTCATGACGAGTTATATGTGGATTAGTCAAGAAAGGCCGTACTGGGCCCCCGACCCTGAGGGGACGCCGACATGACCGGGTAACGTGGGAAGATAGGGAGCTGACAGGGACATGGAATTGATTAAGTGAGTCAATGGTACGTGATGGGAGGGGGGATGATAAGGTCATGGGAGGAGGGGGTGGAGTTGGTGTTATAGGGGGGCCACTATAAGAAGGGGCAGCCATCTTAATAGAGCAACCATTTTGAGTACCCACCTGTGACAACAAGAAGCTCCCACCCACCATCCCTTTAATTTGAGAATAAGGTCACGGGCCTGTTGTAGGGGCCTATTTCTTATTAACGGGAAGGCTTTAAAGTCAAGTGAGGTATAGGAGTGTTTAGATTTAGCATCGTATTTGTCATGGCAGCGCGGCGGAGGGGAGGGTCCTCAAAGTTGGTGGAATGTGGAAAATGGTGGATTGGTGTTGGGGGGATCTTGAAAGGTCCTGGACTCCCCCTGGGTGAATTTAATTGGACCGAGATTTTTGGATATTCCCGCAGAAGTGATAACCAAGGGACCTGTGGACGGGTTTTTGGTTTGGCCAGGTTAGTTATTATCTGCCCCTGAGCTGTTGCAGAGCGGCTTGGGGTAAGACTTAAGCTAGGGGCCAAGGTGGGATTTGCACATTGGCGGCTTACATTGTTGAGGCTTCGAGGACCACATTCCTTTCAAAAGGTTATTATTTTATATGTTGACATCTGAGTGCAGTCCGATCTCCGCAGCCTCACAGAATGGAAAAGATGGAGACCATTTTTTTCTCCATTTCTCCTCAACTGTGAGAATCAGAGCCCACTGTGATCGTAATTTGATCAGATTGTCATTTGCATGATTCTCCCAGATGAGAGAGAATACGGCCATCTGCACCTGCCCTGAGATAGGGAATTTAAATGGTGACAACTTCCGTACAGCGCTATAAAATATGTTGGCTGTATATACATAATATAAAAATAAAATCATTTATTACCTGTGTTTCTCATAATAATGTTCATTTTTTATTTTTTTTATATTGTATTTGAATGATTAAAGTTAAATGTGCACTAATAAAACTCTTTGTAAGAAAAACTCTTTGTGATGCCAGATTTGGTTTGCAGAGGAAAATAAAATTGCACTTGAATGTAGCTCTAAGTAGGAAAATAGAGCACATTAAGAGAGGAATACGGTTTAAATTATCCATCTCATGTAATGAAAGGGTGAAGGTCACGCTCATGCGACCTTCACTAAATGCCATAAGCCTTGATGGTTTTTTAATGTTGCATGATTATACTTTCCATCACGCTGATCTTCTTTACCTTCACTGCCAACCGCACAGCTATTCTGTAAGCCTCTGAAATCCCCCCAGGTTGTAGATGGATTCCCACTAACATATTGAACATTACTTCTTTGATCCATGCATACAGTGCAACCCCTGTAAATAATGCCTTTTATTGCTGAAATAAAGGCAGCATATTAGTCTTTTCATCTATTTACTTCTCTTCTTTTTGGCTTCTTTTCTTGCGTAAGGGAATTAAAATTTCGGTGCACCGTTCGCTTAAAGAAACAATGTGTCACCATTTATTGGAAATGTTATCTTTAGGAAACTAAAATGACCCTTATTAATTTTTTTCTCTTCTATGTGAACAAGCTATAAAAGTTGTCTTCAATAAATACCTGACTATTCAAGCTCACTGGACCATGAAAAGTCATCATCCCCCTTAACTTCATCTTAATTACTCTCCTTAAAATGAAGTCGAGTTTAATGGGACTGTTTGGGAGTAAGCTAGAGCCGGTGAGGTGATGACTACCGGGCTTATACTGAAATTCTTATTACAGTGTTCTTCATATAATTTGGAGAAGGACTGAAGATGATGAAGCTGTAGAAGCTTAGACAACATGGCTTCTGTCCTGCTGTAAAATTGAAACATAGTAAATCCGACCTCACACGGAGTGCTGAACCATAAAAGTCACTTTCCGATGTGATCCATTGAAGAAATGACGTTTAACAGGTACGCCATATTTCCCGAAGATAACGGTGATTTAGTGATTGGTATCAGGAAAGGTGGAGTAGTCTAGCCAACGTTTTTGGACTCTTTCCGGAGCGTTTTACTGCCTATATTCCTTTGTAAAACATTAATAACTGCAGAAAAAAAGGCTAGACAGAATGTTGCCTGGAATGTGTATGGTTTTTTGCATGTATTTTAAAAGTGGCTCAGTGGTTAGCACTGCAGCCTTGCAGCGCTGGGGTCCTGGGTTAAAATCCCACCAAAGACAACATCTGCAAGGAGTTTGTATGTTCTCCCCGTGTTTGCGTGGCTTTCCTCCGGGTTGTCTTGGTTTCCTCCCACACTCCAAAGGCATACTGATAGGGAAATTAGCTTGTGAGCCCCAGTGGGGACAGTGATAGTAATGTCTGTAAAGTGTTGAAGAGTAAGGTAGCGCTATATAAGCAAACCATAATATATAACTAAAAGTACAGGTGCAAAAACACTTGTGAAAGAACACTTAAAGAGGTTGACCATTTTATGTAGACTATGCTGTAAAACGTGGAATGCTCCTTGTGGAGGAGCCAATGAAACGAGAGCGCCTGCATATAAACTGCTGGTCATGTGCGCTCATTCTTAGATGAATTTATTTCCATGCCCCTCCAGCTCAAGACGAGGACAAGGTTAGACCGCTTTTCTTTCTGGGGAAAAAAGTTATGCAGTTAGCAAAGAACATAGATAAGTGTTATATTATTCTGCTCCCCACATTTAAAAAAAAATGTGCACCTAATTTTTTGTTGTGTAATCTGAGAGAAACACAAAGTAGGAGCACAGACCCTAAAAAACTATCTCAAAAGCCCCACACTAACCACCTAGTTATGGAGTTCAAATATGTAAATGGTAAAAATTGACCAATCACTGGAGGGTTGGGTTTATACCCAGGAGGACTACAAGACATGAGAAAACTAGTCCTCAAGTGATAATCTCCTGCTGATAAAACACTGATTTTATTAATAATACAGAAAGTGGCCCAGTTAGTGATACATCGCCGGAATCATAGTCTCTGCCTCAACATCATGCTGCTCTCAAATGAAACAGCAAAAACCTGCCAAAGTGGTCAACCTGTTTAAGACTAAGCACAAAATCAAAAGACTGAGTACCAGTAGAAATCTAATTGGCAAGTGAACACCTTCATGCCTTGTAGATTGTAAGCTCTTACGGGCAGTCATCATTATCTTTGCATTAATTATTGCATTATCCTTAACTTTGTTATAACTGTTGTATATAAACTGTTAAATTGTAAAGTGTTGCAGAATATATTGGCGCTTTATAAATAAATGTGGCACCCCCAGGAGTATGGCCGCCACAGTGGCTTTGCCTTCCTCCAGGGGAGGGTAATGCCAGGCTTGGAGGCAATGATGGGTCTCTCTCGCAGTCAATCTATGCATGCAACACAGTTCCACTCCAGGCAAGCAGGGGGAACTCTGAACCGGGATTAAGGGGAGGAGTGTTCTCTGAGGGCCAAGAGGAAGGGGGGGTGAGTTAGTCTGCGGAGGGTGAAGTGTGCAGACGTGTGGAAGGAGCGATGAGATAGAGTGAGAGAACAGGAGAACAGGAGAAGTCCCAGAAGACTGGAGAAGAGCAAATGTTGTTCCTATCTTCAAAAAGGGGAAGAAGGTGGACCCAGGCAACTATAGGCCGGTGAGTCTGACTTCTATACCAGGAAAGATCTTTGAACAAATTATTAAACAACATGTATGTCAGTACCTGGATAAGAATGAAGTGATTAAACAGAGTCAGCATGGGTTTGTAACTAATAAGTCATGTCAGACTAACTTAATTTCCTTCTATGACGGAATCACTGATTGGGTGGATCAAGGAAATGCTGTAGATATAGTATATCTTGACTTCAGCAAAGCATTTGACAAGGTATCTCATACAATCCTTATTGAAAAAATTACTAAGTAGGGAATGGACAAGGCAACTGTTAGGTGGATTCATAACTGGCTTAGTGATCGGACCCAAAGAGTGGTCGTAAATGGCTGCACATCCAGTTGGAAGAATGTCTCAAGTGGGGTACCACAGGGCTCTGTCCTGGGCCCTGTATTGTTCAACATCTTTATCAACGATTTAGATGAAGGAATTGAGGGTAAACTGATTAAATTTGCTGATGACACAAAGCTAGGAGGGATAGCTAATACTAGAGAAGAGAGAGAGAGGATTCAAAAAGATAAATAAACTGGAGAAGTGGGCAGCAACTAACAGAATGGTTTTTAACAGGGAAAAATTCAAAGTACTACATCTGGGCAATAAAAATGAAAAAAGCATATACAGAATGGGAGGAATAGGGCTAAGCAACAGTACATGTGAAAAAGACTTGGGTATACTAATAGATCACAGACTGAATATGAGTCAACAGTGTGATGCAGGAGCAAAAAAGGCAAATGCAATTTTAGGATGTATTAACAGAAGCATACAGTCTAGATCACGTGAAGTCATTATTTCCCTCTACTCCTCTTTGGTCAGACCTCATCTGGAATATTGTGTCCAGTTTTGGGCACCACATTTTAAAAAAGACAGCAACAAACTGGAGCAAGTTCAGAAAAGAGCGACCAGAATGGTGACCGGTCTGCAAACCGTGTCTTATGAGGAAAGGTTGCAGGATTTGGGAATGTTTAGTTTGCAAAAGAGAAGACTGAGAGGAGACTTAATAGCTGTCTACAAATATCTGAAGGGCTGTCACATTGTAGAAGGATCAACTTTATTCTCATTTGCACAAGGAAAGACTAGAAGCAATGGGATGAAACTGAATGAGAGGAGACACAGATTAGATATTAGAAAAAACTTTTTGACAGTTAGAGTGATCAATGAGTGGAACAAGCTGCCACAAGAAGTGGTGAGTTCTCCTTCAATGGAAGTCTTCAAACAGAGGCTGGACAGACATCTGACTGGGATGATTTAGCGAATCCTGCTTTGAGCAGGGGGTTGGACCAGATGGCCCAGGAGGTCCCTTCCAACTCTATGATTCTATGATTCTATGAGAGGACGAGCTCAACCTTGGAGAGAGCGCATGAACTGGAGCCTGGTCTCCACGGTTGTACGGATACTAACGGTCCTGCAACAAACACCAGAGGAGTAGGAGGCTGTAAATGCCCTGCTCCCATCCCAAGACTTGAGGGCACAACAGCAGCTTGAATAGTGAGCCGGGACTCAGGAGAGAGGCTACAGCTGTCTGCCGTGCAAGTGAGGTTCTTGAGAACATCTGTCCGGAGGAACTCCAGTGTAACTCAGTGCTGGGAGTACTTCATTCGAATAAGCGCTAGTAAGGAGACTGCACAGCCCATCTGCTGAGAGAGAATCCCTGAATTGCTTCCAGGCTAGCCTGCTCCAATACCATCTGTAATCAAGACCCTGGACTGCAGTTACCAAGTAAAGGTACAGAAATTGCACCCCGCTGTGTCTTGTCTGCTTCCTACCTTTCCGGCACCGCTACGTCCCCGTGCCAACCACATCTACACTGCCCTGGGACTATAGCTTCACCTGTGGGGAGCTTTTATATCTTTGCTGCACCTTACCATCAGTCCCAGCGGATCTGCATGCAGCGTCGGCTTAACACCTCCCTTGCCGAGCACCACAGGTGGCGTCACAAACTATTCATCTAACTACATTCCACCATTCACATCTTCCTATTACTTGGGCGCCCAGGGCCATGGTCCGGGTCACCGCTGCTGTGACACATCCCACTGATACCGGCCCGCTACCGAGTACCCCACAGCCCTGGGAGGGCGACCCATAAAGATTATCATTATTTTGTCTCCAAACGTAACACATATTAAGAGAAATATGACAGGCAAAAAATAGAGAAAAAAATTAAGCTCTTTCTGAAAAAAGATCATGCATGTTTAAGAAAAGAAAGGTCAAATTTTTTTTTTTTCATTTATACAGCGAAAATAGACAGACCCTAAACTAGTTAAATTCAGCTATAACTAATTATGAAATTCCATAGAATGGGGCTAATTATACAGTTGTGCTCAAAAGTTTACATACCCTGCGGAATTTTTGCTTTCTTGACTTTTTTTCAGAGAATATGAATGATAACACCGAAACTTTTTCTCTTCTCATGGTTAGTGGTTGGGTGAAGCCATTTGTTGTCAAACTACTGTGTTTTCGCTTTTAAATCATAATGACAACCCAAAACATCCAAATGACCCTGATCAAAAGTTTACATACCCTGGTGATTTTGGCCTGTTCACATGCACAGAAGTTGATACAAATGGGTTTGAATGGCTGGGTAACATCCTCACCTGTGACCTGTTTGCTTGTAATAAGTGTGTGTGCATAAAAGCTGAGTGAGTTTCTGGGATCCAAACAGACTCTTGCATCTTTCATAAAGTCACTGATGCTTCTGGATTGTGAGTCATGGGGAAAGCAAAAGAATTGTCAACGGATCTACTGGAAAAGGTAGATGAACAGTATAAAACAGGAAAGGGATACAAAAAGATATCCAAGGAATTGATAATACCAGTCAGCAGCGTTCAAACTGTGATTTACAAATGGAAAATCAGGCGCTCTGTAAAAACAAAACCACAGTCACGTAGACCAAAAAAAATTTCATCCACAACTGCCAGGAAAATTGTTGGGGATGCAAAGAAAATCCCACAAATAACATCAGCTGAATTTCTGGACTCTCTGAAAACTAGCGGTGTGGCTGTTTCAAGATACACAATAAGGAGGAACTTGAAGAAAAATTGAATACAAACATCACAAGAGAGGACATCCTCCAAAGAAAGTAAAAAAATTTATATTTTTATTCAAAATCAATACAAAATAAAATTACACTTGGTGAATGTTTTTTCCCAGCAATATGCGCTCCTGAAGGATGATGATGGAACTTGATATTTAGATTCAAGGATGATTTTTATTTTTAATTCAAACTAGAATACAACCGGTTTCGACTGCTAAGAGTCTTCCTCAGGTATAATGTCAAGCATATAAACGGATCTGTCTGAACACATTTTATAGCAGATCTCCCTGCATGTGGTTTTGGGTGGGGGCTGAAAGGTCTGTTTTTCAGACACACCCAGATACTCAGATATGCAGGATTTTGCACTCTGAGGAATCTAACAAAACCCATATACCAAATGAATGTTATACAAAAAGTTTTGCATAAAAGATTTTCACATAAAAAGGATTTTCACATAAAAGAGTGCAAAATCCTGCATATCTGAGTATCTGAGTGTGTCTGAAAAACAGACCTTTCAGCCCCCAACATTCACCAAGTGTTATAGCCTATGAAAGCACTGTCCAGTGCTCTCACTAGTTCCCAGATCTTTGCAGCAAACTGAATGGAAAGAGGAATGGAGTGATCCAGGGACTGGATCTACATGCAGTATCTCAAGACACCAAATAGGTGAGTGTATTTAAGATAAGATAAGATAATCCTTTAATCGTCCCACCATGGGGAAATTCAGAGCATTACAGCAGCAAGGCAGGAAGAAGTACAGATACAGATGCATAAAGGCATTACATTGACAGTAGGTAGGTACATATACGAAGAAAAAAAAAAAAAGATATAACCGGACTATCACAACTTTGGATCTATCTACTGGTTTGGGTCGTTCTCCGTTTTGGACAGTGCTGGTTATACAGCCTAACTGCAGCAGGAAGGAAGGACTTTCGATAGCGCTCCCTCTCACATTTAGGATGAAGTAGCCGGTCACTGACAGTACTGCACATCTTTGTCACGGTCTCATGCATGGGATGGGAATCATTCTGCACCATGTAGCTCACCTTGGCCAGTATCCTCCTGTCGCCTACTTCCTGAACTGGATCAAGGGGGCATCCCAGGACAGAGCAGGCCCGTACAGACCCCCGGCAGCCAGCACAGGCCCCCGGCATGCCCGTACAGACCCCCGGAAGCCGGCACAAGCACCCGGCAGGCCCGTACAGACCCCCAGCAGCCCACACAGACCCCGGCAGGCCCGCACAGACCGCGCATCATGATGAGCACAGACCACGCATCATGATGACATCATTTCAGCAGCCAATCACAGCCACAACAGTGGCTCATTGCATTATGGGGACTTCCGATTCCGGTATCCGATATTGAAAAAATATCGGTACTCGGTATCGGAATTCCGATACAGCGAATATCGGCCGATACCCGATATTTGCAGTATCGGAATGCTCAACACTACTCATATCTCCAAATATGTTTATATCAATCCATAATAATGCATACAAAAATATATAAAACTGCTGGTACAAACAAAGATTATGAAAGAGAAATATTAATTCATAATATCTGTAACAAAATCATGCACATAAAGAGTTAATCATATGCTGGTATTGCTAGTTTTTCCCCCATGTCTGGTCTCCTCAGGAAGGGACCATGGCCCTAATACCTATAATATATGATGTAAATAAATAGAGAGGACCAGATATGAGGAAATGCACCTCATGCTGTAAAAGATAATGAAAACTTATATGTAAATAAAGTCTGAGGAGAAGGAGCCCCTACCCGAGTAGTTCACGAAGCATGCTACATCCTTGTCTGTCACGAGATCCCGAAATAGAAGGAAGAGCGCCAAGTGTTCCTGAAGTGTCCACTCCAGCGACCTTTGATGGTGATGAAGAAGAAGAAGAATCTGTCTCACCCTCTGATCTGGACGATTGCTAGCCACTGGCTCAGGGGAAGTGCAAGAACCTGAAACTCCCGATATGGTTGCTTCATTAAACCCGGACGCGTCCCAGTCCTCAACTGCCTAACCTGACTCGACCACCCAACCTGACTTATGCCGCACTGAACGAACAACAGCTGGAATACCTCCCAATCGTTATGAACAAAACCTATTTGGCAGCGGATCATTCAAGAAGTGGAGAAGTGTCAAGGCCTGCTGCAAGAACTCTCGACCATGTAATGGCGAGCTAAAGGAGGGGAGTAGTGTAAGTAGGAAGACCGGGCTGTGGGTACCTGTACTGAGCCAGGTCCAGAACTGTTGAGGCTGCCTCCCTTGTGGTGTGAGGGAAAGAATGAGGAGCCAGACAAACCTCATGACCCAGGTATGAGGGGTAAGATAAAAGAAAAAAAGTGCGCAGCAGCCGTCAGTATGGCGCGAACGAGCAGCAGCGTACAGCCGGGTGAGCAGTGCGCTCCGTCCCCTGAGTACCGGTGCCACGATCGGCTATATTGGTTCCCGCCATCTTCAGCAGGACCGCTGAGGAGAGAGGTATCATGCGTTCAGTGACTGTGAGCACCATGCACTAGCAGAAGAGGAAAAGCCAAGTATCGGGCAGAATCTTGCGGCCTTCCCTGCCAGTGACTTCGCTCCCTTTCTCGTTTGACACTGGTTGTGCCGCGGCCTTGTTTGCTACAGCGACACATGTTCATGGACTAGGGGCTCAGCGGAAGGTACCAGAGACCGACCGCTGACATCAGAAGATGGACTATCGTTTCAAGGACCCCATCTGAGAACATCTCCCCAGATGTTGCCAGTGCTACAACCCCTGTGGATTGGCCATCTCAATCTCCTGACCTCAATATCATTGAGCCACTCTGGGGAGATCTCAATTGCGCAGTTCATGCTAGACAGCTCAGGAATGTACAGGAACTGGAAGCTTTTTGCCAAGAAGAGAGGACAGCTTTACCATCTGAGAAAATAAAGAACCTCATCCACAACAACCACAAAACACTTTAAGCTGTCATTGATTTTAGAGCAGGCAATACATGGTATTAAGAAATCGGGTATGTGAACTTTTGGTCAGGGTCATTTGAATGTTTTGGGCTGTCATTATGATTTAAAATGAGAAAGCACAGTAGTTTGACAAAAAATGGCTTAACCCAATCACTAACCATGAGGGGAGAAAAAGTTTTAATGTTATCATTCATATTCTCTGAAAAAAGGCCAAGAAAGCAAAAATTCTGCCGGGGTATGTAAACTTTTGAGCACAACTGTAAATACATATTTTAAACATGCATAAAAAGAACAAATTGATTAAGATAAACAAAACATTCATTATATTAGGGAAAAATAAAGTAAATGTGGTTTGCATGTTAATGACCAGGCCAATTTTTGCAATTCTGACCACTGTCTATGAGGTAATAACTCTGGAACACTTCAATGTATCCCGCTTCATAATAGTGGTAAAATTTCTTCTGGGTGACTTGCGCTTATTTGTGGAAAAAATGGAAATTTGGCAAAAATTAGGAAAATGTTACAATTTTCCAACTTTGAATTTTCATGTCCTGAAATCACAGATATATGTTATACAAAATAGTTAATAAGTAACATTTCCCCACATGTCTGCTTTACATCAGCACAATTTTGGAACCAAATTTTTTTGCTTTATTAGGAAGGTATTAGGGTTAAAAGTTGACCAGCGATTTTTCATTTTTTCAACAAAATTTTTAAAACCTTTTTTTAGGGATCACATCACATTTGAAGTCACTTTCAGGAGTCTATATGATAGAAGATACTCAAAATGACACCATTGTAAAAACTGCACCCCTCAAGGTGCTCAAAACCACATTCAAGAAGTTTAATAAACCTTCAGGCGCTACACAGGAATTTTTGGAATGTGGAAATAGAAAAGGAATATTTAACTTTTTTTCACAAAAAATTTACTTCAGATACATTTTTTTTATTTTGACAAGGGTAACAGGAAAAAATAGACCCTTGAATTTTTTGTGTAATTTCTCCTGAGCATGCCGATACCCCATATGAGGGGGAAAACCACTGTTTGAGCACATGGCAGAGCTCCGAAAAGAAGGAGCGCCATTTGACTTTTTGAATGCAAAATTTGCTGGAACAATTGGCGGGCGCCATGTCGCATTTGTAGAGCCTCTTATGTGCCTAAACTGTGACTATCCCCCTCAAGTGACACCAATTTGGAAACTAGACCCCTCAGGGAACTGATCTAGATGTGTGGTGAGCACATTCAACCCTCCCTCAGGTGCTTCACTGAGGTTTATACTGTTGAGTTATTAAAAAAAAAAAAAAATCAAACAATCATACAATTTGTTGTGCAATTTCTCCTGAGTTCGCCGATACCCCATATGTGGGGGAATACTACTTTTGAGGCACAATCTAAAGCTCAAAAGGGAATAGGTGCCATATTGGAGTTCAGATTTTGCTTGAATGCTTTGAGGGTGCTACATCACATTGGCAGAGCTCCTGAGTTGCCAGAACAACAGAAACGCCCTATATATGAATTCATTTTACAAACTACACTCCCCAATGAATTTATATAGGGGTGCAGTGATCATATTGACACCACATGTGTCTCACAGAATTTTATACCTTTGAGAGGTGAAGAATAAATTACATTTTTACCACTAAAATATTGTTTTAGCCCCAAGTTTTTAATTTTTCTAAGGGCTAATAGGATTTTTTTTTTTTTACAACAAACTGAGGTCAATTTTTCCTGAGTTTGCCAATACCCTACCTGTAAACAGGAAATATTTTTCAGGCGCAATGCAAAGGTCAGAAGGCAAGGAGCGCCAGATTTTATTGTTATGGTTTGCAGGTGCCATGACCCACTGGGAGAGCATATGAGGTGCCAGAGCAGCAGTACCCCACATAAGTGACCTCAATTTACAAACTACACCACTCAATAAATTTATCTAGGGGTGCAGAGATCATATTGACACCACGGTTGTGTCACAGTATTTTATACCATTGGGCAGTAAAGAAAAAATAACTACATTTTTACCACCAAAATTTTGTTTTAGCTCCAGATTGAAAATTTTCACACAAGAAGTGGGTAAAAATGACACCATAATTTGTCCCACAATTTCTACTGAACGCAGCAATACCCCATATGTGGCAGTATAGTACTACTTAGCCATAAGGAGAGACTCCGAAGGAACAGAGCCCTATTTGCCTCCTGGAGTGCAGATTTTCCTAGAACAGTTTGAGGACGCCATATACGGAGCCCCTAATTGCCAGAAGAGCAGAAACCCCTCAAGTGACCCCATTTTGGAAATTATACCCCTTTGAGAATTTAGCTAGAGGTGTAATAACAATTTTGACTCCATGGGTATTTTCCAGACACAAGCAGAAATGCATGTTGCTGAATGAAAATTGTAAAATGCCATTGTAGTGACCAGTACGCTGTAGTGACCAGTATGTTGTAGTCACCAGTACTATGCCCAACCCATGCTTTTGGAGGCATGCACCCGTAAGTTAGGTGGGCTCTCATCGCTTCAGAAATGGCAAACATGATGCAATATGTAGTTTAGGTACACTGTGGGGCTCAGAATGGAGGGGGCATTTGGATTTGGGAAATTGCTGAATTTCATTTGGTGGGTGAGGAGCCATTACGCTTTTCCAGAGCCTTTGTGCTACCAATAACATGGAAGTCCCCTATATTTCCGTTAACAGATGAAAGACCTTAGTGAAGGCTTGCTTTTTTGATGATTGAGTTGAAGCTTTTATTGGGAACATTTTACATAACGTTTGGGATCACATTTATCCCGCACTCTACGCTGAGCTCTTACTTTGGAGTTTCCATCTAAATCTCTGAGTGACATGATTCAGCTGAAACCCCTGAGGAATCCATTCATTATAATGAGGCAGCAGAGTTACTCTGGACTCCGTCTGGCTTCTGTTCAGCAGTGTCCTTTTCAGAAGAGCATAAAAGACTGTGGCCTACGGCACTTTTAAGCAATCCTAAAAAGACGGGCACCGCCGGAACACAGGTCCTATGGCATCCACAGTGCCTACATCTGCCTCATTATAGGGAATCTTATGCCAGAGGTTCTGTCTGAATCACGTATTTCAGTGATTTACATGGAAAACTTGATGCAAGCGCTCAGTGCAGAGCGTAAGATAAATGTGCGCCAAACCTTACTGCGATCTAAGGGAGGCAGAATGAAAAAATCAACAGTAGGCGAAGAATTGGTTTTATTATTTTTTAAGCTGTTTCTCGTGCAGTATAACTGATTAGGTGACTTTATTCTTCGGGTCGGTGCGATTACAGAGATACCAGATTTAAATCGGGTTTTAATGTTTGGCTGCTATCACACACTAAAAGACGCTTTTTATTGCAAAAAAATGGTTTTGCATTACCATATTTTGAGAGCTATAATTATTCCATATTTTGGCCAACAGAGTCATGTGAGAGCTTGTTTTTTGTGGGACAAGATTACATTTTCATTGGCATCATTGTCTTGCACATGATATTTTTTGATCACTTTCCTTTCAGATTTTTGGGAGGCAGAAAGAACAAAAACCAGCAATTCAGGAATTGTTTTTTTTTTTGGGGGGGGCGTGTGTAGAAGGTTATGCCACTCCGTGTATGGTAATATTGATAAGGCAGTCTTATTTTTTGGGTCAGTACAATTACAGCGATATCTCATTTTTATTTTTTATGTGTTTTGGCGCTTTTAAACAATAAAACCATTTTATAGAAAAAAATTATTTTTTGCATTGCTTTAATCTGAGAGGTATAACTTTTTTATTTTTCCTTTGATGGAGCTAAATAGCACCTTTTTTTTTTTTTTTTTGCGGGATAAGATGATGTTTTCAGCAGTACCA
The DNA here is from genome assembly GCF_039654945.1 of Dendrobates tinctorius. Taxonomy (NCBI): domain Eukaryota; kingdom Metazoa; phylum Chordata; class Amphibia; order Anura; family Dendrobatidae; genus Dendrobates; species Dendrobates tinctorius. The sequence continues at coordinate 7,373,924 of NW_027361750.1, forward strand.
TGTTTATTTATATCCGTCTTTTTTTTATTGCTTTTATTCCACTTTTGTTCGGCAGTATGATGATAAAGCATTGTTTTTTGCCTTGTTTTTTTATTGATATTCACTAAAGGGATTAACTAGTGGGACAGTTTTATACGTCGGGTCGTTGCGGACGCGACGATAACAAATATGTGTGCTTTTATTGTTTTGTTATATTTTCATACAAATATTTATTTATAGATACTATATCTTTTGATTTTTTTATATTATTTTTGATTTAAAAAAAAATATTTTTACAACTGTTTAAAAGCATTTTTTTCACAGTTTTTTCACTTTTTTGCTTTTTCCCACTGCGGGACTATAATTTTTTTGAAGGCTGATTGCTTGTATAGTATGGAGATGCAGCAGCATCGCCATACTATGCCAACTGTCAGTTCTGCAATGACAGATAAAGTTGCTGATCATGCATTGCGCATGATCAAGCAACTTTCATAGCTCTGGTGACCAGGATGACGTCATCAGTTCACCATAGCAACGATCGGGATGTCACGCCGTGGGGTCTCCGATCCAAAGGCAGAGGTGCTGTCAGCCCTGTGCCTGCTCCCAAAATGCAGCGATTGTGCTCGATCGCAGCATTCAGGGGGTTAAAGTGCTGGGAGAGGTGCGTGACCGCTTCTGGTACATAGTGCCGGGTGTCAGCTGTCAAAATCAGCTGAATCCTGTGGAGATCGCCCGCGCACAGTCATTGTGCGTGGGGGATTGTGATGACTTAATAATCCATCCCTGGTCAAATAGGCCCTGGACACATGGATGGATTAGTATGTCAGATGTCAGAAAGGGGTTAAATAGCAATCAAAGAATGCAGCATAAATTAAATATATCTGTGCAAAAGATTTGTAGTAAAAATATATCTTCTGTTTATGGCGACCGTAATATTGCTTTGTTATGTGATGTTTTAAGAATGCAATTGTAGTTTTCAAGTTGCAAAAAAAGTTGAGCTGAGGATATGGATGGTACGCGATATTGCCCTTGTTTTATTATTTAAATGTTCTTTCACACTTATGCCTTAGTAAAACACCCACATGGAATTTTAAAACTTCTATTTCTTATTTTGTGCCCCTGGGTAATCTCTACTACAAGTTACATTTACTGTATATATTTAGGGGAGGGCATACATTTTTTCTTCAAAATTGCTTTAAAAAACAGTGTTTCTACATGCATGAGTTCTGACTGGAGGGAGAGTAGCTAGCCAGGCCTGTGTGCACAGTTTCAGGAATCAAAGTCCTCTAGTGGTGAAACTTTGCTGTACCACCTAACTAGAAGTCCTTCTAAGGGCAGCCTTGTGCTTTGCTGTTGACTGTATTGTCATCCATGCAGTTAACCTGCTTTCTATTAAAATGCGGTGGTGTTAAACTAAAAAAAATTGCTTTGCTTGTTACAGGTGACCACATTTTTTTAATTAAAAAATGTATTTTCAATTAATTAAGGAGTTAGTTTCCGGAGACCTAGCAATTAGAAAATGAGTAATGCATGCGGTAAAGGAAAGTGGAAATGCTGATGATGGTGCACGCAGATGGCAAGGACGTAGAGCAAGGACGTAGCCATAACACATAGCTTCCTGTCCCACTTTGCAGGGAGGCAAGGAACACCACTTCTGAAGCCACACTATTGTGAACAGGTGGTCCGTTGAATAGCAGGTAATACTTCCAGCATGCTTGCCAGAACTACCTAGTCTTCCACATGGCCCAGTCTCGCCAGCCAAGAGTCTGGATCACTTCATCCTCTCTCTGATCCTTCTTTCTTCCACCATGACGAGTCCCAGGAGACCAGTGATCCCATATTAGGACACTCTGAGGAGCTCTTTACATCGTCATTTCTTGATTGTGGCCTCTCACTTTGCATGTGCCAAGAGAGACAGAAGGACACACTGTTTAGAGCAGCCACAGTCACAGGAAGATGATGGTGAGAACGGCAAATTTTGTCTAAGGAGGTAGGTGATGATGAGACACAGTTGCCAATAAGTCACGTTGTTTTTAAGGCACCAAGTCAGGAGGTTGGTGGAAGACAAGGTGGTGGATGACAGTCACTGACCCAACCTCAGAAGCTGGCATGCAGGGCGAGGCCAGTAGCACTGAGATAGTGATCGAAGGCACCAAAATAGGCAGGAATAGGCAGCGGGTAACCATAGTGAGAAAGTGGGCAACTGTTCCACAGAGCAGCGACACTCCTGAATGTCTCCGTCAATGAGTTAGGTGTTCACCAGTTTGCAACTTTTTTGAAGAGAATTCTGAGACAAAAAATGGTAATTTACAACCTGTGCCATGCCAACATCAATAGGTGTTATGAATGGGTCACCGAGGAGAAAAAAGCAAAACAAGCTAAGTCACAGAAAACCAGAGAGGTTGGTAACTATGCAGATTGCAGATCCCTGATCCTACCACACAACTAGCAGCAGCCGTGGAGCGTACCTACGATGTTCCTAGACGCTTCGTCACAGCCGGAGGACTAAATAAGCCTGAAGCATGAAAAGGGGAAAACTAACTGCCCCAGAGCTGACCCCAAAGGAATAGACAGCCCCCACACATGTATTGACGGTGAAACAAGATGAAGGCACAAACACAGGCAGGAAAATAGGCAGAGCAAACGATGGGACCCAAACTAACTAGAAAGGAAAGGAAAGACACTGTCTAGATAGAAAGATAATGTCCAACACTTCTGATAGCAAAATTAACCCTGAAGTCACTAGACTTCTCCCACTATATCAGCATTCTGAAATATTCTGAGACAGAGCAAAAAGAGGCCAAACTAGTAAGGGACAAAAAGCAAATTGGCAAAATACTGATAAATAAGAGTGGAAATTCAGCACAGCTCCCAGCCGGTGCTGGCTGACCACACAAAAAACTGAATAGACCAACAAAATCAAGTGTGAACATTAGCAGAAAAACTTAGCTTTAGATGACTGGAACAGAGCTGAAAACCAAGAGCTGACAAGCCAGAAGGAATCACCAGCAACTGAATAGGGCGTCAGCTGTCTTAAATCCAATCTGAGACTCCTGAGGTCCAATCGTCATCCTCATTCTCGGGTGGCAAATCTCCACCAATCAAATCAGCCTCACCACCTCCTGTCACCACCAGAGGGAGTCCGGAAGGAGAACTCACAACTGGTGAACCAGAGAATGAACTCACAACAGTACCACCCCTTGAGGAGGGGTCACCGAACCCTCATCCACGCCACCAGGCCGATCAGGGTGGGCCCGGTGAAAAGCACGAACCAATCTATTGGCATGAATATCGGAGGCAGAGACCCAAGAATTATCCTCCTGACCATAACCCTTCCATTTGACCAAATACAGGAGTCTCAGTTTAACCAAACGAGAATCCAATATTTTCTCTACCTCATATTCCACATTGCCTTCAACCAACACAAGGTCAGGAGGTGCTGCCATAGGAACCACTGGCTCAACAAACCTCTTCAACAGAGATTTGTGAAATACGTTATGGATCTTGAACGTAACTGGAAGAGCCAATCGAAACGAAACAGGATTAAGAATTTCCAAAATCTTATAAGGACCAATAAATCTTGGCTTAAATTTAGGAGATGCAACCTTCATAGGAATATTCTTAGACGTCAACCAAACGATATCACCCACTTTAAACCAGGGACCAATGGTCCTATGCCGGTTGGAAAATTGCTGGGCCTTTTCCTGAGAGAGTGACAACTTATCCACCACTTGGTCCCATATCTGCTGCATTCTCTTAACCACAGTGTCCACACCTGGGCAGGACGAAGATTCCACTTGCCCTGAAGAGAATCAAGGATGAAACCCAAAATTAGAGAAAAAGGGTGACATCAAAGTGGCAGAACTAGCTCTATTGTTCAGTGCGAATTCGGCCAAGGGCAAAAATGAGACCCAATCATTCTGAACAGCAGATATAAAACATCTCAAATAAGACTCCAAGGTCTGGTTTGTTCTCTCAGTCTGTCCATTGGTCTGGGGATTAAACGCGGAGGAGAAGGATAACTGGATTCCCAGATTGGAACAAAAGGCTTTCCAGAATCTGGAAACAAACTTGACTCCTCTGTCGGACACAATGTTCTCAGGAATCCCATGTAACCGAACCACCTGTTGTAAAAACAAGGGCACCAACTCAGCGGAAGATGGCAACTTTGGGAGTGGTACAAGATGGACCATCTTCGAAAATCTATCACAAATCACCCAGATAACAGTCATTCTCTGAGAGACAGGAAGATCAGAAATAAAATCCATTGAAATATGGGTCCATGGCCTCTTGGGCACCGGCAAGGGCATCAGCAACCCACTAGAACGAGAACAGGATTTAGACCGAGAACAAGTCCCACAGGACTGTACAAAATTCCTGACGTCGCGAGATAAGGCAGGCCACCAAAAGGACCGACTCACCAAATCTATGGTACCAAAAATACCTGGATGACCAACCAATGCGGAGCAATGAATTTCAGACATCACTCTCTTTCTCCACTGGTCAGGAACATACAATTTTCCCATAGGGCAACGCTCAGGTTTATCCTCCTGAAATTCCTCCAGGGCGCGCGTCTCAAATCGGGCGAAATGGCAGAAAGAACTACCCCCTCACATAGGATGGTAGTAGGTTCGCTCACACTAAGAGAATCAGCAAAGAAATTCCTAGAAAGGGCGTCTGCTTTAACATTCTTAGTGCCCGGAAGAAAAGAGACCACAAAATTAAAACGCGTGAAAAACAAAGCCCATCTAGCCTGTCTAGGATTCAAGCATTTGGCCGACTCCAGATAAATCAAATTCTTGTGATCTTGTGGTCCCTCCAACCAATGTCTCCACTCCTCAAATGCCCACGTCATGGCCAACAATTCCTGATTCCCCACATCATAGTTGCGTTCAGATGGGGAGAACTTTCGAGAAAAGAAGGCACAGGGATTCATCTTAGAAGTCACAGGGTCTTTTTGGGACAAAACAGCTCCTGCACCAATCTCAGAAGCATCTACCTCCATCTGAAATGGAAGAGAGACATCAGGTTGCCGTAAAACTGGAGCTGAAGTAAATCTCTGCTTAAGCTCCTGAAATGCTGAGATAGCCTCAGGAGACCAATTCAGCACATCAGCACCCTTCTTGGTCAGATCAGTCAGTGGTTTGACAATACCAGAAAAATTACCTATAAATTTACGATAGAAATTAGCAAAACCCAAAAACTTCTGGAGGGCCTTCAAACAAGTAGGCTGAACCCAATCATAAATGGCCTGTACCTTGGCCGGGTCCATTTCAGTAGTCGATGGAGATAAGATAAATCCCAAAAATGAAATCCTCTGTACACCAAAGAGGCATTTCGATCCCTTAACTAACAGGGAATTCTCCCTCAAAATCCGGAACACAGTCCGGACGTGTTCCACATGAGAATCCCAATCAAGATCAAAATATCATCCAGATAGATGATCAAAAACTTATCCACAAAGTCACGGAAAATATAATTCATAAAGGACTGGAAGACAAAAGGGGCATTAGTGAGCCCAAAAGGCATCACCAGGTACTCAAAATGTCTCTCCGGAGTATTAAACGCTGTCTTCCATTCATCCCCGTGCTTGATGCGAATAAGATTATACGTCCCCCTGAGGTCAAGCTTAGTAAACCAGCAGGCACTCTTAACTCTGGAGAATAAATCAGACATCAGAGGTAACGGGTACTGATATTTAACCGTCATCTTGTTAAGGGAACGATAATCAATACACGGTCTTAATGAACCATCTTTCTTGGCCACAAAAAAAAAACCAGCACCTAAAGGTGACGAGGATGGTCTAATATGACCCTTCTCCAATGACTCCTTAATATAGGATCGCATAGCATCATGTTCGGGTACTGATAAGTTGAAAAGCCGACCCTTGGGAAATTTACACCCAGGCATCAACTCAATTGCACAGTCATAACTCCTATGAGACACAGACTTGCTCTCACTAAATACATCAGAAAAATTGGCTAGATAAATAGGAATATCATGAGACTGAGGAGAGGTGGAGAAAACAGGAGCGTCACTAAGAGCACACTGACAAACCCAACTCACCACAGACCCAGATTTCCAGTCTAAAACTGGGATTATGAGTTTGCAACCAAGGAAAACCCAGAACAATAGTATCATGCAAATTATGCAGCACCAAAAATTTACAATTTTCTTGGTGGTCTGGGGCAACTCGCATTGTCACCTGGGTCCAAAACTGAGGTTTATTCTGTGCTAAAGGAGTAGCATCAATACCCCTCAAAGGACTAGGCGTCCGCAGAGGCGTCATGGAAAAACCACAACGTTTAGCAAAGTCCAAATCCATCAGATTCAACGCTGCTCCTGAATCCATAAAAGCCTTCGTGGAAAACGTGGATAAGGAGCAGATCAGAGTAATTGCCAAAAGAAACTTAGGTTGTATACTGCCCACAGCAAATGTATGTGCAAAACGCTTCTCTCGTTTTGGGCAGACAGAAATATTATGAGAGGCGTCTCCACAGAAAAAACACAGCTTATTACGCCTTCTAAACTCCTGACGTTGCACCCTAGACAAAACCCCATCACATTGCATACTGTAGGTTCAGACGTTTATTGAAAAGGTGGCAGCGCCTTCCGTATATTTTTACGTTCATGTAAACGCTGATCAACTTGAATGGCTAATGACATACTGTAGAATCATCCAGACCAGAGGGAACAGGAAATCCCACCATAACATCTTTTACGGCCTCTTATAAACCCTTCCGAAAGAGAGCTGCCAATGCACTATCATTCCATGTAGTAAGGACTGGCCACTTTCGGAAATTTTGACAATATAACTCTGCAGAATCCTGACCCTGGTTTAATGCCAACAGGGTTCTCTCAGCTTGATCAACAGCATTAGGTTCATCATACAACAACCCCAAGGCTTGAAAAAATGCATCTACATTAGTCAGAATAGGATTTTCAGGTGTCAGAGAAAAAGCCCAATCCTGAGGATCGCAGCGCAGCAAGGAGATGACAATTTTAACCTGCTGCACAGAGCTCCCCGATGAGTTAGGCTTCAAGGCCAGAAATAATTTACAATTATTCTTAAAATTCAGAAATTTAGACCGATCCCCAGAAAACACATCAGGAGTAGGGATCTTAGGTTCAGCAGCATGTGACTGAATGAGGTAGGTGGAACTTCCTTGCACTTCAGCAGCCAGCTGCTCCACACGATCAGACAATTGCTTAATCTCCACTAGGAAAAAGAAAAAAAATCCTCCTACGGCCCCAGAGAAAAAAGAGGATAAAATATAAAAAAAAAATTGTAACACTTTTTTTTTTTTTAAACAACTTTTTCCTGCTTTTGAGTACCCTAGAATCTGTGGTATGGCTGGTGATTCTGTTATGAATGGGTCATCGAGGAGAAAAAAGCAAAACAAGCTAAGTCACAGAAAACCAGAGAGGTTGGTAACTATGCAGATTGCAGATCCCTGATCCTACCACACAACTAGCAGCAGCCGTGGAGCGTACCTATGATGTTCCTAGATGCTTCATCACAGCCGGAGGACTAAATAAGCCTGAAGCATGAAAAGGGGAAAACTAACTGCCCCAGAGCAGACCCCAAAGGAATAGATAGCCCCCACACATGTATTAACGGTGAAACAAGATGAAGGCACAAAGACAGGCAGGAAAATAGGCAGAGCAAACGATGGGGCCCAAACTAACTAGAAAGGAAAGGAAAGGAAAGACACTGTCTGCAACCTGCATAAAACCCTACAAAAATAATGTCCAACACTTCTGATAGCAAAATTAACCCTGAAGTCACTAGACTTCTCCCACTATATCAGCACTCTGAAATATTCTGAGACAGAGCAAAAAGAGACCAAACTAGTAAGGGACAAAAAGCAAATTGGCAAAATACTGATAAATAAGAGTGGAAATTCAGCACAGCCCCCAGCCGGTGCTGGCTGACCACACAAAAAACTGAATAGACCAACAAAATCAAGTGTGAACATTAGCAGAAAAACTTAGCTTTAGATGACCGGAACAGAGCTGAAAACCAAGAGCTGACAAGCCAGAAGGAATCACCAGCAACTGAATAGGGCGTCGGCTGTCTTAAATCCAATCTGAGACTCCTGAGGTCCAATCGTCATCCTCATTCTCAGGTGGAAAATCTCCACCGATCAAATCAGCCTCACCACCTCCTGTCACCACCAGAGGGAGTCCGGAAGGAGAACTCACAGCTGGTGAACCAGTGAATGAACTCACAACAAATAGGGGCCTGACCACTTAGAGCCTTACCACCACCAGCATGATCAGCACCACTGCCTTAGTGAAGCTGCATCAGGCTCTGCTGAAGCTAATTTGTCTAAGAGACAAACCGCACATCAACGCAGTGTTGTTGAAAGGAATAACAGACCAGACAGATATGTTGCTGTTGCTGCTGAATTAACAACCAGGCATGGTCATGTGTGATAATGGCCGTAACCTGGTGGTGGCTGTGAAGCTTGGTAAGCTCACACACGTACCATGCTTGGCCCACGTGCTAAACTTAGTGGTTCAGCACTTTCTGAAAACATGCCCAGATTTGCCATTTGGGTGGTCTGGTGCGGTGCGGTCTGATGGGTGTCGCAGGTCCGGGTCCTGCGCCTCTCATCTTCTTGTGATGCCTCCCTCCTGTTGCTTCATCGCTACCCGGCATCACACTCCTGCGCAGGCGTAGTTATCTGCCCAGTTGAGGGCAGAGTAAAGTACTGCAGCGTGCAGGCACTGGGAAAGGTCAGAGAGGCACAGCACCTGTGCACTGCAGTACAATGTTTCTTAACATTTTTTTCCTGTAAACTCCAATTTTTCTTTGATTTTGAATGTTTTATTGCCAGTTTTTATTGTCAGTAAAAGTGTAACACCCTTGTACTAGGCAGTGATCTGGGAGTCAGAGATGCTTCCAGTTGTCTTTTCCATGCTGTTCTCCATCCATTCAGGACTTTTTTCCAGCCATTTCAACATTTTTACTGCCTTACAGACCTCATTGTAAGGTCTGCTGGAAAAATGCTCGGATTTCCCATTGACTCCCATTATACTTGTTGTGCGAAATGAGCCTTCGAGCATTAGGAATTGCTCGGTATGAGAAACAAGCATCCAAGCATTAACAATTGCTTGCTTCGAGTAACAAGCATCCTAGCATTTTAGTGCTCGCTCATCACTATTTACTGCAGATGTAAAGGCCAACTGTAAACTATGAACTTTCATAACACTACAGAAGAATGTCCTTAACCAAATATTCAAATAGCACATAATAGATAGTTGTGATTAGAAACAAGAAGAATTGTATAGTTCCTTCAAACAATTTAAGGAGGATGACAAACACAGAAAGAGAAATGGGGTAGCCATGAACTACCAAATAGAATAAAAGCCATAATTTTGTTAAAACATATATAACAATTACATAACAATTAAAAAAGAGGTATTTTTGGCCGAACAGGAAAAGGGGGCCATACATATAAAGTGTCATACATCGGAGTACAAATATCATATATCAGGCAACATGAAATAAACGCACAAATAGGCAAGCAACACCATTATTAAGAAAATCGTCTCAGTATTATTGTGCATAAACTGAAAAAAATATAAAAATAAAGAAACCTAAAGGTGTCAAAGACAACAACCAAAATTCAACATGTGCCAATAGAACATAGATGCATAGAAAAAATGTAATCATTGACATGCGCATCAGACAGTTTGTCTTATCAATATGGTGTAGCTCACTGTGACCATGTGCTGCTTAATTGGCTCCACTGATGGGGACATGTATGTGTATATATATATATATATCCTGGTAGAAGATCATTGTTTGAACATCTCTCTTAAAGAAAGTGAAATGCACGTCGGGGCAGTGCTGGGTGTCCCTATCTCAATATACCATGGATACGTCTAGCATTATGCTGTAGCCTTGTATCTATGTTCTATTGGCACATGTTGAATTATGGTTGTTGTCTCTGACACCTTTATGTTCCCCTCTTTTGGATTAGTTTATTGAGTCTATGCACAGTCTATGATACTGAGACGACACGTATTTTATTCGTAACGTTGTTACTCGTCAGAGAAGCCGTACGGGGCCCCTGGCCTCACCGGGAGGCTGACATGACAGGGTATAGTGGGAATGGAGGAGCTTATAGGATTTGAGCTGGCGAGGGGTTAATCATTTTAGGAGTTGTGATTGTGGAGATGGGAGTGTTTTTGTTCCGGCCGGGTATAGGGGAGAGGAGGGGTTAAACTGGGGAAGGGGTTGGACACAAGAAGGGGGGTTAGTGGACCAGTATATAGGGTCCGGCCATCTTAGTTTGGGAGCCATTTTAGGTACCCCTGCTGGAAAGTAGAAGCTATTAGGGTTACCAGACAACATGGATGTGGAGTCCTTGCTGCAGCGGTTGCGAGCTCACAGGGGACAGGCTGGCTGCAGGCTTCGGTAGAGAGTCTGCTGCAGGGGTCGTTCACCGGAGCTTCCCAGGCTCCTGAGGAAGGACGCCGGCCTCGGAGGTCTCGGCCTCCGGAGCGCTTAAGTCCGGAGGTTACACCCAGGTCCCGGCGCCATGTTAGGAGCCCCTCCAGGGACCCTCCGGTAGCGAGAGCTGGACGCAGGCCTGCGGTTCCAGTGCTGAATGCCGGGAGGAATCCATCTGGTCAGCGGGGCCTACAGTGGGAGGGAGGAGTCAGCCTCCCTCTCGGCATCGGCGAGACGCCGGGGGTTCGCAGGAGCTGGAGCGGTGGGCTCCGGTGGGAGGACGGAGCCTGCTCGGCGTGGAAGAGGCAGAGAAGTAAGACGGCGGGGGTCTCAATGGGGGGTCCCTCAGCGGATGGAGGGCGGTGGCCAGTCACAGTCTGTGGCTGGCTCAGGCAGCAACGCTCTGTACCCACCAGTACAGGAGCTTGGGAGACAGATCGGTGGCGGTCTGGGGGCTGTTGAGCCCGGGGTCCAGTCAGGAGGAGGCGGGCAGCTGGCAGCTGCCTTGGTCAGCGCTCATTCCAGCCTGTCATTAGGGAGCACAGGCACTTATCGACATGGGCAGCCGGAAGCTGCCCGGACACAACAACCTGCACCACCATCAGCAGCTCCAAGGGTCCCTGGCTCGGCAGTTGATACGGCTGTGGGGGATGGCCGGCTGCTGCTCGGTCGGGGAGACTCAGGAGCTGCAGGATCATCAATGGTTCAGCTCAGGAGCGGATCTGCACAAGGCCCTTCATCCCTGTATTCTGGATCTTCGGCTGCTGGGCTCACAGCACGAAGGCAGCTAGGTGAGAGTAATAACTTTTATCCTTTTAATTCCTATACAGCTTTCCCTGAATCTAGAGGGCAAGAGGGGTACAGTGGGGGTGGATTTGGGGGAGCTGGATCAATTTTACACGGCTTGAGGGAATTAGCCTTGATGTGGGAGTCAGGGGGGCGGTGTGTAGGTGCGTCGCCTTCAGCAGCGTGGGTAGGGGGTCCCGGTACAGCTGTGGGTCCTATGGGTATGTCGGTTTTGTCGGGTAGTTCAGGGGATACGCATGTGGGAACACCGGCGGCTTCAGGAGATAGCAGCTTGGCGGCAGGGAGTAGTCTTAGTGCTGAAGAGCTGTCTGGGGCAGCAGAGGCTGCCAGCGAAAAAGATAGGGAGTTTGAGGTACGCTTGGATGATGCTGCTAAAGGGGAAGTTTATGTGTTCTTTGAGGGTCCATTGGGGGCTCACTTATAACAGGAGATGAGAAAAAAAATATGGAAAGGGGAATATGTTGAGATATTTTCGCTATTACCGCTGGAACGTTTCAATTTGGATAGGCACAGGAAGGATGATTTTAAGAAAGACAATGAAGAAAGGAGGAGGTATACCCAGGACCTTCCCTAATTGGTTACAGGCATTTGCGATTCTATCCAGCATTATTGGGGAAAAGGCCCCGGAGAATTGTGCAGGCCTGTTTTGTTATATGGAAGCAATAGGGGAGGCGTATCGGGTTTAAGGGGGTCAAGGTTGGCTGCGGTATGACGAACAATTTCATCAGCGTAAAGCGATTCGTCCCAATATTCGGTGGGATCACAAGGATATCGCTCTCTGGATGAAGGTAATGGTTCCGTCTAGGTTGGGGTCAGGTAGTCAGCCCTATCAGGGGGGCACCGGGGGCTTTGGGCAGTCAGGACACTCGGTTGCTGTGCAGAGAGGGCTGTGCTTTGCATAATGAAGGGACATGTAAATTCGGGAGTAAATGCAAGTTTAAGCACGAATGTGCAACCTGCGGGGGCTCTCACGGCACAGCTAAATGTAAATGCAAGTTTAAGCACGAATGTGCAACCTGCGGGGGCTCTCACGGCACAGCTAAATGTTTTTGGAGTACCAGAGCAAAGGGCAGCGACAATGTTCAAAAGAGGGGAGACACCGGTACGGCTGGACGCGATGGTGGGTTTCCTAAGTAGGTACCCTGATGCTGCCGCTGCAAGCTTGTTGTACGAAGGTTTTAGGGACGGTTTAAAATTCCCTTTTGTTGACCAGGAAATATGTTTGAGTACAAAGAATTTGAAGTCGGTGTTACAATACCCAAAGGTGGTATCTGATAAGTTAGGGAAAGAAGTTAGTTTGGGCAGGATGGCGGGTCTGTTTGCTGAAGTCCCGCTACATAATTTGAGAGTATCACTACTTGGTGTGGTCCCTAAAAAAGAGCCCAACAAGTTTAAGCTTATTCATCATTTATCTTTTCCTAAAGGGTCATCGGTTAACGACGGGATTGATCCACAGTTGTGCTCGGTATTGTACACATCGTTCGATGCGGCCATGGATTGGGTCCGGTTGTGCGGCAAGGGAGCGTTGTTGGCAAAGACGGACATTGAGGCGGCGTTTCGCTTGTTGCCTGTTCATCGCGATAGTTTGCATTCACTAGGCTGTTTTTGGGATGGCGGTTTTTTTGTGGACCATTGTCTTCCCATGGGCTGTTCGCTTTCTTGTGCATACTTTGAAACTTTTAGTACGTTTTTGGAATGGGTTGTTAAAGATGTCTCGGACTTGAGCTCTTGCATGCATTATCTCGACAACTTTTTGTTTGGTGGCCCCACTAACGCGTCAGATTGTTCAGTGTTGTTACATACTATGGAGAGTGTATCTAAAAGCTTTGGTGTTCCTCTGGCAGCTGAAAAAACTGTGGGTCCATCGTCGGCTTTGAGTTTCCTGGGCATTGAAATCGATACCATGGCTATGGAGTGCAGATTGCCCTCTGATAAATTGATTGCATTGCGGGAGGAAGTGTTGAGGGCCCAAGGATCTCAAAAAATTATGCTGCGCAATCTGAAATCGCTGTTGGGCAAGCTGAATTTTGCATGTAGAATAATGCCGATGGGTCGTGCATTTTGTAGACATTTGTCGTTGGCGACAGTGGGGGTGAAATCCCCAGTCCATTTCATCAGAATCAAAAAAGAACTGAAAAATGATTTGAGGGTATGGTCCCGTTTTCTCGAAGAGTACAACGGCAAATCTATTTGGATTCAGCCGGTGATAGATGCGAAAGTGCTTGGTTTTCTCATTGCCAGCGATGCGAAGCGAGGTTTTAGTTTGTACTTTCGTGGGAAGTGGATGGTGGCGAGTTGGCCCAATGCTTGGACGGAACTTGGCTTGGTGTCGAACCGGATTTTCCCAATTGTGACAGCTTTGGCTTTGTGGGGGAGAGGAAGTTAAACATTTGAAGATTCGTTTTTTATGTGAGGAACCAGGAGTGGCAACGGCGATAAATGCATTGTCTGCAGATACCCCGGCGGTGGTGAAGGTGTTGCAGCATTTGGTTTTTGTGGGTTTATCGCTTAATTTGTGGATTGTATCTGAAGTTAAGGCAAGTCCGCGTAATCCTATCATTGATGTTCTTTCCTCTTTCGCAGTGGGATCGATTTCGGGAGCTGGCGCCACACGTGGAACCAGTTAGCCGGGAATGCCCAATGGACTTATGGAACCTTCCTTATGGGCAGTGAGGGATTTACTTTCTAGACCATTGTCGGACAGGTTATGGAAGCAATACGGAAAGGCATGAAGCATGTGGGACAGTTGGGGGTCTTCACTTGGGGACTTTATGTATGACGAGAGTAAATTAGTTTTGTTATTGGGGCACTGTTGGGAGTCTGGTTAGTCGGTGTCTATGGTAAACAAGTTTATGGCAGGCCTAGCTTTTGTTTTTAAGTCAAGGGGCCTAAAGGATCTGACTAAATCTTTTCTGGTGCTCCAGGTGTTAAAGGGCTGGAGGAAAGGTTGGAAGTCGGCAGACACTAGGAGACTAGTTTCGTACGAGATTTTGTTGAGTATTGGTCAACATTTAACACAAGTGTGTTATTCGATTTGGGAAGTGGAATTATTTAAGGCGGCTTTTGCTCTGGCCTTTTTCGGGGCCTTTCGCCTGGGGGAACTGTTAATTCCGTCCAGGTACAAGAAGGGGGGAGTGTGGAGGGAGGATGTGGATGTGTTTGAGGATAGAATGGTGGTGTTTCTATGTTCTTCAAAAACAGATGTTATAGGGAAGGGGTGCAAGGTAGTCTTGTTCGAAGTCCCCGGGTCACCTTTGTGTCCAGTGGCTTGCGTGAGAAACTTTATGGTCCGGTGGAGGGATCCCGCAGGATCCTTTGTCGGTACATGCCGATGGTTTGTTTTTGTCTCGCTTTCAGTTCGTGACAATATTTCGATGCTGTTTGGAGTTGGAGGGTTTATCGGCAATGGATTATAGTGGTCATTCTTTTCGAATCAGGGCAGCCACGGACGCAGCAAGATTGGGCCTCGGTGAAGAGGTGGTGAAAAGGATCGGACGGTGGGAATCGGCTAGATTTCGGTCTTATGTTCGTCCGAATTTGGTTTAGAATGTTGACGGTCGTCATCTTGTCTGGTTGGGTTTAAATTTGTTGGTGTTTTTTATGTTTTATTACAGGGCTCGGTCAGCCTCTCGTTTGGATAATGGGCCATTCGTATGTTTTCTGGGCAGCTATTCGAGCAGCGGTTCGTCCAGATGGGCATCAATTGGGCTTCCCTCATGAATCAGTGGTTCTGCGTTGGATCGGAAAGAGGGGGATGGTGTGGAGGCAGTTTCTTCCAGAATTTCATCGTTTTGCCCGTTTGGATCGAGTTCCTGACATTGTCGTCATTCACGTGGGTGGCAATGACCTGGGTTCGAGGCCGTGTAGGGAGTTGATTAAGGATATAAGATTTGATATTTTAAGGCTGTGGGCGAAATTTCCGAAGGTAGTGGCTATATGGTCTGACATTGTTTTTCAAAAAGAATGGAGGGGGGCTCGGTCGGTGGAAGGGGTGAACAGAGCAAGGATAAAGGTGAATAAGGCTATATCTCGTTTCATGGCAAGGAATGGGGCCGTGGTGGTTCGTCATTCAGCTCTGGCGTCGGGTGAAGGTGGTTTCTGGAGATCAGATGGGGTGCATCTGAATGCGGTGGGGACTGACTTCTGGTGCCTTAACATTCAGGAGGGCATTGAAATCGGTTTGAAGGTGTGGGGGGACATAAATGTTTAAGGGGTCAGAACAATTATGTCGGTGGCGTGGGGGGAGGTCCTCGAAGTCGGTGGATCTGTGTAATGGTGAATTGGTGGGGGGGATCTTAACAGGTCCTGGACTCCCTGTGGGTGAATTTAAGTGTACGGGGTGAATTAATCCCGTGGAATGGATAGATAAACTGGGGACCCGTCATGGGTTCGGTTTGGCAGGGTTGACTACGGTATGCCTCCGAGCTGGTGTTGAACGGCTGGGGGTAAGACTCAACCTGGGGCCAAGGTGGAACTTTATGAGAAATGGTTGCTTTAAAACTTTGGGGCTTCGAGGACCACCTCCTAGGGTAAAAAATTGTTTGGCTTGGAAATATTAAATAAATGTTTGTAATACTTGTTAATAAAAGGCTGCTGTGGCCATTAAATCCATTAATTGTTTGGTGTATTTAATGGGGAATGTGTTTTTCTGAAATAACTGGTGGGTGGTGTTTGTCCATGGGTAGTGTGGGCATTCGAGCTCACCTGAATCACCATTACCCTCATGTCAAGAGAAGCCGTACGGGGCCCCTGGCCTCACCGGGAGGCTGACATGACAGGGTATAGTGGGAATGGAGGAGCTTATAGGATTTGAGCTGGCGAGGGGTTAATCATTTTAGGAGTTGTGATTGTGGAGATGGGAGTGTTTTTGTTCTGGCCGGGTATAGGGGAGAGGAGGGGTTAAACTGGGGAAGGGGTTGGACACAAGAAGGGGGGTTAGTGGACCAGTATATAGGGTCCAGCCATCTTAGTTTGGGAGCCATTTTAGGTACCCCTGCTGGAAAGTAGAAGCTCCCACCCACCCGCCCTTTATTTATGGGGTCAGGGGAGTGGGGATTACTAGGTCATTGTCGTTCAAGGGTAATTTTACTTATTTTATTTGAGTTGGTTGTTTCCTGGATTAGGCGAGGATACAGGAAAGACTCTAAATTTATATTGTTTTATTTTTGTCATGGCAGCAGGGCGTGGGGGGAGGTCCTTGAAGTCTGTGGATCTGTGGAATGGTGAATTGGTGGGGGGGATCTTAACAGGTCCGGGACTCCCTGTGGGGGAATTTAAGTGTATGGGGTGAATTAATCCCGTGGAATGGATGGATAAACTGGGGACCCGTCATGGGTTCGGTTTGGCAGGGTTGACTACGGTATGCCTCCGAGCTGGTGTTGAACGGCTGGGGGTAAGACTCAACCTGGGGCCAAGGTGGAACTGTATGAGAAATGGCTTTAAAACTTTGGGGCTTCGAGGACCACCTCCTAGGGTAAAAAATTGTTTGGCATGGAAATGTTAAATAAATATTTGTAATACTTGTTAATAAAAGACTGCTGTGGCCATTAAATCCATTAATTGTTTTGTGTATTTAATGGGGAATGTGTTTTTCTGAAATAACTGGTGGGTCGTGTTTGTCCATGGGTAGTGTGGGCGTTCGAGCTCACCTGAATCACGATTACCCTCATGTCATGTTTATGCATTTATTTCGTGTTGCTTGAGAGTTGTACTCCCATGTATGACATTTTATATGGATGGGCCCCCCTATTCCTGTTACTCCTAAAAAAGACCTACTTTTTAATTGCTATCTAAGTGTTCTACATGTTTTAATAAAATGATGTATTTTCTTCTATTTGCTGTTTCATGGCTGCTCCATTTCTCTTTCTGTGTTTGCAGAAGAATGTCCACATAGCTCTCGCCTCAGTCTCTGCAATGCATGTGTAGTTGTCTGGATAAGTTCTGATATCGGCTTTACTATGTTTTTTTCATTGACAAATTCCTGATCTACAAGAATGAACCTAAAACTTTAGCCTGCAGCATTGTTTTATGCACGTACTGGAAGCATGGATGCCCGGAAGAAATGAATACTAGTGTGAAGCGGCTAAGTGTGGATTGAATTTGATGTTTTAGACTGTATCAGTCTGTCCTGTAAGTTCATTTCTGCCTGCATGGATTTGATGATGTGGCAAGTAGAGCAAAATGGACCACAGTTACAGCAAGTTAGAAGGAAAACAAAACATTTCTACATAATAATAGCTTTTTTTTATTCAAATTGCTCATTTACATGGTTGCTCTACTATTATTTGATCCATTATGTAAATAGCAACTACTAAAAAAATTTAATATAAAATAGTTAGAGATTGATCCATTGATCTCCTCATCAGTTCATGCCCACCATGTAGTACAATCAGGCACCATGAGAGTATTATGGTATTTTTTTAGGGTACAAATGGATTCTTTGTACAGTATGTTCATTTCTAGGTGAACACTTAAATAGATTTTACTGAAATATGCTCAACACCTCTGCACAAAGCAGCAGCAAAACAAGTGGCCGAACACTCCTCCTACAAAATATGTAGAAACTTGCTGTACTTTGCAGTTCTAAATTATCATTTATGAAACTAAAATACCCCATGTATTTTTAATTGCTCTCTCATACACCTGCAGAATGCTACAAATGCACATCTTTATATTCTCTTTTTGCTAACTATCATGTCGCCATATGCATGTCCTGGGTCACAACGATCGCAGTCGCAGAGGGCTCGATCGTGACCAAGCCTGTGCCAGAGGAGGGCCCGCCGACGCCAGTGACTATACCAGTTGGATGTGTGTCATTCATTCACCTGAAGTGTAATGTGGCGCAAAGACTCGCGGGGTCCCTGCTTAGCAATACACACTACCAGCCAATCAGAGAGCGGCAGCTGAAGTCAGCGTGCCATTCCCAGGTGGAGCATAGCAGTGATATCATGCATCACCCATAGCAGGCACACTGAAGTCAGCTGCTGGCCTATAGAAGAGGACGTCAGACGTTGTGGGAGCAACGTAAGGTGAAAGAATCGTTTTATTTTTATACATGTGTTAGAGAAAAGCAGCAAAACTAGGATCCAGGAGCTGAGACATTATAACAGGAAGGGACCCAGTATGGGGCACACATATTACTTAAAGGGGCCAGGATGGGGAACATATATGACTGGAAGTTGTCCAGGATGTAGGACATATGTTACTGGATAAGTCCCAAGATGGAAACATTACCCCAGCATGGGGGACATAATTCCTGAAAGATGCCCAGAATGGTGGACATTATACCAGGAGTTGGTCCATTATGGGGGAAATGATGACAGGAAGGATGGAGGACTTTATTACTGGAAATGGCACAGAATGGGTGACATTAGTATAGGATGGGAGACATTATTAGATTATGGGGAGAGCAACACATATGTCTTTGAAGGATTTAGAACGCTACAATGGTTAATATATTTGACCAACCTGTAGGTGGGGACCCAGGTCCAAAGTTTGCACTGGGGCCCATCAGACTGCAGTAATGCTACTCCACACGTTGCGGTTTACTTCTGCAAATTTTCAGCAGCCAATCGGCTGCATAATGCAGTACCAGCATTTGAATGAGATCTTAAGAAATCACGCTGCATAAACGATCCGTAGTGTAAATTGATCTATGATTTGAAATTATTAACTGATATAGTAGATTTTCCCTGCAGATTTCTTTTCCTCAGCATTTCTGTGAAAAAAAAACATCCAATTTTTTTTGTGGATTTTGTTACTTCAAAATCCACTGGGGCTTTCTCACTAAGATGAAAGGTCCACAGCTGACTCCCATGTGCAAATACCCTAACACTATTTAACTTGCAGTATAAAGCCAGTATAAAGCTGTATACTGTACATTTACTGTTCACATAAAATACATTTTCTGTCTACTTTTCATCTTTATTAATAAAATCTGTAACATTTTTAAGCTCCTTATTACAAAACTTTAAAAATTAAAGAAAAATAGTTCAGAGCAGAAAATATTTGTGATTATAGACAAAAGTTCTCAAAATATATTCAAGCTGCGAAGACTTGAAACAGCGTTCATGGCACAGTCCTAGGATAGGGTGCTGCTCAGATTCTATCAAGTGAACAAGTATGTGCAAGATGTGGAAACTGATGTATTGGAAGTTGCCGAAGTTCTGCAATCATTAGTAAAGTTCTTGATAGAACTGCGAGAACAGTTTGATTTATTTGAGGAAAAAGCTCTCAACATTTCTGAAAAGTACATGAGCGTGATGAAAAGGGTTCTCCAATGCTTGGTGCTCCTTGGCATATGGTACAGGAAATGTTTCAAGGTCAAATTCTGAGGCTTGGGGGTGTAAAGTCAATTAGAAGTTTAAAACATTACATTAGTGAAGCATGATGACAGCTGCTCTTTAAAACTGATGAACCCATTTAGATCAATTGAATATCAGGATCTGTTAACCCTAGATATCAAATATGTCTGTCAAATCAATTCTAAATCCTTTAAAATTGGTAGTCATGAACCATGATGACACCAGCGTCATCCGAGCCAATGCCATGTGTATGGACTATGTTTAGCAGGATGCTGAGTCCCTGCGGTCTGTAGAAAGCCATTATATATGTTGTGTATTTTGCATCATTGCGCACAAAACTGTAATGTGGTTGTGTAGTTTCAGGTCATCATTTATTCAATTCCATTATTTATAAAAAAAAAAAAAAAATACCGGTACACAAACATTTAAGTGGAAAAGAAAATCAGACTTGTGTTAGGTCTAAATATAACATTATGGAGTAGAACTTTTTATTACTAAGCCACGCAGTGTGAGAAGTATTCAGCTCTGGTTTTACATGTTGTTTGTTTTTTTAATCCACAAAATCGTTTCAGCCAGCATCAAATAACATAGTCCATTTGTGTCCTGACAAATCACACTCATGTGGAGTCCCATAGGTTTCATATACGTTTATCCCTATTGACCCAGAGTCTTAAGTCTTTCCAGTGTTATGTCTACCCATCCTGTAAGGTCACATAGGCCTCATTACTCTCACTATATAATCCCACCATCTGGAAGGGGCACATGTCAAATATCATGCCCTTCAGTGATATGTGTGGGAGACTGTCTTCGTTCTACAAATAGGAACTTTTTGTGTCTTTACTCAAGACAGACACAATTCTTTACAACAAATCTGAGGAAACTACTCATTGACTTTACATATTATAGGTTTGTCAAGTTTTTATTTTTTTTGCTATAGATACACATATATACTGTGTGTATATATATATATATATATATATACTGTATATATATATATATATATATATATATATAAAGAGAGAGTATAGATTTATATACAGTATATATATATATACACATACATACATACACACACACACACACAGGAAAGATGTATATCTTTGCACCGTATTAGCCAGTAGATAGAAAAATAAAAAGGTATCAACCACTGAGGACTATAAAGTCTGAATGTTTTTCTATATATATCTAATATATAAAGCTCAAAGTGTGTATGTATGTATGTATGTATGTATGTATGTATGTATGTATCTATGTATGTATGTGTGTATGTATGTATGTGTGTATGTCCGGGATAGGCATCCGCACCGTCGTAGCTACAGCCACAAAATTTGGCACAGTTACACGTCTGGACCCCGAGAGCATCCTAAGCTATGTTGTGAGGTGAAATTTTAACCCTGCGCGTTCCAATTCACCAAACAATTTTGCCCCTATCTACATACTGGGGAAAAAGTGTGTGTGTCAAGCCCCGCCCCTCATTATGATGTCATAATGCCTCTATCTACATACTGGGGAAACAGTGTGTGCGTATCAAGCCCCACCCCTCATTATGATGTCACAATGGTTGCCATGGCGACGCTGATGTCATCATAGGTTGCAAGCCCCACCGCTCATTATGATGTCATAATGGAGGATGTGTGATGGGTATATGGGCACTGGACTATGGGATGGTGGATATGTATGACGGGTATATGGGCACGGGACTATGGGATGGAGGATGTGTGATGGGTATATGGACACTGGACTATGGGATGGAGGATATGTATGACGGGTATATGGGCATGGGACTATGGGATGGACGATATGTATGACCGGTATATGGGCACGGCACTATGGGATGGAGGATGTGTGATGGGTATATGGCCACTGGACTATGGGATGGAGGATATGTATGATGGGTATATGGGCACTCGGCTATGGGATGGCGAATATGTATGAAGGGTACATGGGCATGGGACTATGGGATGGAGGATGTGTGATGGGTATATTGGCATGGGACTATGGGATGGAGGATGTGTGATGGGTATATGGGCACTCGACTATGGGATGGAGGATATGTATGATTGGTATATGAGCATGGGCCTATGGGATGGAGGATGTGTGATGGGTATATGGGCACGGGTCTATGGGATGGAGGATAATTATAATTTGTTATAACTAGAGTTGAGCGATACCGTCCGATACTTCAAAGTATCGTATCGGATGGTATCGGCCGATCTTTAAAAAAAGTATCGGTATCGCCGATTCCGATACCGGAAGTCCCATTCAAGTCTATGGGACTTCCGGTATCGGAATAAGAAAAACCCTTTCCTGCCCTTATACAGCCTCTCTGGGGTCTATACGGGCCTTTCGGGGGGCTGTGCCGGCCTGCCAGGGGGTCTGTGCAGGCTCCGGTGGTCTGTGCCGGCCTGCCGGGGGGCTGTGCAGGCTCCGGGGGGCTGTGCCGGCCTGCCGGGGGGCTGTGCCGGCCTGCCGGGGGGCTGTGCAGGCTCCGGGGGTCTGTGCAGGCATCGTCCGATGGGACTACAAGTCCCACCGGGCGATGCCTGCTACCATGACAGTGATTGACACATTAGCCAATGATGGGACAGTAGTAGTCCCATCATCCGGCTAATGTGTTAAATGTAAAAAAAAAAAAAAAAAAAAAATTACATGCTACATACATACAACATGCATACTACATACATGCTACATTCATACTACATACTACATACATGCTACATTCATACTACATGCAACATACATACTACATATATACTACATGCATGCTACATACATACTGCATGCTACATACATACTACATATATACTACATACATACTACATGCATGCTACATGCATCATACATAACACATATATACTACATGCATGCTACATACATACTACATGCTACATACTACATATATACTACATGCATGCTACATACTACATGCTACATACATACTACATATATACTACATGCAACATACATACTACATATATACTACATGCATGCTACATACATACTACATACATACTACATGCTACATACATACTACATATATACTACATACATACTACATACATACTACATGCATGCTACATACATACTACATGCATGCTACATACATACCACATACATAACACATATATACTACATGCATGCTACATACATACTACATGCTACATACATACTACATGCATGCTACATACATACTACATGCATGCTACATATATACTACATGCATGCTACATACATACTACATGCTACATACATACTACATATATACTACATGCATGCTACATACATACTACATGCTACATACATACTACATATATACTACATGCATGCTACATACATACTACATATATACTACATGCATGCTACATGCATGCTACATACATACTACATATATACTACATGCATGCTACATGCATGCTACATACATACTACATATATACTACATGCATGCTACTTACTACATACATACTACATACATACTACATGCTACATACATACCACATATATACTACATACATACAATACATTCATACAATACATACATAGACATACAGTACATATAACATAGAGTAACATACTTACCAATACTTGTCACATTGTTCCCCGAAGCCATTGTCTTTCCGGAATAAATATTAACATAACAAACCACAAAAATACTCACCCACGATCCGAAGCAGTCCACGAGTGTGTCCCACGACGATCTTGGGTAGAGAACTGCAGCATCAGCTGTTGCTGCCGTTCTCTACTGGCTGCAGGAATCCAATGACGGAAGGTAGGTATCCTTCCGCACTGTATTCCTCCGCCACGTAAAAAAAAAAAAAGTCCCTAGTCTCACTTTATGCCATTGCTGTGTGGGAAATTCCCACGCAGCAATGGCATAAAGTGAGACTAGGGACTTTTTTTTTTTAAGTGGCGGAGGAATACAGTGCGGAAGGATACCTACCTTCCGTCATTGGATTCCTGCAGCCCGTAGAGAACGGCAGCATCATCTGATGCTGCAGTTCTCTACCCAAGATCGTCGTGGGACACACTCGTGGACTGCTTCGGATCGTGGGTGAGTATTTTTGTGGTTTGTTATGTTAATATTTATTCCGGAAAGACAATGGCTTCGGGGAACAATGTGACAAGTATTGGTAAGTATGTTACTCTATGTTATATGTACTGTATGTCTATGTATGTATTGTATGTATGTAGTATATATGTGGTATGTATGTAGTATGTATGTAGCATGCATGTAGTATATATGTAGTATGTATGTAGCATGCATGTAGTATATATGTAGCATGTATGTAGTATGTATGTGGTATGTATGTAGCATGTAGTATGTATGTAGCATGCATGTAGCATGTATGTGGTATGTATGTAGCATGTAGTATGTATGTAGCATGCATGTAGTATGTATGTAGTATGTATGTAGTATGTATGTGGTATGTATGTAGCATGTAGTATGTATGTAGCATGCATGTAGTATGTATGTAGTATGTATGTAGTATGTATGTAGCATGCAGTATGTATGTAGCATGTATGTAGTATGTATGTAGTATATATGTAGTATGTATGTAGCATGTAGTATGTATGTAGCATGTAGTATGTATGTAGCATGTAGTATGTATGTAGCATGTAGTATATATGTAGTATGTATGTAGTATATATGTAGTATGTATGTAGCATGCATGTAGTATGTATGTGGTATGTATGTAGCATGTAGTATGTATGTAGCATGCATGTAGTATGTATGTAGTATGTATGTAGTATGTATGTAGCATGCAGTATGTATGTAGCATGTATGTAGTATGTATGTAGTATATATGTAGTATGTATGTAGCATGTAGTATGTATGTAGCATGTAGTATGTATGTAGCATGTAGTATATATGTAGTATGTATGTAGTATATATGTAGTATGTATGTAGCATGCAGTATGTATGTAGCATGTAGTATATATGTAGTATGCATGTAGTATGTATGTAGCATGCATGTAGTATGTATGTAGTATGTATGTAGTATGTATGTAGCATGCATGTAGTATGTATGTAGTATGTATGTAGTATGTATGTAGCATGCAGTATGTATGTAGCATGTATGTAGTATGTATGTAGTATATATGTAGTATGTATGTAGCATGCATGTAGTATGTATGTAGCATGTAGTATGTATGTAGCATGCATGTAGTATGTATGTAGCATGTATGTAGTATGTATGTAGTATATATGTAGTATGTATGTAGCATGTAGTATGTATGTAGCATGTAGTATGTATGTAGCATGTAGTATGTATGTAGCATGCATGTAGTATGTATGTAGTATTTTTTTTTTTTTTTTTTTTTTTTTTTAACATTTAACACATTAGCCGGATGATGGGACTACTACTGTCCCATCATTGGCTAATGTGTCAATCACTGTCATGGTAGCAGGCATCGCCCGATGGGACTTGTAGTCCCATCGGACGATGCTTGCACAGACCCCCGGACATCAGCACAGCCCCCCGGCAGGCCGGTACAGACCCCCACAGGGTGCACAGACCACCGGCAGGCCGGCACAGCCCCCCGGCAGGCCGGCAGAGACCCCGGGCAGTCCACACAGCCCCCCGGCAGGCCGGCACAGCCCCCCGGCAGGCCGGCAGAGACCCCCGGAAGGCCCGAAATGACGGCGCATCATGATGCGCACACACCGCGCATCATGATGACGTCAGGCCGTCAATCAACTGAACTTCCGATTCCGATGCCGAATTCCGATATTGAAAAAATATCGGAAGTCGGTATCGGAATTCCGATACAGCAAGTATCGGCCGATACCCGATACTTGCAGTATCGGAATGCTCAACACTAGTTATAACTAACCACAGTTAGTTACTATGCCTGGGCAGCGCCGGGCTCTTCAGCTAGTATATATATATATATATATATATATATATATATACACACTGCTCGAAAAATAAAGGGAACACATCCTAGATATCACTGAATGAAATATTCCAGTTGCAGATCTTTATTCATTACACAGGTAATGCAATGAGGGCAATAAAACATAAAAATGATTATTGTAAATTAAAATTAATATCCCATGAAGTGTGATTGACTTGGAGTTACAGTGTGTTGTTTAAGTGTTCTCTTTATTTTTTTGAGCAACATATATACGGTATACAATGCTTAAAAAAATAAAGGGAACACTTAAACAACAGAATATAACTCCAAGTAAATCAAACTTCTGTGAAATTAAACTGTCCACTTAGGAAGCAACACTGATTGACAATCAATTTCACATGCTGTTGTGCAAATGGAATAGACAACAGATGGAAATTATTGGCAATTATCAAGACAGCCTCAGTAAAGGAGTGGCTCTGCAGGTGGGGACCACAGACCACATCTCAGTACCAATGCTTTCTGGCTGATGTTTTTGTCACTTTTGAATGTTGGTTGTGCTTTCACACTCATGGTAGCATGAGACGGACTCTACAACCCACACAAGTGGCTCAGGCAGTGCAGCTCATCCAGGATGGCACATCAATGCGAGTTGTGGCAAGAAGGTTTGCTGTGTCTGTCAGCGTAGTGTCCAGAGGATGGAGGCGCTTCCAGGATACAGGCCAGTACACCAGGAGACGTGGAGGGGGCCGTAGGAGGGCAACAACCCAGCAGCAGGACAGCTACCTCAGCGTGCAAGGAGGAACAGGAGGAGCACTGCCAGAGCCCTGCAAAATGACTTCCAGCAGGCCACAAATGTGCATGTGTCTGCCAAACGGTTAGAAACCGACTCCATGAGGATGGTCTGAGTGCCCAACATCCACAGATGGGGGTTGTGCTCACAGCCCATCACCATGCGGCCCTCCAAAGAAATGCCACCCCACACCATTACTGACCCACTGCCAAACTGGTCATGCTGAAGGATGTTGAAGGCAGCAGATCACTTTCCACGGAGTCTCCAGACTCTGTCACGTCTGTCACATGTGAACCTGCTTTCATCTGTGAAAAGCACAGGGCGCCAGTTTCAAATTTGCCAATCCTGGCATTCTGTGGCAAATGCCAAGTGTCCTATACTATATTGAGCTGTGAGGACAACCCCCGTCTGTGGACGTCGGGCACTCAGACCATCCTCATTGATACAATTTGCCATGCCATGATATTGAAAAATATAAAGACTACTGGGACTCTTTACTTTGGAGTGATGAGCCGAAGAGAAATGTCTTTGGAACTAATGGCTTCAAAACTGTATGGCACAGCAAAGGTGAAGAGTGCAATGAAATATGCATGGTCCCTTAAGTGAAACATGGTGGTGGCAATGTCCTTTTGTGGGGGTGAATGAGTGCTGCTGGTGTCAGGGAGCTACATTTTATTCACGGTAGCATGAATTCACAGATGTATTGCTATATTGAAAGAGAAGATGCCACCATCACTCTGTGCCCTTGGTAGACATGCATTTTTCCTATATGATAGTGATCCAAAACACATAATGAAGGCATTTCTAAAGAAGAACAGGTTGAAGGTGCTATAGCATATTGACACAGCCTGATCTAGTGCCTTTGATCATCTAACCATCCCCTGGTGTGCTGGCCCCAGCTGCCAAATTATACCCAGCCAGCTCCCTCAATCCCTCTCTCCTGACCCTGTAGTGTGGCCTATATATGTAGTAGTTCCTAAGGGGAAGCACGCAGCGTGGGGTGCAGCACGCAAGCATCCCATAAGCAAAGTATCACAGAAGCTAAGCATGAGGAAAATGGCAGTTAGTCAGGGCAGGAGTCAGGTAACACACACTTTGCTGTATTTTTAGCCATGTGCTTTATTTTTATCCTCCTGTGTTCCCTTGCCATCCACATTCACCACCCCATCCCCCCTCCATCACGACTCATACCCATCAGCCCCTCTATACTTCCCTCTCCCATGTGCAGCTCCCATGCACTCCTCACCTTCCTGAGAAACCTCAGGCCATCTTTCCCAAACACATCGCAGAAAAAAACTACTCACAATTCCAACAACTATTTGCTCTTTATCTTCCTACTCCTACTGATTTCAGCGGACATCTCCCCCAACCCTGGTCCACCATCCCCCGACCTCAATCCCTACCATACCTCATGTCGAAACCATAATAATCTTATTAATATTACTTGCACTCCCTCATCTCCATCTTTTAATTGTGCCCTCTGGAATCCACGGTCTGTCTGTAACAAGCTTCCTTTCTTACACAACTACTTTCTGAACAACTCTCTTAATCTGTTGGCCCTCACTGAAACCTGGATTCAGGATTCTGACACTGTCTCTCCTGCTGCCATTTCCTACGGTGGCTTACAATTCTCTCACTCCCCGAGACCCACAAACAGACATGGTGGTGGAGTCGGCATTCTCCTGTCCCCACAATGCACTTTCCAGGTCATCCCCCCCGTTCCATCACTCTTATTCCCTTCTTTTGAGGTCCACACCATCAGGCTCTTCCGTCCCCTCTCCCTCAGAGTAGCGGTCATATACCGGCCCCAAGGCTCACCCACCCACTTCCTTGACCACTTTTCAGCCTGGCTGCTGCACTTCATGTCCTCAGAACTTCCAACCCTTATCCTGGGATACTTCAACATCCCCATTAACAGCCCTACTTCCACATCTGCATCCCAGCTTCTATGACTAACAACCTCTCTAGGCCTCTCACAGCTTTTAACCTCTGAGACACACAAGGACGGTAACACCCCTGATCTGGTCTTCAGCCGGCTCTGTTCAATCTCCCACCTAAATAACTCACCGCTTCCACTCTCTGACCACAACATTCTCTCCTTCACGCTCACAAATCCTCGCCCACCCCAGCTCACTCCTACCTACCACACAGTCAGAAATCTACAAGCCATTAACCCTCAGACACTTTCAGACTCCCTACACTCATCACTGTCCCCAATCTCCTCTTTTTCCTGTCCTAATCTGGCTGTTCATCACTACAACGACACTCTTAGAAGCACCCTTGACCAAGTAGCTGCCCTCACCCTCAGAACTTCCAAGCACAGAGTAAAATAGCCCTGGCTCACATCGCAAACTCAACTTCTCCAGCGATGCTC